>NC_079222.1:16513934-17113934 GCF_029633865.1 Lampris incognitus | reverse complement strand
CTCTATTCTCGGCTTGATTATTGCTAAGCACTTCATTCTGGTATCAGCAAGGGCTCCCTCCACCACCTGCAGTTGGTACACAAAGCTGCTGCTCAGCTCATTACCGGGACGAAAAGGTATGACCATATCACCCCTGTGCTTATCTCCCTAAACTGGCTCCCTTTTATAGTTTGGATTGATTTTAAAAATATACTGCTCACTTTTAAGGCCTTAAACAGTCTTGCTCCTACTAACGCTTCCAATTTATTGACCTGGTATACGCCCTCTCGACACTACGATCTGCAGATGGAGCCCTGCTGGTTATTCCCAGGTCTCGGTTTGTCACAAAGGGTGACCAGGGGCGTCCAGGTGGCGTGGCAGTCTATTTCATTGCCTACCAGCACAGGGATCGCCGGTTCGAATCCTCGTGTTACCTCGGTCGGGCGTCCCTACAGACACAATTGGCCGTATCTGCGGGTGGGAGGCCGGATGTGGGTATGTGTCCTGGTCGCTGCACTAGCGCCTCCTCTGGTCGGTCGTGGCGCCTGGGGAATAGCGTGATCCTCCAACGCTCTCCATCCCCCTGGTGAAACTCCTCACTGTCAGGTGAAAAGAAGTGGCTGGCGACTCCACATGTATCGGAGGAGGCGTCTCGGCAGAGGGGATGAAGTAGCCACCGTGACAGCTCGGAAGAGTAGGGTAATTGGCCGGATACAACTGCGGAGAAAAAAAGGGGGGGGGGCAAAAAAAGAAAGAAAGGTGATCACGCTTTTCCTGTTGGAGCCCCCACACTATCGAACTCTTCCTGTTTAACTAAGACAAACCAAGTCTCCCTCATCTTTTCAATCTCATCTCGAAACGTTCCTTTTTATGGGAGCTTTTATACATTTTTGATATTTGTTTTCATTTATCTATACTGTTTTTATTTTTACTCTTACTTGTTTTTGTAACTGCTTTGATTAACAAATTGCTTTCCTCCCTTTTGCTCTTATTTTATGGTTTTATTTGCAAGTGCTTTTTTATGTTATTCTCTTCCACATTTTTTTGTACGTGTCATTTTTTTAATAATTTTATCCTGTTCTGTGAGGCCCTTTGTAACCTTGTTTAGACAAGTGCTATATAAATGGTTTATTATCATTATTATTATTACTACATGCACGCAACACACAGAGGCTTCAAGGTGTGACAACGTTGTTTAATTTTGATCTTTAAATTCGTGGTTTGAAGAAGCTGATAGGTGGGACACATTATTATAAATGCAAATTTGACATTCTCCGAGCCTGATTGTTTGATTGTGCTGTAGTCTTCTCAGTTTTGAACCTTGTTTAGTCAATTTGAAATCCTCCTGCACTGCAGCACAACGAAGAATTCAACAGATCATAGCAATGTGCAAACTGACAGAACGCCATATATATTTGCAATTATTAAGCAACAATCATTATAATAAATAGACTATTTTTAATTTGGTATAATGAAATAGTTAACTTTTGGGGCTTATATCCTGCAGCGTCTCGGTAGCCTGTGTTTGCTGAGGTCTCTCACTAGACTGTCTGCGGTTCTGCAGCCAGACCTTATTCAGAATCTGGGCTGGATAGCCTTAAAATGCTCATTTTCACTGTTAACTTATATATTCAGCGGCACCTGGTGCAGCAGAGGTGAGTTGTTTTAGCAGTTATTCCCTGATCCCAGTGAAACATAACCATCGAGTCAGCCTAAATAGTATATCAACGACATGGCAGCCTGTCAAGAGAAGGATTCATCCTTTCAATATAAAACAGAGCTGCTCTCCCTCAAGATTGTGTAATTTATGGCAACTTATTCAGTCCAACAGCAGACATTGTTGGTATTATTTATTTTCTAATATTGTCAATATAACAAATTAATTACAGAGCTATCTCCGGACATTAAACCGTTTTTTTCCCTTCTGGAACTCATGGCATAAGCTCTTGATCTTGACATGAAAAAAGTATGCCTTTGCAAAAATCACTTCCTGGCAGCTCAAATGATAAGCAATTCAAATGAGAGCAATCATGTTCAAAAGGGGTAAGAAGAAGTTGAGAACTTTACTAGTCCTACCCCCTCATACTATTCATGCATTGATAATAAGAAATGAAAGTACAATTTACAGCCATCAGTGTCTGTGATATCTGTCTCAGTCGACTCAAACAAATTAACTCATTTGGACAAATCAAAACATAACGAGAAAAAAACTGGTCACTGGTCCGTCTCATAACCATTCAATATTTTGTCTCTGTAGAGTATTTTTAGCTCAGATAAAGTACCATATGTTTTCAGCTTAATTAACTTGTTATAACATCTAGTTATAATGCAATAGGCAACTTCCTTATAAGCCCTCTTTACCACCTCCTAATTACCATTTAATTATAACTAGTTCATTAGTGATGTTTCAATTTTACTTGTGAACCAGTTAAGTGAATCATGCAAATTCAAACTCTATGTAAGTTAGGGGCGTCCAGGTGGCGTGGTGGTCTATTCCGTTGCCTACCAACACGGGGATCGCCGGTTCGAATTCCCGTGTTACCTCTGGCTTGGTCAGGCGTCCCTACAGACACAATTGGCCGTGTCTGCGGGTGGGAAGTCAGATGTGGGTATGTGTCGTGGTCACTGCACTAGCGCCTCTTCTGGTCGGTCGGGGTGGTCCTCTGGTCCGTCTCTGTGTTGCGGATAATAGGCAGGATGGACTCCTTGGGGCCTGGTAAATGTATAGTAGGCAGGATGGACTCCTTGGGGGCTGGTAAATGAGGCATATTCTTTTGTTGCAGTAAAGGTGTCACCTACCAGAGGATTCCCTTCACTATGGAACGGATGGCTTTGACTTCGAGTAGTTTCTTGGTCCTGTTTTGATTGGTTTACCGCACTTTCATTTCAATAGGGAATGATGTCAGCCTGCCAGGGCTGCTCGAAGTGCTTGAATAACTCATCTGTCTGGGGCAACGTCAAGGTCAGCAGAAACTGCTCTGAAGAAACTGGTCATCCCACCCAAGCCTAGTGTGGACTGCAGCAGGACCACCTAAAGAGCTGAGTCTGACAGGCTCGATGGGCCTGATGAGGTGTGGTTGGTCGGACCCAATGAGCAGCAAAGGCTCAGCGTCCTTCAACAGTAGGACACTGAGAGGGTTAGCTGCCACTGGAAGCAGCATTCTCCTCTTGTAACTATCGTTGAGGATGGCAAAGGTGTCCAAGGTCCGATTTCCATAATACACCAGGACAGTGAGTACCTTCAGCATGACTAGATTCCCACAGACAGGTTTGTCCGGGAAGAGTCTGACTGCGGTTGAACTGGTAAGGCAACTCCCTCCCTTAATAGCTGGGTTCCTGGCCTCCTTTGTTGGTTTAGCATTTATCTTGTGGAGAGGCTTCAGATGGTTACCCTGACAAAGGCTGCAGGGTTTCTTTAAATTATACTGGGTTGCTTGATGAGGTCTGGTGTAGCGCCAACAGCACTTATTAGCCCAGATACATTCCATGAGGTGGTCTTTGGAGAGATTAGCCACCTCACTACACTGACTAAGATAATGCTCATCATTGTCACAGAAGGGACAGCATGCTTTACCTTTGGCCTTCTTCTTCACAGCACTCCCTTTAGCTGACAGGGAGGTAGCTGCTGCAGACCCTCTGGCACCACGTAGAATGGTAACAGTCTTCTTACTTTGCTCAGACTTTTAGTTTTGCCTGTCCTTAGCTCCTCTCATTGAAGGCTGTCCATCCCTGGCACCATTACGCATAACAGAGCCAGTTGGAGAGATCACGCAGGCTGTGTGTGGTCCCAGACTGATGAAACATATGCCGGCGGAACTCAGAACTCTGTTCCACGTCTCACATCAGGGGTTTCTAAAATGCTTGCTATCTTCTTCAGTTGATAGGGCTGACCAAACTGTTCATGAAGAGCTGACATGGTGTCAGTATAGGGGGTTGGTGAATTTAGATAGCATCTGCTATCAGCCTGGCCTCATCTAACTTTAAGTGGTCCACCAATATCCGATACTTAAAAAGTTCAGTCCCATCTGGAGGAAGTAGCTTTTCAAGAGCTATTCTGAGCTGGGCAAACTCACTGGTATCTAGATGGCTGAAGTTAGGGATGTAGGTTTTGGGCCTCTGTATACATGTTCCAACACCAGTGGGTGAACGTAAGTTGGGTGGGCTACAGTTTTGGGACATGGCTCTACCCTAACGGGTGCTCCAGGTTGACAAGGCTGAGCAGGAAGGTGCCATGCATTATCAACTGGAAGCAGGAACCTGGTGTTGTAAGGGCCCAGCACGTGAGAGTTGCTCAACGGGGCATGGTAAACGCAGGGGGTGTGCAGAGTTGAGAAAGCTTATCAGGAAATGTTGGGTACAGCTTAGTCAGCCAGGGTCAAGGGTTAAAGGGGGGTTCAATGCACCTTTGAGGCATCTTGGGGGCAGTTAGCAGCTGCCCCATGATCCACTAGCTTGAGACTTCCTGCACCTTTATTCGGCTCTTCTTCAGGTCTGGGTGAGGATGGAGGGTCGGGCCACTCATCCTCCTCTGACTCTGCCAGCCCACTGTGGTGTGGCGGGGGAAGGGTTTTGGTGCAGGCATTGGTGGGGGGATGAGCTATTGGCTGTACTGATGTCAATTTTAAATGTTTGGGCTACCTCGATCAGTTCTTTAAACTCAGCACACTCTTCTCTAAGCTCCATGAGGTCAGCAAGGAAGGCCTGTTGTGCCTGGAGGAGCTTAGTGTTCTCTCTTCAGATCACTCCAAGTTCATGGTGTTCGGTAAAGGCATCAGTGTGTTTTCTCATCCTGAAGTGCTGTGGGGATAGCTGGTTGGCCTCATGAAGAACAGCATCCCCATGGAAGCTATCGTGATGAGTCCGTGATGAATGGAGGGAAGAAGTCTGGGTGGTTCCCTCCCGTGGCTGGAGCGCTACATCCAACTGTAACCCATATACTCAACCTCAAACCCCTGTAGCTGAACAAGTGGGCGTGTCATTTAGGTCTGGTCACTCCAGTCATCTCCTCATCATACTACATGGCATCAGGAATGAATGCTGCCATCCGGCTTGAACGTGTGTGTGTGTGGGGGGGGGGGGGGCTTGACTATATAGCGCTAGCTCAATAGATAAACAGACACTGGCAGTAAACAACCTTGTGTGTCGGTCAGAACAACAGAGTTGAGGAGGCAATCTTTTTTTTTCATCCATGTGCATTAATAGTCTGAAATAACAGGAAGTACACATAGACACACTATTAGCTATAACAATTCAATAGCACACAGTATACTACAGTTACTAGGTATAGTGATTAATAAACCCCACTGTACAATTATCTTTGTACTTGAATTCAAGTACAAAGATAATAGCATATCATGTATATGACCTACTATATAATAACATAAACTGAATAAAGTGCAACTCATCACACGATTGCCGACTACTGAGGCATTCAGAGGCGACTGAGCATCAATACAACTTACTGCAATACTAATCGCTGATATGACTAAAAAAAAAGGCTAAATACGCCATCTTGTGGACAAGTGCGGAAACACCGCTATGGTCTATTACAACGTGCTTCTGATGTAAGTCAAGTCAAAATTTATTATAGCCCAGCTAACAAAGTATGTCTCAAAGGGCTGTACATATAATAAAACAATGAACAACATTGGTGAAATATATAAAAATGTACAAAAGTGAAATAAACTACATTTAAACATTATAAACAAAACAATATAATACAAAAATGTGTAACATACAGTACCTAACCATGCGCACATAAAATTGAATTTAAGTTGGATAACCGTAGTTACTTAAGGCAGACTAAGTGAGGTTGAAGGCTGATGCAAATAGAAGTGTTTTGAATGTACTTTTGACTGAGTCACCTGAACTAGCCTCTCGGATATGTAAAGGAAGATGTTCCAAAGAAGAGAGGCTTGGTAAGAGAAAGCCCTGCCACCTACTGATGTTATGTTATATATATATACATATATATATTCGAATGATTCAAGTAAATTCTTTATGAGACAGTACAAGCCTGTTTCATGCCATAAGCAATCATCAGTTGTCCATGAAGCTGCTTATGGCATGAAACAGGCTTGTACTGTCTCATAAAAATGTATTTGACTCGCTGGATTATTTTTGCGCCTTATTTGTTGAGCGCTTCCCTACCGTTGAGTGTTTCTTTTAACAAAATTATATTATATTATATTATATATATGTGTGTGTGTGTGTGTGTGTGTGTGTGTGTATGTGTGTGTGTGTGTGTGTGTGTGTGTGCGTGTGCGTGTGCGTGTGCGTGTGTGTGTTTTTAATGTTTCATTTATTTTTGGAAAGGTCAGGAGACCAAAATTTACTGATTGTAGAGCCCTAGTAGGGCTCTTGATAAGGAGTGACTAGATGTGATAGGTAGGATGGTGCAAGCCTGTGTAATATTTTATAGCTTAAAAGTAGAATCTTGAAGTAAGATCTACCTTGTCCTCTCACACCAATGTGTGACTAATGTTTTTTGGGGGGTTTTTTTGCCTCTTCTCCCATGTATGTGAAGGGTGTGATGTGAGTCTCCTATGTGTGCAGGTGTAGTTTGTCCTCCTGGATACTGCTTGGCATCCTCTTCATCATATTCTTCATATAGTTTATAATTCCATTATAATTCTGTTATCCTCTTTCAATGTTACATTTTATTAATTGTGTTTTAATCTGTACACACAAAAGCCTTTGCACGTCTGTCTGTTTTGGGAGCAAAATCTCTCCCCGAGGTTTCTTCCTATTTTTCTCCCTATTAACGGTCTTTTTGGGGAGTTGTTCCTTATCCGATGTAAAGGTCTAAGGACAGGATGTTGTATTGCTGAAAATCCCCTTGAGGCAAATTTGTAATTTGTGATATTGGGCTATACAAATAAAATTGACATGACTTGTGCAGGGAGCCAATGTAATGAGATAAGAACAAGGGTAATATGATCAAGTTATATTTTGTATTTTGTAAAAGTTATAACTTGCTAATAGTTGATTTAGGTAAGCCAGAGAAAAGGGTGATATAATAGTCAAGCCTATATGATACAAATGCATAAACAAGTGTTTCAGCATCAGTCATGAGAAGAATGGGACAGATCTTGGCAATATTTCGTAAATGGAAATGTGCAGTCTTTGTAATATCATTGATATGTGTTCCAAATGAGAGATTATGATCAAATAGGACACCGAGATTTCTAATACTAGGGCTTTGTGAAATTGTGGAACCAGCTAAATTCAGAGTGAGATCATTGAATTTGTTTCTACTCTGCTTTGGACCAAGAACTAACATTTCCTTCTTCTCAGCATTTAAGAGAAGGAAATAAGATGACATCCATCATTTGATTTCTAATAGGCATTCCTTCAGCTTCACCAGCTGATGATAGGCATCAGGCTTAAAGCTGGGTATCATCTGCTATAGGAAATGGAAACCTAGTTGGTAATGACTGATTAATGTAACAAAGGGTAACATGTAAATAGAGAAAAAAACAGGGCCCATTATAAATCCTTGTGGCACACCATAACTGACCTTAATATGATCTGATAAACAGTTGTTGTGTAAAACAAAGTTAGATCTGTCAGATAAGTATGATCTGAACGAGAAGAGAACAGTCACAGTGAGACCAATATAACTTTCTAGGCGAACTACTAGAATTTGGTGATCAATCGTGTTGAATGCTGCACTTAATTCTAGGAGCACCAATGTTGAAACTGAGCCAAGTTACAACATAACGGTAATGAAGTTTGGCTAATGATCTCTTAACTAACACATGTAGTTCACAAAATACACAAATTGTGCACATTTAAACTAGACAGCATAAGAACTTAATACAACAAGAACTACGATCCTTCAAGCATGAATACACAGCACCATCACGTATTGCCTCATGGCCATACCGACTCCGGGCGAGCAGTCTTCTATACACCACATTTTCCAGGACCATCATGGGTGGGGATTCGGCAATGGGCTCTTCCGTCTTTGCTCGGGTATTCTGGTTCGTTTCTTTTCCTCTGCTTAGTATTATGCTTAAATTCAGTGGGTTGTCTGTGGTGCAAAAAATGTACTCCATATGCACTCCGTATGTACTCTGTAGTTTTCCACTTCTGTGTGTATGAAACTTCTCACTCACTGCAGACACATATACCCATTGTTCTCATGAGTACCGTCCATGGGGCCACATAGCAACTGTTATCATGCCTGCCTCCCCGTTGCCGCATCCCAGGAACGGCCTGGAACAGCAAAAGACAAGTGCAACAGACTTACAGACACTCACGAGGCACAGAACGTGATTAACGTAGATGTTTCCTGCATTCCTTTGTAAGATTACACCTTAGTTGATGCGGGAAACATAGTGTATGACGCGACGGACTGTTCTATAAAAAAACATTATCTCCAGCTCAGAGGGAGAGCATATCCTCACAGACGAACCTCTGTGTGGCCTTATGTCTCTCCATCTGCAGATGAATTAAAGATTCTCTGTTTGCTCCTATATTTGTCCGATGATTATTCTTCCCAGAGGTTGCTGGGGCAAGAGCCCATTAAAAGGATAAAGGAAAATCCACAACAGTCTCATTTGATTTGAGGTTATAGTCATACTTATAGTGTGCCCCCCTCCCCTCTTGCACCACTCCAGCTGTCAAAATGAGAAGGGGTCGGGGGGCAGGATGGATGGACAGACAAGCTCACATCTGGCTACAGGCGGAAGGCCCAGTGGCTTTTGCTCAAACCGGCACACCCGAGAAAGGAAACCATGTAGCATGGAAACACCGAAAGCCTGCTGTTCTCCCCAAAACCCCGACCTGCACATGTAATGCAGTCAGCATTTTCTAAAGTACTAGAGAGAGTTGTGTATCAACAACTTTCGGCCCATTTAGAAGAACACTACCTATATGTAACTTTTCAATCAGCTTTCAGGGCCTGTCACTCCATTGAAACTGCTCTGACCAGTGGTGAACAATCTTCTACTTGCTATGGACTCTGATTCCTCCTTGGCGCTTCTACTACTGGACCTCAGTGCAGCCTTTGACATCATCAAGCCTTGATCACTGTATACTATTAGAAATAATAAATTGTAGTTTTGGTGTCTCTGGCTTAGCTCTCTCTTTGGCACGTATCTGGAAAAACCCAAAAGCAGACGGGACAACCAGGTAAGGAAAAAAATCAAGTCTTTAATGAAGTGGCAGATCCCAGGAGTAGAGCAGGAGTTGGCTCAGTGGCAGGGAGACTGGCAGGTTGAAGTCCTGAAGAGCAAAGAGCAGAAAATCAGACAGGGCAGGCAAGAATGCAAAAACTATGAACATCAGAGAATACAGGCTAGGACTGGGACTGGACATGCAATAACCTTTAGGCAACAAACCATGAATGGCAACGTTCCAGCAAAGACTGGGCCACAGTGGAGGCTTCTTAAAGGTGAGGGTGATTGTTTGATGGCCAGCAGGTGTGTTGACTGAAACCATGGACAGGTGTGCCAGAGTGAAGGAGGAGGAGGAGGAGTGAGCAGGTGTCAAGGGAGAGGGGTTGTGACATTCTTGGTTTAAGTCCTACTTATCTGGAACAACACAGAGTGTCTCTTATAATATTACATAGAAACTCTCTGATGTTAAATATGGCATACCTCAGGACTTGATTCTTGGCCCTCTACTTTTATCTCTTTATATTTCACCTCTTTGCTAAATTATATGCAGACATGGAAAAAAAATTCCATTTCTATGTGGATTATACTGAGCTGTATGTGCCTATAAGGGCCAATGATCGTACTAATTTAGAGGCCTGCTTGGCTGCTGTGAAAATTTGGATGTCACTAAATTTCGTACTTTTAAATTCGGATAAAACTGAGATGCTTTTCATTGGCCCAACTAGACACAGACACCAATTTGATCAAGTAATAACAACAATCGGCAGGTTTGATTTCACAAAGTTTGGCAGACAAAATTCTTAGTGTTACATTTGACCCTAGCCTTTCCTATGATATGCACATGAAAGAAATCGCCAAGACTGCCATTTTCCCACATACGTAGCATACAAATTTGCCTCACTTTCAGAATTTTCAAGCACTTAAGACCACATTCTCACTTTGAGCGGCTTTATACATATGCGCCCTGAGCTCTCAGAATTATAAGGTTACCTTTGCATCTCAAATCCCATTTCCAAATCTTCCAGGATCAACAGAAACTATAGCTTGGGCCCCACATCAATAGAGACTGTAGCCTGGGCCCTGCATCAATAGAGCCTGTACCTTGGGGCCCTTCATCAGTAGAGACTGTAGCTTGGGGTCCTGCATCAGTAGAGACTGCAGCTTGGACCCCGCATCAATAGAGACTTCGTAGCTTGGACCCCGCATCAATAGAAACTGTAGTTTGGGGCTCCGCATCAATGGAGACTTCATAGCTTGAGGCCCTCCATCAGTAGAGACTGTAGCTTGGGCCCCGCATCAATAGAGACTTTGTAGCTTGGGGCGCTGCATCAGTAAAGACTGTAGCTTGGGGCCCCTGCATCAATAGAGACTTTGTAGCTTGGGGCCCTCCATCAGTAGAGACTGTAGCTTGACGCCCCGCATCAATAGAGACTTTGTAGCTTGGGGCCCTGCATCAGTAGAGACTGTAACATGGGGCCCCCGCATCAATAGAGACTTTGTAGCTTAGGGCCTGCATCGTGACGCAGGGTTGGAACAAACGTCCCTTGTAGGGTATGATTGGGATTTCTACTATACGCAAACACAATCCCCCTGACCTTTTGGGGCCACTCGTGGTCCGGGGCACTTGCCCGGCATACCCGGTCCATAATCCAGCCTTGCATCCTCCTCATCGCATTTTTTTTACTATACCTTATAAATCCATACAATTTTGCTATCCTGCTTCAATTTTGTATCCTACTCTCACTCCACTGTGTGACTAATGTGGGGGGGGGGGGTTTCTCGTCTCTTGCCTGTGTATGTGAATGTGTGATGTGAGACTCTCCTGTGTGCACATGTAGTCTGTCCTCCTGTCAGGTCTACATGGTGATGGTGGTCGTGTGGCTCAGGTCCTGGGCTGTTCTGGTGGCATCTGGACACTGCTTGGCTTCCTCCTGATCACATTTTTCAAATATCTTATAATTCCATTATAATTCTGTTATCCTATTTCAACGCTGTATTCCGTAAATTGTGTTTTATTCTGTACACACATCATTGTACGTCTGTCCGTCTTGGGGGAGAGATATCCCTCCTCTGTTGCTCTCCCTGAACGTTCTTCCTATTTTTCCTCCCTGTTAAAGGTTTTTTTACGGGAGCATTTCCTTATCCGATGCGAGAGTCTAAGGACAGGATGTGTTGTGGTGCTGTAAAGCCTACTGTGACAAATTTGTAATTTGTGATATTGGGCTATACAAATAAGATTGACTTGACTATTCTACAACCCCAACCAATGTTCATACTAATAGTTCATACTAATAGTCCCTTCAGCACTTACTCTTACATTCAACTTTCCCTTAATTCCACTTCCATCACGGCTCTGTGCCTACATTTTACATGTAGTGATGCCATGTTCAACTGATTCTTCTTTCAGACATAGTCCTGTGACTTTTTTTTGTTTTGTTTTGTTTTAGAGTCATACTTTAGCTGCAATGTCCCACAACTCACCATGATAACTTCTACCTTCCTACTGCTGCTTAAATGTCTTTGTGTATTGACCTTCCATTCTTTCATCCATTATCCAAACCGCTTATGCTGCTCTCAGGGTCGCGGGGATGCTGGAGCCTATCCCAGCAGGCATTGAGAGGCAGGCGGGGAGACACCCTGGACAGGCCGCCAGTCGATCACCCTCCCCCCCCCCACACCACACACACACACACACACACACACACACACACACACACACACACACATCTAGGGACAATTTAGTACGGCTGAGTCACCTGACCTAAATATTTTTGGACTGTAGGAGGAAACCCACGCAGACATGGGGAGAACGTGCAAACTCCACACAGAAGATGACCCGGGCGACCCCTAAGGTGGGACTACCCTGGGGCTCGAACCCAGGACCTTCTTGCTATGAGGCGACCGCGCTAACCAATGTGCCACCGTGCAGCCCTGTACTGGCTTTATCTGACGTTTTATATCATGTCCCCCCCTTCACCTCCCCCATCCCAACATTTTTGCCACTGTTGATGTATGTTCCTCTACAATATGTGTTTGGTTTCAAATTTGCTCAATAGAAGTTCAATGTCTATGTTTTCCTTTTAAAGAAGCATCTTCAGCTGTCGTGCCCTCATTCTCATTCCTCTTCAACCCCACGTGAGCAGGTATCCACATCAATTTCCCACCAGTTGGGATGAGAGTTACTTGTTAGATCTTGTTGACTCAGACTGAAAAGAACTAAACTTGTAAGCATAGAGTAGGAATCAATACACAAGCATTTTATTTGGCTTAACCTCCTCCACACACTCTACTGCCATCAAAATAGTTGCAGTCTCCGTTGTATAGACACCAAGCATGTGATGCACATTTGCACACTTTTTGCTCCGAAGCTGCAAAAACAGCTCCTGTACATCCTCTGAACCAGAATTCTTTGAAGCATCAGTATAGAAAAAGTAAATTGTTGACTGGAAATTGAAACTCGCATTCATCTTTGTTCATATCCGTACACCCAAACTACAGGATGCTTTAAGATGTTGATTTATTTCCAGAAAGGGGTAAATAATACACCATAGCAATAACAAAGCAAAAGCATGAAACTTAAAGATATGACTATAGAAACATTAAATAATGTTAGCATAAGCGGGGGAGGGGCGGGGTATCCAGGTAATGTAGTGGTTTATTCCGTTGCCTACCAACACGGAGATCGCCGGATCGAATCCCCGTGTTACCTTGGGCTTGGTCAGGCGTCCCTATACAGGCACAACTGGCCGTGTCTGCAGGTGGGAAGCCGGATATGGGTATGTGTCCTGGTCAGTGCACTAGCACCTCCTCTGGTCGGTCGGGGCGCCTGTCCGGAGGGGGGAGGGGGGCTGGAGGGAATAGCGTGAACCTCCCACGCGCATCGTCCCCCTGGTGAAACTCCTCACTGTCAGGTGAAAAGAAGCGGCTGGCGACTCCACATGGATCGGAGGAGACACGTGGTATTCTGCAGCCCTCCCCGGATTGGCAGAGGGACCGGGACGGCTCGGAAGGGTGGGGTAATTGGCCGGATGACGCATGCTAGTAAAATGCAGTAAATAGGAAGTACCAAATCTGCCATAACTTCAAAAAATGACAATCCACTACAAGTTTTGGATTTCTGCAATTAACTGCAAAGCCAGTCTACCTCCTACACCCATGATTACTCAGGCTTTGATTGGGGGGGGGCGTGGAGGTCAATGATGTTGGTGTAGTTGTTGTTTTGTTTTTTTCCCTCCTTTTTTTCTGACGACGTCTAGTCTATTACTGCGATCCCAACACTTAAATTGGTACTTTCTGTCTTACAAGAGCTTCAGGCGAGGATGAGACGTGGAGTGACTCAAACTGTGAGATCATGGTTTCACTTCAGCCTTTCAACGTTGCTGATCGCTGTCACACTGTCACATTGTGTTGCTGCGTTAAATCTGACCTGCTTTCGGGCGCTTCTAGGATTTGAGGTCATTCGGGGCTTAGCCCGGACCTCTGCATTATCTGCTGCTGTCTCTCTGTCTCTTCTCTCTCTATATATATATATAATCTGCTGCTGTCTCTCTGCTCTCTCTGTCTCTCTCTCTCTCTCCCTCCATAATCTGCTGCTCTCTTTCTCCTCCCTCTTGCTCCATCATCTGCTGCTGTCTGTCCTCTCTTTATCTCCATCATCTGCTGCTCTCTCTCTCCATCATCTGTTACTGTCTCTCTCTCGGCTCTCTCTCGCTCTCCATAATCTGCTGCTCTCTCTCCATCCTCTGTTACTGTCTCGCTCTCCTCTCTCTCTCTCTCTCTCTCTCTCTCTCTCTCTCTCTCTCTCTCTCTCTCTCTCTCTCTCTCTCTCTCTCTCTCTCTCTCTCTCTCTCTCTCTCTCTCTCTCTCTCTCTCTCTCTCTCTCTCTCTCTCCCTCTATCATCTGCTGCTGCCTGTCTCTTCTCTCTTTGTCATCTGCTGCTGTCTCTATCTTCCCTCTTTTTCCATCATCTGCTCTCTCTCTCTCTCTCTCTCTCTCTCTCTCTCTCTCCTCTCTCTCTCTCTCTCTCTCTCTCTCTCTCTCTCCTCTCTCTCTCTCTCTCTCTCTCTCTCTCTCTCTCTCTCTCTCTCTCTCTCCCTCTCTCCCTCTCTCCCAAGAGTTTCAAGTGAATGTCTTTTTTTTGTGGCGAAGTGGAAACTGTCTTTCATTGTTTTTACAGATGCAAAATACTCTGCAACCTTTTTAATGCACTGAAGAATGTTGTCAGACTGTTTGGTGAGAGGTGGTCTTAGACAGTCTTCATCCTTGGAGTTGGCAACAAAACATCTGACGCCTCCAAGTGGCTACTACTTAATCTGGCAGTGGGGGGGGGGGGCAAACTACAGTAGCAGGAAGAACAGAGTGGAGAACAGGGCAGGGCAGGAAGCACTTCCTGTTTTCCTCTCACTGGTGACAGGCAGAGTCTGGGGTTGATTTTAGATTTTTTAAAGGGGTGACTAGCATGGGTGATTTTATCAGAAAGTGGAGCTGTAATGATGCAATATGTTCTGTGGCAGGTGAAGAATTAATATTCAATACCATTTTTAAGTAAGTGATGAACTTGTTCCTTTAACCGTGCTATACAGTAATTTTTTTTGTCATGGAAAAGATTTTTTTGGACTTTTTTCCAGTCTTTTTAATAAATGCTTTTTTAAAAATCAAAATTCTCTCTCTCTCTCTCTCTCTCTCTCTCTCTCTGTCTCTCTCTTGCTCCACCATCTGCTGCTGTTTCTCCCTCTTCTCTCTTGCCATCATCTCATGCCATCTCTTTCTCTCTTCTCTCTCTCCATTGTCTGCTGCCGTCTCTCTTCTCTCTCTCTCTCTCTCTCCATTGTCTGCTGCTCTCTTCTCTCTCTTTCTCCATCTTCTGCTGTCTGTCTGTCTGTCTGTCTGACTGTCTCTCGTTTTGCTACCCTCTGCAAAACCAACATAAGACATCCCACCTAATGCAACATACAGGCCTACCCTATGTTTTGAATACAATGGTTCCCTTTAGTTCTTTGGTACAACATGACAACCTGGATACATTATCAGTAATGAACCTGCATGGGGTCATCAGGTGTTTTGGGTCTTAACATCAGACACCCTCACCCGAGCAAGCCAGTTGGGGGTGCTCAACCCCCGACTTGTGTCCAGGTAGCACATTATGCCATGTGTCACCCCTCTTCACCCAGAGCCAACGGGAAGCCTTTTCAGCAGCTTCCAATATATTCCTAATGGCTCTTCCCCTTTGCAGCCCACATATACCCAAGAGTCCCAGGATCTGGTGTAGAGACTGACCTGCAAAGCCCCTGCAGCCCACTTCAGTTGGCTCACTGCGGGTCTTCCACCCAATCCTCTGACACTCAGCTACCAGATCTGCATACCTGGCTCTCTTCCCTTCTTGTGCGTCCTCCATCCGATCTTCCCAGAGGACAGTTAGCTCTAGCAAAACCACTTGCTTAGTTGCTACGAATATCAAGGCCATGTCTGGCCTGCATGTGGTAACTGCGATGGTGTGTGGGAACCTCAGTCATGTCTCCCTAGGTCGACCAGGAACTGCCAGTCTCCTGCTGTTCCGAGCAGCCCAACCTGGGCCTTTGGCTCCAGCCTCTCCTCTGCTCAAACAGAGGCGATGTTGCATTTTGTTGGGTGTTGTTGCTTGCTGTAGCTGATGCCAGTGCAGATGGTGTCTGCTACTGCCCACAGAGCTTGATCATGGTGCCAAGTCACCGCCCAAGGCCTTTGGACAGCAGCTGAGGATGTGCTCCGAGGATCCCCTTTTCTAGCAGAGTTGGCAGCAAGTGAGTCTGCCAGGCCCTGGCTGGTCAGTAAAATAGTACCAAGGAATGTATTTTATTGAAATCTTATAGGTTTAATTTTACTAAAATATAGCCAATGCCTTAATAATATTTTTCAATTAATTTTTACTGTTAAAAGAGCAACATACCTTTAATTGTTATCATTTGAAAACACCTAATTACATTACATGATCTAAATGTCATAGTATCAAAACAATAACCCCAAACATAATGGCTTAATTTATGGGGGGAGTCAAGTTAATTATTTAGCTACTTTTACTTTAAGTTCATTTAGATTCAAATCAATACAATAGTCAACTTTTGTTTGTGCCAATAATAAAATGAATGAGTCGCTACCATTTTAGTTCGTTTTATGAAAATTTGACCTATTCACAACAAAAAACCCTGCTAAAGGACAATAAAAGTATGATGTGGGATCAGACGGGTACGTTTTTGTTTGTTTGTTTTTTGTCCAGCTTTATATAGACCTACATTTAAAATCATATTCGGGGCTACAGTCAAAACGTTCGGGGCTTAAGCCCCGACAAGTTCACCTGGTGACGCCAGTGCCTGCTGTTCCCGATGACTTGACTTGCTCTGCTGTTGCTGTTGCTGTTTGATAAGCGTCGCTTTCCCCCCCTTTTTCTTCCCAATTGTATCCGGCCAATAACCTCACTCCTCCGAACCGTCCCGGTCGCTGCTCCACACCTTCTGCCGATCCGGGGAGGGCTACAGACTACCACACGCCTCCTCGGATACATGTGGAGTCGCCAGCCGCTTCATTTCACCTGACAGTGAGGAGTTTCACCAGGGGGACGTAGCACGTGGGAGGATCACGCTGTTTCCCCAGTTCCGTGCAACATCCTAGAGTGCCTCAATAAGAAAAGAAAAAAAATTCTCACATTCAACACGGTTCCACGTCATCCTCTGATTCATCCATATCCTCCCTACATCCATCTCATTCATAAACCTCTCCCACACTTTCGCCCCACCCACCACATTTATAAATTGCCTCCCTTAAAAATACCTTCCATGTGTGATCTCTCTTTTATTTTTTTTAAATACCCAACCATCATTTTCACCCTAAGTGCTTTCTTTTTCACCCCTAAACTGATCAACTTCAACCCACCATATTCATACTCATTTTCCATCACCTCCCTGGCTATCCTAATTCCCTTCCATCCCATCAAAAACTCACTCACCATTCTTTCCACTTCCTTGAACACTCTCTCATGCACATCCAACACAGTCGGTAGTGTGTGTGAGTGTTCTACTATATTGCAGCGAATTTGGGGGGGTGGGCAGTCCGGTAACCGTCACAGCCGGGACGCGAACCTGTGTTTCCCACACCGCAAGCGACAACGTTAACCAGTCGACTAAAGGGTCAGATCCATTAGTCAAAGACCAACGCGTCTACTTATCCATGCACGTTACATATTTTGCTATTTTTATATATTCTGCTCTGTTGTTATTTTTGATTAGTCGGTGACTTTTATTTATTTTGCTAGCTCAATTTTGGACTTGTCTGTGCTTTTATAAAATTTGCTGGTACTTTTATTTTATTTATCTATTATTTTTTTGTGGAGGGGGGAGATTTTATTGTTTTATTGTGTGAAGCATTTTGTGTTACATTTGTTTGTATGAAAAGTGCTGTTGTGGTGTTAGAAAACAACGAGACAGGAGACGTGAGAGTAGACGTAGTCGAGGTAGTTTACTAGCTCCAACTTTACATGTCATATATTCGACAACGACACTGAACTCTCTGGACCGGAAGCGGAAGTGCATTCTCTCTTAGGTGAATGTCTCTAGTTATATAGATGTGGGTCACCACACAGGCCCCCCCAGAATTCACCTACACAAAACAATGTTAAACAGCAAAAGCGCAACTCATGAACATAAAAATAGACTCTACAACAGAACAGTCAATGACATAGTGCAAAGTCACGGGGAAAACAAGTGACGAGTCGGGGGGTGGACCCTGCGGCCATAACGGCTGCGCTTCACAGGAGGGGAAAACAGATGGGGCCGAAACCCGGGCCATAGGCGGGGCCGAAGCAGGAACAGAGGCAGGTGCCGGGGCCGACCTAGGAGGGCGTCCCCGCCGCGGGGGTAGGGCCAATTGCATTGGCTCCCCAATGTCCAAGTGAGCAGGCTTGAGACGGTCTATAGCGACCCGCTCCGGCCTGCCCCCCATGTCCACCACAAAGTTCTTATCCCCCGCCTCCAGGACGCGGAAGGGCCCGTCGTATGGGGGCTGCAGCGGGGACCGATGGCTGTCGTGCCTAATGAAGACGTACCTCGCCGATGGCAGATCCTTGGGGACGTAGGACCGGGGGAGGCAGTGTTGAGACATCGGAACGGGAGCGAAGGCACCGGCAGCGCTCCGGGACGCACTGAGGTGAGAGGCGGCCGACCAGGGAGTCGTAGCATCCGGAAGAAACTCCCCCGGAACTCGCAGGGGCTGGCCATACACCAGCTCAGCGGAGGAGGTCTGGAGGTCTTCCTTCGGGGCCAAACGCAGGCCGAGCATGACCCATGGGAGCCGGTCCATCCAGTCGCAGCCAGTGAGGCTTGCCCGCAGAGCGGCTTTCATGTCCCGATGGAACCGCTCACAAAGTCCGTTGCTCTGCGGGTTGTACGCCGTAGTGCGGTGGATCTTCATCCCCAGGTGCTCAGCGACCGCCGTCCAGAGCTCCGAGGTAAACTGGGAGCCCCGGTCGCTCGTGATGTCACCCGGTGTGCCGAAACGGGCCACCCAGCAGCCGATGAACGCCCGTGCTACCTCTGCTGCCGTCGTGGAGGACAAGGGAATAGCCTCTGGCCACCTGGTGGCCCTGTCCACAATAGTGAGGAGGAACGTATAACCACGGGAGGGGGGCAGGGGACCCACCAGGTCAACATTGACGTGGTCAAACCGCCTCTCTGGAACCACAAACGGCGCCAAAGGGGCCTTGGTATGGCGGTGCACCTTGGCGCGTTGGCACGCCACACAAGAGCCGGCCCAGGCTCTAACATCCTTACGGAGCCCAGGCCAAACAAACTTGACGCTCACCAATTTGGTCGAGGCCTTCACTCCCGGATGGGAAAGGCCGTGGACGGTGTCGAAAACTCGGCGCCGCCAGGAAGTAGGCACCAGGGGGCGCGGTTGACCGGTGGAGATGTCACAGAGGAGGGTGGTGTTGGCCGCGTCGAACGTCACGTCCTCCAGCCGTAGCGCCGTAGGGGTCGACCGGTAGTCTTGAACGGTCGCGTCCTTGGCTTGGTCCGCTGCCATAGCGGCGTAGTCGAGTCCCAAGTGAACGGCGTTAACAACCGCCCGTGAAAGGCAGTCGGCGACGGAGTTATCCTTGCCCGACACGTGTTGTATGTCCGTGGTAAACTCGGAAACCGCCGCGAGATGACGCTGCTGACGCCCAGACCACGGTTCTGAGGTTTTGGCCATACAGAACGTCAGCGGTTTGTGGTCCACGAAAGCGGTGAACTGTCGGCCCTCCAATAGGAACCTAAAGTGTCTGGTTGCGAGGAAGAGACCCAGTAGTTCCCTATCAAAGGTGCTGTATTTGCGCTCGCTCTCACGGAGTTGTTTACTGAAGAACGCCAACGGCTGCCAGCCCCCCCCCCACCCACTGCTCACACACGGCCCCCACGGCGTAGTCGGAGGCATCCGTTGTAAGGGCTATGGGGGCGGCAGGCGACGGGTGAGCTAGCAGCGCAGCGTTGGCCAGCGCGGTCTTGGCGGCCACAAAAGCCTCGTCCATCCCCGAAGACCAGTCCAGCTCGTCCTTAGACTTCTTACCCCGCAGGGCCTCATACAGGGGACGCATGATGTGGGCGGCACGGGGCAGGAAACGGTTATAAAAGTTCACCATGCCCAGGAATTCCTGCAGCGACTGTACAGTGCAGGGGCGGGGGAACATGGTGACAGCCTCAACCCTGGCAGGGAGGGGAACGGCCCCCTGTGGAGTGATGTGGTGCCCGAGGAAGGTGATGGACGACTCCCCGAACTGACACTTAGCTGGGTTGATGATGAGGCCGTGTTCGCTGAGCCTGTCAAACAGCTGTCTGAGGTGCGTCATGTGTTCCTCCGCCGACGCGCTGGCCACGAGGATGTCGTCTAAGTACACAAACAAAAATGGCATGTCACGGAGCACAGAATCCATAAGGCGCTGAAACGTCTGCGCCGCCCCTTTAAGGCCGAAAGGCATACGTAAAATCTCAAAGAGCCCAAAGGGTGTGATGACAGCCGTTTTTGGGACATCCAGTGGGTGGACCGGCACTTGGTGATACCCCCGCACTAAGTCGATTTTGGAATAGATGGCAGCGTCCGCCAGGTGGGTAGAGAAATCTTGTATGTGCGGTATGGGGTACCGGTCGGGGGTCGTGGCATTGTTTAGGCGACGGTAGTCCCCGCACGGGCGCCAACCCCCGTTGGCCTTAGTAACCATGTGAAGAGGGGAAGCCCACGGGCTGTCAGAACGGCGGACAATGCCGAGGCGCTCCATAGTCGAAAACTCCTCCCTGGCTATTGCGAGCTTGGCCGAGTCGAGGCGTCGGGCCCGGGCGTAAACTGGGGGCCCCACTGTGGTGATATGATGTTCCACGCCGTGCTTGGCCACCGCCGAGGAGAAGGTGGGTGTGGTCAGCTCGGGGAAATTTGCGAGCAGGCGTTGGTATGGATCCCCGGTGGAGAGTGTGTTAGCGAGGCACAGCGCTCCAGCGCCCCCAAGCGTGCAGGGGTATGACGCAAAAGAGACGGCATCAATCACGCGACAGTTTTTAACATCCACCAGCAGGTTGAAAGCACAGAGGAAATCCGCACCTAGGAGCGGGGTGGATACAGCAGCCATCACAAAGTCCCAGCCGAAACGTCGGCCGCCAAAACACACGTCCACATGTCTGATACCGTACGTCCGAATGGACGTGCCGTTGGCGGCGTCCATCTGGGGGCCGTGACTGTCGGTCATCGTGTCCACAGCTTGTGCTGGTAGTATGCTGCGTTGAGCGCCAGAGTCAACCAGCAGCCGCCGGCCCGACAAGGAGTCTCTGATGAACAACAGCTTGCAGTCACGGCCGGCGCCCATAGCCGTTAACGAGCGCCGGCCTTGGCGTTTCCCTGAACCCTGTAACTGCAGGGTTTGCGACACCGTTTTGCTTTTGCCCCAAACCTGGCATGGTAATAACAGAGCCCGTCGTCAGGTTGGTGGCGGGCTGTCACCGCAGCCGCGGTGTCCATATAGTCGTACACAGGTGGTGGTGGGGCGGTCTGGTGGGGTAGCAGGGCCTGCACAAACTGTTGCCGGTTGGCCAGGAAAACCCTGTCTGCTTCAGCAGCCAGAGAACGGTAGTCCTTGGAGGCGGCGAGAGGAGAACTGGCCAGTGCTGTGCGTACAGGTGCGGGGAGCTGCCTCAGAAAAATGTGTGTGAAAAGAAAGGCCGGATCAGCCGATCCCAGCACAGACAGCATTTTTTCCATTAAATCAGACGGTTTGCCGTCGCCGAGGCCATTCGGGGACAGTAAACGGTCTGCCTTCTCCAGCTCCGACAGTTCAAATAGTTTCAGGAGGAATGTCTTTATAGCATCGTACTTGCCAGCAGCTGGCGGAGCTTCCAACAGTGTCATTGCTCGCGCCGTTGTCGATGCGTCTAACGCCGTCACTACGTGGAAGTACTGCGTTGCATCCTGCGTTATCCCTCTCAGCTGGAACTGGGCTTCCACATGTTGAAACCACGGCCGTGGATTATGCTGCCAAAAGTCGGGTAGCTTCACAGTAGCGGTGTAAATGCTAGCGTTAGCAATAGCCATGTTGTTAGCACCGGCGTCGTCGTTGTCAGACATACTCGTATTAGTTGTTCGATCACGTCGGGGTCACCAATGTGGTGTTAGAAAACAACGAGACAGGAGACGTGAGAGTAGACGTAGTCGAGGTAGTTTACTAGCTCCAACTTTACATGTCATATATTCGACAACGACACTGAACTCTCTGGACCGGAAGCGGAAGTGCATTCTCTCTTAGGTGAATGTCTCTAGTTATATAGATGTGGGTCACCACACTGTACAAATAAAATCTGATTGATTGATTGATTGATTGACTGATTCATTCATTCATTCATTCCATACACAAGCGTACTCATAACTAACTCATAACTTCCCTTTCCGCTTCAACCCTCTAAAGTTCCAAAACCCTAACCGCTAGGCCAGCGTGCCGGCATTATTACGACCAATGTTTTTGATACTAGCCACAACACCAAAGGGCGCAGTTCATATCATATTTTAGTGTTAGTGGATACGAGTTAGTATTGTCTGTGAATGTTCTCATTCATCCAAGTGATGGTTATCAAAAGGAGTTGAATCAAGTGCAACTGGACTTGGTATAGTATATCGAGTTAGTATTAAAAAGTAAAAATTGCTCCGTAATTTCTCCGCTGGTATTTCAAGGGCGCGTCTGTCCAATGACAAGCCGTCTCTGATGGCCCTCCATCCAATCAGAGAACGCGTACGGACGCTCTTACGAGGGTGAGTTCGATATGTTCACCGTTGATGTCTTTGGCGAAGACGTTCCGGATTAGCTCTGATGGCGGCGACGCACGGAAACCTCAGTGGCCGTCCGGCGGGTATCTAATCGAACTCACCCAGCGGCGGACGCCACCGTCCCAACGTGCTGTCGTTCTAGGGCAAGGAAATCCAACTGGACGCTTAGTGAACACACGGCGTTTGCGGCAGGTTTGTTTTTTGCAAGTATCGCCTTAGTATGTTATGTTGCGCTATCGTGGCCTCCCGGTTTGTGTGTGTCGAAATCGATCGCAACCGATGGCGAATGTCGAAGAATTGACTCCTTCGGTCGTGTTGACGTTATTTCATAGCGGTTCGGCGTTAGGTCGTCGCAACGTGTACACAGTAGACACGCCTCGTGAAGCAGCCCCATAGATAATGGACTATACGGCAACTGGATAGGTTAGCATATCCGGTAGCATGGCTAACTGAAGTTAACTCATACACGGGACAAGCTTTGATTTTAATCGTGTAAAGGTTGCGTTATGTTAGCCGCGCAAAGTTGGCGGATTCCGCTACGTTTAGGTGTCCTTTGGTTTATCGGCTGTGGCTATTCACAAGTCACCGTAAGCTAGTGCGGCATCGCACGGTGTCGAGTGTGTGAGAAGCTGGAGAACGAGCATGTTTTGTTTTTTTCTCTCCCCCGAAAAGGTTAATTTGGAGTCAACTCATACAGTTGGGATTTTGTGTTTTGGAAAACGTTGATCAAGTACAGAATGGATGTGGTTGTTGTTTAATAACCCGTAAATAGTTGTCGTATGTAAGGTCCGATATCAAACAGTGTCCTGAACTACATTACTTAGGCCTCGACCGGCGGTTGACGATTGCAACGATTTATTGGAACTAACAGCTACTACGGACCATGCACGTAATGTTACGTCGTGCTATGTCCTTTGTTCTTTTTTTTAATGATTAATTATGGTGACAACATTTGAACCTGAAACTGGCAGCCTGCCACAAAAAATCTAAATTGCGGTATTTGCTTGCCTGTTCTCCACGTGGGTTTTACTTAATCCTCTTATGTTAGTTAATGCGTAAATGTTGTCATTGCCCGCTAGCTCATATCCAATTGGAGCACCTCGTAGTTCATATTTGAAGCTCTATGTCTTAATTTCAACATCGTTACCTCCGACTCCAGCAGATCCAGGGAAAGGAGCCTGTTTGCATTTCACTTCTATTAAAAGACAATGGAGGCGGAAATCGAGCAGCAGGAAGACGAAACCACGTTCAGCAATACTGACACTAATGGTAAGGTAGTGCTTGTCTTATGCAAACCTTGTTATGGGTAAGAAACTGATGGTCACTTTCCCTTGATTGACATGTGTCAATTTAGCGTACTCTAGCCTCACAAACCAGTCAGTTCTTGCACGGTAATCCCATTTATCACATTGACACGTCTGGCCTCCCCTTCAAGGAGAGCAATTTCATTTAGGGATGATGCAGCCTTGGATTATGTTAAATGTGCAAACTAACCAAATCAATATCCATGTATACATGCAAGTCAAAAACCCAGTCATAAAACTGATAAAGCTATTACCCTGATTTTAGAAAGAGACAGTGGCTTTAAGCATAACACAATTGCAGCTAGAGATGAAACGATATGTAAATTTCATATCACGATTATAGTGATTAGAATTACCATGGTTATCATTATTACTGTGGTATTGTTAAAATGTGCTGATACACACACTGAAAGCATTAACCCTAAGTTTTATATTGAAAACCAAAAATGAAATTAACAGCACTATGCGTGTGTTATCTGCATAAACATTAAAATAATGCCACAGCAAATATCAAAGAAAGTTGAATCAGTTCATTTGGACACAACATTTTTTGAGAGAAACGTTTCATCACTCATCTAAGTGACTTCTTCAGTCTCAAGTGACTGCAGGTATCCCCACCCTTATAAACAACACAGTTGCATAATGGCTGAAACCAACGATCAGGTTCGTAGACAAATACGCATGTGTACTATTCACAGAGGATTTGGGAATGTTTGCAATCACAGCATTGTAAGATGGCGACAGATGTACTCTTAGCCCCCCTCCCCCCCCGGTTCAGGGATGGTTGTTCCCTCTTCACAACGTAGCCCATACCTTATGTAAACATGAAACCATATCAAATGTGTCACAGAAAGTTGAATCAGTTCATCTGGACACAGCGTTTATTGAGAGAAACGTTTTGTCACTCATCTAAGTGACCTCTTCAGTCTCAACTGACTGCATGTATCCCCACCCTTATAAACAATTAAGAGGTGATAAAGTGCAATGTTGCAGAGACTATATCAGTGATACTGAGATAAATGTTAGCAGGTTACTTGCTTACATGCCTGGGGTAGATGGACATGACAGAGCATACCAGTATAAGTACAATGTACAGTACAGACAAATGGTTGGATTTATTTGACAGTGTTAAGTGTTCATTTGAATGACAGCCCACAGAAAGAAACTGCTTTTATATCTGGTTGTTTTGGCGTACAGCGCTCTTAAGCATCTACTAGAGGGGAGGAGTTGGAACAGGTTGTGACCAGGGTGTGATGGGTCTGCAGTGATGTTGCCTGCCCATTTCCGGACTCTGGAGGTGTAAGTCCTGAATGGAGGGCAGGTTGGCACCAATGATTTTCTCTGCATGCTTAACTGTCCATTGTAGTCTGTCCCTGTTTTGTTTGGTGGCAGATCCAAACCAGACAGTGATGGATGTGCAGAGAACAGACTGGATTATTGCGCTATAGAACTGAATCAGCAGTTCCTGCGGCAGGTTGAACTTCGTGAGCTGGTGGAGAAAGTAGGTCCTCTGCTGGGCCTTTTTGATAATTGTGTCTATGTTGGATGCCCAGCTTAGGTCCTGGGAGATTGTGGAACCCAGAAATCTGTAGGTTTTCACCACAGACATTGTGCTGTTGAGTATGGTGAGGAGGTGCAGTGTTGGGGGACTCCTCCTAAAGTCCACTGTCATCGTCACTGTTTTGAGTGTGTTCGGCTCCAGGTTGTTATGGCTGCACCAGGGGGCCAGCTGATCAACCTCCCATCTATATGCAGACTTGTCACCATCCCGAATTAGGCCAGTGATGGTTGTGTCATCCACAAACTTCAGTAGTTTAACAGACGGGTCACCTGAGGTGCAGTCATTTGTGTAGAGGGAGAAGAGTAGAGGGGAGAGCACAAGTCTCTGGGGGCGCCTGTGCTGATTGTCCAGGTGCTGGATGTGATCTTCCCCAGCCTCCCAAGCTGCTTCCTGTCTGTCAAGAAGTTTTTAATCCACTGGCAGATGGGGGTTGGATGTAGTTTATACCAGTGTATCCATAAAAACATTATTGAGGACTCCAGAAGTAGCTTTTCTTTAGCTTTACTTGTCCTTGGCAGCTTCAGCAAACAAAATGAAAGAGAACAGACACACCTATCTTATTCTTTATATAGACTACCTGGACAGGTAAAACACCTGGAGCCTAGAGCTCCCTCTAGCTAAGTAATACTATAAAGTCTCAGGCTAGTACATAGTTATATTATGAGGAAGAATAGATAGTGATGCTGTAACATCACTTACTAGCTACTGCATGAATCTATTATAGCCCACCTTAACATGACGTGATGTGAGCAAGCAATTTTTTTATTAATCACTTTCAGCACTTTTAATTAATCTGTCCTAACCAGCACTATGCAACAGTAAACAGGGCAAGCAGCATTTTGCTTGGTTAAGAAATTGCTTGTGACTCTATTTGAGCATGGTTTTGCTGACTTGTTCCAATGGAAATGGCTGGGCAATGGGAAGTTATTGCCCACTCTGCAAGATGATTGGTTCACGTTTGTGTGAATCTGCGACACTATTGGATTCTGTCTGGACACTTTGACAAGCAAAATCGCCAGGCATTTGCTCACTTGCAGCACTCGCCATCCTGTTAATAGATAGACTGTAACTTTTGTAAATGATGTTAATTTACAATTAACTAATGTCCTGCAGTCCTTGACTTGAAGGTTGGTGAACTTGAGGTTCATATTCTGGCTCATTTTGATATGGTTGAATGGGTGCTATATTTCGAATAATATGAGCTGACAGATGTCAACAAACCAGTGCGTGAACCCATGTGGATGTGTTTTCATGTCACCTGTCAATCAAAATGTGAATGGGCGGGTCTTAAAACTTTGAATGTGTCCGTCACTGGGGTTTTGGCACTTCTGTGATAACTGGGTACATAACACATTTTTGTTGTAATGAATTCTTACCGAAATTTAGCGAAAGTAGGTGAATTGCCATTATGGAACATCCCTGCATCAGTGTTTAGTAGGGATTATCATATTCTAAGCCGCTTGACCAGACCTTTAATAGTGGGGGATGACCTCTTTATTTACGGAAACAATGCAATAATATGACAAAGCAAGGCAGAAAACTGATTATTGTTGTGCTCAAAAACCATTAACAATAAACTACTTCAGAGGAGTAATGGCCTCCTCCAAACTACACAAAATCAGCCTGGTAATGCCACATTATCACAGTCGGTTGTTTTATCCCACATAGTGTGACATGGTGGGAGATAACTGATGTAATGTCTGCGACGCCTCGTGATGACATGACAGTCTGTCATGTTAGATTTTTTTTTTTTGCCTTTGTCTGGTGACAGCTTTGGACACAAGTTTAATGCTTGTGACGAGTGACATTGACCAGTCGGAGCACAGTAGGCTACATTTTGTAAATGTGCACAAAGATTCAGAGATCCATTTTCTAGATCCAGACCTTGTTTTCTTTGGGGAAAGGACTTTGCAGTGACTTCCAGTGGAATAAATATCAGAGATGCTTTGCTACAAGCAGAAACTGCAGGAGCTACTTAAGATATTGCAAATTCCTCCTCTTGATGGTATTCCTTGGTGGCAGAGTGGTCAGAGCATTTGCATTGCGATGAACCCTCCTGCATCTTCAGCAGGTATCTCAGGGTCACAAGCATTTTGCCCCTTAGCCTGTACGGCTCACCCATTGGGGCAGAAAAGACCCAATTAGACTTCAGTCTGCCTTTCTCAAATTTGTCTCTTACTCCGTTTTTTTTCCTCCCTTAGGTAAACGCCCAGCTGAGGACATGGATGAGGAGCAGGCCTTCAAACGTTCTCGTAATGCAGATGAGATGGTGGAGCTGCGAGTGCTACTTCAGAGCAAAGTAAAGCCCCAGTCACACAGAAGGCCTACATAACAGCTGCCAGTTATTCTGTCATTTCTCTGCCATACATAAACAAGTTGCTTTTAGTTTAAGGTAAGCCGCTTTTTTCTTCACAGAATGCAGGTGCTGTCATCGGAAAAGGTGGCAAGAACATAAAAGCTCTACGCACAGATGTGAGTAAAAAAGGCCACAGGTACTTCAGTAACCGGGGAAAGGAAAAATTCATGGCCCACTCCCCTTCTGTTGCGCTTGCTCTGGGTCTTGGAAAAATCAAGCAACTGCCTAGTCCAGACTCCTGAGGAGCATTTACCCTGTATTGAGGACCTAATGAGTTCCCGTTTTACTCAGTTTTAGTAATTGTTGTGATGATCTTACACTCCGTTCATTGTTCGGCTTCTCATGCACAGTCTCAGTTCTTGGCTTTCTTATTTCTTTATTCATGTATTTATTTATTCGGATAAATTTTTGACACTTGTCGGTCACGAGATAACAGGCAATTCTGCCACAATCACATATCTATAGGTTGGCTCATGTGAATAGACAAGGTTTAGTTTCTTTTAGACCAAATTTGAGAGGAAAAAAGAGAAGCATCTTTTGGCCAGATCACATAGATACCTTTTATTTGTTTATTTATTTTTATACATTTGTGTAACTTTACTTATTTTCATATCACATTGATTTCCATGTCAATTCCAATATCCTTGTCAGCCTTGAGGCCATAGCAGACCTTGCAGTTATGGGAAACTCCTCAACTGGTGTCTTAAAGCCTCAGCGGACCTGTAGTTTATGAAAGTTTCTGGTGACATAAAATGTTGTTGCTTGTCTCTGACCACTTCAGGTGTCCTATTTCTATGCACTCCCCACAGTTTCAAATCTTATTTTCCTTTTCTGGGGCAAAGTGTAGTAATTGAGTATAGCTTGTATTCTATTAAAAATGTATTCCTTCTCCCCCTCTTCCCTTCTCCTTTACTTTTTTTTTATTTTTGGCCACCTTCCTCCGTTGCCCATGTACTGGATCGACATGCCCCTCCTGCGTTGCCCACCTTGACGTTGGCCCAACCTCCGCCCGCCCCTGAACGCCCGCCCACCTGACACTCCCGGTTGGCCCCACCCATAAACCGTGCCCCTCCTTAAACGGGCACCTAACTTGACATCTCGTGATTGAATGCCCCTGCCCAATGCCAACCTCCACCACAACCACCACTACCACCACCACCACCACCACCTCGACCCTTGCAGTACAATGCCAGTGTATCAGTCCCTGACAGCAGTGGCCCAGAGCGGTATGTCCCACCAGTTATTGCCTCACTGCCTAATTAGAACAGTGAAACACATGTCTTTTATAACCTGCCTTCTGTTTCATTTTAACATTTTTACATACATGATAGTTTACACCCCCCCCCCCATCCCCTTCAGAGACGTGTATTTTTCCATTTGATTTTTTTTTTCTTCTGTCTTCTTTACCCCACATCCGTTTTAAAACATCCCCATCAGTTTGGACGTTTTGTGATTACAACATAAAGCAACGTAGTTACCCCATGCAGATAATCATACAGAATCCATTATGACCTTGCTGTTTTTTACTCTGAGTTGGAGCACAGCTGCTGGATGTTTTTCCTTGCAGTGATGTTTATTTTACTCGTGAAACTTGTGGAAATCAAACATCCTTTTCTCACTCTGTTCTTTGTGGTCCACCTTGCCACCCAACCCTACCCCTCTTTTTTCAACGTCACTGTCCATGACCTCCTGAGAGAGCACCAGCTCACTGTTGGCGGCTCCAGCCCCTACTGTGTTTCCCATTACTGTCGTCTTTTTATTTCATTGTGCTGCATCTTCTCTAAGTTTCTCTCAGGCCCCATCAGATCAGAGTTGCCTGCCAAACCTCTCATACCCCCACCCCCAGCACCTGTCCTGCACCACAGAGTAGTTGGTTACCTCTCACATATCCTTCCCCCTTCTCCCGCCCTCAACCCCCTGCTCTTTTTATTTACTCTTCTACTGCCCACCCTCAAACCTCTTCACCCCTGTTCTAAGCCCCCCCCCCACCTCTCTTCTCATCCCCTTGTCACAATGAGAAGGTGTGCTGGTCGCGCAATTGTCATGGCAAGTTATTGTATTGGTTTATGTTGTTCCCTTTTCCCCCAACTTGCTGGTGGTGGGATGGTTATAGAAAATCCCCCCTCCCCCCCTCCCCCAAACTCTGTGTGGCCAGTCTTGTGCCCCACGTTAATTTGAGTCCTAAAGCCGCCCATTCTCGTCAACCTTCTCTTTCTTTGTTGAATGTGAGATCAGATTGAGTGCATGCCAGCTACTTATTTTACCAGCTTAGTGTTGGGAGAAGTCAAAAGTTATGTATAGTGTACCGCAGTTGCTACTTTGGTTTTTAATTGTGTGACTTCTTCTCTGTCGGACTGCTACTCGCTGATCTTACAGCAAGTCTTCTGTGTTCAATTTTTTTGTCCTCCTTTTTGTCCTGCCTCAACTCATTTGGCCAAAATGATTCCTGACAGGATCCTCAGTGTGAGTGCCAACATTGACACTATTGGAGAGATTCTGCTGAAGATCATACCCACTCTAGAGGAGGTAAGGCACAATGTTTGGTAAATCTACATGTGTATTAATTATGTCTGATGTGGGGATGGGATTGGAGTGGCTAAGCTGGTACCCCCCTCCCCTTTTTGTGGGGTTATTGTCTTTGCTGTATAGTTTGATAGGATTCGGTGATGCGGGGCCTGGTTCACACACAGTTATCAATGCATTTGTAATTGATATGTTGTTCTTCATTAACTAAATGATGAATTTTCTCACAATTAGGTATGCTATACTGACAGCTCAGTTCAAATCTTCCTTAAACAACATTTCACCTTGCCATAAATCGGTACTGAATTTTCATACAATCTGGGGAAAAATTATATTCACTATTGTACACATATGTACTATTCACAGAGGACACATGACCAATGGAAACTCTTGTTAACGGTCACACCCATATTTGAAAATGAAACTGGTCGTTGGTTTCGGTCATTATACACTTGTCACCATCTTACAATGCTGTGATTGCAACAATCCCTAACGCTCTGTGAATGGTACACATGGCCTTTGAAACTCTAGTTGGTGGTCACACCCATATTTGCATTTGGAACTGGTTGTTGGTTTTGGTCGTTAGGCAACCATATTGTATTGCATGGTTTATAAGGGTGGGGATACCTGCAGGCAGTTTAGACTGAAGAGGTCATTTAGTTGCGTGATGACACGTATCTGTCAATAAACATATCCAGATTAACTGATTCAGCCTTCTCTGATTTTCATACCTGGATTATTGAGCATGCATCAAGACATTGCCAAATATGATTTCCTTGAGAAAATATTGGATCAAAGTTTCAGTCATTGGTTTTTGCCCCTCAACTAGATCTTGGGGCTATTTTCCAGAAGAGGAAAAGTAAGAGCTTCACCTAGTCCACTGCCTTTAACAGGAAAGATAAAAGCATTTTGGCTCTGTCAGTACTAATATCAAAGTTTCTGTCACTTGCTATTTATAGTTGTTAATGAGGGCTCAAATTTTAATTTATTTCAAACTTTAGTGCATTGCTGGTGCAAAGACATGGCCCAGATTAAAACTTGCACAAATATACACCTGTATATGTGGTTGTACTGTTGAAAGGAAGAATTGGTTTCAGATCTCTGCCTCTTTTTTTTTCTCCTGTAGTATCAGCATTACAATGGGATAGATTTTGACTCTGAGCTGCGCCTGCTGATCCATCAGAGTTTGGCAGGAGGTATCATTGGGGTGAAAGGTGCCAAGATAAAGGAGCTGAGAGAGGTAAAACAAGGTCCAGATTAGCAGGTGTCTCAAGTTGTTCTGTACCATTTATTGACCTTTTTGATGAATAAATAGGACATCTATCCTCTCAATGAGTTTTGTTTGTGCATAAAATAGTATGAGTCTTGAAAATCTTCTCAAACCTGACCCTATTAAATTAACAGTCATTCCTAATTAGTTCAACTGGATCTGATTAATAGATTTTTTAATTTGTTTATCTTTACAAAATATGATCGATGGATCACATCATGGCATTACTATAATATTTACATTACATTATATTATTTATGTTATGTTTATGTTACATTATTATGTTATGTTATATTATTATATTATGAGTGGCACGGTGGCGCAGTGGTTAGCGCGGCAAGAAGATCCGGGGTTCGAGCCCCGGGGTAGTCCAACCTTGGGGGTCATCCCAGGTTGTCCTCTGTGTGGAATTTGCATGTCTCCCCATGTCCACGTGGGTTTCCTCCAGGTGCTCCGGTTTCCTCCCACAGTCCAAAAACATGTAGGTCAGGTGAACTGGCCATACTAAATTGGCCCTAGGTGTGTGTGTCGGTCCTGTGATGGCCTGGCGGCCTGTCCAGGGTGTCTCCCCGCCTGCCGCCCAATGACTGCTGGGATAGGCTCCCGCATCCCCCCAACCCCAATTGGGATAAGCAGCTTGGATAATGGATGGATGGATTGCATTATTACACAGAGTTAAACTTGTTTTACTACTAATTGTTTCTCTTTGCTAGAACACCCAGACCACCATAAAGCTCTTTCAGGAGTGCTGTCCCCACTCCACTGACAGAGTGGTATTGGTTGGGGGCAAGCCAAAGCGTGTTGTAGAATGCATCAAAGTCATCCTTGAACTGGTGTCCGAGGTAAGAGCCCTTTGTCATTTGAAAGTTACTCCATAAGTCAAAGCGGGATCTGGTTTGTTTTATAAGTGCATTGATAGTTATGCCACATGGATGTAAAGAGGACTTTAGATGCCTTTTGATATGAGATGTGGATTGACTTGATTCTTGATTAAATTTTAGTGAGACTTCACATTTAAATTTGCCATTTTGTGTATCTAAAGGCTCCAATCAAAGGTCGTGCACAGCCCTATGATCCCAATTTCTATGATGAGACATACGACTATGGTGGTTTCACTATGATGTTTGAGGAGAGAGGTCGCCGACCCATGGGTGGCTTCCCTATGCGTCCGCGGGGAGGCTTTGAGCGCATGCCACCTGGTCGTGCAGTCAGACCCATGCCTCCTTCCAGAAGGGACTATGATGACATTAGTCCCCGCCGTGGTCCTCCACCACCCCCGCTGAGCAGAGGAGGGCGAGGGGGCAGTAGGGCACGTAACCTACCACTTCCTCCACCACCACCACCAAGAGGGTGAGGAGACTCTTAAATGTGTGGTTCTCTTTGTCATTCCAGTTTTTGTGTTTTCCCACATATCTGTAAATTGTTTAACTTAGCTAATACATTTTGTGGATTTTTTTTCTCCCTTTTCCATTGCTTTTTGCAGAGGAGATAGGTTCTCACATGGCAGCTATCATGGAAGCATGGATGACAGACCAACGTGAGTATATGGACTCTTACAACAGAATTATCAGGAATTTTAGTTTTTGATACAGTAGGATGGCACATGTCAATGAATCATTCATTACAAGATAACAACAGCCTACCATGTCAGAATATCAATCAGCCAGTCGTGGTCACTGATCATCTTAGGAATCCGTGTGCTTTCACACCCTAAGCTCTGTAGGTGACAGTCTTGTAGCACTGACATGGGTCAGGCATTGATATTTTCCCATCTTCCAATTAAGCGTCAAACTGAGTTAGCCTAACGGTGGCTCTGCTCTTCATTTGTCTGCAGTGACAGGAGAGGCAGACCAGTAGATCGTTATGATAGCATGGTAAGTGACATTTTGTTTACCTGATGGCTATAATTGTCTGCAAAAAAATTTTTTTTGGCTACTAATTTGTGATTTATAGATGCTGTAAGTTGTCAATATGTGTCTGAGAAGATTGGAATTGTTTTTCTGGTGTACTAGTGAGCACAGTGGTTGGGACACTGGTGCTTTTCCTCAGGCATGCACACTGATCTATGCTGGTTGTTGCCTAGTAACAGTTGTTTCCTTGGTTACCATAGAGCTGCTGAGTATGTAGTACAGAGATCCACCAGGCTACCAAATTAACTTGAGGTTTAAAACAAAGCAATTCTTCGACTGGTTCCTGTCAGATTTCTACCTGCAAGCAACCCATTTTTAATTATGCCAATCAAAAAAATAATAATAATAATAATTTGTCTAAGGAGGCCCAAGACTCTGAGACAAACTTCAACTTCATGCCCGACCAAGCCAGCGGTAACACGGGGATTCGAACTGGCAATCCCCCTGTTGGTAGGCAGTGGAATAGACCGCTACGCGACCCGGTCGCCCAGCTCTTGCCATATTTGTAAAGTATAGCGTTCAGGTGTCTCTCGCAGCAGATGGCACACCAACACCAGATAAAAAGAATTAGGTTAAGTATAAAATGTCAAACAAAAGAAATGTAGGTCGATTTTAGATGCTGTGGAAAACCGTTTTAATGTATAAAAATTGCCAGTTAACCAAAAGCATTCCTTAACATTTTGTGATCCCACAATGTTACGCCATAATATGGGTAGGATAAAGGATAGGGGAGGAAAAAAACACCCCATTGGTGATGCCTACCTCTTTGTTTATGGACTTTACCAACTTTATATGTTCTTTAATTATATAGTTTAAAGAACAATCAACATTTTAATTAATTATTTTAAACTGGCTCCGCTGTGGGAGGGGAGTGCACCTTAGGGGGTGTGCTACTGTTACCTGTTACTGTCACAAATGATCTTGGGGCATCCGGATGGCCCAGTGGTCTATTCCGTTGCTTACCAACACAGGGATCACCGGTTGGAATCCCCATATTGTCTCCGGCTTGGTGGGGCGTCCCTGCAGACACAGTTGGCTGTGTCTGTGGGTGGGAAGCCGGGTGTGGGTATGTGTCCTGGTCGCTGCACTAGCGCCTCCTCTGGTCGGTCGGGTGCCTGTTCGGGGGGGGAGGGGGAACTGGGGGCAATAGCGTGATCCTCCCACGCGCTATGTCCCCCTGGCGAAACTCCTCACTGTCAGGTGAAAAGAAGTGGCTGGCAACTCCACATGTATCAGAGGAGGCATGTAGTAGTCTGCAGCCCTCCCCGGATCGGCAGAGGAGGTGGAGCGGCGACCGGGACAGCTCAGAAGAGTGGGGTAATTGGCCAGATATAGTTAGGGAGAAAAATGGGGAAACAATCCCAAAAAAAAATGATTTGGTAACCACCACCCTGTCTCTATCTTTGTCATAGTTTTCAAAGATTACATAAAACATGGTGCTTAACAATTCTGAGGCATCTGGATGTTTGTTCTGTATGATTATCACAATAGATGCTGCTGCTGTCCAACAGCTTGCTGATTAAAATCCGCTCTGCAGTTAAACAGTACGAAATACGCTCCAGGAACATCGTAGAATTATTAAAAGCATTTAGCGTTGTGAATATTCTACTGAAGAAATTATAACTGTCTGAATGACCCGATGGCTGCACCTTCATCAAAACTTTCTACTACTTTTTACTACTATTACCAACTCGATGTTCCTAACTAATAACCTGAGCAGAAACTAGTTTAGGAAAAACATCTCAAGCTGAACAGGCAATCCCTGGCTGTTATTATTTTAGATGTCTTCAACATATAGCCTAAATATATCTTCAAATTATATCTGTTTACACGTTAATACGTAAAACACTAGACCATCGGTATTCAATTATGTCCCGTGGAGGTCTGTGTGTATGCGGCTTTTTTTTCCCAACTCAACACTACGCCAGCTTTTTTCACCGATTAATGCAATTACAACCAGAAAGTAGGACTAACTGGTGAAATCGGCTGGTGTTGTGTTGGGTTGGAAAGGAAACCTGCATACACACGGACTTCCATGGCACATAATTAAATACCACTGCATTAGACATTCAAAGCAGTCTGTATTTTACTGGATTCAAGACCATATTCTCTCAGTCGTCTTCATGATATAGAATAGAGAATCTCAGTTGTAGAGTAGCTAAATTGTGAAGTAGTTGGTTTACCATTGAATCTGCACTTCTCATCATCTCAAATACAGACTTTTAAACTAAGCACACCTCGGAGCGTCCAGGTAGTGTTGCGGTCTATTCCGTTGCCTACCAACGCGTTGATTGCTAGTTCGAATCCCTGTGTTACCTCCAGCTTGGTCGGGCATCCCTGCAGACACAGTTAGCCGTGTATGCAGGTGGGAAGCCGGATGTGGGTATGTGTCCTGGTCGCTGCACTAGCGCCTCTTCTGGTCATTCGGGGCGGCTGTCCGAGTTGGGGGGGGGAACTGGGGGGAATAGCGTGATCCTCCCACGCGCTACATCCCCCCTGGCAAAACTCCTCACTGTCCAGTGAAAAGAAACGGCTGGCGACTCCACATGTATCGGAGGAGGCATGTGGTAGTCTGCAGTCCTCCCCGGATCGGCAGAGGAGGTGAAGCAGCGACTGGGAAAGCTCAAAAGAGTGGGGTTATTGGCCAAGTGCAATTAGGGAGAAAAATGGGGGGGGGGTTGCATCTGAAACATCAAACAAGTTCTCTCAATCCCTTTCTCTGTCTCACAGTTCTTCCATTTGCAATGCGTTTCAACATCTGATTTTTTTTCTTTTACTTTTGGTCATGGGTCCTAACAGAGCGGAGGAGGATATGGTGAGTGTTAATGTTTTTGTTTTTCTTGCATGGATCTACACTTCACTGATTAACATATTTTCCCAGAGGATGTCTGGGCATGTCCAAGGGATTCAGACTATCTGCTTCTTATTTTACCATTTTCACTCTTGTCAGTCTCTCTGTGGTGTGTTAATATTTCGTTAAAAAAAAGAAAAAAAATTACAGTTCTTGTTCCAACTCCTTTGTTTTCAAAGACAATTCTTCCTGGGACCACTATCAGCCTGGTAGGTGTGGAGGGGTTGTTTTTCCATTCAGTTTATGTGGTATTTCTTTCATATCTGAATTAAGTTTTTTTTCATAAATGAAGAACTCATGTTAAGTAATTTACCCCTGGACTTGTTTTTTTCTAGGTGGCAGAGGCTCATACAGTGACATTGGAGGTCCCGTCATCACAACACAAGTCACTATCCCTAAAGATGTTAGTGTGCCATCTAGTTTTCTCACTCAATATATTTGACCTAAGCTGGAAAAAACCCCCACAGTTTTTTATGTCTAATACCAGATGCCCCTTTTGTTGTTGATTTGCAGCTGGCCGGCTCCATAATTGGTAAGGGTGGCCAGAGGATCAAGCAGATCCGCCACGAGTCCGGGGCGTCCATCAAGATTGATGAGCCACTAGAGGGCTCTGAGGACCGCATCATCACCATCACAGGAACACAGGACCAGATCCAGAATGCCCAGTATCTGCTGCAGAACAGGCATGTACTCCAGCGATACTTCAAAATCAGCTAATCTTATCTGTGGAGCAATTCAATTTATTTTTGCATCCACTGCTGTTTTTACTTGGCTGTGCTGTTGTGCTCTCACTGGAACTGCTAGTAGCATCAGCAAAAATTTAACCCGAAATTCTTGGATCACAAACATTTTCAACTACCACTGGGGATGGAATCAAGGGTCCATGCCTGGCCAGAGGTACAGGGTCTTGTCAATGAAAATTTAAAATCCCTGCTTCTTACACAAACATGCAGTCATACAGTATTGCTTTAAAATGTTCACTTTGCCAAATTTTTGCTGGCTTTCAATATTCAAATATATCCTATGTCCTAGGAGCATCTGGGTAGCGTAGTGGTCTAGTCCGCTGTCTACCAACACGGGGATCTCGGGTTCGAATCCCCGTGTTACCTCTGGCTTGGGTCAGGTGTCCCTAAGGAAACAATTGGCCGTGTCTGAGGGTGGGAAGCCGGATGTGGGTATGTGTTTTGGTCACTGCACTAGCGCCTCCTCTGGTTGGTCAGGGCGCCTGTTCGGGGGCGGGGGACTGGGGGGAATAACGTGATCCTCCCACGTGCTACGTCCCCCTGGCGAAACTCCTCACTGTCAGGTGAAAAGAAGCGGCTGGGGACTCCACATGTATCGAAGGAGGCATGTGGTAGTCTGCAGCCCTACCCGGATCGGCAGAGGGGGTGGAGAAATAACCAGGATGGCTCGGAAGAGTGGGGTAACTGGCCAGGCACAAATGGGGGGAAAAGCCACAAAAAAAAATAAATATATATATATATATATATATCCTATGTCCTTTACATCTGGTTTTCCTCTTGCCAGAATTGTCTTGATTTGGAACTATTAACTATCCTTAAATGAAGAAATAAAATATAGTTGTATGAATTCAAGAAAAACATAATCAAATATACTAACCTTAAAGTTTCTGGTCATGTTTTTAGATCTAGATTGGTGATTGTTGAACATGTTTAGGACAATCCAAGAAAGCAGCTTTGTATTTTAAAAAGAAGTGTAGTTTGCATGCAAACTCAAATCTTTGCTATTTTTGTTTCAGTGTGAAGCAGTACTCTGGGCGATTCTTCTAGAGAAAGGAGAGGAACAAAGCCATACTGCCATACCCCCTGTGCTCCTTCTATTCAGAGTCTACATTCCTCTGCTTTGGGTAGATGTGCCCCAACACCCCATTACCACAAAAACCATCAGCTATCTTAAAACATTTTTATTCATAAGATTCGAAAAACTTCTTAAATCATGTGTGAATAGCCTTTTTCCTGTGCCGGTGATCATGATTTTTTTTCTGGATTGTTGTACTGTAATTGGAGTAAATACATCTATGTACTAACTTTCGGTCTTGTGAGCCGCCCCCGCACCTTTTCTCCCCTTTTCAGTACAGCATGCAGAATGTAATTTTGTTTTGTGAGAAACTTTTTATGATTTTTACTTTTTCTTGCATTGGCACATTTCCTTAACTAAAATGCTGGTCTCAAAACAGTTACAAATGAAGGGTTAGGCTTTAAATACTTATTTTGCAAAAGCATCCTAATAACACTGTAAAATAGAGAGCTGTTTTGAGAATATCGGCTCTAGTTTGGTGAATGTGCTACAGTAATAGTGGGAAACTTAGAACATTTTAAGACTATTTTATTGTTCATTAAAAGACAAACTGTATAAAAGTGCGTGGGTGTTTGTGTATATGTTTGTAAGTTCTTACGGTAAAATCGGCCCGAGTGGTTCTGGAAGACACGTGGGGCCACAAGATTCATCCGGTGAATTTTATTCATTAATTTTGTGATTCCTTTTCTGCTAATCACCAGAATGGACTTACTGTAATACATCCATATTTAATCACTGATGTATTGAATCAATTTGTTAATGCATAAATTTATTTTAGCCTAGTTTTTAGGCTTTTTAAATGTATCAAAGAAAGGTGAATCAGTTCTTCTGGACACATCTGTTGAGAGAAACGTTTCATCACTCATCTAAGTGACCTCTTCAGTCTCAGCTAACTGCAGGTATCCCCGAAACCAACGATCGGTTTCATATGCAAATTACCGTGGCCATTAACTAGATTTACAGTGGCCATGTGTACTATTCACAGAGGATTGGGGAATAGTTGCAATTAGAGCATTGTAAAATGGCGACAGGTGTACTCTACGACCATCCCTGAACCGGGGGGGGGGGGGGGTATTGTTTGTAAGGGTGGGGATACCTGCAGTCAGTCGAGACTGAAGAGGTCACTTGGACGAATGATGAAACGTTTCTCTCAATAAACGTTGCGTCCAGATGAACTGATTCAACTTGCTTTGATTTTCTTACATGGATTATTAAGCATGCATAAAGACATTTTGAAATGTAGACGTTGTACAATGGGGAGGGTTATATACAGCTGTCAACCCATGAGCGGTATGTCCCATGTGGTCATATCCTATCTCTTGTTTATCTGTTAGTAGGCTAGTACCTGCTGCAAATCCTGAATAAATAAAAGTCTGTGCCACATTTCACTAAACGTCTGTAGTCTTGTATTTGGATACAAGAATGGCTTTAGGGCCCTTTTTTTAGCATCGGTGGGGGATTGTGAAGCCTTTTGTTTCCTCACGCAGCATTTCTAAGCACTATTTTCTTCACAGGACCCCTGCCTACAGGCGACATTTTTTCCTTTGGACTAACAACAAACATTTCCGGCCTTCTTAAGTAGGGCGTAAACTGTATTATATAATAAGAGATCCGTCTTGATGTTGGCGGCTAGGGTACTCACAGGGATTTAAACTGCGAAACCGTGGCGCTTCCTTTATCTGAGATTACGAACCGCGCATCGGCACATTGTCGGTTGTGTGCTGCATACACGGCGCGAGCAGGTCTAATTTATCACGCAGATGCGCCGCCCACGGTTTCCATTTACCGCCGGAAACGTGTTCCCGTAAAATGTGACATTGCATGGACAACCCCTCGTCAGCGTCCCCCATCAGAGCGCAACCCTCCGTGCTCGAAACCCAGGCTGGGAGTGGGACAGGGTCTTACCACAGACGGTTACCAGCGAGCGTGAAAAACTGAGCCATGGTTTAAACAAAACAATAGAATAAAGAAAGAAAGGAAAACAAAGTAGTCCAGGGAAGACTTTTAATCCCCCCTTTTGGAGAATGGCTTTTGCTTTTTTATTAGTTTGTTACGATGTGATTTAAAACTCCGCCATATTCAGTCCACCACGCCCGGAACTACCAGGGGGGAAAAGACCATAGCACAACTTGTTGCAGGAGGTTTTATTTTCGGTCCCTTTTCTCTGGAGGATTAAGGTAATACATGAAAAACTCCCAACCTCGGGGAAGCGACTGCCTTTATCTGCGCTTGACAAACCCCGTTCGGCGGCACGTTTGCTGAAGTAAGGCTGGGCCAAAGTGCATGTTTCCTCTCACGTTTCACGCCGCGTTTGTGTCTCCGCACCTTGCCAGATCAGACGTGCCTCCACGCCCCAAACGCCAAGTGTGCAGGAGTTATGATTTTGGGCTCTGTGGGGGCCTGCTGCCTCAGCGAGGAGGCCAAAGAGGCTCGCAGGATCAACGACGAGATTGAGAGACAGCTCCGCCGGGACAAGAGGGATTCCCGACGGGAATTCAAACTCCTTCTGCTCGGTAAAACCGCGTGAACTAATTAATCCGCAGCGAGTTCACACACTTGATCCGAGTCAGCCAACTTTAAACGCCGCCGTGAAGCATTTAGATAGTTTTGATTGTTGTCGGTGCAGCTGTTGTACAGGTATATGGAGCTCATTGGGCATGCAATTAATCCAGTGACGATGTGTAATTATCATGGCCAAATGCTAAGTCCCCTGGTGGACTTCGTGGTTTGGGACCAAGAGGAGCATCTTCGTTGGGCAGACAAAACGAGTCAAGGGAAATGACGGCCTCAGGATGAATGGATTGCACTTTTAACGTCCAAAAGTCCCACATCTAAAAGACTGCCGTTGTTTGGGATCAGTTAATCGATCAAACTTTTATCAGCACATTTCGTCCGTTAAAATGAAATGGAATACAATGTATGGGCCGGCATGGGTCAGGATCATCTGGTAATCAGGAGGTCACTGGTTTGATCCCCGGCTCCTCCAGAGAGCATGTCGAAGTGTCCATGAGCAAGACACTAAACCCCTAACTGCTCCTGATGAGCAGGTTGGCGCCTTGCATGGCAGCCTCCACCATCAGTGTATGAATGTGTGTGAATGTGTGAATGTGAGGTATACATTGTAAAGCGCTTTGACTGGTCGGTAGACTAGAAAGGCGCTATTAAATGTAGTCCATTCACCATATTTATAATGACTGAAAGTACGCGGATTGATTTTTTTTTAGCCACTCGTTCATTTTAGCCAATTGTCAGATGTTGATAATATCTACAAGCCACACAAATAGTCAATTATTCTGTACCAACAGAAATGTCGTGGTTGTAGTATAGGAGCTACTAAAATGCCTCGTAGATCTGTGTGCAACCATGATGTACTTGTGTACACTAAATGCATCTGTCACCTTTCAGGTACTGGTGAAAGTGGGAAGAGCACTTTCATCAAGCAGATGAGAATCATCCATGGTTCTGGCTACTCTGAAGAGGACAAGAGGGGCTTCACCAGATTAGTCTATAAGAACATCCTCACAGCCATGCAAGCCATGGTCCATGCCATGAACACTTTACAGATTCCCTACAAGTATGAGTGCAATAAGGTAACACAAACATCTCTCACTTTGTCTGTTCTTTGTTGTTCACACAGACAAGATGGGGAGGAGTTATTGCCACACACGTGAGCTTGGTATACAACGCTTACTGCCTCTGACACCAATTGGGGCTCGTAGAATGTTTTTAAGATTAAGTCCTTGTGATAATTTGTCACTCTGCTTAGTTTTGCGTTGCTTCTGTAAGCGAGTTATATATTTTCTTCAGAATGTGATGGCAGTCTAGAGAAAAGTATACATTTTCTTTTCACAGTAGGAATGCAAAATAGGGCAATATCCTGTGCTAAATACAGCAAACAGAAAGGGAGCAGAAAGAGACAGAGAAAATCACTTTGATTAATCGTACAGCAGTCTTCCTTTTGCCAACTACAGCAGCAAATGATTCAGTCAAATTCTTTAGCACAAAAATGTGCTGACATCTTTTAAAATTCCAAGTAGGGCTGTGACCCATTCAGAAATGTTCCCTTCTTGGGCGTCCGGGTAGTCCAGTGGTCTATTCTGTTGCCTACCAACACGGGGATCGGCAGTTCGAATCCCCGTGTTACCTCCGGCTTGGTCGGGCATCCCTACAGAAACAATTGGCCATGTCTGCAGATGGGAAGCCGGATGTGGGTATGTGTCCTGGTCGCTGCATTAGCGCCTCCTCTGGTCATTCGGGGCGCCTGTTCAGGGGGGAGGGGGAACTAGGGGGAATAGCGGCATCCTCCCACGCGCTACATCCCCTGGTGAAACTCTTCACTGTCAGGTGAAAAGAAGTGCCTGGTGACTCCACATGTATTGGAGGAGACATGTGGTAGTCTGCAGCCCTTCCCGGATCGGTAGAGGGGGTGGAGCAGGGACCGGGACGGCTCGGAGAGCCCGGTGATTGGCAAGGTACAATTGAGAAGAAAAAGGGTGGAAAAAATGTCCCTTTCTTATGTGCTGTAACGACTTCAAAAGGTAGATGACAGTAGGATGTAGACCTACAACGGCCAGTAATTGGGCTCAGTATGCTGGTTACATCACCAGAAGCTATGAAAGGGGCACAAAAGAAGACTACCCATTGACTTGCATGAGCAGGGGTGAAATCTGACCTAGATGTACACAACAAGGCAAGGCTTTAAAAGCCCTAGGTATGTCCCTGTTGCAGCTGGCATAAAGTAGCAAACTTAAATGACCTTAAAAAGTACACGGAGGGAAGTTAAGGTGTTTGTTGGAAATATAGGGGACTTTGCAGTCTTTACTTCTTCAGAAGTTGTACAAATCAGCTGGGTGAAGTTCAGCGGCAGTTCACAGGATATCAGCCCTCTGTCACTAAGGATTGAGGCATTAACATTAAAATGTAGGACCTGGAGGCCAGAGGTCAGGCAGTAAAAGAAAAGGATAGTTAGTAGAGCCCTCCGGTGCATTGGCCAAAGACTACTGGAAAAAGAAACTGTAATATTTTGACTACAATTTGAAGAAGAAGAAAAAAACCGCAGTCTGAAGTTGTAGCTGGAAATAAAAATATTAGTTGCAGAGCACTGCAGGCCAAAGCAACTAATTTAATGACACACAGGGGGCAATGAATCTCAAAAAAGCAATAGTGAAGAGTGCCAAAAACTGATAAAGAAGTACCACGGAGCTAAAAATGAGGGTATAAAAAAATTGAGAGTAGACAAATCCATATTCATAATTACCTGTTAGGTGTGAAATTTCGTTAAAGCATGTTGATACAGTTTGGCTTCTGAACTGCTGTAAAGACTTGCCAAGCTTGAAGCCAACTGTTCTCACTGGTCCCTCTCTAATCTCCATTTGTCTTCCTCACATTGCTCAGGCCCACGCCATTACTGTCAGTGAGGTTGATGTAGAGAAGGTCACAATATTTATAGTCCCCTACGTGGACGCCATCAAGAGTCTGTGGAATGATCCGGCGATTCAGGAATGTTATAATCGGAAGAGAGAATACCAGCTCTCCGACTCTGCCAAATTGTAAGTGTAAACAGAGTCCGAGAATTTAAGCCAAATAGTTTCCACTGTGTCAAATACCAGGCACCTCTTTAATCCAATCAGCCGAGGACACGGGAGTAGAATAACAATATAGGAGTAGGATTATTTAGCTTTTGGTTTCAGCATTAATTATAGTGAAGTGCCTTAAATGGAAACGTCTGTAATAGTTATGTAACATTAGAGGTCCACTCTCTTTGCCAATCTGGACTATTAAATATCTTTTATCATACCTGCCATTATTTATTATACTTTTATTAGAGTTCATTTTTTTCACTGTGCCATTTTCCCATGTGTACAGCTATCTCGATGCTTTGGACCGAATTGCTGATTCTTCTTATGTGCCAACCCAGCAGGACATCCTGCGGGTCAGGGTCCCCACCACAGGTATTATAGAGTACCCCTTCGACCTCCAGAATGTGGTTTTCAGGTGAGCAGATTAAGACATCTAGCATTGTTACTGCTCAACAAGTCATGTTTTCATGTTTTATATGAAAATGAAAAGTGTTGTGTACCAAGACGAGGGTTCAGTTGAATCTGGGTTGCCTCAGTTACTGGTTGTATCAGAATGCCTGCCAATCAACACTAATAAAAATTAATGTATTGGGCGTCTGGGTGGCGTGGCGGTCTATTCCCTTGTCTACCAACGTGGGGATCGCCGGTTCGCGTCCCCGTGTTACCTCCGGCTTGGTCGGGCATCCCTGCAGACACAATTGGCCGTGTCTGCGGATGGAAAGCCGGATGTGGGTATGTGTCCTGGTCACTGCACTAGCGCCTCCTCTGGTTTGGTCGGGGCGCCTGTTCGGGGGGGAAGAGAGGGAACTGGGGAGAATAGCGAAACTCCTCACTGTCAGGTGAAAAGAAGCAGCTGGAGACTCCACATGTATTGGAGGAGGCATGTGGTAGCCTGCAGCCCTCTCCGGATCGGCAGAGGGGGTGGAGCAGCGACCAGGACAGCTTGGAAGAGTGGGGTAATTGGCCAAGTACAATTGGGGAGAAAAAGGGGGGTAAAAATCCCTCCCCAAAAAAATAAAATATTTAAGTTAAGTGTTGTTTTCATCACCTGCTATACTGAATATCACCCTGTCTGCCCTTCATTTGTTACACTCTGTACAACCTTCTCTCAGAGGAAAAAAACATGTGGCAGAGCTACTGTCCAAACAAATCACAACACGTACATTGAAGGTGTTGAATGATTGCTTGGCAATCACAAGAGATTGCAGCATGAAGTCCTCCATGCAAATCTGCATGACTGCAAACACTGACAGTATCCAATGCTTTATCATAATGCATTGGTTAGTAAAATCATTCAAGTTTTTTACACGTTTCAGATGAGTGCAGTGTCCTGTAGTAAATTTGCAGTCAGTAGTATTAATTTTACCTCCTGTGGCCAGTGTGTGTGTGTGTGTAATGAATTGTCTTAAACCTGTTTTAGGATGGTAGACGTAGGTGGTCAGCGTTCAGAGAGGAGGAAGTGGATCCATTGTTTTGAGAAGGTCACCTCCATCATGTTCCTTGTGGCACTCAGCGAGTATGACCAGGTTCTTGCTGAGTGTGGAAATGAGGTAAGACTGGGACTGCAGTCTTCATTTTGGACCGCAAAAATATGTTTGCATGAGTGCATTTTTAAATGAAATGTTTTTCATTAAAAGATTTCGTTTAAGGCAGTAACCGCTGTTTTAATGACTTCATCCCAGAATCACCTATCTAGTCCAACTGGCCACCTTATTTTCTCCGTGTGCAGTGGACTGCAGATGTAGAATATAGAGGTTCAGTGTGGGGTGATAAAATAGACAATTGGAGGAGCACAATGGGACACCGTTCCCCTCATGCCCCTAGAGATGATGACCCTGATTTCAAGTCCAGATTCTCTCTCTCTCTCTTTCTCTCTCTCTCTCTCTCCCCCTACCTATCTATCTGTCTCTGCCATTCTCTCTTGACTATGTAAGAGTACCCATACCCAGTCAAAATAATGGGCTTGAACTTGACCCTTTTGGAGCAGTATGCATTGTTTATCTGCAGGGGGAGCTCTTAAGTCACCATATTCAGCAGTGCATACCTATTTGTGGAGGCTATGCATTATATTACAATACAACCCACTGAATTTGCATGCACACACAACCACTGCTGAGGTAGTGCTGCTTAAGTTTTGTTTAGGCTTTGATTTGATTGTGTGCCTACTTGTGTTTAGATTTTTGTGTGATATATTTTCAAAGAATCGAATGGAGGAGAGTAAAGCCCTGTTCCGGACTATAATAACCTATAAGTGGTTTAAAGACTCTTCAATCATCTTGTTCTTAAACAAGATTGACCTACTGGAAGAGAAAATCATGTTTTCACATTTGGTCGACTACTTCCCTGAATATGATGGTAAGAGAGAAGTTTTTTTTTTGGACTACACAATGTTGGCAAAATGTACTATACAATGCTACACAATATAGGTACTATTGGGCCTAACCTATGATGAAACAATATTAGTATAAATCTTAGAGCTTTGTCTGTCTGTTTGTCTGTCTACCACTCTACCGATATGTGTGCTCGTGTGTGTGTGTGTGTATGTATATATACGTATATGTATGTATGTATGTATGTATGTGTGTATGTATGTATGTATATGTATGTGTGTATATATATACGTATATATACATGTATGTATGTATGTATGTGTGTGTGTGTGTATATGCGTATATATACGTGTATGTGTGTGTGTGTGTGTGTGTGTGTGTGTGTGTGTGTGTGTGTGTGTGTGTGTATAAAGACTCAAACCACTGCATCTGTATCTACTCACTGCTTCATATGGATCTATACTACACCCTTTGTTTTTCTTGTCTTTTTATAAAAGACAAGACACTATCCTTTTCAGGAAGTAATTGAGTTTTGAATGTGTGCTGACCTCAGTTTTCTTCTACCCTCTGTCTTCTGGTGCCAGGTCCTCAGCGGGATGTCCAGGCTGGAAAAGAATTCATCCTGAAGATGTTTGTGGATCAGAATCCTTACACAGATAAAATTATCTACTCCCACTTCACCTGTGCCACTGACACAGACAACATTCGGTTTGTCTTTCATGCTGTCAAAGACTGCATCCTGCAGCTCAACCTGGAGTTGTACAACCTGGTGTAAAGCTGTGGACGTGCCAGTGTAATGCATTCTGCTTTATACAGCTGTCTGTCAGGAGGGCCAAGAGGGTCATCGAGCTGTACTTCACGAAGCCTGATGCCACTGTAGGACACTACCATCCATGACAGGAAACTGAAAAAACTGCAGAGCCTTTTGCCAGTGACTGCACTTCCTGTGGATTGCAGAGTTTTTTTTTTCTTTCTTTGGGCTGTTTGAAAACGAATCTCAGTCTGGGGCTTAAATGAAGGAGTATGTCCAAATTATTTGAATAGTGTTGTGATGAGTTGAGTTAATTTCACTGTGCACTGTAATTTGTGTAGAGCACCTCATCGGTTTAGAGCAGTAAGTCAGTGTGGATAAACAAAAGGCGGAAAACAAATTTTAAATGTCGTCGCACCTCTCTGAGGCCCAGTAACACAATTTGCCTTACTTCGCTTTTTCTAAAGGGAACCTGTGGAAGAAATGCAGATAACTGCTATGCAGCACCTCACATCACCATCCTGAGATGATTGTAGCTTATTTTGTTATGTGTAAAGTAAGAGTTTAAAACACTCCTATTTAAATGATTAATTTGTCTCTTGAGTTGAAGGGGAAAGTCAGGAAGAGATGGAAACGGATGATCCGCTGTGGCGACCCCTAATGGGAGCAGCCGAAAGAAGAAGAAGTTGAAGGGGGAAGTCATGATTATCACTTACGATACATTCACTTACATACAGGTATTGATTTGCACATTGTACACTTTTTCCCCCTTTTTTTACCATGTGTTGCTAATGTGTGAGTGTGTGTGTGTATGTGTTTTGAGTGGATGCGCGCGTGTTTTTTTAAAAACTGATATCAATTCCACAATCGAAGTTTTCCAAATTTTACTTGACTGCTAACTTATATGTCAAAGATGGCATTGACCAGTGTTAAACCCTCGTTGTGAACATCATATATTAATCATGTAATTTATGGTTGCATTCAAACCAAGGGAATATTAACTTTAAATGTCCAATATTTTGCTACTCTTTGTCACTTTTCTTTTCCGGAAGTCTTAATTTTCTTAGCGTAACTATATCTTGTAAAGACTATTGCAAATATTAAATTCAGGGACACTTTTCAGTTGGACGTGACAGTCATTTTTTTAGTCAACAAAAAAAATCATTTGCGGAAATGTCTTAACATATTTCCCCATCCCCTTGCCTCTGCACTTTGTAAATGTCAATTGGTACGGTAATCTCTTAAGCGTTGCCTTCCCTTGCATCAAGGTCCTGTAAAATAAGTGTTGAAAAGCTCATTTTTGCACTCTTGGGGTCTTGATCCATCCTAAACTGCTGTTCAAAGGTAAAACGATTTGAATGGAGGCTAATCAGAAGGTCCATCAGAAGGTTCTGGGCACTAATGGGTAACATGATTTTTTTTTTCATGTGTATGTTTTATGTGTGAAAAGGGGTTATATTAAACATTTCGTAAGCGTCTTGTAACATCTTCAATCAATCAACAATCTTCCAAGTCATTGTTTGGTTTGCATGATTGAATGAATAAATATGCATTTATTCATTGACTGCTCTGTCTTTCGTTGATTATTTAGCTGTATTTACATCCATATGTTAAGGCCTTCCTGCCATTAACTTGTTCATCTTGTGTGTGGTTTAGTGAATTTAAGAAAACAAAAGCCCTAAAATCTTCTGATACATCCATGTGGGTTGCGTAGCATATAAGAGTAAAACAAGTTATGGAGTTTTATTTAAGAGGGACCATGCACCACTGGAAAAAAATACACCAGTTAAATACAAGCTGATTTACATCTGCAGTCACGAGGTAGTGGGAACGGTCATACAAACCAGGCAAGATACAACATGAGGACAAGAACAACACAACAGACATTAGTTCATCCTTTATTCAAAAACAAAACTGGGTGTGAGTTGACATGGCAGAGGCAGTTATTGTTAAATGCACAATTGTGTGGTATTGTGCCAGTGTTTCAAGTTTGTCTTGAAAATGGGGAAGCTGGTAGATTGTCTGATGTTGGTCGATATTGAGTTACATTTCTTTCCATTGCTCTAAATGAAAAAGGATGGATTGGTCAGGGGTTTTCTCGAATGCAACCGCACAGTCACATCTAAGGCTCTCTCCCGTTTAGCCCACGCAAGATAGTTTGACTTTATTGCATGGAATGTGAGCAGAGTGCCTCTTTCGATTTATAAAGTTGACTAGAAGAACTCCACTACAATGTAGCGGTTTGGTTATCCACCCGTCTAAATCTCCCTCCTCTTCATCCTGCCAGCTAACCGCCTTCCCCCTGCCCCTAAACCCCCCCCCACTCCAACTCCCTCCCCCCAAATGCTCAGAATCATCTGAAATGCCGAGAAAATTTGTTTTTAGCCATTTTTAGACAATGCATATTTTGCATAATTATGCATAATTATTTTAATTTTCTGCTATTTTTCTGGTCCTCTCTGGAACAATACTTACGACCTCCCAAAAAATTAGGATCATAAGTGCATTTTTGCAAAAATGCATAATGCCAAAACATTTGTCCCAGAAAAAAAAAATTATATAGGTGAAAAAATCAAAGATGCTCAGAATCATCTGAAATGTCGAGAAAGTGGTTTTTAGCCATTTTTAGAAAAATGCATATTTTGCATATTTATGCATAATTATGCATAATTTTAATTTTCTGGGATTTTCCCCTTACTCTCTGGAACAATACCTACCACCTCCAAAAAGAATTAGGATCATAAGTGCTTTAGTTTTCGGTCCCGCTATCTACACTAACACCACACACACACACATTACGAAAATATAAAGTTGATGGAATGATTTAGTAGATTTGTGTTGACTTTATTTGGTTTCATCCTGTTTGTACACATTTGGACAGATGAGCAGCTAACCACTGGGCAGCACGGTGGCGCAGTGGTTAGTGCTGTCGCCTCACAGCAAGAACGTCCTGGGCTCGAACCCCGGGGTTGTCCAAACTTGGGGGTCATCCTAGGTCGTTCTCTGTGTGGAGTTTGCATGTTCTCCCCGTGTCTGCGTTGGGTTTTATCCGGGTGCTCCGGGTTTCCCCCACCATCAAAAAGACATGCATGTTAGGGTTAATACTCCTGTCTGTGCCCCTGACTGAGGCATGGCAAGACCAACTGGAGTTGATCCTGGGTGCTGCATGGTGGCTGCCCACTACACAGTTAGGATGGGTTAAATGCAGAGAAAGAATTGCCCCACGGGGATTAATAAAGTGGTTTTATATATATATAGCGTTTTTTTCCGAAACCGTCAATGGTGTTGAGTGCTCGACTAATGAGGAGCGGAATATCAATACGGATACAGGTCATTGTTACACGGATACAACGCGGATACAAATCAAGTATCTTTATCTACGTATGTGTTTGTCTATCCATCTATTTATCTATCTCGCTGTCTGTCCATCTATCCATCTCTCCATCTATGACTCTGTCCATCTATCTCTGTCTGTCTGTCCATCTATTTGTTTGTATCTATTTATCTGTCAGTCTATCTGTCAGTCTATCTGTCAGTCTATCTGTCAGTCTATCTATCTATCTATCTATCTATCTATCTATCTATCTATCTATCTATCTATCTATCTATCTATCTATCTATCTATCTATCTATCTATCTATCTATCTATCTATCTATCTATCCATCTATCTATCTGTCTGTCTGTTTGACTGTCTGTCTGTCTATGTGTTTGTCTATCCATACATCTGTCTGTCTGTGTCTGTCTGTCTGTCTGTCTGCTACAGTATAAAGGGATTATTACCATGAAGTAAAGTAAAAGCGGTTCTCAGTAGGGTTCACTGTGTATATAACTCGTGACTAACTCTCATTTTCCCCCTGTTATCAACCTGTTGATCATTACACATATAGCGCCGTTAAAACGGGGCTGTTTGACCCGTTGAATCTGGCCTCCAGTCTTAACCCTCCTGTCTGCAATACGTAGCGTAAATAGGAGGGCTTTCCCAACTGAGTCCGGTCCTGTAAACGGATACCCGGCCCATTCAGTCCCGCAGAAACTGCACGTCTGTTCGCCAGCAGATGTAATCGCCTGCTCCCTCCCGCACAGAGGAATGTCAGGTGTACCCGAGCTCGTGAATGAGGAAGAATGAAAACTAAAAGCTGCCAACCCACCTGTTCCGGGACATGAGCTTTTCTTTTTTTTCTTCTTTTTTTTTACCCAACCCCTCGAAGAGGTCCGGTCGAAATGATCCTTCCGTTTCATTATTGACCTGTACTCGCGAGTGCCACCCTTAAAAAGGGGAAGAAGAAGAAGAAGAAAAAAAACAAAAACAAACTTGGTCAGCAACGTGTCTAAAATGGATGAGTGTTGCCTGTCTGCCGAGGAACTAGAAAGGCATCGGATACACGTGGAAATAGAGAGACAACTGCAGCGTGATAAAAAGAAGTCACATCGGGAACTGAAGTTGCTTCTTTTAGGTGAGTTTGTGTGTTTGTGTGGAGGGGGATGCCAAGTTGTCACCCAGTGTAATGCAAAATCATCGAGTTATCGAAAGAAAAAAAAAGGTCCGTTCGCGGACCTGGGGTTTGTTTTCACACCAGGATATGTACGTCAGCTGCATATAAATCATTTTCATGTCACTTTATGACTTTATACCCTAAAAGAGGGAACTATATCCGGCGGCTCCGCGCTCGTCTCTGAGACCAATGGCTGCTTGCTGGTGTAATCTTTTACCACGGATCTCGAGAGTCCTTGACTGACAGGTCCCAGCTCTGGAGGTGGCTGCTGGCCTTCATGTAATAACCGCGCGCATTCTTCACATATTTGACGGGCGCTATAAAGGAAGTTGCTCGATAACCACTGACTTTATTCCCTGTAATCCACGCCAGCGTAGGCTACCTCACTTTAAATCACTGTAATGGTAGTTTTTTCCAAGTAGATAAGAATAGACCTTCACGCATTTGTTTTTTCATTAACCCCCCCCCCCCCCGTTAAGACATGGGTCACAAAAACTCGTGTAAAGTCATGGTATTCTACTTATGATTAAATGTCAGCAGTAATGATCACACCTAAGTATGTAGTATACTTTACATTATAGGGGTTTAATGGCGTGCTGATAGGAAGAATGGATATGTTAGCAGCTAAAGAGGCAAGCCAAACCAGCAACTAGAGGTGTAAAGGAATTTAGGGGAAAAAAACTATTCACGCCATAGTATCATAAACGGAAACGTCAGCATTTGGCAATGTTCTGGGTACCAGTCTCTTATAACTGCGATAGCCCAAGTCGTGGCCTTGATATTCCTGTGTATTTACCGGCCAGTCTGTTTTACCACGCACTTACTATAAAAAGTTGGCTGTTGGTTATGTCGAGAATAGCACATCAGACAAGCAGGGCTTTGCTGAAAGGTCAGCATTACTTTAAACATCTGCTTAAGTTAGAGGCGTCTATTGAGGGACAATATCCTCCTGTAAAGGTCAGTGTAAAAGTACATATTTTTAGGCCTTTAGCACTTACATAAATGTGAGCTGGTATGGATTCAGTGTCTTGATCATTTACTCTTCAACACACAGGCGAAACTACCATATATGCAGGCAATGCAGCTGCATGGGGACCCACAACAGTTTAGGGCCCTCACGCGCCGACCCCTCTTTACCTCGCCACTAAGATCTTGAGCACCGTGTCTACAGTGCCCAAAAATGTGCAGTGTGCCCTCACGTAATTATGGACATGCATACTACTAGAATAGACAACTTCACACAGCAAAAAGCCCAGAGAGTGTGCCTATGATGTAAGTACAAGCTACTAATTATTTATTTTACTAACAATCAACCTACACGCTTGTGTGTTGTGTTCATAAGGCCTATGCAGAGATGAGTAATGTTGTCTATGTGCAGGTGCACTGTCACTGATTATGTTTTCATCTGTTAAGGTGCGCGGACATCAGATGTTGTTAAGTAGGCTAGTCTATCACTAGCTTGGCCTTGCGGTTATGACTCACCTTCTGTAGCCCAGCGGTCTGTTTTCCTAGTAATCATTTCATTTAGGCGTCAACTGTGCCTTTCATTTAGCTGTTGCAGGCCGTTTTAAAGCTGCGTACTTTCACGTCTTTCGCTCGCTACTGACATGACGTTATCTTAAGTCTGGTTGTGATGGGCAGGCCGGGGCCCACTTTGACCATCTTGGATCGGGGCCTGGCGCTGACTCATTATGTTGCTGCTCTAACCCCACACGTTGTTGTTAATGAACACCTTGACTTTGTGGAAACGTTTGTCCCACGTCTCCTTTACGGGAAATCCCCCCTAATTACTGATGCCACTTGATGCCATTTGAATGCTGATCTAATCAGCATTATCTACTTTGATACATGCATAATTCAATGTATTGTTTTTATAATATACTTGGTTTACTAACATGTGTTTTATACTGTAGCTTCCACCGCTATTAAAAAAAACACTTCAAAACTTACAAGTGAGTGTTGCTTTATTCATGGCTGTTGTCAGCCACAGCAGGTAGCGTAGTGGTCTGTTCTGTTGCTTACCAACACAGGGATCGCTGGTTCGAATCCCCGTGTTACCTCCGACTTGGATGGGAGTCCCTACAGACACAATTGGCTTTGTCTGCGGGTCGGAAGCCGGATGTGGGTATGTGTCCTGGTCCCTGGTCGCTACACTACTGCCTCCTCTGGTCTGTCGGGGAGCCTGTTCGGGGGGGGGGGATAGCGTGATCCTCCCATGCGCTACATCCCCTTGGCGATAAGCCCCATGGTCAGGTGAAAAGAAGCGGCTGGCGACTTCACATGTATTGGAGGAGGCATGTGGTAGTCTGCAGCCCTCCCCGGATCGGTAGAGGGGGTGGAACAGTGACCGGGACGGCTCAGAAGATTGGGGATACAATTGAGTAGAGAAAAAGGGGAAAAAAATATTTCCTCCAACTTTATACTATCTCAACATCTGTCCAAATATGTCAGTAAATACCTATAGAGATAGGGAGGTAGGTAGTAACTGAGTGTGTTAATCTGTGTTGTATTTTACTTACAGAAAGAGGTGTTCCATTACTTCATGGAATGGAAGAGTGGGGTAATTGGCCGGGTACAACTGGGGAGATAAAGGGGGAAAAAATCTCTCCCCCGGGAAAAAAAATCTGACTCACAGGTCGTCTCACTCTTCAAAGACCCGACACACTAACCCTTGACCCAGCAACAGTGTACCCCCCCGCACCCCCAGAACAGCAAAACATTTCCCCCAACTATGTACAACTAACACTTATACCCCCCTGATGAACCTGAACACGCTACAATAACAAGACATGCTAAGCAACAAGAAATGACACACAGGAAAACAGATATTTGGTTGACTTGGCAGAGCACACGGGTTACAACCTCTTAGCGGAAGGAAACTCATCATCGTCATCATCAGTTCTGTAACCTATGGAGGTCGTAGGAGCACAGCTGATGCCTCCACAAGTCTCTTTCACCGTTCCCTATCCATCGCAACCCTTCCCGCCTCCGAAAACTTTTTGGTCACTTCTTTAACATTGTCCTCCAACGTCCTCCAATTCTGGCTTGGAATTCGTCTCTAACATTTTCATCTTCTAGTTTTTCAAGGTCATATTTGATTCTACCATTCTGTTCTCTTTTCTGCTTTTTCAGCTTTATGTTGACGGTCATCATCACATGGTCGCTTCATATATCAGCTCCAGGAAATGATCTTGTTTTATTTCTTACAATGCTTGATTGAAACCTTTTCGACATTAGTATGTAGCCTATTTTGCTGTGGTTTATGCCGTCCAGTGAGTGCCATGTAGTTTTCCAAGAGTTAATTTGAGAGTGGAGCATGTTTGCCAGAACCAGTTGTTGTTCGCGCGTTTCCTCTCCAGTTCATGTGTGTCTCAGGCCCTACTTTTGACATACCAATCACCCTGCACAATCAAAATATCTTTATTTGTTTTTTTTTCTTGATCCAATTTTTAATTTCTTCGTATAACTCTTCAATCTCCTCGTCGTTGTGGTCTGTCATAGGTACATAAACTTGGATAACAGTGATGTTGCAAGGTTGACCTATCTGAGATTGGTCAGCATTCTAGTACTGAATTGACTGTGTCTTTGTGCACCATAAATCCAACACCTCGGACAAGTTGGAGACTGTTACCACTGTGTCAGACCTTATGACCTTTGTCAGTGACATTCTCTCCTATGTCTTTCCATCTCATCTCTGCGATGCCTAATACATTCCAATTGTACCTTTCCATTTCGTGGCAGAGTTCTTGTAATTTTCCAGGTATGTTCAATGTTCCCTGTGGTGAACTCAGATGTCTGTAGCTTTAGCTTTGTAGTTTGCCTTTTTTCTTCCTCAGTAACATATTTTTCGATTTCACCCCAAGGAAGGTTGGTGAAGGACATAGCTGTTGTTAACCCGGGCCTCAACTGATCCGGTATGGTGGTTGAGTTTGGTTGAGTCATCATTGTGTTTCAGTAGAGGGAGTACCTAGTGGTCACTATCTCCTCTCCGGGTATAGATGCCCGTTGGTTCACAGAGGAACTCATCCGCCCTTTGACAAATTTTGATTTTAGTCCTGCTTGGTGTCCACACACTCTCCTCACAATAGCCCAAGTGTTGAAGTGGGGGTGCCGGTTTAGTCGCCGACGACCCGACGGTTGCAGTTAAACGTCATAGCCAGGACGGAAGGAAACTACTATCATGAAAAAATTTAACAGCACTTGGGAATTACTAGTGATGTTTAATTGTCAAAACTGGGTGAAATAGTCTGGAGAATTCAGCTAATTAAGCATGAAGAATGACACACATGCATATAAAATCAAAACAAATATAGAAATACATCTGTGGTAACATCTGCTTCTAAAAAGGACCACTCGACAGCTTCATGCTCCAAGATCAACTTTATCTAGGCCGGGCAAAAACAACACAGAGGCTTACCCTGACTATCGTGTAGGGGCGAAGGAGCTTACCACACACACACCCGGAGACAAAACGAAATAAAGAGAACCCCACAACCAGAAACTCCCAACTAACAAACAGCTATGCCTAGCGGGAGTATGGCTATATCACCATTATCCTAATTAGTATTAACTTATTTTATAATGATCACGTTACAACACTTCTCCTCCTTTAAATTACCATGTTCCCCAAATGTAAATAAACTCGGAAAACAGTAACAGTGGTGTCTTTGGCCTGTGTGCACCTAAAACGTATACTAGTGTCTCCGCAGCAGTTTAACAACACAAGCACCTTTTCAGGATTTTTTTGGGTGGATCTGGTGTTGGGGATATGAGAGGGGTCTGTGTGTCAGTGTGAGCCTTTCTATCCTCTTCAGGGGACACTAACATCTCTGCCTGTCTCTCTCCCCGGCATAGTCACTGGTGGACCTGCCCCCACAATAGTCTGTCTCACCACTGGCAACTCGGTGGAAACTGTCTCTGAGCCTGTATCATGACGCATGCACACATGGTGCTGATGTCTGCGGAAAACACGTCCATCAGTCAGCTTAACAACATAGGAGACTGGACCACTCTGCCTAAGAATAACCCCAGGTTGCCATTGCTGGTTGTTATTACTGCTGAAGATTCTCACATAGACACTGTCATCCAGTTTTAACTGTCTCTCTCGTGCACGGTGATCATGTCCCTCCTTCTGCTTTTCCTGTTTTCTCTCCACTTTTGCCTTCATGTTCAGGTGCAGCAGGTCCAATTTCCACTTGGGCCTATGTCCCATCAGCATCTCTGCTGAAGTGCATGCAGTTGTAGAAAATGTGAAAGCCATGTGCTAAGAGTCCCCTGTCATCCGCTTCAGGTTTAGCCAAACCATTTCAGGCTAGGTGGAAAGGAGCTGACCGAATGTGATCAATGCCATTCTGTTGCATGAATTCACTGAACAGCTTACTGGTGAACATTGGGCTGTTATCAGTGACCAGAGTGTCAGGCAATCCATGGACTGCAAACACTTGCCTGAGTTTGTTCATGGTTGTGTGGGCTGTGATGTTGCTCATGATGTGGGCTTCTGTCCATTTGGAGTGTGCATCTACCATTACAAGAAACATTTGCACCATAAAGGGGCCAGCAAAATCCAAATAATGCCTAGACCAGAGGCGGTTTGGCTATTCCCATGGGTGCAAAGGAGCTTGTGGTGCCATGTTCTGATTGGTCTGACACTGTGTGCATGATTTTGCCTTGTTCTCCAGATCATGGGCCATTCTTGGCCACCAGACGTAGGATCTCGCAAGGCTTTTCATCCGAGACACACTTGGATAAGTCTCATGTACTTTCTCCACAATCTGTGAACAGCCAGGGGGATGTACGATGACCCTCAAACCCCAAAAGATGCAGCCATCCTGAAGACTCAGTTCTGTCTTGCGTTTAGCATAAGGCCTCAGTTCCTCTCCTTCCACAGCACTGGGCCAACCTTGTAAAGGGAAAATCTTGACTTGGGACAGAACTGGGTCTCTCTCCGTCCACTGTTTGATCTGGGTTGCCTTTACAGGTGTCTCTGACAGCCTCTCCAATAAAAACACAGTCTCTGGTGACACATACTATGTAGTAGCAGGTGTCTCAGGTAAAGGCAGTTGACTCAGTGCATCAGCGTTTGCATTATCCTTACCCATTCTTTACACTATAGTGTACTGGTAGGCTGACAGTGTGAGAGCCCAACGCTGTATCCTGGCTGAGGCTAGTGGTGGGATACATCTGGTCTCACTGAACAGGCTCATCAGGGGTTTATGGTCCATTTAAACTGTGAATGCACGTCCATAGAGGTACTGATGAAAGTGTTTGACAGCAAAAACAATACCCAGACCTTTGTTTAACTGTGAATATCCTTTCTCAGCTGCCGTTAGGGTACATGAAGCAAAACAGATAGGCTTCTCTGAACAGTCCTCGATTACTTGTGAGAGGAATGCCCCGACTATGTATGGCTGTGATCACATGAAAGGGTAATCTCCTTGTCTGGATCATAGTGAACAAGCAGTTTCGCTGAGTGGAGGAGGTCTTTCCCTTCCTTGAAAGCTTCCTCCTGCTCTTCACCCCACTGCCACTCAGTGTCATTGTGAGGCAGCTTGTACAGTGGGGCCAAAACCTTTGAGAGGTCAGGAAGGAGCTTTCCATATTAAATCACAAGGCCTAATGATTATATGAGTTCATGGACGCTCCTGGGGCTTGGATTCTTTTTGATAGCTCTCACTTTGTCTTCCACTGGGCAGAGCCCCTCAGCTGTGATCTTGTGTCCTAGGCAGGTCACACCTGGTACGAGGAACACACACTTTCTGCATTTCAATCGCAGCCCTGTGTCTGAGAGCCTTTTCAGCACCTGTTTTATGTTTGCCAGATGCTCCTCCTTTGTGGCCCCCATGATCAACATATCATCAAGATACACTGCTATGTGCAGAATCCCCTGTAACAAAGTGTCCATTGTCCTTTGGAAAATGGTGGGTCTTGACTCCACCCCAAACACCAGGTGATTGCATTTGAACAATCCCTTGTGAGTGTTGATTGTGACGTACTCTTTGGAATCTTTGTCGAGCAGCAGCTGTTGGTAAGTGTGGCTCATGTCCAGCTTTGTGAATAGCTTACCCCCTGACATGGTTGCAAACAGGTCATCCACCTATGGCAATGGGTACTCCTCCAGTTTAGAGACCTGATTCACTGTAAGCTTTCAGTCCCCACATATCCTTGCCATTTTGTCTTCCTTCAAAACTGGAACAATAGGAGTTTCCCACCTTGAAATCTGGACGGGCTGAATGATGGATGCCCTGACTCTGTAAACGTTCAAGCTCCTCATCAACTTTGCCTTTCATGGTATAGGGCACCAACCTGGGCTTGAAAAACCATGGTGTGGCCACAGGTTTTGACATTGAGTTTCAGTGTTATGCCCTTCAGTGTGCCCAGCTCATCCCTGAAAATGTCACTGTACAGCTTCCGAATGTCCTCTGTCATGTATGCATACTTAATTTCATGCCAGCTGAGTCAGATTTTGTGAACCCAATCGCAGCCCAAAAGACTCGGCCCGCTGCCCTTAGCTATCACCATCCTGGCATTTGCCTTCTGACCCTCAGCTGAAATGTCCACATAAAGCACCCCTAAATGAGATATGGACTGCCCCATATAGGTCCTGAGTTTGAGCTTTGACAGGCTGACGGGAGGCAGGTTAGACCCCCACGTTCTCCTGTAGGTCTCCTCACTGATGACCGATGCAGTGGCCCCTGAATCAATCTCAAACTTAATGTCCTTCCCCGTGACAGTGACTGTGGCATAATGGGGTTCAGGTGGCTCCTCATCTGTTTCCACTCCAAACATGTTGTAGGCACATGCTGCCTCTTCTTCTAGGTCGCATGTAGCTGCCTGAGCCTGATAAACTTTTCCCTGCCCAGGCTTACCCTTGCCCTTTGAACTCCTGCACTTTTTAGCTAAGTGTCCTTTTTTGCTACAAGCAAGGCAGACGGTGTCTTTGAATTTGCAATCATTTGCATTGTGTCTCTCTCCACACTAAAAACATTCCACCTGTTTCAAATGTTTACCAGTCTCTCTCCTTACCTGGTGCATTGTCGCCGTCTGCGACCCCCCCCCCCCATTTCCCTTCTGGATATCTTTGGCATTATTGGCAGCCATCTCCATACCTTAGGAAATTTCAAGGGCTTTCTTGAACGTCAACGGTGGGGTTTCCCCAGCAGGCGGCGTTGTATGGCGTCATTATTAATACCACATACCAATATATCACGGAGCATGTCATCCAACACTGCCCCGAAATCACAATGCTCTAACAGTTGCCTCAGCTTGGCTACAAAGTTGCTATAGACGGACCTGGCTTTCTGACTTCAACTGTTGGACTGTCACAGAAGGCTTTGGATTGTGGTGGTTCCCCACGAGCTTCACCAGTTCATTGTATGGAATTTCCCCCGGTTTCCGCGGTGTGTCAGCTTGTAAGTCTTTGCCCCCCCCCCCACACACACACACAGGAGAATAGAGCACTGCTTAGCTTCCTCAGTAATTTCATTAGCAAGAAAAAAGTGTCCCAACCTTTCCTCATATTCCGTCCAGTCCTCGTTGCCCTCCACAAATGCATCGAGTCCCAAACCTAGCCATTTAATCGCGAGGCTCCGATGAACCGGCGCGTGGCTCCTAGCCGCCTAGCTAGCTAGCACACTGTAGACTAGCTCAAGCTAACAGCAAAAACGGCGACAACGTCGTCGTGAAATGTATGTGGTGACTTCTACTTCTGAAAAGGACCACTCAGCAACTTCACGTTCCAAGATCAACTTTAGCTAGGCCAGGCAAAAGCAATACTTTTACACAGAGGCTTAAGCCGACTATCTTGTAGGAGTGAAGGAGTTTACCACACACACACACACACACACACACACACACACACACACACACACACACACACACACACACACACACACACACACACACACACACACACACACACACACACACACACACACACACACACACACGGAGACAAAACGAAATAGAGAGAGCCCCACAACGAAGAAACTCCCGAAAACTGCATCTTCTAGCAAACAGCTACCCCTAGCGGGAGTATGGCTATATTACCATTATCCTAATTAGTGTTAACTTATTTTATAATGATCACAATACAACAACATCCATCTATCCATCCATCCATCCATTATCTGAAAGTATCCTGCTCTCAGGGTCGCCGGGATGCTGGAGCCTATCCCAGCAGTCATTCATGGTTCATTTAAACAGTGAATCATTCACTTCTGGATATTCTTGTACTGTTAAAGGGACAGTTCACCTCAAAATAAAGAAATACATTTTTTCCCTCTTACCTGTAGTGCTATTTATCCATCCACATCATTTTGGTGTGAGTTTTGGAGATATCAGCCGTAGGGATGTCTGCCTCCTCTCGAGTACAATGGAAATGGATGGCAGTCGGCTTGTGTTGCTCAAAGCGCCAAAATAATGCTTTTGAAAAACTCAACAGCAATGTCTCTTTCCAGAAAGCATGACCTGATTACTCAAGATAATCCACAGGCCTTGTTGTGAGTAGTTTCAGGTAGAAACTATTTTATTAGACCGAACTACACACATGAAACTGCTCACAACAAGATCTGTGGATCATCTTGAGTAACCGGTTCATGATTTCTAGAAAGAGACGTCGCTGTTGAGATTTTCGAATGTATTTTGATGGCACTTTTAACAACACAAGCCGAGTGCCATCCAGTTCTATTGTATCCGAGAGAAGGCAGACATCTCTACGGCCTATATCTGCAAAACTCGGGGCAAGTTTTGAAAAAATTATGTAGGATTTTAGAAATACATATGCAGTGGGTCTATGTGTGTGTGAATCTAGGAGAGATATGTGAAAAGAAAAATTCTAATTACCTTGAATGAAATGGCTAATACGTTTCTATTCTGTTATATTCATAAGAAGCTGCAACCTTTTTTCTATTATTATTATTATTATCACAATAATGGCATATGTGCTATATGTTATTGTTATATATGACATGTCTGTCCACACAATTTTTCAAATTCTTGTTATTTTTTTGGAGGGGAAGGGGGGGGGCACCGGTCATCGCACTGTAATTCGAGCACTGGGCAACTCACACCAAAACGATCTGGATAGCACTACAGGGAAGAATAAAAACCATGTATTTCTGAGGTTCAAGTTCAAGTTTTACTTTATTATCATACACATATGAAAAGTACCTTGTACCTTCAAATGCAATGAAATGCATATGCACTAGCTCTCTCAGCCCTAAAAACGATATATAAAGAAATAATAATAACAAGACAATGAATAAGAAATCAGAAATACCGCACAATAATAAATCACTGAAGTTATGTAAGGAGGCTACTGTTCATTATTCTGACCGCCTGAGGGTAAAAACTGTCTTGGAGGCGGCTGGTCCAAGCTCTGATGCTCTGTAAACGTTGTCCCGAGGCAAGGAGTGAGCACAGACCATGTGCCGGGTGGATGGTGTCCTCCATGATACTTGGGGCCTTCCTTCTGCAGTGGTGGGTTGATTTTGGGGTGAACTGTCCCTTTAAGACTCCAGCCTTTTTTGTTGTGCTGAAAGCCTGTTTAGCTGCAACTGATTGATGCTTAGATGATTTTTTTTTGTGTGTGTGCATGTCACAGATGTCCTATTTCTGGCATTGCTTTGATCTTATTCCAGTTTTCATCCCTCGCTCTCATTCATCTCATTTGCCCAGGGACTGGTGAAAGTGGGAAGAGCACTTTCATCAAACAGATGAGGATCATCCACGGTGCTGGATACAGCGAAGCTGACAGGAAAGGTTTCACCAAGCTGGTGTTTCAAAACATTGTCACAGCTATCCAGGCATTGATCCGTGCTATGAAGGTCCTACGCATTGACTACATAGATGACAAAAACATTGTAAGGCACCATGCACTTATTAAGATACTCTTCAAAGATACTCTTCAATACTCTTCAAAGTCTGTATGTCAATTAATAGTGGGGAAGATGGTTTCAGAAACGGTTTTAAATGAGTATTTTGTACGTGACAGAGCCATGCAGAAAAACTGATCCAAGCGGAGGCAGACCAGCTGTGTACTTTCGAAAACTGGCAGGTGGATGCCATTAAGAATGTGTGGAACGACCATGGCGTTCAAAGGTGCTATGACCGCAGAAGGGAATTCCATCTGTCTGACTCAGCTAAATAGTGAGTGTTGATGTGTCACATGAATCACTTCACATGAACACGAGGTTCCTCTTATGAAACAAAGCTTTTGTTGTGTCTGATTAGGTGTCAGTCAACTGCCAAATTCTGCACTGAAATCATGGGTGTATATTCACACTCATACAACTAACGTTTAAATGTGTGTATACGTGTGTGTGTGTGTGTGTGTATGTGTGTGTATATATATATATATATATATATATATATATATATATATATATATATATATATATATATATATATATATATATATATAGTAACGTGCACGGATAAGAAGACACGCTGGCCGCTGGCTCGCGGGTCGGACCCTTTAGTCGAGCGGTTAGCGATGTCTCCCGCGGTGCGGGCGACACGGGTTCGCTTCCCGGCCGCGGCAGTTCCTGTGGTTGCCTCCCGAATTCGCTACACTGGTGTCAGAAGTGGGATGGAGCGACTGTAAGGCCATCGGAAGCGTAGGCGCCCTGAAACGTGAAGGAACTGATATGCTTAAGCGCGGGGACGCGCTTCCCGAAGGAGGTGGATAGTGTAACGTGCACGGATAAGAAGACACGCTGGCCGCTGGCTCACGGATCGGACCCTTTAGTCGAGCGGTTAGCGATGTCTCCCGCGGTGCGGGCGACACGGGTTCGCATCCCGGCCGCGGCAGTTCCTGTGGTTGCCTCCCGAATTCGCTACAATATATACATATATATATACACACATACACACACAATTTATATATACTATATATATATGTGTGTATGTATATATATACATACACACTATATATACTATATATATGCACACTATATACATATGTGTGTGTGTGTGTGTGTGTGTGTGTGTGTGTGTGTGTGTGACAGTACAAGCCTGTTTAATGCCATAAGCAATCATCAGCTGTTGACAGCGGATGATTGCTTAGAGCATAAAACAGAATTGTACTGTCTCATAAAGAATGTACTTGACTCACTGGATTATTTTGCTCCTTATTTGTTGAGCACTTCCCCTACCGCAGAGTGTTTCTGTTTAACAAAAAAGAAAAAAAAAAGTATTAATTTAGGGGTAACACTCCATCAGGAGCTATAATATTACTCTACTGTGTCTCTCAAATGCCGTAGAAGTTGTTTTCATCGGCAGTGTCACTGGTGTTCAATTAATGAATGTGAAGACTTGCTTCCTGATTGGCTGCCATGCATAAGAATATGTGAATAACAATGCTACATTATATAGCTGTGCGTTGTGTTGTTAGCCACGTTTTCTTATACGACTGTGGGGGCACCCACAGAATTCGCTATGAAGGCCAACAAATTAGAGGGGTTATGTGACATTACACTGCCTACCGCAAATTTGCTGAAGCAAACACACCATAACACCGTAGTTACTGCACATTATTTATGAACTGTTGATTTTTCGGGATTTTTCCCTCTTTTTTCCGCCCACAATTGTCCGGCCAATCACCCCACTCCTCCGAGCTGCCCCACTCGCTGCTCTATCCGCCCCCTCTGCCGATCCGGGGGGCTGCAGACTACCACATGTCTCCTCCGATACATGTGGAGTCTCCAGCCACTTCTTCTTTTCACCTGACAGTGAGCAGTTTCACCAGGGGGACGCAGCGCGTGGGAGGCTCACGATCACACTATTCCCACGCTATTCCCCATGCCATGCATGAGTAGTAGAAACATTTGCTCAGGCTGTAATACATGCAAAATGGTGTAGAGCGCGGTGAAAAGTAAAATGGTAAAAATCTCCCAATGCATTAATTCAAAGACAGACAGAGGACCGCTTAGTATTATAGTTGCTTATGGAGTGTTATCTGCACAACATAGAGATAAAGTTGACAAAATCCTGATTGTTTCTCTTTTGAGTTTTCTTTTGATGTTCCTACCAGTCCAGGTTTCATAAACGAAAGTGCACACTTAAAGTTGATATGTCAGGCAGGGATGGATAACATGATCCAGAAAGGGCCCGTGTGGGTGCAGGTCTTTGTTCCAACCAAGCAGTTGCACACCTGATTCTATTAGTCAACCAATAGTCTTTGCTAAGTGTTATGTATTGGCCATCTAAGCTTGTCCCTTCTAAGATACCGTCATACTTCCCTTGTGTACCTTGTGTGTTATGGTTATGCTGATCCCAGGGTTCTGACAAGACTACATCTGCCCACATGAAATACTCCTCCGTCTCATGCCTCTTCATTAGAAGTTATACTCAAGTAAAGGTAAGAGTATACAACACTAAGGACCTTGATTTGTAGACTCAGGTGTGTAATGGCTTGGTTGGAACAAAGACCTGCACCCACACCGGCCCTTTCTGGATCATGTTGCCCATCACTGTGACAGTCAGGGTAATAAATTAGGTCTATTTGTGCTTATTTTGCAGTTACCTGAGTGACTTGGACAGAATCGCAGCCCCCTTCTACATCCCTACCCTGCAGGACATCTTGAGGGTCAGAGTACCCACCACAGGCATCATAGAGTATCTCTTTGACCTTAGGACTGTTGTATTCAGGTAGACTATTTCACTACTTGGCCAGGAGACGTATCAGAAAACAAGGACTATGAATTTGGAGTAATAATGAAAAATAATAGAGGGTTTTGCAGATCGGATCAACATAAATGATTCAAAAGGAAAATTAATTATTTTGTGAATCATCACCTGGTCATTCGGTCTAGGATGGTGGATGTTGGTGGTCAGCGTTCAGAGAGGAGGAAGTGGATCCATTGCTTTGAGAAGGTCACTTCTATCATATTCCTGGCAGCACTCAGCGAGTATGACCAAGTCCTATATGAAAGTGAGAATGATGTAAGGGACCAAAGTCTTCATTTTCTAGTTCTTCACAATTATAACATGAGTAGGTCTTCGTCCTGTCACTTAGCTACCATTTCTATTGATATTTCTCGTTGATTCAGACATAAGTTGTCATTGAACTCAGACTTCAATGACAACTGATGTTAAACTTGTCAAATGGGACCAATGGTTTTGTCCAAGTTGGATTCTAATTTCTCTCCTTACAGAATCGATTGGAAGAGAGCAAAGCCTTGTTCAGGACCATTGTCACCTACCCCTGGTTTCAAGAGTCTTCAATCATCCTCTTCCTTAACAAAACAGACCTGCTAGAGGAGAAAATTACTAATTCCCACCTAGCAGACTACTTTCCAGCATATAAAGGTAACACAAAAATGTATCTCTTTGTGATCTGCTTGTGTTAATATGGCATGTCTGCTTACTAACAGCTTGAATTTTAAGTGATCTTTAATGTTTGTAATTTGCTGACACTCTGACTTGATCTCACACAGGGCCTCAGAGAGATGCCGAGGCGGCAAAGAAGTTCATCTTAAAGATGTACGAGGATCAGCATATTGGTCGTCAGAGACCTCTTTACAAACACTTTACCTGTGCCACCGACACTGAAAACATTCGATTTGTCTTCAAAGCTGTCAAAGACACGCTTTTTAGAGAGAATCTCGAGAAATTCAATCTGGAATAAAAGGGTTGGCTGGGTTCGAATTACGGGGGGAGCTAAGGGGAGCTCGGCTCCCTTGAAAAGGCCATGAGCCTCCCCGAAAGCCTACTCTGAGAAGTCTAGGGGGAGCTCTGAAACGTCGTCCATTTTCGTGTCACATGTTATAGATTTTTTTAAAATTTACAGCAAGGTTCCTGAAATTAATACTAATAGCTAAATATGCAACTGTTGTGTTTATTCTCTCATTACATTCCAATTTCCGAACCTTTGTCGCCGCTATAATAAACATAATGCTGTGTCTATTCCTGCTGTGGCCATCTGTGCGTGGCGGCGCACTCAAATAATCGCGTATTACTGCGCCACTTGAACTTCCTCCGAGTTTGGCTCGCTGACAGGCTGTTCCGTGTTCGCTTCTGATTTAAGGTAAGAATCAAGGAATTACTTGCTTGAGCTGTGCGTTTGTGAAAACTGTCCCTAATCCTATTTAAGCTTCGTGTACTTGGCGGCCAACAGATTTTTGTTTTGAAATGAGAAAACCAAGCTGTTTTCCGACCACCAAGCTGTTTTCCGACCACTATTTAGGAATAGGGAAACAAAACAGAAAACGAAAAAGCGACCCGTCATCTGATTTTCTTTTATGTGTTTATAAACGGAAATTGGGAATTAAAATACGTGTGTGGAAATCTTTCTCAATTTTGAGCTGATTTTTTTGTTTGTTTGTTGTGAAGAGGTATAATGTCAAGTTCTGGCTCTGCGCATTACTATAGTCCACTGACTTCCGGTTTCTACTGCACCGGTGATACCAGTTTCCTGTTTGTTGGTGCGTGCTGTTGACGACGGCATATTTTTCGTGATGCACGCAAGATTTACCACGGATAAATGTCAACGACTTCCACAGAATTGTCATCACACTTTCACCTGCACCTACCAGCAAACGGGTAAAAAGTTTCAAGTTGCACATATTAAGTTATGTCCACAATTATGAGGATGATGGAAGTTTGCCCGACATTGTAACGATTTTCAAGGCAAAGTACTGTTAAAAAATTATATCATCTTCGTCAGGTTCATCAATGGAGATAAGTGATCTCAAGTCGATAGTTTTTGAACCTTAGAGTCATCAATGTTTTATTAGACTCGGTAGTAGTAGCATTCCTTGATACTGTAACCTGCGCGAATAAGTAGACACGTTAGCCCTTGGCTGACGGGTCGGACCCTTTAGTCGACTCGTTAACGTTGTCGCCCGCGGTGCAGGAAATCCGAGTTCACGTCCCGGTTGTGACGGTCAAGCCGAGATGCCCCCCCAAATTCGCTACATTGGTGTCAGAAGTAGGATGGTGAGACTGTGAGGTCACCGGAAGCGCGTGCGCCCAGAGGTGTGAGGGAGTTGATATGCTGAAGCGCGGGGACGCGCTTCCCGAAGGAGGGGGCTAGTGTAACGTGCACGAATAAGTAGACACATTAGTCCTTGGCTAACGGGACGGACCCTTTAGTCGACTGGTTAACGTTGTTGCCTGTGGTGCAGGAGATATTGGTTCACGTCCTGGCTGTGGCGGCTGCTCCCCTTAATTCGCTACAATACCACTGGTCTGAAATTTACAAGGTTTCCTTGACTGATATCTCAATATTCCTAAGGGCGAACTGTTCGATGCGCTTTGTCGATATGATTTTAAGCATAGGATTTTCGTTATACTAAAATGTTTTTAGATGCGGAAAAATGAATGCGGGGTTTCAAATTCACTGTCAAAGTCAAATAAAGTATGTGCTGACATTTTATTCCCATCGACTGATTTGAAGTGTCATTACTGAGTGCTAAGGGTGCAGGTATTATTCGGCAGAACTCATTCTTGCTGCTGACTAATGCAGCCACTATTATTTTAACTTAGGTCATTGCTAAATTTATGAAATTCACAATTTTTTTTAGGGAGTTAACAGACTTTATTTGATTTAAGGTAATAATTTTTGACTAATTTACAACAAAACTAGTAATTATTGGCCAACCTCGAAGCTTATTGAAGCTGATGAAATATTTCTTTTCAGACCTTAACCTAACCCAAGCAATTCAGACACCGTACCTGTAGTAATATCCTGGATAGTCAGCATGATTGCAATATGTAAAGGTAACTTATTTTAAAAACAAGCAAAATACAGTGCCTTGCAAAAGTATTCAACCCCCTTGCCAGTCATCACTCATTTCTGGATTATAAAAGATACTCTCACATCTGTTCCTGAACAATATTATTTTTGTGAACCCATGCTCTAACAGCATGTTCTCAAAGGCAAAATAAATTATTTTTCGCCGACTTTTTATTAATAAATATTAAAAACTAAAATATAGTGCTTGAATAAGTATTCAACCCCTTGTGCTCTGAAAGCTCCAAGTTTACACAAATGACAATTTATTCCTAAAACAAACTCAAGTTAGCACAATTGGACATAATTAGTGTGCACCTGTAAGATATGAAAGTAGCAGTCACGTTTATGGGTCTAAAAAAACCCTCTGTGTAAAGTTCATTAGCCGGGTGTGAACTCCATCAGAAAATGAAGACAAAGGAGCATAATACTGAAGTAAGAGACAAGGGGATTAAAATGCAGAAGGCGGGAAAGGGATATGAAACAATATCCAAGTGTTTGGATTTCCCACAGAACACTGTTGGTGCATTGTTAGAAAGTGGAAGCTGTATCACACCACCCAGACGTTTTGTCGAACAGGCCGTCCCTCAAATCTAAGAGTCCAAGCAAGACATGGGCTGGTGAGGAAAGCCACAGATGATCCTGCAATCACTTAGAAGGAGCTCCAGAGGTCAGTGGCTGAAACTGAAGTAAATGTGCATGAGTCAACCATACCATGGGCTCTCCATAACTCTGGCCTGTATGGGAGGGTGGCAGGAAAGAAGCCGTTGCTCAAAACTATGCATGTAAAAACATGCTTGGAGTTTGCTACCAAGCATGAGAGAGACCCAGTTAGGATGTGGGTAAAGGTTTTGTGGTCAGATGAGACGAAAGTTCAGCTTTTTGGCCAAAACTCAAAGCTTTATGTGTGGCCAAACCTAACACAGCTCATGCCCTAAAAAAACACCCTCCCTACAGTGAAGCATGGCGGCGGCAGCATAATGCTATGGAGTTGCTTTTCATCTGCAGGCATTGGAACGCTTGTTCAAATTTAGGGAAGAATGGATGGAGCTAAATACAGGGAAATACTGGAAGAAAACCTTTTGCAGTCTGCCATAAAACTAAAGCTTGGGAGAAGGGTCACCTTCCAGCAGGACAATGATCCTAAGCCCAAGGCTAAGGCAACAATGGAAACAAAAAGGTGAATGTTTTGGAGTGGCCAAATCAAAGTCTGGACCTCAACCCCATTGAAAATCTGTGGGAAAGACTGAAAATCGCAATCCAGAGGCACCATCCCACCAACCTGCAAGACCTGTACAAATTCTGCCAGGAAAAATGGGCAAAAATTACTCCAGAAGAAAGTTAAAAGCTTGTACATACTACCCCAAGAGAATCATGGCTGGTATTGCAGCAAAAAGGTACTCTACAACGTATTGATATGTGGGGGTGGAATATTTATGGAAGCACTATATTTTAGTTTTTAATTTATTTACAAAAGTCAGTGAAACAGAACTTATTTTGGTGTTGGGAACATGCTGTTAGAGCTTATGGGTTCACAAAAATAATATTGTTCAGGAACAGATGTGTGGGTATCTTTTATTATCCAGAAATTAGTGACGACTGTCAAGGGGGTTGATTATTTTTGCAAGGCACTGTAACTTTTGTTTCATGTACTGGGCCTCCAAAGGGCTCTCTGAAACTAGGCCTTTGCCAAGGCTGAGCCCTTTGATGCCCCAATGGGCAGTTTCACCTCATAACACTCAGTAATAACATTTCAAATCAAAGTTTGATAGGGATGAAATGGTTTTATCAGCACATACTTTATTTGACCGAGTTTGACAGAGTGACTATGAAACCCCACATTGAATTCTCCGCATTTAAAAACCTCATTTTATTATCTGAAATCCTATCCTTAAAAACACATCGACAAAGAACACCGAGGAGTACATCCTAAGAAATATTAAGACATAAATCAAGGAAACCTTGTAAGTTTCGGACCAATTGCATCAAGGAATGCTACTACTACCGAGTCCAACAATAAAACATTGATGACTCTAAATGCTCAAATACTTTAGACTTCAGATTTCATATCAACATGGGTGAACCTGACAAATATTATACCGTTTTTAAACAGTACTTTGCCTTAAAAATCGTTAGAATATCTGGTAGTTTTCCCTTTAGCTGTGCATGCTCCCGCGAGGTGTACGCAATTCTCGGCGACAGGTAGAACTCGGCGTAACACCTCTTCACAAAAAAATCCCAATTTCCATTTATAAGCACATAAAAGAAAATCAGATTATGGGTCGCTTTTTCATTTTCCTTTTTTTTTTGTGCCCTATTTCTAAATAACAGTTGGGAAACAACTCCTTTCCCAATTTTGGTTTTCTCATTTCAAAACGAAAATCCTCCATTCACAACGAAGTCCTCTAGACGTCACTGCGACGTTATTGTGGGACATACCGAGGACATTACAGGGACGTTAGGGGAAAGTCCCCATGACGTCCCGGGGACGTTATTGCAGGACGTCCCCGTAACGTCTTGGTGACATTACAGGGACGTTAGGTGAAAGTCCTCCAGACGTCATTGTATTGCAGGACGTCCCAAGGACATTACAGGGACGTTGTGGGATGCTCTTTGAACTTCTCGCAATAACGTCCCTGTGACGTAATGAAAACCCTCCACAATGGCATTTACCAGATGTTCGGAGAGGACCTTTAGGGGGACATGCTGGGGACGTTTTTTTTGTTTGCTGGGTGGCAACTCCACATGTATTAGAGGAGGCATGTGGTAGTCTGCAGCCCTCCCCAGATCAGCAGAGGGGGTGAAGCAGCAACCAGGACGGCTTGGAAGAGTGGGGTAGTTGGCCAAGTACAGTTGGGGAGAAAAACGGAAAAAAAATCCAGCAAAGAAAAAAGGGTAGGCTAGCCTATATTAAAGGTAATGTGTAGTATGTGTATACATCCTGTATGCTGTATTTCATGTGGTATTGACTGTCATTTTATTTAGGCCTGTGGTGTTTCAATTCTATTTTTGCAAGGTGTTGAACAAAAGTGTGATTGTTACTGTATCATGGTGTTTTACTATGCAATAGGCATTTCCCTGTTGTGTTTGGATTATGGCTGTTGTTTTGCCAGCCTATGTTTTGTGTAAGACCAACAGTTGAGGTTGTGGGCATCTTCCGATGTTGTCATGTGACGCAAGCCAGGTCTGGTCTGTTTAGAAGCGCCCCTGGCTGATTCACTGGATTTTTTTAAATTTATTTTTGATTTTATTTTATTTTATTTTTGCTCAAAAGCATTGCAGCGGTGAGTTGTTTCCCCCCTCTCTTTGCGTGGTATGAAGTGAAATGTTATGGACAGTATTAACTGTACGTAGTAACAGAACAATGTTTTTCGCAGCAATCCTGCAGAACGCGCACCTCCATGCATGCGCATGCATGTGACACCTGTAGTAGCAAGCCAAAAAGAAAAAAAAAAGGGGGCTCCCCTGAAAGCCCCTATGTAGTTCGAACCCTGGTTGTGAGACACTGAGATGATTTTGCTCTCATGAGCCGGATTGCCCGTTGCACTGTCATATTATAGCACTTTTACCAGCGTTTTACTGACGGTTCACCCTTTCCTCATGGTCGGTGACGGTAAAACAAATAATGGCAAATCATTAACGCATAAAGTATGTGCTACTGTTTTTAATGATCATGCAAATAATTCCAGACATGCTTAAAACCATTCCCCCATTAGCTACTGTGGGATAATACAAAGCTTCAGCTGCAGTGGTTTGACTTGTTCACTGAATCATGTTTTGTGTCTGTAACTGTAACATGCGTATCTAGACATCGATGCCAAACTGGTTAGAGGAGCTCTTTTACAGTAAAATGTGGCCAAGCCTGCTTTACGGCCTTGTCATCCGGTATGTGTCATGAAGATAAAACAATGCAGGTAATCGCTTTCCTTAAAAGGCCTCTATGTTGACAGAAGTAATGTACAATACTATATGCAACAAGAAATGTGTCATACCAGCCATGTTAAATGAACTTTCATTTGATTCAAAACATAAATAAAAACAAATCAACAACTTTTAACCTCTCTATGGAATATGCAGGCGTGTGTGTGTGTGTGTGTGTGTGTGTGTGTGTGTGTGTGTGTGTGTGTGTGTGTGTGTGTGTGTGATGTAACCCAGGTCTGGTCTGTTTAGAAGCGTGTGTGTGTGTGTGTGTGTGTGTGTGTGTGTGTGTGTGTGTGTGTGTGTGTGTGTGTGTGTGTGTGTGTGTGTGTGTGATGTAACCCAGGTCTGGTCTGTTTAGAAGCGTGTGTGTGTGTGTGTGTGTGTGTGTGTGTGTGTGTGTGCCTGGCTCTTTGTGTTTCTTATTTGTGCCTATGTGAGATATTAGAATAAAACATGACCACTCTGTAAAGAATAATCTGCCGGTTTCATTTTAAAAAAAAGTAAGGCAACCTATGTAGCCTTACTTTTTTTTAAAAATTAAACCGGCAGATTATTTTTTACAGTGCAATATTCAAGATGACTTGCCAAATTGTGTCGGACTGTATTCTATTCTGTTTTCTTACAGTGTAGTATTGTAAAAACCAAACATGAACAACGCAATAAGACAAATGAGCTTCTGATATAGTTTAAGAATCAATGAAAGAGAATCTCTTTTAATGATCCATCACCGATATTATATCCAGTGATATGATTTTGGGTAGATAGATAGATAGATAGATTTTATGATACATCAAATAGAACAACAAGGTTTGCATGCTAATGATTAACCACTGGCAATTTGAGTTCTCTATTTTTTCTTTGCTTGGGACTTGGGTGTGACTGGGCTGATTGGCATGCTGTTCTAGTAACCTTTGTACTAAGAGGTCGCTAACAATGTGTGGAGGACTGACAAATGACTTTATCTTCCTGTCCCCACTGGTGGCCCTGAGATTACAGCGGTGGTAAGTACCTACTAAAGTACACGTTCACAAGACTCGGAGAACAGTACAGCCCCTAGGAAGGAAACGTCTTCTAGTCATTGTTGTCTTTATCTTGTTCATGGCCACAGTTAAGTGTTTTCAGCCAACCACTTATTTTAGACGTTTAAATGTCCACGGTACATAAGCCTGTGTCATGCCATAAGCACAGCTGATGATTGCTTATGGCATGAAACAGGCTTGTACTGTCTTTTAAAGGATTTACTTGAATCACTGGATTATTTTGCTTATTTGTTGAGCACTTTTCCTACAGTTGAGTTTTTCTTTTGACAAAGTTTAGAAATATATATATATATATATATATGTGTGTGTGTGTGTGTGTGTGCGTTGTGTGTGTGTGTGTGTGTGTGTGCGTGTGTATGTATGTATATATATATATATATACAGTGATTAACGTGGGCCGGAGCTACCCGGATCCCGACACCGGCACTTCCCCTCCTCCCCCAAGTCAACTGGAGCTGAGATCCGGCACTCTGTAGACAGGAGTAATTTCAACCTTTTTGTCACAGTAAAATTTAAAACAAAAAACATGATGCAGCCAATTCACAAGCATTACAAAATAAATCACAAATAAAGTCGTTCTCCTATTTTTATACTACTTTACTTTTTCTAAAAGTTTGAATGATATCGCGTCCTCACGTGACCCGCACCTGCCTGCTGTATGGCTTCACCAGACTTGACATCAAAAGAGACTGGCTTCACACTCACGGGTCAGGGTCAGTTCACCGCACCAGGCAGACAAGACTCGAGAGAGCGTCAACCTGCTACCTGCACTATTATCTTGGATTGGGGGGCATAAAGAGTGAGTATCTTCAGTGTATTTCCAATAGTATTTCCAATAGTTTTGTCTAGCTCTGCTGTGGTTTTCATTCAAGCAACTAACGTTAGCGAACGTAACGTTAGCTAGCTAGCTAACTAGCTATCTTCCACCCGGTAACGTTGCTAGCTAGTTGCTGACATTGCTGGCTAGTTGTTTGAATGCTGCTAGGCAAGCTAACTATCGGTAGCGTCCGGTAACGTTACCAGTAGCTAGCTAGTTATGTTTGTCCAACCTTAGCTCTGGCCATGCAATATGGGATGGATGGAAGGGTGGAGACAGTAGGTAGGGGCTGGGATGGATGGAAGGGTGGAGACAGTAGGTAGGGGCTGGGATGGATGGAAGGGAGGAGACAGTAGGTAGGGGCTGGGATGGATGGAAGGGTGGAGACAGTAGGTAGGGGCTGGGATGGATGGAAGGGTGGAGACAGTAGGTAGGGGCTGGGATGGATGGAAGGGTGGAGACAGGTAGGGGCTGGGATGGAAGGGTGGAGACAGGTAGGAAGGGGCTGTTTTGTTTCAGCATTCAATTTTTATTGCTGAAAAACTGGTTTGTTTTATATTATGATTGGAATTGGAACATTAAATGTTGTGATGACTATTAGTAAATTCATGAAGTCTGTTCAGTGGCACTTTCAACTAATACAAAAGACTGATTAAAATGCATTTCAATTTTTAAATTGAACATGTAGCCAGTGATTTATTGAGCATGTAGTGTGTGTGTGTGTGTGTGTGCATGTGCTCGTAGGGTTAATTTCCTGATTTGAGACGCAGTATTGAGGCCGACTATCACTCCCGCACTTTTGCCCACCTCTCTAATACAGAGATCCCCCACTTACCAAATCCCACTTTAACCCCTGTATATATATGCACAGCAACCAATGGTGGGGTAGAAAACATTACAACCATATACACTCACCGGCCACTTTATTAGGCACACCTGTCCAACTGCTCGTTAACGCAAATTTCTAGTCAGCCAATCACATGGCAGCAACTCAATGCATTTAGGCATGTAGACATGGTCAAGATGATCTGCTGCAGTTCAAACCGAGCATCAGAATGGGGAAGAAAGGTGATTTAAGTGACTTTGAACGTGGCATGGTTGTTGGTGCCAGACGGGCTGGTCTGAGTATTTCAGAAACTGCTGATCTACTGGGATTTTCACGCACAACCATCTCTAGGGTTTACAGAGAATTGTCCGAAAAAGAGAAAATATCCAGTGAGCGGCAGTTCTGTGGGCGAAAATGCCTTGTTGATGCCAGAGGTCAGAGGAGAATGGCCAGACTGGTTCGAGCTGATAGAAAGGCAACATTAACTCAAATAACCACTCATTACAACCGAGGTATGCAGAAGAGCATCTCTGAACGCACAACACATCGAACCTTGAGGCAGATGGGCTACAGCAGCAGCAGACCACACCGGGTGCCACTCCTGTCAGCTAAGAACAGGAAACTGAGGCTACAATTCGCACAGGCTCACAAAAATTGGACAATAGAAGATTGGAAAAACGTTGCCTGGTCTGATGAGTCTCGATTTCTGCTGCGACATTCGGATGGTAGGGTCAGAATTTGGCGTCAACAACATGAAAGCATGGATCCATCCTGCCTTGTATCAACGGTTCAGGCTGGTGGTGGTGGTGTAATGGTGTGGGGGATATTTTCTTGGCACACTTTGGGCCCCTTAGTACCAATTGAGCATTGTGTCAACGCCACAGCCTAGCTGAGTATTGTTGCTGACCATGTCCATCCCTTTATGACCACAGTGTTCCCATCTTCTGATGGCTACTTCCAGCAGGATAACGCGCCATGTCATAAAGCTCGAATAATGTCAGACTGGTTTCTTGAACATGACAATGAGTTCACTGTACTCAAATGGCCTCCACAGTCACCAGATGTCAATCCAATAGAGCACCTTTGGGATGTGGTGGACCGGGAGATTTGCATCATGGATCTGCAGCTGACAAATCTGCCGCAACTGCGTGATGCTATCATGTCAATATGGACCAAACTCTCTGAGGAATGTTTCCAGTACCTTGTTGAATCTATGCCACGAAGGATTAAGGCAGTTCTGAAGGCAAAAGGGGGTCCAACCCGGTACTAGCAAGGTGTACCCAATAAAGTGGCCAGTGAGTGTATATGCATTGCTGTGCATCATAAATACCTACTGTAGAATGACTCGCATGGAGGCAGTGTTAGCGTCTAGGCTTAACATTTAATAATCATCGCAGGGGAACTCAGGTACAGTGTACAGGCATGTAGCTGTGTGTATAATGCCACCACCAGGCTGCATGATGACATGACTACTCTGTAAGTATGGAATGCAGGTCAGTACAAACATAACGCTACAAGGTTATCTACACCGACCCCATTGGTTGTTATAGTTTAAATGTTTCCTCACCTGATTGGTTGCTGTCCAACCGAAATTAGGGGTGTGACGCTGGGCAACATAAACTGTATGTTTCTTTGTTGAACCACATTAGCAGCTGACGAGTGCGCGACGCACGAAACAGGCCTGTACTGCAATGTATTAAAACTTTTTTTTCCTGTATCTGTATTAATATATATACAGATGCAGGAAAAAGTTTTAATACATAGCAGTACAGGCCTGTTTCGTCCGTTGCACACTCATCAGCTGCTATATATAATCCAGTGAATCAAGTAAATTCTTTATGAGACAGTACAAGCCCATTTCATGCTGTAAGCGATCATCAGCTGTCAATAAAACAGCTGTTTTATTACTTGACTAACTGGATTATTTTGCTCCTTAATTGCTGAGCACTATCCCTACTGTTGCATGTTTCTTTTAACAAAGTTTTATATATATATATATATATTCTATCCTCTTTGGTCTTCCCCTCAAGTGTATTCATAAACTTCAACTGGTCCAGAATTCAGCTGCCCATATCATTACCAGAACTCCTTCCATAGATCACATCACTCCTGTTCATCAGCAACACCACTGGCTCCCTGTTAAATACTGTATTGACTTCAAGATCCTGCTCCTCACCTTTAAGGCCCTTAATAACGTAGCTCCTTCATATCTTTCTGAACTCCTTCATATCCGCACGCCCTCCTGCACTCTCAGAACCTCTTCTGCTCTCCAGCTCACTACACCATTGGTCCGCTTGACTACCATGGGGGCTAGAGCCTTCAGTCATTCTGCCCCCCGCCTATGGACCTCTCTCCCACAAGACATTCACAACACTGACTCTCTTTCAACCTTCAAATCCCATCTCAAAACGTACCTTTTCAAACTGGCATATTGAGTCTGATACACGGCTGATTGAGTTTTGTGCAGATGATGATTTTATACTTATCTGTTGTATTAACTTTTTTATTGTCTACCCTGCTTTGTTTTGATTTTATGCTGTCTGATACAATGCTGCTTGTCTTTGTTTTTTTCTTAACTGTGTTATGTAAGGTGTCATTGAATGTATTATTATTATTATTATTATTATAGGGTTAGTGGTTGTGTCAGTTTTACGTTCCCCGTTAAAGGTCCAGGGGATAAGGGGAAGTAACAAAGAAAATCAAAGTGTCCCGGGGAAATAAGAAAAGTGGGAGGCAGAACCAGATGTAAAAACAAACGGATTTATTATCATCTGGCTGCCGGCCAGAGTGAGAGAGAGACAGCCAGTGGGCCATTGTTGTCAGCCAGAGAGCGAGCTCTTGTGTCAGTACTCTACTATACTCCTTGAGAAGGAGGGTGAAACCTGTGTTAGTGTTCTTGTTTCTTTGTTTCTTTCTTGTTTTGTTATCCAAGCCCGGTTAGTTAAGAGCCAGTGTCTTTAGTTGCCCTTTTTATTCTATATTTTGACTTAGGGTTAATTTTTGTTAATAAATCTGTTTTTTGTTTTTTTTTACACCTGGTTACGCTTCCCACCTTTCTTATTCCCCCTGGGACACTTTTATTTTCTTTGTTACCTCCCCTCATCCCCTGGACCTTTAACGGGAACGTAACAATTGGGGGCTCGTCCGGGATTTGTCTAGGGGGAGGATTCTCGGCTCTTTGTTTTTATAGGTTTATTGAGTTGTTTGTTTGTTTGTTTATTAATTTATTTTCTCTAGTATTTTGTACAATGTGCACATCTTTCCTCATGATAGGAAGACTCTTCTGTGTGTTATGGTCATTTTTGGCATCAAGCCTAATAAAAACATCTGGATAGATGGAACAGTCAGGCCAGGCTCGTAAATCTACTCACATACAAAAAAAAAAAAAAACAGCGGCACACACTGCCCCTGGGTAGTTTAAAAAAAAACGTAGTGGTGCACACAAAAGGTTTATCCCCCCTTGATTGGAGAATAATGACAAACACACACTTAATTCTCATTCATTTTACACTGCCAAAGGGGGTTGCTGTGCCGAGCTGTTAAAGCAGGTGATTGCCCTTATTTGGTAATAGCACAGGTCATGTGACCACAAAATGGTGGAAGCTGTGAGCTGTTTTGCAAGCTGAGGATCTCTACCGTGAGCCTGGGAGCAAAGAGGAGGCAGGGGAGGCTGGAAATACATCCATGCTCTGAGACACAGGAGGACAGAGATTCCTGTGCCCCAACAGTGGTGAGTAGATGGCTTTGATTCGGTGGAAGTAAAAGGAGAAGAAAAAAGAGTTGTGTGTGTGTGTGTGTGGGTGTGTGTGTGTGTGTATATATATATATGTGTGTGTGTGTGTGTGTGTGTGTGTGTGTGTGTATATATATATATATATATATATATATATATATATCTTTCCCCCCACCCACCACAGCCGGGAGACAGGAAGAGAGTGAGGGAGGGGCTGCTGTCATCAGCACCGGTTCCTATGCTGCTGTGGAAGTACATTCGATGCAGCTCAGCATCCTCCATGGAGGAGCCATACAACAGCTGATGCTGATCTAGTTACTTTACAGTGTACGGGTGTGTGTCACAGTGTGTTTCCAAAGGATCTCTCTCTCTCTCTCTCTCTCTCTCTCTGTGTATTATATCTACACAATGCATTCCTGCGACTCTTCGGCATGACATTCTTCATCAGTTTGCCGGAATCAGCGTTTCTACTCAGCAGTTTTCTCCTGCAGTTGCTAATGCAATCAGATTTTCTTTGTCCCAAGCACACCCGAGAGAGAGGAACGGGGATCTGTATTTATTTATAATTTTTCCTTTTAATGTGCGTGAGCATGTGTGACATCCTGTGAATTTGCATCTGTGCCCAGTCTGTGCTCAAGCGAGCATGTGGATATTGGACCTGAATCAACAGCAGAAAGAGGCAGCGAAGAGCAGAATGGGCTTTTGATGATGTAACAAAATCCCCCCCCCCCACCTCTTTCCCGGCCTTCCCCTCTCGCCCCCCCCCCCCCAATTAGGCTGGATGGATAATTCACAAGGGAAGAGGGGAGATCAGATGCCTCTTAAGCCCAAAACCTTTTTCCTTTCCATCCCTCCTCCATTTCCCTCACAACATTGCCCCACCCCCATCCTGCCCTACATCTTTCCCCTTCTGTCCAGATGTAACTACTGAAATCTGCTTGGCAGTATGTTGATTCACAGCAAGTGGCTTTATTAAGACTCGGTGTGTACAACAACAGACTCAATATGTCTCAACACGTAATTTCAGCATGATTTCTGTGCGTGTTTCTTTTACTGATGTCTTTATTTTTCATAGTCAAATTTTTATTTGCTGTTTTGGTGAGCAGCATACTTCCTCACAGCTGCCTGCTGATATGGAGGGTGGATTATGTTCAACACAATGTCGTTAGGAGACACAGCCAAAAAGCGTATCAGTGACATCTTGTAAAACCACGTGTAAATGTGCTCAGCTCAGATGGGAATGTCACGTGGTTAGGTTGATTGGACAGCAAATTGGCGGCACGGTGGCCCAGTGGTTAGTGCTGTTGCCTCACCGCAAGAGGGTCCTGGGTTCGAACCCCGGGGTTGTCCAACCTTGGGGGTCATCCCAGGTCGTCCTCTGTGTGGAGTTTGCATGTTCTCCCCGTGTCTGTGGTGGGTTTTCTCCGGGTGCGCCGGTTTCCTCCCACTGTCAAAAAGACATGCATGTTAGGGTTAGTACTCCTGTCTGTCTGTGCCCCTGACCGAGGCATGGCAAGACCAACTGGAGTTGGTCCCCGGGCCCTGCACGGCGGCGGCACACTGCTCCTAGCTACACAGCTAGGATGGGTTAAATGCAGAGAAAGAATTGCCCCGCCGGGATTAATAAAAGTATATCCCTAAGTCAATACAGTGTACAGTTTCTCAGATGAAACGAAGAAACCTGTGAAATAGTCAACATGGAAGGCAGTTTTTTTTTTTGGCTGTGCCTATATATGATATCACCTAAAGAAAGGGCTCTATCCATTTTTATTCCAAGACTGACCTCTCCATTTAAGATCCAGAGTGGCAGCTGTGAAGTGATAGCATGGTAAATGCCTCTTTCCGCTGTCTTTAGACAGGACGCCCTGGGTGATCAGGCGGATGGACCAATCATCTGAGAGGAAGATGAGCGCTGAGGGGGCCGAAGCAAGACCAGGTGGGGATGAATGGTCATTCATAACCATGATTGATGGCACAGAAATTGTTATTGGTGTTTCCTTGACTAAAGTTAAGGTAAAAAAAAATATCTTAAAGAGAAATTTATTGAAATTTCAAACATTTAAATTTGATATGCTACTTTGGTCAGCCCCTCCTACCACGCTGCCCCTCCAAGGACAACCCTCCCAGAGAAGGAAGCTCTCTGTAACACATATAGTAAGCCTGTCACCGGACCAAAGTGAGGATGACCTTGGTGAGACATCTGATGACTTTGACGTTAATATGGATGACCTTGAGACTCCAGATGAGTGGGATTACCTGGACTACCCTGTCACTGAAATGAACTCGGAAGGTAGGTCAATCTGAATATAAAGAGCAGTAGACTAGAACCATACAATTACACCCCCCCAAAAAAAACCCCCCAAAAAGGTGTGGTCAGTGTTTCTCAACTATTACTATATATTATGGGTGGAAAATAACGCTATTCTGGCAGATTTACCATCCAGCGGTGTCCAGGTGGTGTGGCGGTCTATTCCGTTGCCTACCAACACGGGCATCGCCGGCTCGAATCCCCGTGTTATCTCCGGCTTGGTCGGGCGTTCCTATGGACACATTGGCCATGTCTGCGGGTGGGAAGCCAGATGTGGGTATGTGTCCTGGCCGTTGCACTAGCACCTCCACTGGTCGGTTGGGGCACCTGTTCGGGGGGGACTGAGGGGAATAGCATGATCCTCCCACATGCTGCATCCCCCTGGTGAAACTCCTCACTGTCAGGTGAAAACAAGCGGCTGGCGACTCCACATGTATCGGAGGAGGCATGTGATAGTCTGCAGCCCTCCCTGGGTTGGCAGAGGGGGTGGAGCTGCGACCGGGATGGCTCGGAAGAGTGGGGTAATTATCTGGATACAATTGGGGAGAAAAAGGGAGAAAAAAATCCCCAAAAGTAAAAGATAACCATCTAACTGTGTTTATTGTGAGAAAGCATAACTGGGGATTATAGTCGCTCCAAAGACGCCATAATACGCTACTATTATATATATTATATATACATATATATATATTTTTTTTTTTTCCCCCTAATTCCAGAACTTGCAGCAGCCAATAAGAACAGCGCAAGGATGCCTTGTGAACCAATCCTTACATGTGGCGCTGAGGAAGTGCATCAGGATGGCAGTTTATGGAGGACGGTTATCATTGGGGAGCAGGAGCACCGCATCAATATGATGAGCATTGAGCCCTACCGGAAAGTCATCTCCCATGGAGGTGACCAGTGACATAATTAATACCATTTGGGAGGGGGGGGACACTAACCACAAGTGTTTGAAATGTTATGGGTGGCTCTTGAATGATTGAAACCACTAACCATAGTTCTGTTAGTAACACCATATTATATTCATTCATTCATTCACTATCCAAACCGCTTATCCTGCTCTCAGGGTCGCGGGGATGCTGGTGCCTATCCCAGCACTCACTGGGCGGCAGGCGGAGAGACACTCTGGACAGGCAACCAGTCCAGCAAAGGGCATCATATCATATTATCTATTGTCTGTTGTTATATTTGTTGCATTGTAGATACGACACCTGAATTATATTCGTTTGCTTTAAAAATGATACAAATGAGTGACAGAATGAAGTGAAATTATGGGGAAAAAATCTCTTAGCAATAACAATCCCTCAACAACAATGTTAAAATTTCATAACTGTTTCATTGTTGTTTTTCTTTCATGTCGTACAGGCTACTATGGTAACGGAGTTAACGCCATCATAGTGTTTGCCGCCTGTTACCTGCCAGATAGTAACAGAGAGGACTACCATGAAGTGATGGAACACCTCTTTCTGTAAGTAAAAGACAACACAGATTAACACACTCAGGTACTATCTACCTCTGCACCTCTCTATTGACTGAATGGCCTTCGGTTTTATTATTGTATTTACCATTTTGACAGATGTTAAGATAGAATAAAGTTGGAGGAATTTTCCCCCTCTTTTTCCCCCCAATTGTATCCGGCCAATTACCCCACTCTTCCGAGCCGTCTCGGTCGCTGCCTCACCCCCTCTGCCAATCCGGGGAGGGCTACAGACTACCACATGCCTCCTCCGATACATGTGGAGTCGCCAGCCGCTTGTTTTCACCTGACAGTGAGGAGTTTCACCAGGATGACATAGCGTGTGGGAGGATCACGCTATTCCCCCCCAGTTCCCCCTCCCCTCTGACCAGAGGAGGCGCTAGTGCAGCGACCAGGACACATACCCACATCTGGCTTCCCACCCGCAGACACGGCCCATTGTGTCTGTAGGGAACGCCCGACCAAGCCGGAGGTAACACGGGGATTCGAACCCCCAATCCCCATGTTGGTAGGCGACAGAATAAACCACCACACCACCCGGGCGCCTGTAGTTGGGGGAAATCTTGATTACACAGCAATTTTTAGAAGTAGCTGGGTAAAGAAAAAAAAGGATTTAATACCGTGGCTCCCCCGAGTTTAAAAGTAAATCACACAAAATATGTTCTCTCTCACCGTTGGCCCTTCTGTGGAAGCGGGGGGCGGAGGCGGAGGGGGGGGGCTGGGGATCAAGAAATCTAATTGAAGAAATAACAGCCAACACTGTTGGCAAAGACTTACAACGCTGACTTACCTACAGCTCTGCTGGCACAGTTGTAACGTAACACTTACACAGTCTGGTTGACGTTCAACAGGGTGTGCTGTCAGAGGTATTCAGTAAATTCGGCTTGTTTATGAAATTTGGGAAGAAGTAAAGGGAGGAATACCTGTCCATAATTTTTGATGGGTTGAGCTCCTTTGTAGTGAATGATACGCAGCCATGTGTTGGGGGGAAGGCGTTCACAGCAATCGTGATAGCAAACAAATAAAGAGTGATGGTCTCCAGGAGGGAAAATTGAATTTGACCTTGACGTTGGGGGCAGAAAGATATCAAACGGAGACAGTGAGGTTAGAAATAGGGGGGACTTCTGCAGAGGATAGTTGGGAGAAAATTTTTTGTCAACCTCAACACAAATAAAAATATACCTTTGGAAAGAGAAGCAGGAGCGACGTGTGGTTGGGTTTAAGGGAGAAACGAGGGTTAGAGGGAGAAATAGTGGATTCTAGACTGAAGAGATCGATGTGGGGAAGGAGAAGAGGGGAAAGTCAAAGCAAGTGAGCCCATCCAACAAGCAAGATTTGAGCCAATCAAAATCTCAGGTGGTTCCTGTAGTCTGCCATCTTACGTGCCGTTTACTCGTACTCACATGCAAGTCTGAGGCAATCCTCACCAAAATGAGTCAAAATGTCTTGATGCATGCTCCATGGATTATGGCGCATGCATCAAGACAAGATTTAAGCCACTTTTTTTTTGCGCTTATGTTGGAGAGGAGAAAAACAAAATCTTGCAGTTGTTTTTCACATCCGGACAGCGAGTGCCCCTTGTGTCATATTTCGAATGATAAATAATAAAATTGTCTCTGACTCTCGAATCTTACGTTGTTTACATAATCTTGCAGTCTTAATCTCAACAAAGTTTACTTTGGTTTTGTCTCTACCTTCCCGATATGCAAATTGAAGTTAATGGCTGAGTTTCCAGTATTGGTTTTGACGGAGGAGTTGTTGCTTTTGACTCTTGATATCAAATTAAATTGTTTACTTTTGGTTTTTAAGTAACATCTGTCTTTGGGTTAACTGATGTTTTTTTTTTCTGAGTTGCAACACATTTTTTTTAAAAGTGGCTCACATCATAGTTGATGGAGCCACATACGTTTTTTTTTTTTTTTTTGTACGACCTGGTAATGTATTGAGCCAGATAAAATCAAATGCATTTTAAGAGATTAAATAAGATTTTTTTTTTTTACTGTGTACTTACAGTGCACAGTTTTTGGGAGCTGGGCCAATTTTGCTCACTCTGTTACTAATTTACATATTTATAGATTCACTAGCTCGCTCACTATCTTAAGATTTGTTTCATTTCACATAATTATACTATTTAGAATCCTAAATTGTTTAAAATTAAAATTAAACATCCACTGCATAGATAAAAACAAACACAGGACCTGTCTCTACACCCCATCCCCAAACACCCTCTTGTTCTAAAAGGACTGAATAAATGCTCTTTTACCGAATAAACAGACAGTATTTTACATAAATTAGCACAACTTCGTGTATATATAAAAGAGAAATGACAATAAATTGTCCCAGATTCCTGATATATTGAGATTAGTCAGTCATCCCGATGCTGCCTGTAAATGGCCAGTCCTGACAGGTACCTGGAAGAGGGACCATATTACCCCTATATTGACCTCCCTCCACCGGCTGCCTGTGCAGTTCAGAACTGATTCTCCTGTTTGTTTATGAAGCCCTAAATGTGCTGGCTATCTCCTATATCGCAGACCTTTTAACCCTCTATTCCACCTCCCGGTCCCTCAGGTCGTCTCACCTGGGACTCCTGGCTGTCCCGCGATCTAAACATAAGCTCAGGGGTGACCGCGCCTTTGCAGTTGCAGCCCCTAGATGGTGGAACAGCAACTTCCTCCCTGTCAGACCTGCCCCCTCCATCCACTCTTTGAAGTCCCGGCTAAAACTTACTTTTATTCTCTAGCGCTTTGAGTCCTCCTCATGTGGCTGATTTCTGGCTTGTGCCTATGCCCATGTGTTGTTTATCTGTGCCTACGAACTATCTGCCTTTATGTCTATGTGGCCGTTTCTCGTATTCATTTGTGTTTTAGCTACCTGCTCTGGGCTGTAGAGCATTTTGGTCAACATGGGTTGTTTTTAAATGTGCTTGATAAATAATTATTTTTTTCTATGTACTTGGCCAATAACGCTATTTTCCGAGCCGTCCTGGTCGCTGCTCCACCCCCTCTGCCGAACCGGGAAGGGCTGCAGACTACCACATGCCTCCTCTGATACATGTGGAGTCGCCATCCGCTTCTTTTCACCTGACAGTGAGGAGTTTCACCGGGGGGATGTAGCATGTGGGAGGATCACGCTATTCCCCCCAGTTACCCTTTCCCCCCAAACAGGCGCCCTGACCGACCAGAGGAGGCGCTAGTGCCGCAACCAGGACACATACCCACACCCGGCTTCCCACCCGCAGACACGGCCATTTGTGTCTGTAGGGACACCCGACCAAGCCGGAGGTAACACCTCTATAAATAAACTTGACTTGACTTGACAACCACAACTGCATCGAAGGAAAAATTAATGTTGAGCTTCAAAATCGTCAGGCGGTTGAAAGAAAGAAAGAAAGAGAGAGAGAGAGAGAGAGAGAGAGAGAGAGAGAGAGAGAGAGAGAGAGAGAGAGAGAGAGAGATGATCCGTGATCGTCAGAACCTTAGTTGTAGCTGTTGATTTTGTAGAGTCTGTTGGTAAAGGTCTTCTTTGGCCTGCTATGTCTGCCATGTTAGCCACAACAACTTAACTTCTTCCTGAAAGTCTGCAACTACCAGGGGCTTGCTTGTGGCTCAGACAGTTGCGTATGTGGGCTCAGGCCTAATTCCAGCATCCCAGGTTTGAATCTGGCCATGGGACCTTTGCTGCATGCCTTCCCCAGCTCTTCACCCTTGTTTCTTGCCCGGCTCTACTGTTCTGGCGAATAAATGCTAAAAGAAAAAAGAAAAAATGCCTCAATGCTCTGCAACCGGCTTTATTCTTCTTAATTTGGCTGCTGTTGTAAAGATGTGAAATGCTATGTGCCAATTTATTTTCCTGGGGGAGACCTACTAGACAGTAACTATTAAAATGAGCAAGTGCAAAGGTTTTTATTGTTTTGATATTCATAGATAAGCAATTGTCTTAAACACACTAGCAATAGAAAGTGTCAAAAAAGACATTTGGTTGCCTGTAAATATTCTGACCATGAAAGCATATAAATACATAAATAGTTACATATCGTCTTCAAACTCACCTAGCATAATCATCTCTGCATTTTCATCTCATAATGCAACTTCCATTACTGGCTGCTGCTTTCATGCGCATAGTCTTAAGAAGCTGGCTGCAAAGTGGCTGCTCCTCCAGATTTATGGTTCAACCTGTATGCTAACAGGATAGGTTCAACCCATTACCTCGAAAAACACTTGGAGTGAACACACAGGACAACAACAAACCGAATGAGAAATGGACAAAATTTAAAGTTCTTTCCCCAGCTAATACAGAAATATTAAGATTGTCAGCTAACAACAGTAGAAACGTACTTCCTTACCAATTTTCTGAGGGTGGAAGTCTACTTTGTGATCATTAATGTATTTACCCCTTGCATATAATTGTGTGTGTGTGTGTGTGTGTGTGTGTGTGTGTGCGTGCGTGCGTGCGTGCGTGCGTGCGTGCGTGCGTGCGTGCGTGCGTGCGTGCGTGCGTGTGTGTGTGTCTTCAGTTACGTGATCAGTACACTAGAGCTGATGGTAGCAGAGGACTATATGATTCTCTACCTGAATGGAGCCACCCCACACAGGAAAATGCCTGGCATAGGCTGGTTAAAGAAATGCTATGAGATGATTGACAGAAGGTTGGTTCAACTAAACAAGTTTAACATAATCATTTTTGTAGCGTTCCATAGCATTGTAAAGGTAAATAATTTCAGTTCTCAAAAAATAACTACAGGTCTATACAGGTAGTCCCCAGGTTACGAACGAGTTCCGTTTTTGAGTGTGTCCGTAAGTCGAATTTGTATGCAAGTCGGAACAGATACGTACAATTCACATCTAGCATCAATTAGTCAAATGTTTGCCTTAGTATATAGTATATAGTTTACTAAAACATCATAAATACAAGAATGAAAAATATAAATAACATAATAATAATATTGTAACGTGCATGGATAAGTAGACATGTTAGCCCTTGGCTAACGGGTCGGACCCTTTAGTTGAGCGGTTAGCGATGTCTCCCGCGGCACGGGACATATGGGTTCGCGTCCCGGCCGCGGCGGTTCCTGTGGGTGCCCCCCGAATTCGCTATAATATATAAATACATATAATATAAATGTAATAATGTCGTAATAATAGTAAATCTAACTACAGTACAGTATTTATAATTGAGAGAGAGAATGTATGTATAGGTATAAAAACATTAAAGAAACATTTCTTACATTTCAAACTCCCCACCTGCCACTGTCCCCGGAGCGGGTCGCGAAGGGGGAGGCCGGCCGTTTGACGCCAGAAACGTGAGCCCGCTTGGGGCTCGCCTCCCCGCCTCACCGGGCAAGTGGAAAAATGATAAGAGCATTTCACCTCTCTTTGAACGCTTTATTATTTCCACTTTCGTTTCAATCGTGATCGTTTTCCTTTTCTTCGGTGCATCACCATCACTTGTATCAGATTTACTCTGAAGCCATGATTACGAGGGTAAACACACGAAAAATTTGAGCGAAAACACAACGCACACAACAATTTTTACCCGATCCGACTTAAAATGGCGATGACGGCATGACCTTGTTCTCCCTCGGGCCGACGAACCGCCTAAAATGCGCAGTTTTTTGAGCGTCGCGCAAAGTAGTCCGTCCGTTCGTTAGTACGAACCACTGTGTGTAACTTGATTTTTTTTTAAATAATAGGCTTTATGGAGGTCGGTTCGTAAGTACGGGCGTTCGTGGCCCGGGCACTACCTGTACATTAAAACACTCTAAACGCCCATGACTCAATTTGTGTATCACCAATTTACCCGTATTACATGTAGAGCTACGTGGTATTGGAAAAGAAAAAAAGTAAGGCTGATGCATGGCCTATCATTTATCCAGGCTCAAGAAGAATTTGAAATCATTCATCATTGTCCATCCTTCATGGTTTATCAGGACCATCCTAACCATCACCAGGCCCTTCATAAGGTAAAAATCGCACCTTATATTTTACACAGACATTAGGATACGTGTACTTTAAGCTTGTAACACCTCTGTGCACCAGCCTCCCACTTTTGAAAATGAGAGAAATGGAAACTTGCTGCCATGTAATGAAAACAGTCGAGTGAACATTTGAATCGGTGTGTGTGCGTGTGTGTGTGCGCGCGTGTGTGTTTTATTACAGCACCAAGTTCAGCAATAAAGTAAAGTATGTGAAGAGCTTGGACGAGCTGCAAGATCTCATCCCCATGGACTACTTACAAATCCCAGAGTGCATCATTAGGTGAGCTGCATCGTTCTTGCCATTCCACCCCTTCAAAGCTCCCAGCGACTCCTAAAACCCCCACAGCCCGTGTTGTCTTTTAAATGACTATATTTATCTTGTCATTTCAACTGTCACCTCTAGACTTGATCAGGAGCTGAAAGAAGCACAGAACTCAAGGTAGGCATCAACTCTCGTCAGCCTGTCATCACTCCCTCTGTAGAGGCAACAGCCCCTATCTCAGTTTTATCCTTGGCCAGAGCTCTCATCTATCGGATGGCTCTCTTTAAGATCACAGAAACCCTTCTGTTGGATGAGGGCCAATTAGACTTGGCTATCATTATAATTAAAGGGAGAAGATAGAAAAGTGCTAAAGATGCTAAATGCTTCTCCCTCAACTCATTTATCATTAATAGCAATGAACCAGTTATTATTGCAGTGTGAGGCTTTGTTGATGTATGATGGAATATATCACCACGGCAAAACTGGGCAAGGCAAGTTTGTTTAGATAGACCATTTCATACACACAGGCAATTCAAAGGGCTTTATACAAAGGCATAAAAAGACATGAAATAAGAGGTGAACAAGATGAAGAGATTGACTAACAAGAAGAGCATTGAAAGAACAAGATTTTTCAAGGAGTTAAAGGATAAAAGCAGAAGTGGTTAATCAAAACAATAAAAGGCGGGCGTCCAGGTGGCATGGCGGTCTACTCTGTTGCCTATCAACACGAAAATTGCCGGTTCGAATCGCCGTGTTACTTCCGGCTTGGTCGGGCGTCCCTACAGACACAATTGGCCATGTCTGCGGGTGGGAAGCCGGACGTGGGTATGTGTCCTGGTCGCTGCACTAGCGCCTCCTCTGTTCAGGGGGGAGGGGGAACTGGGGGGAATAGCGTGATCCTCCCACGTACTACATCCCCCTGGTGAAACTCCTCACTGTCAGGTGAAAAGAAGCGGCTGGCGACTCCACATGAATCGGAGGAGGCATGTGGTAGTCTGCAGCCCTCCCCGGATCAGCAGAGGGAGTGGAGTAGCGACGGGGACAGCTTGGAAGAGTGGGGTAATTGGCCAAATACAATTGGGGAGAAAAAGGAGGAAAAATCCCCCCCCCCCAAAAAAAAGAAAAGAAAACGCTTACCAAATGGAGGTGGAATCTCCCAATATGATCCACTGAAGTGCAGTTCACAAGTGCAATTAATTCAACCAGGGAAAATTCACCCCAGCAACACTTGCAGACTCAAATAAAAATAGCTTCTCCCGGGACAAGACTCGGTCACACTCAAGTACATTTGCAGATTAAGGCTCTGCGTAACACAGTTTTGCTACTCAAATGAAATGACAAACAGTCTAACCACTGTTTTGGGGGTTTCGAACTAGAAGTGTGGTACTGCATGCTTTATGTCCTGCTCACGCTGAATAAATGGCCTTCTGAATCATAACTTGCATGTCCTCCACAATTCACAGCATACTCCTGTGTCACGCACCACAGAATATTTTTATGTCTACAACCGCTGTGCTGTCTTTTTTCTCTTGGAGAGTGCATAGTTTTCTGCAGGGACCAGAGCCAACAGCAGGCAGAGAAGAATAAGTCCTCCAAGCCACTTGTTGAATTTCACACATGGAAGAAAAATTGCCTTGTCTCTGCAGCCTGTCACCCATATATAAACAGACCCATCTTTAATGTCTTTGTTTTTTTTCTTCTCCTTGTCTTCCCAGCAAACCAGACCAAGCTGGTGCCAGAAGCTTTTAAACCCAAATGCAGCAGCAGAAATGGAGAGTTTGCTGCAATGCTAAGTTTAATTCCCGAACTCAGAATTGTGCTGTATGGGTTAAGCTGGAAAACAGATGCAAAGACATGTTAAGTGTGTTTGTGTGTGTTTGCATCTGTCAATCATATGTTGTATTTAACGTGAAAAAAACGATGTAGTCACTGTCAACACTCAAGAGTTAGATCTTATACTATGTGATTACTGGAGCAAACACTGCGTCTGCCTTTGTACAAGTTCAATCTCACATCGTGTCGGTTAAACTACTATGGTACTTGACAACATCCGCAATTATCACCTACCCTGAACCATCCTTGCTCCTGGTATGGTAGGAAATACAATCACACACAAGAGAGTTCACTGCGAGGTGTCCAGGTGGCGTATCGGTCTATTCCGTTGCCTCCCAAGACGGGGATCGCCTGATCGAATCCGCGTGTTACTTCCGGCTTGGTCGGGCGTCCCTCCAGACACAATAGCCTGGGTGCGTCAGATGGCGTCGTTCGACTTCCCACGTACGAATACTTGAACAAGAACTTCCGGTCTGGTTTGTTGAGAGAAGAGATGGCTTTGTTTTACACTCGCTGTTTGCAGGACCTCCCTAAAATCACGGTCAACGATATACATCGCATCGTGAGTGCTTCCTCAGTAGCTCAGACGAGCAAAAAAGAAAAGGGGTTTAACATGTCTATTCCGAGCTACATCGACAACTATGAGGGTGAGTAATGGCATCATTAGAACTAGGCTAGCACTACCTAGCTAGCTGGCAGGGGCGGTTAAGTGAAATGATACAAATCAGACATACCCGGCGTAAAACCGAATGCCCTCATCGGAACCTGCAAATTGCCTCAGGCTGAAATTTGGACTGTAGCTGGACGGTCTCTAGTTGTTTCTGGAGCACTTCTATTTGTTTCCTCATTGACCCATTTTGGGCCAGGGCATCGCCCAAAGCGACAGGATTAGGAGCCACACAATAGTCATACGTTTGCAGGCAGCTGCTGACATCCATCTCATTATCAGAGGAGTCCAGAGCTGGCAGAGGGGTGACAGCAGGACGCTCCCGGCGCTCCCACACCTAGCCTGGGTGCGGGTTCCCAGCAAACATGCTTCTTTGGGGCCCATGTGGGGCCACTGCGGGCAGGAACATTTCATGCCGTTACCGGCATGAAATGCGGGGCACGAGTGGGCCCCACACTAAAGGCCCCTGGTGGGGCCCCAGTGGGCAGCCCACACTCAGTCCAGAGTGTGGGCTGGGTGTGGGCTGCCCACACTAAGCAGAGTGGGCCCTCAGTGGGACCCATTGTGGGCCAGCAGCATGCCCATAGTATGCCCACACTTTGGGCTGGGAGCAGTGGTCTCACACGGGCCCATAGTGCCCCATGTGTACCTGGTATGCTAGTGACATTTATTGACAGCCAGCTCAAACAAAAAAAATGAAGAAAATATAAAGTCTACGAAGAAAGAATTTATTGAAAATTGGAAACAATTGGAATTGAAAAACAAAACTGTATACCAAATTAAATGCTTTTATAAAACAGAACAACAAACATAGAACCACATTTGAACACAATAAGAACATTAAATCTAAAAAAACAAAACAAACATTAAATCTATTTATTTTTTGCTCCTTCTGCTCCTTCCCCCGTCTCTATCCTTGGCATTTCTGAGCCACATTTTGATGGCAGCTTCCACCTCGGATGCTGTGGCCCGGCTGCTTTTTGTCACAGCATCTGAAGAAAACAACAATTGAAATGTAAGTGCACAGTATGAGTTAGCCACAGGTGGAGCATTTAATCTAGCCTGGGATTCCATTCACCTGTTGGGGTAGAGGCAAATCTCGAACAGAGATGTCTCGAAACCTGGGCAAGTAAAGCCAAAATTATCTGTATGTGACCATGTTTTTTTTATTTAGGTAAACTGATACTTTGATTGTTCCGTGGACTCAGGCGGGGCAAAATTCAAATTAAACTACCCAAATCCAACTTCTTGGAGTATTTAAAGTAATGAGGATTGGCACCACCTCGTGACCAAGCCCAAACTGAACCAGGGCTATAGGCTATATTTACTTGTGTACTGCTAGAGTGATGGAGTGTTTATTACTGCACACATGCACAACATGGCAGATGTATTGCAGACTATATGAGACTACAATAAGCTGCTGTGTGTGGATGTTCGCTAAATTTCCGATGGTTCAAAATTATTAAAATTGTAAAGTTATGAGTAATAGTTAATCTGTAATTATGTTGGTTAAAAAACAGCATGAGCTGCTCTATGGGAACATTTAAGGGACAAAAACTTAACAAAAAAACTAGTGTTCTTTCTCTTAACTATGATATGAAACAGCTGCGACAAACCAAAAAGTTGAGACGGTACTTGTCTTGTTGGATGGGCAGTTTTAGTTAAGTATGGGATGGACCGGTTATACTTTGGACAACTTGTTTACATTTTACTGTCATTTTTTTGCAGAGGTCTGACTATATGCAGCATTGGGCATGGGCGGTAAATAAAAAGTTTGAGTACCGCTTAACCTAAAGCAGTTGTAATCTTAAAACGTTTTAACTGTACTGTCAACAGGGGGTTGACCTCAAAGGTCAAAACTTCTGTGGGCCCGGCATGGGCTAACCCACATAGGTGCCTCAAGGGGCAAAACTGCTGTGGGCCCCGCATGGGCTAACCCAGCGTTTCTCAAACCTGTCCTGGAGGACCACTTGTCCTGCATGTTTTAGATCTCTCCCTGCTCCAACACAGCTGATTCAAATGATCAACTCGTTATGAGCTCCCGAAGCTGCCTAATAACAAAACTGATCATTTAAATCAGCTGGGTTTGAGCAAGGAGAGATCTAAAACATGCAGGACAAGTGGTCCTCCAGGAGAGGTTTGAGAAACGCTGAGCTAACCCACATAGGTGCCTCAAAGGGCAAAACTGCTGTGGGTCCCGCATGGGCTGACCCACAGGGGGCCCATGTGGGCTTTCTGTGGGCAAGAGCCCAGTTGGGCTTGCCCACAATAAGCCCACATAGGGCCCTCGAAGGGCAAAACTACTGTGGGCCCCGCATGGGCCAACCACATGGGGCCCATGTAGGATTAGTGCGGGTTTGCCCCTGCCCACATTGCCCCACAGTAAACCCACACCTACCCACAGTGGGCCCGCACGGGCATGTTTGCTGGGTTTGGAGTACTCATTCCAGGCTCCTTTCTTGAGCCTCCTTAACACACTGGCACAGCGAAATCACCCGGTTCAAAATGCCGACTACACACTTTTGTACTGTTGGTGGCCAATTGGCTTGCCAATTAGCTTGCCAATTAGCTCTTTCTTCTTAGTTACTGGGGAATGAATGGAAACTTAAAAGAGAATTATAGCGCGCCAAATTCGCACACTGTGGCACGCAACAAGTGCTCAGTGGAGCCTGACTCACGACGTTGATACGTGAATTCCCCTTTTTCGCCCTGTTTGATTCATTGATTTTTCGGACGAAATTGCGATTTCGGACGGATAAGTTAGCAGCTAACCAATGATTCTGTGGGACGTAAGCATCCGGTTGTACCGGCAGTTCTTATGCAGACAGACATACCCGGAAGTTCCGCAGCGCGACATTAATGCACCGAGTCTATTGGCCGTGTCTGCGGGTGGGAAGGCGGATGTGGGTATGTGTCCTCGTCGCTGCACTCGCGCCTCCTCTGGTTGCTCGGGGCTCCTATTCAGGGGGGAGGGGGAACTGGGGGAATAGCGTGATCCTCCCACGCGCTACATTCCCCCTGGCGAAACTCCTCACCGTCAGGTGAAAAGAAACGGCTGGCGACTCCACATGTATCGGAGGAGGCATATGGTAGTCTGCGGCCCTCCCCGGATCGGCAGAGGGGGTGGAGCAACGACCGGGATAGCTCAGAATAGTGGGGTAATTGGCCAAGTACAACTGGGGAGGAAAAAAAAGGGGGGGGGACAGTTCACTGCGCAAATCGATTCTTAAACTATAAGTTGTAGTAACCATATATTTGTATCTCATAGGTGATGACCAAACATCACCAGTCATTGTAAAACCAGCAAAATCATGACACTATTTCCGTACTACATACTAGGTATTAGGTATTCACAATTTAGTGAGTCGATTTTAAACCAAGTTAAAATAAGTGAAAATATGTTAAATTAAGCAATTAGTTATACATGGGACCACGTTCGTTCATGTAAGCTGTGTTTGAGCGCCTGTGTGTGTGTGTGTGTGTGTGTGTGTACTTTCAGTCAGTGTTTTCCATAATGTCTCAGGCTCATCTCTTCAGCTTCCTCCCAGTCACCCAGGAAATGACCCTGAAAGAAAAGAAAATGACTAGGAGCTTTCAGTATCTTCACAGTATCCTCTAAAGCACAATATCTTCTGTACATAAGACGTGTGTGAGTGTTTATGTCTGTGCTTAAGTGCATGTACCCACGTAGATAATTGATGGCCATTGAACCCAAGAGTCTTCTACTTAAATATATGTAGGATATGCAAATGAGTCATGGATTACTGTCTTGTAAACCAAAAAGATTTTTGGAAATAAAAATTGTTCTGTTCAGTCTTGTCACAGCTGTGAGTTGCTTTCAACTAGGAGCTGTTAATTATGTGACTAACGGTGACCTACCTGTTGTGCGCGTCCATTAATTGTACTGGAAATTACATTAACTCTTGGCTAAATGAATACTATTCAGTGTTGCCGGACTCCTGCAGGTTGACACACAAATTCGTCTGCTAATTGCTGACCGTCTTTGTAAGATCCTTTGGATAAAGGCGAAACTATAAATGTAGGAGGTCAGCTGCCTGGTATGTAAATGACAAGTCAATTAGTTTTCACTCTGTAATTTGATAAATAATTCTCCTCTCTGTATCCGGGTAGCATAGCGGTCTATCCGGTTGCTTCCCAACACGGGGCTCGCCGATTCGAATCCCCGTGTTACCTCCGGCTTGGTCGGGCGTCCCCATAGACACAATTGGCCGTGTCTGCGGGTGGGAAGCCAGTTGTGGGTATGTGTCCTGGTCGCTGTACTAGCGCCTCCTCTGGTCAGTCGGGGCGCCTGTTTACGGGGGAGGGGGGACTAGGGGGAATAGCGTGATACTCTCACGCGCGACGTCCCTCTGGTGAAACTCCTCACTGTCAGGTGAAACGAAGCTGCTGGAGACTCCACGTGTATCGGAGGAAGCATGTGGGTAGTCTGCAGTGACGTGCGGTGAGGTTCGTGGCTGGTGAGGCACTGACTTTTTCAGAGTCAGATTTACAAATATATGAACCCAATATAGTAGCTTCAATTCACCATTCATTTGGCAGCTTGCACATTGACTACTGCTTGTGTTTCATATCTCATCAGCATCCTTTACACACACATAATTAAGGCACATATTTGGACAAGGAGCGGCTCAGAGAAAGAGCGCATTTGCTCTGCACCATGCGTGTTTTCCTAATTTGCCATCGTAATTCCACAATTACTATTACTATTTTTTATATTGTGTAGTTTTTATCTGTTGTTGCTTTTTGTATTTGTTTATCTTTGTACAGTTATATATTTCTCAGCAAAAGCATGTAATAGTTCTACATAGTTGCCACGATTAGAAGAACTTGTACTCTCATCGTTACCACGAAATGCCAATTCCTGTTTGGCTAGGAAGCAGGTTGCATTAATGAGGTCTTTTAAAATCTCTCGGTTTTCCCTTTACCTTAGCATTGTGGACGGAAATATGTAGTCTCCGTTGTTCATCCAAAGCCAAATCTATTCTTGAAGATCCAAAAGTTTTCAAAGCAATTTGGCTTTGAATATGAGTAGTTGATCTTTCATGTTTGCTGAGGCTTCTTGGTAGATTTTTCAAGTCACAAAACCCTGTGTTAGTCCAGACATTATCGCATGTTGAGGACAAAAGACAGAGAAAGCAGAAAAGGCGGTTTCTTGTAGCACAGCCACACAGCCAGTCTTTTCGGGTGTAACACCACTCCGTTTGAAAAGAGCGAGTTATCTTCTGTCCCGTTGTTTGAAGCAAACCTTTTAGCTCCGGCATTGGTCTTCCATCATCTATCACTTCGCTTTTTGATTGAAAGTCCAGTTTTGAGAAACTTTTGAGCTTAGATAGAGAATCTACCATTTTTGCAGTCAGAATTTTTTTTCAAAATAAACCAACTGCTGTAGTGAACTTGACTCTGCGTTAAAGCAGAGCAACAGCAGAAGAAGAAAGCATCCTGTAAACCCGTGGGCTCACGCATACGCCCCCCTTCAGTGAGGCAGAGGTACTGGCTGCCTCATCTCATGCTTTTTCAGTGCGGTTTTATGTAAGATCAGCAAGACTAAATATGTTATACACATACATGAAATACATTAACTATTTTAAGGAAAGTGAGGACATATAATAAAAGTGTCTACAAACATTACACTGGTGACAAACAGTGAAAAAGCAAAAGGCCTGCGCTCAACCCAGTTTGTGAGGGATTGCGCAATCCGAGGTGAGGCTCCACTCCTCGCTGCCTCAACTCACCTATCTCCCCTATAATTGAACAGGAAATATGCAAATTCAGCGATTTTGATAATAAAAAAGATTCAAATTATTGGAATTGTACATAAATTACATTTATAGCACAGATCAGTAGACAAATATTAATATTTATTTTATCATCATTTGTTTTTTCTTTTCATGATGAAAGGTGAGGCTCTGCCTCACCTGCTTCCCCTGACCGCACGTCCCTGGTAGTCTGCAGCCCTCCCCGGATCGGCAGAGGGGGTGGAGCAGCGACCGAAGTGGGGTAACTGGCCGAATACAACTGGGGAGAAAAAGGGGGCGGGGGATAATAATAATAATTCTCCTCTCCAATGCAACATGATGGGACTTTATTTGGACTGGATATCAGCACATTTTCAAGTTAAGGTTTTCAGACAGCAAATAAATCTTGATGTATTACGCAAAAGAAAAAGCAAATTTAAGTGCAACATCAACACCACAACAATCGCAAAGGTGAATAATATGATTAATCGAGCTGACATCGAACATAAGTAAACATTCAAAATGTTATACGCGTGGGAAGTTGTGAAACCTGCACAAAAACTACACCAGAAAATTAAAAAAAAGGCAATTATGTAATGCCAAGTGCTCCTTAATACTGGAAAACAAAACTGAATCTTTCTGCAACATATTTATTTTTGTGAATGGGTAACAGTTGTGAGATTCAGCCCCATTATAAATAGCTTCCCATGTCTCATTTGGTTCTGCTCAGATTAAGTGGAGGATAAGTAAGCACGAGGCTGTCCCTCAGGGCAAGAGAGATAACAAACAGCACAGAGAAAAGAAGCGAGAGCAAAACGTGGTCTGAAGCGAAAGTCTTGAAATAGGAGAAATCTCAATTAAAGGCATTGTCATGCTTCACCGAAACCTATAGCTCTCGTCATCGTATTCCAGCTCATCTTCATTGTCCTCTCCCAGCTGTCCATAACGAAACTTCCTGTACACAGTGCCATCCTGACCCATGTAAACGATGTCCTCATCATCGTCATCATCATCATCATCCTTATTCCCCATGTGCCGTTCACTGACATCAACTAACTGTGCCTCCTGGAAGTGCCCGCCAGATGAACTAGCACGGGCACTGTAAGATGTGGATGAGGAGGAGGAGGTGTAGCCGCCATGTCTGCTGCCGGCTCCGTAGACGCCGCTGGAGCCCAGCTTCTCGTAGCCACGAGGGGCAATGTCTGGAGCAGGGCTCTTGGATCGGGAGTGTCTGATGAGGAAGATGACAGCCCCGAATCCCAGCACGAGCAAGATAGAAGTTGTGATGAAGAGTGCTAGGTTACCTGAGGCTTCCTCTTCTTCCTCGTTCCTAAAAGCAAAGTTGGTACTAAGGATGCACTCGCCTGGGGATTGCAAAGAGAAAAGTGGTTTATATACAAATATGATGGTGTGTTGATGGTTGCTTTAACGTACAGCTTGATTCAAGATAATCCTGCTAATAGACAAAAATAACGCAACACACTGAGAGGCTCCATAGTCCACACTTTCACTTCTCTGATAGGTCAGGAAAGGGGATGAATGGAGAGTTATCGCAAATGCTGTGCTTCAATACATTTTAGGGGTTCCTCCTACAAAAAGAATTGTTCAATAGCGGAAAACATTGTAAGCCTTGATTCTCATACTGTGTCTTTGCTGCACTGCTCTCAGTCCGTCTTGATGCACCAAAGGCAGTAACAGGTCCACCTACCTCGAGTCTCAGTGCAATTACAGCAGTCCTGCTGCTGAGCTATGACCTCAGTATTCATTAGAGTCTTCTTTGTGGCCTTGTCCTTCTCTTCTGCCGGGCCCTGTTGGCGGCAGCAAAGCAGACAGCGCCCTCCGGCTGCCAAAATGGCCTGAGCAGGACACATGGTGCAGTTGGACGGTCCAGCTCCCCTGCACTCCAGACAAGAGCGGTCACAGTCCTCACAGGCATGCTCTGCACCCTGATAAATTAAACGGGCATATATCATGTGTCATGTGCCTATATACGCTTTTTAAATTCAATTCTGCTCATTGGTTCTTAGTTAGGGTTTTTTTTTTTTGTTTTTTTTTGTTTTTTCCCTTTTTCTCCCCAATTGTACCCGGCCAATTACCCCACTCTTCCAAGCCGTCCCCGTCGCTGCTCCACCCCTCTGCCGACCCGGAGAGGGCTGCAGACTACTATATGTCTCCTCCGATATATGTGGAGTCGCCAGCCACTTCTTTTCCCCTGACAGTGAGATGTTTCACCAGGGGGACGTAGCATGTAGGAGGATCACGCTATTCCCCACAGTTCCCCCTACTCCCCTGAACAGGTGCCCCGACCGACCAGAGGAGGCGCTAGTGCAGCGACCAGGACACACACCCACATCTTGCTTCCCACCCGCAGACACGGCCAATTGTGTTTGTAGGATGGCCGACCAAGCCGGAGGTAACACGGGGATTCGAACTGGCGATCCCAATGTTGGTAGCCAACGTAATAGACCGCCACACTCTCCGGACGCCCTATATACACGTTTTAAACTCAATTCTGTGTATTGGTTTTTAGTTGGGGTTTTTTAAGACGGAAATATTTGTACTGACCTAAAAATCACTAGAAAGATTGCCACTCAAAGTTATACACTGCCTTTCAAACTAAGGAATTAGCCTGGTAACTACCCGCCAGATATTTATGAAATGAATCTTGTGCCTTGTACCAGATAGTGCAGTATATTAATTAGACATACTATTTGTCATGCTCTGTGCAGCACCCGAAAAGTAGTAACAAGTAATTAAATTAGGCAAGAAAAGTGCAAGGCTTTATTTTTTTTAATTTTTTTTACATAGTTAATAAATGTAAAGCAGAAAAATGTAGAGTTGATAAGTGATAGTTACCTTAATCACAGGATACTGGCCTATGGGACACATAGATTCACACATGCCATCTGACAGTGTGTACCCCATATGGCATGAGTCACAGTCCTGGGATTCTTTTCCTGCAGAAGTAGGACAGCACAACTTTGCTTTAGTCAGTTATTTAGTTCAGTGTTTTACATGATCATTTAGTGATAGTCACCTGATGGGATGTTTATTCTTTGGGACTCAAACTACTTGGTAAGTTAGACAACAAGCAGAGTTCTATAATAGTTTACACCTGCAGTCCCCAGATATTACAGCAGACAAATATTTGAGCTAAACTGTTTATGAGTGTGCCCATAAGAGTGTGCACATTTGTGTGAATTCATGTGAATGTCCATGTACAGCAGGGGTGGGCAAACTACGGCCCGCAGGCCACATTGGGCTGTTTAATCCGGGCCTTCGGGCATTTAAATTAATACTATAATTCATTTAAATGACTGGTATTCGCTGTTTTTTTTTCCTGCAATACGTTACGGATTGGTTCCCCTAAATGGCGCGCTGCAAATACAACCGGCCTTTCTAGTGTAGAGGCCAAGAGTCACTCATCTCTTTACCTGACCTGACCTTCACTTTTGCCTCTTGCATTGAGCATCAGAGCACGTAGCAATCGCCTACTTGCACAAAATGAGCGCACCAAAGAAGCAAAAGACGACAGTGAACGATGGGTTTTTAAGAACGAGTGGACGGCAAAATATTTGTTTTACTGAAGTCTGATCAAAGGCCATATGTCTGATTTGTCAGGAAACGTTGCGGTATTCAAGGAATACAATATCAGCCGACACTTTGCCACCAAGCATGCTAACTGCGCTAGCAGTTTCTCATCCCAAGCAAGGGCGAGTACAGCTTCGAGGTTAGCTGCCAATTTTCTGGCTCAGCAAAATATTTTTACCCGACAGTCTACAATTCAGGAGTCCAGCACAAAGGCAAGTTATCTACTGGCAAATATATTAGCGAAAGCGAGCAGGCCTTTCTCTGAAGGAGTATTTGAAGGAATGTATGGTGGGGACAGCAAGTCTTCTGTGTCCAGGGAGCAAAAGCAAATGTGAAAACATAAGTTTATCGCGCAGAGCAGTGACTCGCCTTATAGAACTAGTTGATGAAGACATGGCCTGTGGGTTAATCGAGAAAGCAGAGTCTTTTAAGTTTAATTCGTTAGCACTGGATGAAAGCAGTGACATAAAGGACACGGCACACCTCTTAATTTTTGTCAGAGGAATTAATGAAAACTTTGAAATCACAGAGGAGTTTTTGTCCATGGAGTCCATGAAAGGCACAACAAGAGGATCGGGTTTACACGAAGGGTGTCTGGTTGCATTGAGAGGCTGAAGCTACCTTGGTGTAAACTGGCAAATGTCACCACAGATGGATTGCCAAATTTAACAGGAAAAAAACATCGGACTGCTGAGAAGAACCCAGGACGAGGTGAAAGAAGAGGACCCCCAGTTGGAGGTAATTTTCCTACATTGTATTATCCATCAGGAAGCCCTGTGCAAGACTGTATTGCAGCTTGATCACATGATGAACCAAGTCATAAAACTTGTGAGCCTCATACGGGCGAAGGGTCTTGGTCATCATCAAATCCATTAAATTCCTTGAAGAAATTGATGCTGACCATCACGGCTTACTTTACCACTCCAGTGTCCGTTGGCTAAGTTTGGGGAAAGTGTGTCGGCGAGTGTGGCAGCTCAGAGGGGAGATCGGCTCGTTTTTGGAGTCAATGGGGAAAGCCGACGATTTTCCCGAGCTGAGCGACGCAGACCGGCTCTGCGATTGTGCGTTGGCTGTGGACATTTTGGCACACATGAACGAGCTGAACGTGAAGCTACAAGGGAAGGGTGTGTTTGTGCCTGAACTGTATTCGAACGTGAAAGCTTTCAAAGCCAAGTTAACTTTGTTCTCAAGGCAAGTAATGAACAAATCATTCGCTCATTTCCCGACGCTGGAAGAGGCACCTCAGCATGCAAAGAAATACAGCAAATCACCGAATGACCTGCACGGAGAATTCTGTCGTCGATTTTCTGATTTTGAGAAGATTGAGAAGTCACTGCAGCTGGTGTCACGTCCCCTGTCACGCCACAGGAACTGCAGTTGGAGCTGATTGATCTCCAGTGCGACTCGGTCTTGAAGGAGAAGTTCAACGCTGTCAAACTGGAGGAGTTTTATGCCTCACTGTACGAGACCAAGTTTCCAAATATCTGACAGACGGCACAGAAGATGCTGGTGTTATTTGGCTCTACCTATGTGTGTGTGAGCAAACGTTCAGTGTGATGGACACCAACAAAACACGTCACAGAGCCCAGCTTACTGATGAACACTTGAGCTCTGTCCTGCGAATTGCCACAAGAAAATTCACACCGGACTTTGATGCGCTCGCAAAAAAGGGTGACCCGCAACACTGCTCCCATTAACTCAAGCACTCGGGGGTGAGGTTATTTCCATTACTTTTTGGGAAACAGATTTCACATTCATTGATTTATGCTAGTTAATTTGTCCCCCTCATCAACTAGAATTAGTGGCCTGTCTTTCAATTTCTAAAACCCAGTGTGGCCCTTGAGCCAAACAGTTTGCCCAACCCATATCTACAGCATGCCGAAATCCTGTTGAGCAGGGACTTGTACCTGAGCAGGTTTTGCAGCTGGCATGGCAGGGCTCACAGGTCATGTGCACAGTGTCATTGTAATGTCCCTGTGGACAGGTGGGGAGGCAGCGTCCCTCTCTCCTCAAGTAGAGGAGGGCCATGGTGCAGCTCAGACAGCCGTCCTCCCCATTCCTGATACACTCCCCACAGCTCGGGTCACACCTCTCACACGTCCTGGAGGCCACGTTGCCATAGTGACTAGCAGGTAGACAGAAATAAAGCTGTCATGGAAAGTGTGTGTGTGTGTATGTGTGTGTGCGACACAGAAGTAGAGCAAGATAAAAGCAAGATAAAGTAGATTTTCTTTTTCTTTTCTTTTTAAATCCCCCCCCCCTTTTCTCTCCAGTTGTACCCGTCCAATTACCCTACTCTTCTGAGCCGTCCCTGTCGCTGCTCCACCCCTTCAGCCAATCCGGGGGGGGGGGGCTGCAGAAAACCACCTGCTTCCTCCGATACATGTGGCATCGCCAGCTGCTTCTTTTCACCTGACAGTGAGCAGTTTCGCCAGGGGGACATAGCACGTGGGAGGATCACGCTATCCCCCCCCCCCCAATCAGGCGCCCTGACTGACCAAAGGAGGCGCTAGTGCAGCGACCAGGACACATACCCACATCTGGCTTCCCACTCGCAGACACGGCCAATTGTGTCTGTAGAGACGCCTGACCAAGCCGGAGGTAACACGGGGATTCAAACCAGCGATCCCCGTGTTGGTAGGCAATGAAATACATGCTACCCGGACGCCCTGTAGATTTTCTTTTATATTGACCTGTGTCATGCATTGTATGGGTATGTCTTGTTTTCATGTATACATTTGTTTGTGTTTGCGTGTGTATGTTGTGTGTGTATGTGTGCAAGTCTACTCTTGCAAAAAGGTCGGAGGAGACAGAGGGTGACACATCACAGCAATAAATAGCGTTTGAGGCAGTCTACATCCCCGATGTAGTCTCGCTGGGGTATTAAACTGTGCATCAATTTAACGGCACATTAGTTTAACTCTCAATCACTGTAGCACAAATAAAATCAAGTCTAATTAGTATGTTACAGGGCACGTGAAGGGCTATTTAAATCTCGAGCCTAATTAGTTTATGCTTTCGCACCAAACCTGTGCATGACCCACAATTGCCATGCAGTGACTGCGTGTCCATAATGAACACATAATGAACGAAAATGAACAAGCAAGAAAAGCTTGCTTTAAAGGAAGAACGTCTCGTTCTTTTTTTCTAGGTCAGCATGCCCCGAAAGAAATTACTCCGAAGCAACACAGTGGGATGGATGGGGAGCAGGCCACTTTACCTGGGTTTGCATGTCTCTACACAGTCCTTGCCCTCCCTGAAAAGGTGGGATTTGCAGCTGAGGCACTCATGGCTATGTTTGCCCATGCAGGACAAACAGGTAGGGTGGCAAGTCTCACATTTCTGCTCTGTTTTATCCTGATAGTAACCTGTAGGGCATTCATCCATGCAGGTGCCATCTATACACACAAACGCAGAATCGTGCAATGAAAAGCATCACACATAAACGTTATGTTGGGGTTAGCTCAGGAGCTACAATTCAATGCAACATTTATAAGGCATTTCCGATTTATTAACTATAACTGCGACTGAAAAAAACGTTACTGCTGCTTATTAACTGCTGCCACATCTTAAAACAAACATTTGCAAATTCAATTTGTAAATCCGAAGAAATAAAAGGCCAATTAGAATAATGTTAAGGCCGTTGCTTATCTCTTAATTAACTGCCGAAGCCTGACAAAAAAATATCTCAACTCACTGAGCAGGAAGTGTTTCCGGTTGCAGCTTAAGCAGTAGGTCTTTCCGGGACCTGTGCACTGGTGGCAGTATCTGTGACAAGGGTGGCATTCCCCAGCCAGATCTGCATAGTGCTGGGGAGAGCACTTGTTGGCCAGCAGCACACATTGGCCATGGCCATCTAGCCCGTGACCCTCTCTGCAGCTGGTGCAGGAGCCAGCATCGGGTCCCGAGCATGTCAGGCAAGATGCATCACAGTCTGGAAATGCAAATTTCAATAATGCAATCAAACACGTGTGCTTTGGGCCATGATGATTAAAGTGAAAGCTTTATGCACAGGGAAACTGCAGCATGTACAGAACCATTAACATCTGGCATGACCAAACTGAAAAACAAACCTGTACTACGGTAAATTAAAGGTTTGAAGACATCAAGGTTTTTTGTTTTTGTTTTGTGTTTTGTGTTTGTTGTTTTGGGGGGGGGGGGTTCCCCCTTTTTCTCCCCAATTGTACATTGTACTTGGCCAATTACCCCACTCTTCTGGTCGTTGGTCCATCCCCTCTGCCGATCTGGGGAGGGCTGCAGACTATCACATGTGGAGTCGCCAGTCGCTTCTTTTCACCTGACAGTGAGGTGTTTCGCCAGGGGGACGTAGCGCGTGGGAGGATCACACTATTCCCCCCAGTTCCCCGTCTCCCCTGATCAGGCGCTCCGACCAACCAGAGGAGGTGCTAGTGCAGCGACCAGGGCACATCCAGCTTCCCACTGGCAGACATGGCCAATTGTGTCTGTAGGGACGCCCAACCAAGCCGGAGGTAACACGGGGATTCGAACCGGCGGTAGGCAACGGTTGGTAGGCAACGGAATAGACCGCTACACACACACACACACACACATATATATATATATATATATATATATATATATATATATATACACACATACACACACACATATATATATAGTGTGTGATTATGGTAACACTAAACTACTTAAATACATTATTTAAAACATGGACTACATAATACCGTATAATACATATAGTCATGTAATGGAGAGCTGTAATGCTAGATGTATTGAAAGGAATTTAATCTCATACTGAGTTGAAACTGCTGTTTATCTTATCAGGCACCTTTACAATCTGCTGTCATGGCGTCCCTGTAGTTTTGGGTGGGGCAGTTTGGTAAACAAGCTCCATTATGCAGGGTGGCCTCGGGGTCCAAACAGGCGTCACAGTCATTGTTGTCCGGCCCATCACACAATGTGCAACTGGGGTGACAACGTAAACATACCCCTTGCTCCGTGTCCTCAAAGAACCTCTCAGGGCAGTCCAGCACACATACTCCTTCATGGAGGAAGTGATACTCCTCACAACCTGCACAGACAAGAGGCTTTCATTCCTATGACAAAGTTAAACTTCACAAAGTTATGACTACTTGAAAAAAGAATGATGACGGTGATGCTCGAGAGAGAGAGACACGAGTCACACGAGGCACCAGGCTTCACCTGGGGTGATCATAAGAAATCAGGCAATCATTTTGGATTTCAACAGCTTTCGCTTTCACCACAGGTTCCCACATAGACTTGTCTGATTACATTTCTAGTGTGATATTGCACATCTGAAAAGCCTTTATAAATTAAAAAGGGGGAAAATTATATTCAGTTCTACAACAACACAACCTAATTAGCGCAATGACTTTCAGAGTAGAAATGGTACACAAGATTGAGATGATTTCCCTGAGGACTACGGCAATTTGATTTAAAAAAAACAAAAAAAAGCAGCAAGTAGATGAGAAATATGGGCTATAATGTTTTACAAAGGTTAACAAAAACATTGATATCAATCTGGAGAATGATATTTTTGGCATTTGCTCTGTATTAGGACTTTGTCTCAGTACCTGTGCACTCTCCTAGAGGGGTGCACTCCTGGCAGGCAGAGGGGCAGCGTTGGCACTCCCCATTTCGGACAGTGTGCGATGGGGGACAGACGTCCACACAGCGGTGCTTGTGTAGCAAGAGAGGTTCCTCACAGACTAAGCAATGACTGGCATTTCTCCAGCAGGACACACAGCCTGCCATACAGCTGCGACACACCTGGCCCACCGGATAACCTCTATGGACCGTAACACAGGGGGATAAAGAGACACACATGTATTATGTCGAATTTGAATCACAATGTTGAAGCACTTTTTTTTTTCCTTTTCCTTTGGATTTTCCGGCCAATTACCCCACTCTTCCGGTCGCTGCTCTACCCCCTCTGCCGATCCGGGGAGGGCTGCAGACTACCACATGCCTTCTCCGATACATGTGGGGTCGCCAGCTGCTTCTTTTCACCTGACAATGAGGAGTTTCCCCAGGGGGACGTAGCGTGTGAGAGGATCATGCTATTCCCTCCAGTTCCCCCTCCCCCCTGAACGACCAGAGGAGGCGCCAGTGCAGCGACAAGGACACATACCCACATCCGGCTTCCCACCCGCAGACACAGCCAACTGTGTCTGTAGGGATGCCCAATCAAGCTGGAGGTAACACGGGGATTCGGACTGGAAATCCCCGTGTTGGTAGGCAACGGAATAGACTGCTACACTACCTGGACACCATGTACTCATGTTTTAAGCTTTGGTAACACACGGGGCTTAAAATGCATTTTTTGTACATTGTCTTTGGATTATTGCGGTTTTCCTGTAGATAAGGGGGGAGGGAGCCTCAACAAAGCAAGACATCAAATTCGGATACATACAAAATTGTGATGTATGAAAAATCACAATATCGAATCCTCACTAAGATGCATGCATGTATCAATAGACTCACTGAACAAAGGAGGCCAACTCAAAGCCACAAAAATGCTCTTCAAACAAAAAATTTTAAGTCTGACTTAAACATACATCTATCGATACATAATCTACATTTCCTCACTCCAATTCATGGATATGGTACATTCAGGACAAATTAAACAGTAGGTTAAAAGAGACATCTCTCATTTAAGCTTTCTTCTCAACTTATGTAATTCATTGCGAGAAAAAAAAAGCTCTGGATAACTGGCAGTTATTATTAAAAACGACAAATAATATCAAAGTTATAGTATGTGTTGTACCTTAAAACCATCAAATTATGTGCCTTGCTCTACTCAGAAGGTTACAAAACCTAGTGAGATACGAAAACATACTGCTACCCAATTTTTTTTTTTTGTGGTAGAATTAGTCAGCACACAAGCCAGACACTGAGGATGCACAAGCCAGGGCATTATTAGTGCCGGTCCCAAGCCCGGATAAATGGGGAGGCTTGCATCAGGAAAGGCATCCGGTGTAAAACCTTTGCCAAATCAAATACACGGATCATAAATCAGATTTCCATACTGGATCGCTAGAGGCCTGGGTTACCAATGACCGCCACTAGTACTGTTGGCCAGCAGTGTGCCGGTGGAAACTATGCTACTGTTGGACGGAGGAGAAGGCACGTCCAGAGGCAGCGGGACAGGAGGAAGGGCAGAAGTGTGGAGGTCAGAGTTGGAACTTTGAATGTTGGCACTATGACTGGTAAAGTGAGAGTGCTGGCTGATATGATGGGGATAAGGATGGCAGCTATACGGTCTGTGGAAGGGACCAGGTGGAAGGGGAGTAAGGCCAGGAGCATAGGGGGTGGGTTCAAACGTCTCTACCATGGTGTGGATAGGAGGACAAATGAGGTAGGGGTAATCCTGAAGGAAGAATAGAGTGTGTTTGTTGGAAGCGAAAAGAGTGTCAGACAGAGTGATGAGTATGAAGCTGGAAATAAAAGGTGTGATTGTGACTGTTGTCAGCGCATATGCCCCGCAAGTTGGGTGTGAGATGGAAGAGAAAGAAGAATTCTGGAGTTGGATGAAGTGGTGGAGAGTGTACCCAAGGAGGAGAGAGTGGTGATTGGAATGGACTTCAGTTGGCATGTTGATGAAAGGAACGGAGATGATTAAGAAGTGATAGGTATGGTGTCAAGGACAGGGTTGTGGAAGGACAGATGGTGGTGGATTTTGCGAAAAGGATGGAAATGGCTGTGGTGAATACATATTTCAAGAAGAGGGAGGAATACATGCTGACATATAAAAGTGGAAGAAAGTGCACACATGTGGACTATATCTTATGGAGGAGGTGTGATCTGAAAGGGATTAGACACTGCAAGGTGGTGACAGGGGAGAACATAGCGAGGCAGCATTGGATGGTGGTCTATAGGAGGACTTTGGAGACCAAGAAGAGGAAGAAAGTGAGGGCAGAGCCAAGGATCAAATGGGGGAAGTTGAAGAAGGAAGACTGTTGTGTGGAGTTCAGGCAGGAGTTAAGACAGGCACTGGGTGGTAGTGAAGAGTTGCCAGATGGCTGGGCGGGCACTGCAGAAATAGTGAGGGAGACAGCTAGGAAGGCACTTGGTGTGTCATCAGGACAGAGAAAGGAAGACAAAGAGATTAGGTAATGGTATGAGGAAGTGCAGCAACGTACAGAGAGGAAGAGGTTGGGGAGGAAGAAGTGGGATAGTGAGAGAGATGAAGAAAGTAGACAGGAGTGCAAGAAGATGTGGCGTAATGCAAAGAGAGAGGTGGCAAAGGAAAAGGAAAAGGCATATGGTGAGTTTTATGAGAGGTTGGACACCGAGTATGGAGCAAAGGACTTGTATCGATTGGCTAGACAGAGGGACCGAACTGGGAAGGATGTGCAGCAGGTTAGGGTGATAGAGGATAAAGATGGAAATGTGCTGACAAGTGAGGAGAAAGGTGGAAGGAGTACTTTGAGGGACTGATGAATGAAGAAAATGAGAGAGAGAAGGTTGGATGATGTATCGATAGTGAATCAGGAAGTGCGGTGGATTAGCAAGGAGGAAGTGAGGGCAGCTATGAAGAGAATGAAGAGTGGAAAGGCGGATGGTCCAGATTACACCTGTGGAGGCATTGAGATGTGTATGAGAGATGGCAGTGGAGTTTTTACTAGATTGTTTAACACAAACTTGGAAAGTGAGAGGATGCCTGAGGAGTGGATAAGTGTACTTGTATCAATTTTCAAGAATAAGGGTGATGTGCAGAACTGTAGTCACTACAGAGGTATAAAGTTGATCAGCCACAGCATGAAGTTATGAGAAAGGGTAATAAAGCGAGGTTAAGAGGAGAGGGGATGATTAGCGAGCAGCGGTATTGTTTCATACCAGGAAAGGGCACCACAGATGAGATGTTTGCTTTGAGAATGGTTAGGAGGAGGAGTAGAGATGACGAAGGTGGATGAGTTTAAATACTTGCAGTCAACTGTTCAAAGTAACAGGGAGTGCAGAAGAGAGGTGAAGAAGAAAGTGCAGGCAGGGTGGAGTGGGTGGAGAAGAGTGTCAGGAGTGATTTACGACAGAAGGGTACCAGCAAGAGTTAAAGGGAAGGTTAACAAGATGGTTGTGAGACCAGCTATGTTATATGGTTTGGAGACAGTGGCACTGACGAAAAGACAGGAGGTGGAGCTGGATGTGTCAGAGTTGAAGACGCTAAGATTTTCATTGGGAGTGATGAAGAAGGACAGGATTAGGAACAATTATATTAGAGGGTCAGCTCAGGTTGGACAGTTTGGAGACAAAGCAAGAGAGGCAAGATTGAGATGGCTTGGACATGTGTGGAGGAGAGATGCTGAGTATATTGGGAGAAGGATGCTGAATATGGAGCTGCCAGGGAAGAGGAAAAGAGCAAGGCCGAAGAGGAGGTTTATGGATGTGTTGAGGGAGGACATGCATGTTGTTGGTGTGACGGAGGAAGATGCAGAGGACAGGAAGAAATGGAAACGGATGATGTGCTGTGGCAACCCCTAATGGTAGCAACTGAAAGACGCATAAGAAGAAGCAGTCAGTACACAAGCATCTTAAGCAGAGATTCACATTCAAAACTATGAGCTCTTAATGCTTAATGCTGACTCTACACTGCTAGCTAGCTAGCTAGATGGATGGATGGATAGACAGATAGACACATAGAAATTGATAGATATGCTTATGCAAAACAAAATCAAACTCATGTAAAATGAGATAAAGCCACTTGAGTAGGGATAACATTGACACTTTACCTCACACAATGATGGACACATTGTCCGTCCTGCAGGAATAAGGGGGCTTTGCGAGTCTGACAGCGGGTGCAGCGCAGAGCGTCCGCACACTGCACACAGCCCTGAGGGCAGGCCTCACAAACACTGTTCAGCGAACTGGCAAATGTGCCTGCAGGACACTTTGACACACACGTCTGCTGGGCCGTCAGGAACAACCCTGGGGGAGAAAGAGAGAGGCGATATGATTATTACAAAGGGGCCAGATGAATGTGTGTATATAGCCATACTCACTTCGCAGGCACATATGTAAACACACACAAACACACAAAAACTCAGATATGTGCAAACAACAGATGCCTAGAGATTACAAGAGTGGGTTTATGCCTGAAAATCTGCCAGTTGGGATACCTTGGCAGGCTGGAAAATCTTGGTGGAAATATCTTAGTGGAATAGAATAAGAGACACTCATAGAAGTATAGTGAAGGTAGCCCTGAGCCTTGACCCTTGATTGCTGCAGTGGAGTTGCACTGTGGCAAACACAGTCAAGAGATTATGGTTCAGCCCTCATGCGTGAATGTGTGAGCTGTATGAATACGGGTTTCACCAAGCCGGCACGGAACAACAGCGTTTGTGCTCAGTCAACTTACTCTGGATACACAGAGGTTTAAATACTAATATAGGAACCATACAGAGGAATATGCTCACTTACATGCCTCCTTTTCACAAATACACATGCACACATACACACACACGTACTTATGCATGCATGCACGCACACGCACGCACGCATGCACACACCCATACTATCTTAGTCCAAAGTGTGATTTACCTGTCAGCAAACTCAGCAAACATTTGGTGAGGAGCAAAGTTACATGATTGATGGGTCCCGATGCGGCGCAAGTTTGAAAACACTTGTTCCAGGTCAGAAATAATCAAAGAGGACAAAGCAAATCCATTCATCCATTATCCAAGCCGCTTATCCTGCTCTCAGGGTCGCGGGGATGCTGGAGCCTATCGACACACACACACACACACACACATTCACACCTAGGGACAATTTAGTATGGCCGATTCACCTGATCTACGGAGGAAACCTACGCAGACACGGAGAGAACATGCAAACTCCACACAGAGGACGACCCGGGATGACCACCAAGGTTGGACTACCCCAAGGCTCGAACCCAGGACCTTCTTGCTGTGAGGCGACCACGCTAACAATTGTGCCACCGCGCCGCCCGACCAAAGCAAGTGCCCTGTCTTATACACTGATAGGCAGTGATTCACACATACCTCTAACACATGTTTTACACTGGTTCCTCTCGTCTCCAGAACAAGACTCACAGGAGGGGTGGCAGTCCTCACACTCCCCATCATCTGGAGGGGAAAACATGAAGCCAGGAAACATTGAGCCACAGCAGACATCATGTGCCATAGAGGACGGACCAATCACTAGTGATTGGTTGGAAGGCTAACCTTCATGCCATGTGATTGCCTACATATGACCCACAGTGATTCTGGGACATCTCACTACAACATAATATGTCATTTATAGTTGCGTTGATGCAAATTTTGAAAACAATACAGAAATTATTACAGACGACTTGCTCTTTCCGCTATGAATGTAGTTTGGAAACGATGAAGGAGGAGACTTAAAGGGTTATTTTGAAAGGTCACGCAGCAATTATTTGACAGTGCCACAAGTTGTCAGGGTGCAAAGTTTAACAGCAACCCTATTTCTGTGCGTCAGCCGTAAACCTTAATGAGGTCACATGTTAATCCATGTACTTGACTCAGTGTTACTTCTATCTTCACCTTTACATTAACTCTTCATTAACTCGGGACCTTTCGCCTTCCACTAAGTAGCATATGTTCATTTGAGGTGTCTCCGACTAACTCCTCCATCTCCTAAGAGGGAAGGGGAGGACGCTAAAAGTGCAGTGTATCCAAACAATTATTTCAAACTCCATCTGGACAATAGTCCCCCTCGTTTTTTCCCCCAGTCATTTCAGGGTTCAGCTAAGATGGCATACAGACCAATTACCCTGGAAGATTTCTTTTCTGCCCCTGTGAAAGTACTCAAATCCCTGATTCATTATAGACAGACAGAATGTTGGATTAGTGGGACTGTGAAGTGTTAGCCTCACCGCTGAGAAAGGTCTTAATAGCGCAGACCTCCTGGTCAGACACGCACTCCCCATTTTCCAGCCTCTTTCCCTCCTCACATGACACACAGTCATCATCCTCTGGCCCATTACACGTGACACAGTCCAAATGGCACTCCTCACAATCGTGGGTGTCCTCATCGCCATAGAAACCGTCTGGACATACTTCAACACAATCCCCCTCTAACATGGGTGGAAAAACAGAGAAAACGACAGCAACAAATTGAATATGCAATCTCAGCTGTGTACATTTCTTTTTTTTCTTTTTTTTTTCTACCCCCTTTTCTCCCCAGTTGTACATGGCCAATTACCACACTCTCGCTGCTCCACCCACTCTGCCGATCCCGGGAGGGCTGCAGACTACCACATGCCTCCTCCGATACATGTGGAGTCGCCAGCCGCTGATTTTCACCTGACAGTGAGGAGTTTCACCAGGGGGATGTAGTGCGTGGGAAGATCCCGCTATTCCCCCCAGTTAGCCCTCCCCCCTGAACAGGCACCCCGACCGACCAGAGGAGGCGCTAGTGCAGTGACCAGGACACATACCCACATCCGCCTTCCCACCCATAGACACGGCCCATTGTGTCTGTAGGGACGCCTGACCAAGCCGGAGGTAACACAGGGATTCGAACCAGCGATCCTCGTGTTGGTAGGCAATGGAATAGACCATTGCGTTACCCAGACGCTCTTTCCCCCTAATTGTAGCTGGCCAATTACACCACTCTTCCGAGCTGGCCTAATCTCTGCTCCACCCGCTCTACCGATCCAGGGAGGGCTGCAGACTACCACATGTCTCCTCCGATACATGTGGAGTCGCCAGCCGCTCCGTTTCACCTGACATTGAAGAGTTTCACCAGAAGGACATAGCGCATGGGAGGATCACGCTACCCCCCCCCCCCAGTACCCACTCCCTCCTGAACAGGCGCCCCGACTGACCAGTGAGGGCGCTAGTGCAGCAACCAGAACACATACCCACATCTGGCTTCCCACTCGCCAATTGTGTCTGTAGAGATGCCTGACCAAGCCGGAGGTAACACGGGGATTCGAACCGGCAATCCCCGTATTGGTAGGCAATGGAATAGACTGCTTTGCTACCCAGACGCCCAGGTGTGTATATTTCTATGCAAATCTCTGCCCAAGCATGGACACAAACACAAGTGGCGCGAGCCTACAAACATGCGCCCAATGAACGTGCACCAAATAGCAAATACACAAGTGCATGTATTTGACAAAGACAAATACAAACTAGCTGGGTTATTGAGATTGGGACAGTCTCACCTGACAAGAAGAAGTCAGTCTCACACCAGTAGCACTCGTGCTCATCGCAGCTCACACAGTCGTCATCACAGGGAACACAGGTCATCTCCTCCTCCACACTGTACGTCTTTGCGGGGCAGTGCTTGTAGCAGCCATCCTGAAAACTGACAAAGTGGATAATCAACACCTTCAAGTTGACTCAAATTAAAACAGTGTCTTGGCTGCTCTAATGTCACAGTAAACTGAAACTCGGAGAGGGACGTGGGGCAAATGGAGGGTCACATGTGGTGAGAGCGAGGGCACACAGCCTTACTTGTAAAAGCCCTCAATGCAGGACAGGCAATGCCTAGGGTTATCTGTTGAGAACAGACAGACAAACTCAGCTCTCCTTTCAGACGAACCCACTGCTGCCAGCCCTTGAGCATAACCCACACAACTGGAGAAGAGTATAGTTCATTCATTCATTTATCTGTTTATTTTATTTATTTATTTAACTGAATTGGGACTTACACAAGACACACTTCCTACAGCCTTCCTCACAGGACATGCAGTCATCATAATCGGGATCCTCCACCTCCCCTGAGGAGCAGACAGTAAGATTGAGAGAGAGAGAGAGAGAGAGAGAGAGAGAGAGAGAGAGAGAGAGAGAGAGAGAGAGAGAGAGAGAGAGAGAGAGAGAGAGAGAGAGAGAGAGAGAGAGAGAGAGAGGCACACAGCAACAAAAAAGAAAGGATAATCAGAAAAAGGGCGCAGATAAACGGGGCACCTGAACAGGTGTATGTAAATACTTTCAAGGACACTTTCTTCTATTACGTCACTCCGGTTGTAGTAGCCACCACAAGAAAACCAGCCTATAAATAACAGCGTGACCTCCCTCACCTTCTCCACACTCCAGCTTAGCACACAGTCCATCGGAGAGGTGGTAGGAGGAGTTACATGTGAGGCAGTGGGTCAGGCTGGTGCAGAGCGTGCAGTGCTGGGAGCAGGGTGCACAGCTCTTCTCTTCGGTGTGGTAGAAAACCTCAGGACAGGTGTCTACACACTGGTCTTTATACAGGTAACGCTCAACCCCAAACTTATCTAGACAAGATAGAGCATGTTAACTGATGGACCCATTCATTCCTGCACTCGTTTACCTTGAAAGTCTTATTTGATTTCTTTTTTTTCCAGATGCAAAACACCTCATGAACGTGGCTCATTTCATCTCACATTTAACTACCATTTGTGTACATTTGTGGGTAAAGTGAATGAATGAATTAATGCCTTTATTTGTCATTGCACAGTTGTACAACGAAATTAAGTGCAACTACCCAGTGGTACAAAATAAAAACAAAAAATAATTAAATAAACAAAATATATACAAATAGTCAAAATACAAATAGACACACTTTTGCAGCACAATCAACATATAATGTATACGTAAGTGTAATATCTATTGCACTAGATCTAAGCATCTAAGATCTAAGCATCCAATCGGGACTTGGTGTAAATAATAAGTTACGTTAGCTGCTTAGTTGAAAATGTGCCATTAACACTAGGCCTACTTCCAATTACAACCTTCGGTCAATGATCCCATTCAAAACCAAGTCACACAACAAGTTTTGCTTTGCATCTGTGACAGCAAAGCTGGGTCTGAAATCTTTCCCTTATTCACTCAATTCACAATTCCTTCATATATATATGAAACACTCAGCAGGGTGCTCCATTTGAAGGAATAAATGGAGATTTCGGACACTACTGAATTGTCATTTTGTGGCTTTTTCTCATTCTATCATGTGGTATTTTACTTTAGAGAACAAAGAATAAAATAACATAAAATAATAAAATAAAATAATAAATAAATAAACAAACACCAAATTTCCCCTCGGGGATCAATAAAGTATTCCGATTCTGATTTTGAAACAAACAAAAATAAATAAATAACGGTAAAGAATGCCAGAACACACATGTGGCATGAATGATGAGACAAGTATATTGTGGTATTTTTTGCATAAAGTCGCTCACATGCATTCAACACTACATTTTCAATTGCACTGTGGGGATTTGGGCGGGCAATATTATAGTGAATAACTTTCACAGTTAGGATTCGGACACTCAAACAAAATGGAGAAAGGTGCATACAGGGCACTGTATAGCAACTAGGGAGTAATATTGGACACGGCTTATATATGTCCTTGTTCCTTTTCTGTATTTATGTATATCCCTGTATTTATCTATTGGTCTCTCCCTTTCTCTCTCTTTTGCACACACACACACACACACACACACACACACACACACACACACCTTTTGACTGACTTATAACCTCCTCACCCGTGTCACAGCTGGTACAGTTGGCAGCCTCTCCATCCACACAAGTGGCACAGGTGTGGTGGCACAGGTGGCACTGTCCACCTGATTGGTACTTCCCTCTGGTGCACTCTGCCAGGCAGCGACCCTCATCGAGGATCCTGAAGCCAAAGTAAATCATCATTACTTTTTTTTAGCCTCAACACCGCTAACTCGTGAATTTAATTTTATGAGTGTAAATGAGTTGACCTTATATGTAATTCAAGGGTCAGTTTGCATAGAGATAAAATTAACCAAGGGGTCAACAGTGAGACAGGAAGCACGGGCAGATTGCAAATGTTAAATGGAATTATTAAACAGTCCATCCCATAGTGGTTTGCCATATAGTTTTATATTTATTTTTTTTGGGGGGGGGATTTCCCCCCTTTTTCTCCCCAATTGTACCCCACTCTTCTGAGCCATCCTGGTTGCTGCTCCACCCCCCAACCCCCGCCGATCTGAGGAGGGCTGCAGACTACCTCCTCCGACACATGTGGAGTTGCCACCTGCCTCACATCACCTGACAGCGAGGAGCTCTGCCAGGGGGACACAGCATGCAGGAGGACCACGCCACTCCCCCCAGTTCCCCCTCCCACCCGAACAGGCGCCCCAACCAACCAGAGGAGGCACCAGTGCAGCGACCAGGACACACACCCACATCCGGCTTCTCACCCGCAGACACAGTCAACCGTGTCCGCAGGGGCATCCGACCAAGCTAGAGGTAACACGGGGACTCGAACCGGCGATCCACATGTTGTTAGGCAACGGAACAGACTGCCACGCCACCCGAACACCCATATTTTCACATTTCTAACTCTGAGAATCACTGAGACCGTGTGTGTGTCCTCACTGACCCTGGTTGCACTCGGCCACTCTAACGCACCGTGAAGCAGCGCAGCTGATGCAGTCCTCACTGTGCGGCCCTGTACACTTCACACACATTGCGTCACACACACGGCACTTCCCATTACTGTCCGGAAACTCGCCTGGAAAACACAGACCAAAGGAAGAGCATCGATTCAGAACTGACTCACCATCTGAAGCATTACAATAGACTGTGAAATGCAATGTCATGAATGGATGACAGATACAGAAGAAACATTTGATCAATTATGAATGACTAGAGCTGACTCACTGTTGACTGCTCATTTCAATCTAAGCAAAAATGATAAAAATATTACCGATCAGACTACAAATGAATAAATCTAAAAGAAAATAAAACAGCCCTGCTGCTTTCATCATGACAATTACATGCTGCTGGGGCCACACATATTCATTCAATTAAAAGATATTATTCTGTTGTCCACATTGTTGTTGTTTTTTCACATTTCCTGCAATGCTGAAGAAAATTGCACAAACATCAATGAGTGGGAAGTGGGACCCGTGTTTATATAGGTGTTTATGCTGCTCCAGGGAGTTGGTATGTCATAGAGTAGGAATGTGGTTGACTGACCATCTCCACACAGATTGCTGACCACACACACTCCCTCCTGGAGGCTGTGGCCGCTGGAACAGCTGCCGCAGTTCTCCATGCTAGGCCCCACACAGGTGAGACAGCTGGCGTCACACCTGAGGAGGAAATCACAGAGGCTGAACACAGACACACACATAAAAAAAAAGTATACTGATATGGGTAAACAAGCGGGCACACAAAAACATAGCCAGCAAACACACACACACACACACACACACAGGAGCCAATGAACTGAAGAAGGCCTGCCATCAGCAGATAAACAAACCTCCCACACCTGAATATACACCAGTGAGCTCACCTCCTACATATCCTCTGCCCATCAGCAATCTCTGGGTTTGGCTCCACTGCATAGAACCCAGCATTGCAGGAGGACACACATCTCCACCCCTCCATTAAGTAGCCTTCTGCACACTGGTTGCATGCCTCCACACCTGCACCTGATGTCACATAATGCAAAAGCATACAAACGTATTCATCAAGACGACATATATTTGGTATGAATAAAATTAAATTTAAATAAATTAAATGTAATACATGAGAGAACACTGATACTAAGTGCTATTCCACTAAAAATATTTTTTCACGTCTACATTTTTCTGGCATTTTATATATATATATATATATATATATATATATATATATATATATATATATATATATATATATGTGTATTTTTTTTGTGGCTTTTTTCCCTTCTTTTTCTCCCCAATTATACTTGGCCAATTACCCCACTCTCTGAGCTGCTCCACCCTCTCTGCTGACCCAGGGAGGGCTGCAGACTACCACATGCCTCTGTCAGGCCAAATTGTTTTCCGGGCTGCCAAAATGTGTCCGGGTGACATCATCGCAATGCAACCATGACAGCTACCATTCCTGACATTCCTCTCTCACTGTAGTTTGTACAGTCGTAATATTGCAGGCAAAAGCATGTTTAATAGTGTACTCTTTTTAGCTACATCGTACAATACATGCACTGGGTCACCTTTTATATTCGCCTTGCAGTGGTTTATATTAGGATATGTTTTTCGAAAAGCAAAAAAAAAGCATACTTATGGGCGAAAGTTCATCTACTAGTTGATCACCTTGTTAGTTAGCTAGCTAACTAGCTAGCTAACTAGCTAGCTAACGTTATGTAGCGTGGACGAGATTTTCAATAAAGATGTTCTATAAACCTATTTTCCATTAAAGTGAAACGTCCAATATTTGCTATTATATGTTTTTGGACATCAATGACAAGTTAGCTAGGTAGCTAGCAACCCAAAAAAGCGTCACGAAATGTTATTTTAAACAACCGGACTTTTCATGAACTGATTGCATTGCGATGACATCACCCAGACACATTTTGGCAGCCTGGACAAAATTTGGCCTGATACCTCCTGCGATACATGCGGAGTCGTCAGCTGCTTCTTTTCACCTGACAGTGAGGAGTGGGAGGATCACGCCATTCCCCCCAGTTCCCCTTCCCAGATAGCAAAATTGCTGTGGCCCAGACCCGTTCCTCACTGACACTTTCATCCGGCCCACATACTGCCTGGAATGATGGCACTTGGGCGGTCCGCTTCTGTTTGCCAGATCTAGGCCAGAACCAAGCCATAACAATGCCGCATGTGCCACATATTTGCCAAAGGTGGCCCATATTTGTTTGGTGATATTTGTGCCATATTCACCTTTGACCACACGGGCCACTTCAGGGTCACATCCAGATTACATGTTGCTGAGAGCACCGCATCTTTGCCAGAAAAGGCCCATATTTGATTCGCTATATTTGGGCCATATTTGCTATTATACATGCGGGCCACTTCAGGCTCACATCCATTTTTGTCAGGGCCAGAAGAAGGTCATCAGTGCTGCATCATTGCCTGAAGTGGCCCATATCCGGATGCTATCTGGGCTCCCCCCCAAACAGGCGCCCCCACCGACCAGAAGAGGAGCTAGTGCAGCGACCAGGACACATGCCCACATCCGGCTTCCCATCCGCAGACATGGCCAATTATGTCTGTAGGGACGCCCGACCAAGCCGGAGGTAACACAGGGATTCGAACCGGCGATCCCTGTGTTGGTAGGCAATGGAATAGACTGCTACGCTACCCCTAAAGATTATATTTTACCTTTATTAGACAGGGACAGTGAAAGGCTGACAGGAAGTGGGGAGAGAGAGAGAGAGAGGGGTATGACATGCAACAAAGGTCGCTGGTTGGAATTGATCCGGCAGCAGTTGCAATCATGTGGCATATGGTATGGGGCTGTAACCATTCGGCTACGGAGGCACCTCCACTTCTTTTACATTTTAACCCTATCTGGGAAATTTATGTAAAGTTGACGAACCCTGATCCTTGACCTTTGACCTCACCTGCACAGGTAGCACAGGCCTGATGGCACGGTTGGCAGGTGTTCCCCTGTATGTTGTGATAAAATCCTGGTCCACAGCTCCGCTGGCACCGATTCCCCTGCAGACTGGAGAGGGTGGAGAGAGAGACATGTGGCACTGTGACACACACAAACAATCATGTGACACCATGGAGATGACTCATTACCATTAGACTGCAGGCTCAGTTTTCCAGCCCACAGCACACTACCACACTTGGTTCACTTACAGAATAGACTCAGTGAACGTTGTACTGTGGAATTTTCCAACCCAACATGATGATGAATTCACTCATACAGGATTTTTCATTTCTATGTGCTGGTGCATAATGGAAATCAATACAAAACTAATTTTTGTTGCAACAGAATTGGAAAAGATAGCTTTTCTCTTTCCTATTATACTTGAATACAGAGTTGATGTTATTTGAGGTTGTTCTCATTGTTATGATTTTGCTGAGGGAGAGCATGCAGAGGGAGAATCAGTATTCTCAGTGGCTGGAAGGGAAGGAGCAGTGTTTACTGAGCAGTTAATTCAAGCATCATTAGAGAATTTGGTTCACCTTGTGCCTGGTTTGCATTCTGTGCAGATGCTGGAGGAGGTGCACTTCAAGCAGTTTTCGCTGCACTTTCTGCACATATTCCCATCTGTGGGGAAATCAGACAATACTCACCGCATACACATCAGAGCGATTAATCACTCTCACTCACATACACTTCAGCTGCAGTTACATAAACAGACTATTCATTATCGGGCCCGCATTCGGCGGTCTTCAAGCAGCCTTTATGAGAGCACAGTTATAGATCCTTGAAGGTTTAACTCAAAAGGTGCTCCTGAATCTTTTTGTTTCTTACTACAAACAAATTTGACAAAACAAACTTGACGGATGAGGACAACACAAAAATGCAGAAAGATGGCCCCCAATGCCAGAAAGCCAACCGTGGTCAAGGAAGTAGTTATCGCCACAGCTACTCGTGCAGAATTTGGTCCCTTCAGTCAGGTGATAGCCAGGTTGACAGGAAATACACTGGTCACTCCTGCTCCCAGTACAGCGCTCACAGGAGGAGAAGCACCTTTTACAACGTCGTCGGTCACCCCAAAAGCCCGCTGGACATTTTGATAAGCAAGTCCTACAGGATAGATAGTCCAAAAATACAAGGGATAATAGGTATTGATTAGTGGAACTGTATCTATAAATTGGGAACTGTCCATTGTTCAGACGGCCCATTATTCTGAAACCCCAATAGTCGGAAAAATGTCCAATTGGACCGAAAGCCCATTTGTTCGACAGCCTGTTTTCCCAAAAACAAAATCCCACTGCTCTGAAGGCAATTTGTTCTGAAAATGTACTACACTCTCCCTGCAGTTTTTTTTTGCCCTTAGTAGCTTAGTGTATTTTGACGTGCAAACGTGAGGATACCGTTTACTGCTATGTTGCATGAATGGGATGTGTAACGTTAAAAACACATCTGAGAATGTCATCACTACTTCACCAGAAATATCAGTTTTCTTGTATTCAATTCTGGTCAGTTCAGATCAGTGATTCACAACGAGACTGGATACAAGTTGCCTGTGTTGTATCCAACTTTGTTTCCCCGTTGAGATCTGTTTCCCCCTATGGAAACAGGTTAGCTATCGGTTACAATTAGGTTGAGGTTAAGGTTAAGGTCAAGTTTAGGGTTGGGTTGGGTTAGGTTAGGTTAGGTTAGGTTAGGTTAGGTTAGGTTAGGTTAGGTTGAGGTTAGGTTAAAGGTTAGATTGAGGTTAGGTTAAAGGTAGGTTGAGGTTAATTAAGTGTCCCAGTGTTGTGTCGAACTCTAGCTAGAGGGAAACAGATCTCGACAGGGAAATAGAGTTTGATGCAACACTGACAGTCACTAAACTAACAACTCCAGAAATGGGTGTTTGTTTTCAGGATAACAGGCTGTCGCACAAATGGGCTTTTGGTCAAATGGGACATTTATTTTAACTATTGGGCTTTCAGAATAATGGAAATGCCATTGGAACAATGGCATTGACACCCTGTAAATTGCTGAGACTAGCCTAACTCCGTGGTATTTAGTCACATGAGTTAATTTAATGATCTTAGATCGGTACTCGTTTTCTCAAATTTTTAGTTGCAAAGCACCCAAAACTGGCTAACTGACATTGTCACTGACTGACGTTTAGTCCAATGTTTATGTGTACCATCTGTGTATATTTAGTGACAGGGGAGACTCCTCCAACCACGTTTGTGGGTGATGGTGAGAGTACCTAAAATAAAAATGTTATAAGATGTTGAAGATTTTGCACACACCCCCCCTTTTCTCCCCAATTGTATCTGGCCAATCACCCCACTCTTCCGAGCCATCCCGGTCGCTGCTCCACCCCCTCTGCCGTTCTGGGGAGGGCTGCAGATTACCACATGCCTCCTCCGATATATGTGGAGTCGCCTGTCGCTACTTTTCACCTGACAATGAGGAGTTTCGCCAGGGGGACGTAGTGCGTGGGAGGACCACACTATTCCCGCCAGAACAGGCACCCCGACCGACCAGAGGAGGCGCTAGTGCAGTGACCAGGATACATACCCACATCCAGCTTCCCACCCGCAGACATGTCCAATTGTGTCTGTAGGGATGCCCGACCAAGCCGGAGGCAACACGGGGATTCGAACTTGGATCCCTGTATTTTTAATTAATATTATGATCTTCATAGGGGAGAAAACCATAAAATGTAATTTTCTCCCACCACAGCACACTTTTCTCTTAGTGTCTTCCTCCTGTTGTATCACTTGGTATTCCATGCAGTTTCATTTGAGGTGGGATTCCACAGAAACACCATTGACCGATTAAAGTAAGCTGTGCTCTATCACCTTTAACATGCTCAAACAAATCAATAATGTGATTGATTTGAAGTTTTCTTAGTGTCCCTGATGTGTCAGCTTGCTTTTCTGGGTTGTTGGTTGGCTGAAAACATGATTCAGAGAAGCTAACATTAGCTCTGTTGAAGGGTGCGAAAGCTCTGTTGAAGGGTGCAAAAGTGTCTATTTTACAATTTCAGTGGCGTCCAGTCACGTTACGGTGTAAATAATATGTAGCATTAGCTACTATATTGAAAATGTGCAGTCGACAATAAGTCTATGTCCAAGCAGTTGTGTTTCAGATCTGTGACATTTTGTGTCCTTGTTTATGAAGTCAGCCTCGCACATGATTGGAATATTTAGCAGGGATGGGCTGGTTTGATAAAACAACTGGTAGTTTCATCTCAACTGTAAAATACTAATGAGTTTTATTTGCACATTTGCAAGTGTAATCGGCTCTATTACCAAGGTATCAACAGCTACTCCACAGTATGTGTGATAATTCTAACCTTGTGTTGTTCTTGGATTTGAGAAAAAAGTGCAAGCATGTGACACATTGCTGGGGGCCAGGCCCCTCGCAACCTTCACCACTGCATTCTGGGTCACAGGGTCCTGGAAGGGCAAGAACACGCAGTCACAAAAAATGCATATTCATTGTCATGGCAACAGCATGGCAGGAAGACTTGCAGCGGAGGGGTTGGTTGGAAACAGCGGGACTCCCTGCTCAGTTGAATAACTTCCGGAAATAGATTTAACTCTACAAAGGGGTGCAATTAGTAGTTGTCTGTGTGGTTTCGTCTTTAACGGGGAGTTGTTTTGCTCCGCTGTGCTGCTGAATAGGTGACTCACCATTGTATTCATCAGTAAGGTCACTGCCACCATCCACTGGCATCTCAGCCGATCGAGCTTGCTCACGACGCATGGAGTATGGCTGCTCTGATGTGCCATAAAGCACCAGGGACCACGCTTTCAAGATCCCTATAAAACAAAAAGACAAAGAAAAGAGAGCAACGGGAGTTGCTCGTCTCAGGAGGCGCGTACTGTATTTTAGCTATTGTTCTGGTCGAGGTTTGATTCATTTTTCATAACAGAGATGTGATACAAGGAGAAACAGCAGACCTAATTTGGTGTGATCTCTCACTTGAGAGGCAGTATCACGGATCTCCAAACTCCATTCTCCTGCTGCCTTCTCCCCCCAGCAATGGGTTGTCATGAATTCCCAATTCTTAAAGCCTTCAGTAGAATAATCCAGAGGCCTGAACCAAAACACAGTGTCATCCCCATGGTATAGTAAAAATATAGAATTATACCATTTTACAATAACAAAGGGTAATAAATGTTTTCATAAAATATAGCCTCGAAAATGTCTTATGATGCTGATTCCCTGATTGATTTATAGTCACGATGACAAAAAAGCGCCAAAGTGATACCATGTGTGACATACATCTGCCATTAAAGAAGGATTTATGAAGTTAACTAGTATTTTCCAGCAGTGGGATAATGACAGTAATGGGAAGGTTAGGAGCTTGCCCAGGTAATATTTTACATGCATATGCATATCAGTTGTGTTTGCTGCAAACTATTGCTGCATTCCGGGATAAATGTTGACCAGAATTGCAATTTTTCATAACGGCTTGATGCATGCTCAATAACCCAGGTGAAGAAATCACAGCAAGTTGAATCAGTTCATCTGGATACAACGTTTATTGGAAGAAAAGTTCCATCACTCATCTAAGTGTCTTCTTCAGTTTCAACTGACTTGACTCCACTGGAGCACAAACTAGGAGTCATCAGGATGCTGTACCACCGAGCTGACGATGTGGCCGGGCAAGGGGAGAGATCCCACATTAAACACGCCCTAGTTAAGTGTGGTTATCCTTAACTGAGCGTTTGTCAAAGCCAGGAAGATGCTCAAACAGTGCACCATCCGATCTCAGAGAGGACAACAGCTGCTGAAGCATAAACCAGTGTCAGAACAGTTGAGACGCATATTTTCCAAACAACACGTCTCAGTTGCTTTCAAACCCCAAAACACGCTGCATCAGAAATTGGTCCACCCCAAGGATGTTACGCTGTTAAGTGCCGGGATGATTGCCGTGACTTGTACATTGGGGAAACGAAACAGATGCTGGGGAAAAAGATGGCACAACACAGAAGAGCTAACATGTCAGCCCAGGACTCTGCAGTCTACACCCATCTACAGGCCAGTAGCCACGCTTTCAAGGATGAGGATGTGCATATCCTTGATAGGGAGGAACGCTGGTTTGAACGGGGGGGGTCTATTGCCCCTTTTACACCAAAATTAGCGTGTATAAGCGGGTTTTTTAAACGCGGGTAAACCCGCTAAAAATAGGCAATTAACTCCTTTCAAAGTGCCAGCAGACGAGTTGGCCTTTTTTTTCTTCTGTAGCGTCATCTTTGACGTCATGACGTTCGTGGCCAGAAAACAGGAAAGTAAACAGTAGAAAGCCGCATGGAAGCCGGAGAGATGGTGGTTAACGTTACTTTTTTAATATCTTGTACTTCAGTCTCTCTTTCAAACCATACAAACTCAACGCAGAGGGAACGATGTTCGAACGCTGCTTGAAGGAAAACGTTGCCCACAAACAATAAGTGTTTTTCCTCAGTTGCCGGTGCGATTTTATGGCGCGCGGACAATGGCGCTTCGTCATCGCGCAAATTAGCGTGTTCACCCAAGTGTCGCGTTTACGTCAATGCCGATCAGCGGTGGAGCCAGTAAATACCCGTGTCTACTGCTGAGTCATTTGACCCGGCAGTGAATGCCGATTGTACCCTTTTACGTTGACTACCAAAGGCGGATGTTAGCGGGTTTTTTTGGCCAGTGTGAAAGGGGTAAAAGAGGCCATCTATGTGAAGAGGGAACGACCATTCCAGGACCGGGGGGCTAAGAGTACATCTGTCACCACCTTACAATGCCGTGATTGCAAATATTCCCCAATCCTCTGAATAGCACACATGGCCATTGTAACTCTAGATAATGGTCATGGCAATCTGCATATGAAACCGATCATTGAGACTGAAGTGGTCACTTAGATGAGTGATGAAATGTTTCTCCAACTAAAATTTGTGTACGGGTGAACTGATAGGGGCTAATAGATAGCCTAACCAGCCATACATAATGGTTTTAGTTTAGCCTGAATGAACGTTGTGAAGATTTTACAGCATGCTCATTTTGGTGGAGATGCAAACATCATTTTCAGCATGGTGTATTACTCTATTATACTCCATAAGCACCTGTTAGCTAGCAGCTGAGATGTTGTGCCTGCAGGTGATGTGAGCGTGATGGAAAGGTCACCGCGGCGGCTGTGAATGATGGTAACACGTACAATGACATGCTCCACATAAACGATGTGCTGCAAGGGCTCCTCGGAACAGCTCTTACTCTCATGCACTGTTCTCAGCACAGCGCCGGCACGAATAAACCTGTCACTGGAAGCAGAGGAAGAAAAAGGACAGGTAGGCAGCGTGAGTGGCAGAGCAAAGACAACAGGCACAATAAAAGAGGCGCCAAAGGGAGTTTCCGGGAAAAGAGCGATAAACAATGACACCCATAACAGTGGGCGAGTGAGAGTGGGAGAGCCACGTGAGAAAGTAAGACAGAGAGGGTGTGCGATAAAAGATGAGGAATCAAAGGATGTCCTTAGTCACACCGGGGATGAGAGTTGTTCAGAACTGTCAGATGGCGGGAACTACCGTTGGTGCAATACCTGCTCAGCTGGATGGGGGCTTCCTCCTCACACATGTGCTGGGGAGGGACCTGTCTCCACTGCTCAGCTTCCTTCACCATGTTTTCTGCATTCAGCAGGCCAAATCCATACATATGGCTCACTAATACATAGACACAACCCATCTCAAACAAGGCGGACCACAATACCAGCCTCAACACAAATGTATGCATACATGCACACATGTATGCGGGTGGGCAAACACACACACACACACACACTCAAACACATGAAAGGTTTTTTTGAGGGGGGGGGATTCCCCTCCCTTTTTTCCTCAATTGTATCCGGCCAATTACGCCACTCTTCCGAGCCATCCTCCACCCCCTCTGTCGATCCAGGGAGGGCTGCAGACTACGACATGCCTCCTCCAATACATGTGGAGTCACCAGCCGCTTCTTTTCACCTGACAGTGAGGAATTTCGCCAGGGGGGTGTAGCACGTGGGAGAATCACGCTGTTCTACAGCGACCAGGACACATACCCACACCCGGCTTCCCACCCAGACACAACCAATTGTGTCTGTAGGGGCGGCCTACCAAGCTCAAGGTAACACAGGGATTCGAACCGGCAATCCCTGTGTTGGTAGGCAACAGAATAGATGCCATGCCACCCGCACACCCAAAGTTGTAGTTTTTGAGACTTAAAAGACCTTTTTTTTATAGCCGTTTATCACTGTTGTAAGCACAATATGTTTTGGATTGAATATTTACTGTTTCATAGAATTCAAAAAAGTGCATTGTTGCTGTCAGTGTTAAAAGTTACTGAACACTAGTCTATCATAGGTTGTCTCATCTACCATAAAGTTTGATCCAGACCACATTCTCTCTTGAATGCCTTTATGCATGCTCAATAATCCAGGTAAGAAAATCACAGAAAGTTGAATCAATTCATCTGGACGCAACCTTTATTGAGAGAGAAGCGTTTCCCCCTCAATAAATGTTGTGTCCAGATGAACTGATTCAACTTTCTGTGATTTTCTTACCTGGATTATTGAGCATAGTTTCTTTTTCAAAACTGTTGATTTCAATCATTTAAAGAAAAAAAAATTAAAAGCAATAAAAAAAGAACATAAATGACACAATGTAAATGCATCAGATGGAATAAAATCACACGATTTGCATCCAGATGGCGTACCCTTATATCCAGCTCCATTTGTGTGCCAGTCGGGAGCGTTGAGATGGTCTGCCTGTGCTGTCCTGACAATTATGTGCTGCATGTCCCTCCAAGTTAACTGGGGGCTGGGGAAGGGTCAACCAGACAAAGACACACTGACTGCTCATACCGATTGATTGCTAATGTAGTTATGCATTGATTTTATGTGTGACAGGACTGGTTACTTGGCATCCAGGGCCAGCGCGATGACCCCCGCAGCCATTGGGGACGAGATTGAGGTTCCTGAATGATCTGCGCTACAGCCCTCCTCTGGAGCCAAGGTAACCTGTCAATGGACAGACAGCAGATCTTATTTTAACACCGAATGGAATTGCTGAATTAATATCACCCCCTCCCTTTTTTTTTCTCCCCAATTGTATTTGGCCAATTACCCCACTCTTCTGAGCTGTCCCGGTCGCTGCTCCACCCCCTCTGCCGATCTGGGGAGGGCTGCAGACTACCACATGCCTCCTCTGATACATGTGGAGTCGCCAGCCACTTCTTTTCACCTGACAGTGAGGAGTTTCGCCAGGGGGACATAGCACATGGGAGGTTCACGCTACCCCCCCCCCCAGTTCCCCCTTACCCCCGAATAGGTGCTCCGACCGACCAGAGGAGGCGCTAGTGCAGCGAACAGGACACATACCCATATCCGGCTTCCCACCTGCAGACACAGCCAACTGTGTCTATAGGGATGCCCGACCAAGCCGGAGGTAACACGGGGATTCAAACCGGTGATCCCCGTGTTGGTAGGCAACGGAATAGACCACCACACTACCCGGACACCTAGTTAATATCACTTTTAGTTGTTTGTTCTTTCGACTATGCTGAAAGCCTATGAACCCTTCAAAACAGCTGACAGTATACAGCATAGGCGGCCTGTCCAGGGTGTCTCCCCACCTGCCGCCCAGTGACTGCTGGGATAGGCTCCAGCATCCTGAGAGCAGGATAAGCAGTTTGGATAATGGTTGGATGGATGGATGGATGGATATTACAATTGCTAATGCTTTAGACATATGAATGTCCAAAAGCAAATGGACTTGTTCCTCTTCTCCTTCATATATGCCTCAGCTTTTTTATCAGCACATTATTGAATGTGGTTTAATACTCTGGTATAACTTCAATACTCTGGTATTAATGCTCTCTCTTTACCCTTATAATTTGAATACAGAACTTAATTAAGAGTTTGATGAAGTAGTGCTGGATTTTGCTACTGTACCGGTCATACATGTAGACAAGATCATGCAAATAAGGTGTATAGTTTAATTACGCAATACTGTCTGATAACCCCATCCTACCCCACAGCCCAGTTATTTCAAACAGTCAAGAACTGTTTTACCCGTTCAAACAATATCTAATCAAGTGACATATATGGGCATTCATCCTCTGACATTGCCCTGTGCACCAATGTCTCCATGGGTTTGTCTCACAATTACGTGGATGGGTAATTCATGTTAGGTTGGGATGTGTTGTTCCAAGACTGGCTCTTGCCATGACACCCCCAGGCTAATGTACCAATGGTAGAAACAAACTGTTGCAGTTACAGCTATTTTAACCTGACACAGATCAGCTACATTTCCTTTGCAAATCAGGCACTGGGATAAAAATAAGGAATGGGGCGGAGTAGCTCTTGGACTACATAGGCCTATGATTATACAAGCCAGTCTATAATGGGAGCAGCTAAGCTCTCATGATTTAATTTTGCATGGAGCTTAAAAGGGAAGTGGTTAATTTTTAGGGTTATCATTCTATCCAGATGATTTTGCCAAGTTAACAACTGTTAAGTTAGTGTTCATGAAGTTAAGGTGGAGGTAAGGCATTTCAAAAGCAATTGATACGGCGATAACATCTCTGCACAGTATTTCTTGACATATTTTCATCAGATAAGTTGATGGGCCCTGGCTATTTGTTGACATTAAAGCTAACAATAAATTTTCGCCAGTGTGCTGTATAAGTCTTAAAGATGTCATATGCTGAATGTGCTTGCAACCAATGATTGGACTATTCAGTAAGATAACCCCCCCCCCTTTTCTCCTCAATTGTACTTGGCTAATCACCCCACTCTTCCGAGCCGTCCCGGTCGCTGCTCCACCCCCTCTGATGATCCAGGGAGGGTTGCAGACTACCACATGCCTCCTCCGATACATGTGGAGTCGCCAGCCGCTTCTTTTCACCTGACAGTGAGGAGTTTCGCCAGGGGGACGTAGCGCGTTCCCCTTCCCCCTCAGGACAGGCTCTCCGCCCGACCAGGGGAGGCGCTAAGTGCAGCGACCAGGACACATACCCACATCCGGCTTCCCACCTGCAGACACGGCCATTCGTGTCTGTATGGACGCTTGACCGAGCCGGAGGTAACACGGGGATTCGAATCGGCGTCCCCGTGTTGGTAGGCAACGGAATAGACCGCCATGCCACCCGAACGCCCCAGGTGAGCAGAATTCTTTTGCTGGCATGGATGCACTTGATTTGCATAAAAGTCCTGGTGAATGAAACCTACCCTTGAATTATTAGTTTAGAAAAACAATTACCTAATTTCGCCACACACAATATTCAGTTTAACCGAGGCCTGTGTACAACTGACTGGCACACTGTACAATCATGTTTGTAAATATATCATCGCATTTGAATGCAGTGATCACCTACCATCCGGGAGCTTTCTGTCTCCCCAGAAGTGTATGCTGTGGCCAGGGTGGAGGAGCACCGCTCCAGGTAATCTGGCCCGTTTCCTTCCCGAGTACTGCTGCTGATGGAGATAGTGTAGATACTGGCGGCGTATCCATCACAGGAGCAATGGTCGCCTTTGCTTCCTCCGTTGCCAGACGCCCAGACAAAGATGGAGCCCTTCCCCTGCCTGCCCTGAAATTAATGAGGAAGGCAGACAGGAGGGATTCCTTTATTAATGATATTTACATACCGATAAGGGGATATAAAAAAATAAACCCTAGAAGTAAATATACAGCCGCAGGTGAGAGGCAAACAAACATTAATGATACGTACGCACTCATGCACATGTTCACACAGACACTCAGGGATACACTCGAGAATACTGTCATTAACACCCCCCCACACAAAACCCACACCCATTCACTTCTATCTCTCCACACTCTTTATGTATACCAAACAAAGCAAACAAGCCCTTCATTCACTCTTTCCCTCTGACATACTCTGAACACAACTGCCTTCTTTTCCTCTCTTCTCTCCCCTTACTGTTTGAATGCCGTTTCGTAAAGCAAGCCTAGCAAGGAGCCCCGGTCCCTCTAAAGTGGTCCCGTCATCCTCCGGCCCCCAGCTAGCTAAGTAGATATCGATATGCTGCGGATTGAAACTCAGCGATTTGGCCTCCACTATATCCGTCACAGCGCCACCCAGCATACCGATGCCTGCGGAAACAGAGGAACAGGACAGCATAATAACAACCCGTGTATTCGTCATGTAAAGCGCTGGCCTCCGGGAGCCCACAGCCTCGATAGCATCACGACGTCACATATGCTCACCACCTATCTTGGCATGGAAAGAGACTCCCACCGTGCACTGAGAGTTGTTCGCTGCGGCAGCAACCATCCCCGCACACCGGGTCCCGTGGCTTCCGAGAAAGGAGGCAAAGAAAAAAGAACAATAAGTGAAATGCATATGCATGAGGAGGAGACAGACTCTTTGTGCTATATCAACCCACTGAAAAGACATAATTTGGGTTGGTGCATATGCATATTCATTTATACGTGTAATTATAAAACATGGGACGGAGAACGAATGAGGATGAATTAATTGAAGTTGCCATTCAGAAAGATCACAAAGGGAAGCAAGGCTGCGAGAAAGTGCAGCGAGTAATCAGTGTTGCAGAAATAAGAAGCACGTACTCGTTAGCGTTACGTGAATCATATGCAGAAGGGGACTCATGATCGTCTCCATTCACATCGTAGCTGGCAAGAGGGTCCTGAAACAGATGGTCAGTATGTATTGCACCAATGTAGAAAAAGCCACACTATCTGTTTCTGTGTCGTCTGACAAATCACAAAGAGCATTATTCTCCAGTCCACAAGACCATAATGTGGACCAGACATTTAAAGCCCATTCCAATACTCTCGGCTGACCTTTCGAAACCTCTCGCCCAAAAGCTCTGCCTGCAAAATCCATCTCTTGCCGTGCACTCTTTCACTGAGCGCTCCGCCAAATTACTTATGATTAATGTCCCCTCCCCGAGAGGAGCGTCCATTCCCCGGGCACTTACATAATTTGGCTTGAGATCCGGATGCTCCCTCTCAATGCCATCATCGAGGACAGACACTACCACACCCTTACCAGTGTACCCTCTCCTCCAGGCCCCCTCGATGTTCATGTGAGATGGGCAGCCTTTGGAGTCATCTCTGCAGTGCTATGAAGGGAAAAAAATGGGACATTTATAATACCCCTTAGAAATAAAGAACAAATCAAGCTTTATTTTAGGCCCTGTCTGTCGTGTTTATGATGACTTCGCCAAAGGAAGAAAAAAATGACTCACAATGTACCACAGGCTGTTCCACTGTGGGTCATTAAAGTACAGTGTCTGGGTGTGGTTGTGTTGAGGATGGGTGGGAGAAGTGTGTTTGGTCTTGATATCTATGGAGTAGATATGACTGGCTCTGGTGTTCCTCTTGACTCTTATTTGGACCACCTGCTGCTGAATCCACTCCACCTGGAATGACACACATTCTACTTACAGTACACAGATTTACGGAAATATGTATGGCACATTATTCAGATCATCCATCCATCCATCCATTATCTGGATGGATGCTTATCCCACTCAGGGTCTCGGGGGTGCTGGAGCCTATCCCAGTAGTCACTGGGCGGCAGGCGGGGAGACACCAGGGACAGGCCGCCAGTCCATCACAGCGCCGACACATTCACACCTAGGGACAATTTAGTATGGTCGATTCACCTGACCTACATGTCTTTGGACTGTGGGAGGGAACCGGAACACCCGCAGAAAACCCACTGCAGACTGCAGACATGGGGAGAACATGCAAACGCCAAACAGAGGACGACCTGGGATGACCCAAGGTTGGACAACCCTTGGATGACCCAAGGTTGGACAAGGTTGGGATGACCCAAGGTTGGACAACCCCGGGGTTCGAACCCAGGACGTTCTTCTGTGAGGCAACCATGCTAACTGCACCACCATGCCACCATATTCAGATCAGTGGATTTAAATTGTGGGTGATTCCAATGTAATAGGTGCATATAAGGCATTGCATTAAATTGTGACAGTTAGACCCGAGCATTGGCATGTTGGTGAATGAGGAAGGTGAGGATGGCCGAGGATGAGGTAGTGTGTGTGTGTGTCTATGAGTGTGTGTGTGGGGGGGGGGGATACGCGTGTCTACGTGAATGTGTTTGGAGTGGAGTGCAGGTGGGAATTGTACTGGCTGTCATGTCAGCTGATTAATAATCCAGGAGGGTGTCAAATACACCTCCAGTTGGATCCCATTACCCTACCTTGGTCTCCTTGGCGATGTGGGCAGTGAGAGCTTCGTTGGACACGGGTGACAGTTTCTCTGTCCCACTGTGGTGAAAATTATAATAGTTCTTCAGGTTTCCAACCTGACAAAAAAAAAAAACAGAATCAGAAATGTACTGGTTTTATGTGGTGTTCTGCTCATCTTACTCCGTTACTATCTAAATAGTTGTTAAATTATGGAGTTACCATTAGTATCTTTCATTAAGGTGGTTACCTTACACCGCTGATAGTTTTTCAGGCTAAGGCAACCTCCGTCACCGGACTCCAATCAGACTGCTGGTGCCCACTGGTTTGGCTCTGTGTGTGTGTGTGTGTGTGTGTGTGTGTGTGTGTGTGTGTGTGTGTGTGTGTGTGTGTGTGTGTGTGTGTGTGTGTGTGTGAGTGTATATTACTGTGTGTGTGTGTGTTTGACACCCAGGTTTATCGTGACGTTATGACATTTACATGACCCTAATATAGCTTTAACAAACAGCTTGATCAAGTCATGTAAAGGACAACACAATGAATACACAAACTATTTAATAAACTTACAGAGGAAAACGGTAGTTTAAGGTCTACAGAAGAAGGGGAAAGGTTCAGAGGTTTGCCATAACTGGCAATAGTAAATTACAGACAGATCCTAAGTTGCACCCAGATTGCTTTTCTATTTATTTTTGAGTTGTTCATCGATCTTTTCACCTTTTCAAATGCATTGGCCCCTTTGCTTGTATATTACTCACATTGCTTAATGAATATATTTAAATATATACATATAACTATGTTTAAAGAAACACTCAACAGTAGGGGAAGTGCTCAACAAATAAGGAGCAACACATATATATATATATATGTGTGTGTGTGTGTGTTTGACTAGGCTGTTAACAAAAAACGGGCTATTTTAAATAGTGAATAAATATTTTGAATAAATATATTTTATAAATAAATATTTAAATAAGTATTTAAAATAGCCAGATTTAAATATTGAATATACAACTTCAGAGTATGATAAGATACTGATGATGAGGTCAGGCACCTTTAAACCATTCGGTCACACTGATATGTTATTTTGAAAGATAAAGCAGGAGCACAGAGGGATATAGTTGAAATAAAAATAAAGTAGACCTAAGGTCTAGGATGTGAGGTTTGGTGCTTCTCGGGTTCTTTATTGTATAATGATAATAATAATAATGGCAATAATAATAGTTGAAGTAGTAGCAGTTGTAGTGGTAGTTGTAGTACTTGCAGGCTGGTAACAGCAACAATGGTAATAGTAGTAGCTGTACTCACCTGTCCCAAATTTGTAAATTCATATTTTTCTGCTATCCTGTTAATAAACGTGTGATCCCCAGATATTCTTATCGCCCAGTGATTTGTGTACGTCGTTGTCTGACTAAGTTGGAAAAGTGTACACATCCAGAATGAGAAAAAACCCAACATCGCTTATGATGTGGGCTACATTCAGCGTCCTCCAAATATTGAACTTGACAGATGTAGGCTGAGTCGTCCCTCCTGAGTAGTCTTAGGTCGGGGAGAGTAGTCTTCTTTTTGAGGTGTCTCTCATTGCGGGAAATTTCACTTGCACCGATAGTGAGGTTCGACTCTTGCAAAGAGTAAACTTGAAGTGGATGGGCTTATGAAAAAAGGCACTGTGGAGACGTTATTTGCTGGTTTAAGCTCTGAGGACTCGCCCCCATTGGAAAAGAGCAGCTATCAGGTTACTACTTAAATATGTGACCAAGGCCTCTGCTATAGCATTGTTCATCCAAGTCCAAACCTGCTGCTTTAAAGTCCATTATTTTCTGTTGTTTGTGTTGGCTACATTGGCAACATTACTATATGTACTTGTGAGCAGTTTAACAAAAACCAACATTTGGCAGGTCCTTGTTGTTGTTTTTATTTCTTATAAAAGTAGGCTAATCAAGGATTTACTTGATCTCGTAGCGACCTTGTTTCAACTAGACAATGTGAGTAATGGATAAGGAAAGTGTTTGAAAAATGCCGCTATTAAAGAAAGGAGGCGACAGAGGAGGAGAGACAGGTAGATTTCATGTAGTTATAACCAGCCACATGGTTTTAACCAAGGTATGACGACTGGCAGAGGTGATAATGGTTAGTCCAAAATATAGTATCCTCTGCTATAATAGACTTGTTTGTGACTGTATAAACTTGTCTCATACATTGAATGAGAAGAAACTAAGGCCTTTTTGGCATCCGGGTGGTGTGGCAGTCTATTCCGTTGCCTGCCAGCATGGGGATCGCCGGTTCGAATCCCTCTGTTGCCACCAGTTTGGTCGGGCGTCCCTACAGACACAACTGGCCGTGTCTGCGGGTGGGAAGCCGGATGTGGGTATGTGTCCTGGTCGCTGCACTAGCGCCTCCTCTGGTCGGTTGGGGCGCCTTTTCGGGGGGGGGGGGACTGGGGGGAATAGCGTGACCCTCCCATGAGCTACGTCCCCCTGGCGAAACTCCTCACTGTCAGGTGAAAAGAAGCAGCTGGCGACTCCACATGTATCAGAGGAAGAATGTGGTGGCCTGCAGCCCTCCCGGCTCAGCAGAGGGGGTGGAGCAGTGACCGGGACGGCTCGGAAGAGTGGGCTAATTGGCTGGGTACAATGTGGGGGGGTGGATTGGGAAAAATCCCAAAAAAAACCAAGGCCTTTTTTTGGCAGAGTCCTCTGGCCAATTAAAAAAATGTATATTTGCATTTAAAAAGGATAGCCCATTTGGGCATGCTTATTTTATTGCTTATCAGTATGACTGGAGTGTTTCCCCAAATACTCTGCTCAGTATTATGTGCACACATAATCGCATATAATCATTTAAATATGGACCTATGTGATGGTCAAGGATGGTCACATAATTACAAAACATATTATGTGGTCACTTTGGAGTTAAGGAAACCCCAAAGGTTACTAACAGTTTATGCAGCCCAACGGCACTCACTTTGGTGGTCCATAATTTGGTAGGAATGTGTGCAAAACCAGTCTCAAAGCTATAATCATACTGGAACCATTTTATTCACTCATAAATGATAACGCCAAGTGGTTACGCGAGGGAAAAAAAACTCATGGTGCACCACTGTTATCACTCCATTTGCTAAGGGGTGTGTACCCATAAAATGTCACATAAGGATTGGAGACATATCGATTATTTCTTCGCTCTCTTTGCTTTCGCAGGGCAAGCCTATTAAATAAAACATAATGGTCGTAGAGATAGGCTATTAATTTTTCATATCATCACCTATCCCTTGTTCGATATAAACAGGGCTACAGCTTTTCCACAAATGTTGTGTTTTCAATTTGAAGAGGATTTGTTTGTTGGTATGCTTGTTGTTTTTGGTGTCCCATTTATCCCATTAGCACTACCACAGGGATAAATAATGAGGTTTCTCCACTGCCTGAGTTATGTGACTTGTTGTTCTATGATATGATGTCTTCAACAAAATGATATATTTACTAATGCTGTGCTCAGTACAGCATGTTTTAACCATGTAGCCTCCTTGGATTTATCTCCTAAACTGAGATTTGATGTGTACTTTTTAGAAGTGGCCATTTTTTTCCAAAATTTCCCTAGAGGCAACCCCTTTTTTCAGAGACAGATCAATTTGATCAAACTCTCATAAAAAAAGGGATTTAAACTTCTCCAATTATCCCTGATAAAGCACACTTTGGGAGTCAGGTCATATTTGTTGCTGGCTCTACCAAAGGATCGTATGATGCTCCATTGAGATTTCACCCCTTGAAAGTCAGAGAGGTCTGTAATGAGAAAAAAAACCCACTATGTTGAAATTCACTTACACTACATCAATTGTACCCGGCCAATTACCCCATTCTTCCGTCCGAGTCGCTGCTCCACCCCCTCTGCCTGTCTGGGGAGGGCTGCGGACTACCCCATGCCTCCTCCGATACATGTGGAGTCGCCAGCCACTTCTTTTCACCTGACAGTGAGGAGTTTTGCCTGGAGGACATAACGCATGGGAGGATCACGCTACCCCCCCCCCCCGAACAGGCGCCCCGAACGACCAGAGGAGGCACTAGTGCAGCGACCAGGATACATACCCACATCCGGCTTCCCACCCGCAGACATGGCCAGTTGTGTTTGTAGGGACTCCCAACCAAGCCGGAGGTAACACGGGGATTCGAACCGACGATCCCCGTGTTGGTAAGCAACAGAATACACCACCATGCCACCCGGACGCCCTACTATTTAGACTTTTAATCTTTTAGACACAAGCACACCCAAAATTCCCATTGCAACAAAATCAAATATGACTGACACAGTGAGCTGGACCAGCTGTTCCACGACACAGCTTATAATTCCCCCTGTGTTTGTCGTTGTACATGTAATCTGTTCTCAGCAGATTCTGCCTTTGTTTATGGCTTGCACATATGGTCTTTTCTCAGAATATACGTGTCGATTTTATCACCGCTGGCTGACAGTTCTTAAGGTATGCACCTTGTTTTGTTGAATTGTGCTCTTATATAAGGCTATCCCTGCAGCTTGCACATTCATCACCACCTGTTTCTGTCCCAGCAGCCGTACCTTCAAGGCACTGAAATACTTGGCTTTGTTACCCCATAAAGTCAAGCCAAGCTAAATTCCATGGCTTAACCAGTATTTTTCTGTGTTATATGCCACATTTCCATAGTTGGACCTCATGACTAATGAGATACAGAGGAACTTTGCACTCTGAACATACACTACCGTTCAAAAGTTTGGGATCACCCAAACAATTTTGTGTTTTCCATGAAAAGTCACACTTATTCACCACCATATGTTGTGAAATGAATAGAAAATAGAGTCAAGACATTGACAAGGTTAGAAATAATGATTTGTATTTGAAATAAGATTTTTTTTACATCAAACTTTGCTTTCGTCAAAGAATCCTCCATTTGCAGCAATTACAGCATTGCAGACCTTTGGCATTCTAGCTGTTAATTTGTTGAGGTAATCTGGAGAAATTGCACCCCACGCTTCCAGAAGCAGCTCCCACAAGTTGGATTGGTTGGATGGGCACTTCTTGCGTACCATACGGTCAAGCTGCTCCCACAACAGCTCAATGGGGTTCAGATCTGGTGACTGCGCTGGCCACTCCATTACCGATAGAATACCAGCTGCCTGCTTCTGCTCTAAATAGTTCTTGCACAATTTGGAGGTGTGTTTAGGGTCATTGTCCTGTTGTAGGATGAAATTGGCTCCAATCAAGCGCTGTCCACTGGGTATGGCATGGCGTTGCAAAATGGAGTGATAGCCTTCCTTATTCAGAATCCCTTTTACCCTGTACAAATCTCCCACCTTACCAGCACCAAAGCAACCCCAGACCATCACATTACCTCCACCATGCTTAACAGATGGCGTCAGGCATTCTTCCAGCATCTTTTCATTTGTTCTGCGTCTCACAAACGTTCTTCTTTGTGATCCAAACACCTCAAACTTGGATTCATCCGTCCACAACACTTTTTTCCAGTCTTCCTCTGTCCAATGTCTGTGTTCTTTTGCCCATCTTAATCTTTTTCTTTTATTGGTCAGTCTCAGATATGGCTTTTTCTTTGCCACTCTGCCCTGAAGCCCAGAATCCCGCAGCCGCCTCTTCACTGTAGATGTTGACACTGGTGTTTTGCGGGTACTATTTAATGAAGATGCCAGTTGGGGACCTGTGAGGCATCTGTTTCTCAAACTAGAGACTCTAATGTACTTATCTTCTTGCTCAGTTGTGCAACGCGGCCTCCCACTTCTTTTTCTACTCTGGTTAGAGCCTGTTTGTGCTGTCCTCTGAAGGGAGTAGTACACACCGGTGTAGGAAATCTTCAATTTCTTAGCAATTTCTCGCATGGAATAGCCTTCATTTCTAAGAACAAGAATAGACTGTCGAGTTTCAGATGAAAGTTCTCTTTTTCTGGCCATTTTGAGCGTTTAATTGACCCCACAAATGTGATGCTCCAGAAACTCAATCTGCTCAAAGGAAGGTCAGTTTTGTAGCTTCTGTAACGAGCTAAACTGTTTTCAGATGTGTGAACATGATTGCACAAGGGTTTTCTAATCATCAATTAGCCTTCTGAGCCAATGAGCAAACACATTGTACCATTAGAACACTGGAGTGATAGTTGCTTGAAATGGGCCTCTATACACCTATGTAGATATTGCACCAAAAACCAGACATTTGCAGCTAGAATAGTCATTTACCACATTAGCAATGTATAGAGTGTATTTCTTTAAAGTTAAGACTAGTTTAAAGTTATCTTCATTGAAAAGTACAGTGCTTTTCCTTCAAAAATATGGACATTTCAATGTGATCCCAAACTTTTGAACGGTAGTGTAAGTATTCAGTTTCCTACCTGTCTTAAGATCACGCTGTGCACAAATGCTGTCTGGCAGCTGAAGCTTGTATATCCTCTAACGTCAGTTGGAGGCTTTCAAGCCAGGATGAAGTGACAGCCCACATTCGTACCTTGACATGGTGAAAACTGCAGTTTGACAGAACAAGGTTTGACAGATTAATCCTGAGGATGACCATTGCTTGATGTGTTTGCAAATGGTGACCAATGTGGCTATTTAGGTGCACAATACTGTTTACACGGGGACATGTAATTTCCCCTATTTAAGGTATACTATTAAACAATTTCTTAGGGAAGAAGTGAACTCAGCAAGAAAACTCAACTCCTGAATGGAAAAGAAGTAAATCAGGTCCTCTGATGAACAAACAATTGTGTGTGTACAATCCAGGCAAAACTGGGAAAATCCTTATTTGGCTTTGACCCAAATCATGTATTTTCCGATGCATCAATCAATGAAACTTTCAATGTCTATCATCTATGAAAAACGAAAGCCCTGGTTTCCCCTTGAATTGCATGCTCCATAGAAAGCTTGTTGACATTTCTAATCCTGTTCCAAATCAGCGTGTTGTGTGTTCTGCAACACTGTTTTGTGCTGATAATTTTCAGTGGCTGGAGAGGAGAGGGGGATATGGTGGAGGATGAAGAGAATCACGTACTTCTGTGCAGCCAGGGGTGGAAGGCATGAAAAGGGAGGGGTGGGTGCACAATGCAGTGTTGAGATGGCCAAAGCTTTCTATTCACTTTAAAGAGTGAATGTAAAACTCCTTCCAAAGAAAATTGTGCATTGCAGGAATGTTTGCAAATGTTTCATCTCTATATATATTCGGAACACATCCTACCTTCTTTAATGTTTTACTCACAATCGTTAAAAAAACCAAAACAAAGCGAAGTAACCTTGTAGTTAAGTTTCACAGGAAAAATAGCCTTAAGTCAAACAGTATCAAACGAAAGAACAGCCGATGTTACAGGATTTGAAAACGAACGTGTTCCAGAGAGAGCCAGTTTGGAGCTTATTTGCATGAGAATTAGTTTATATTGGACACAAATTGGAGACAGCTGCCTATCCCTTTCATCATCTAGTAATCATTCAGCATCTAGTGTACCCTCTTATTCATAAATCTGGCCTATTATAATTCATAGTACTTACATTGTCTTTAGTTTGCCTAAATGAGCTCGAGTTATTACTATAATATTCACCGACAATCATTCTGGAGGCATGGTAACTCGAATTAATGTAGCATTACAAGTTATATAATTATGTCACTAGAGACCTACTCTGAGCACGAGAGTTGTGTGTATGAGGCTCATAATAATGTGATGCATATTGCATGTTGTTAGAGGAGCCCTTACTAATTAACTTGAATTATAGGTATCAGTCTCTCCTTTGCATGGAGCTGCTGAAGTGACACTGTGGGGAATAAAGCCAGCTCAACTGTTGATCCTTTATAAGGTAAAAAAAAAAAAAGAAAAGAAAAAAAAGGTGTCTGGTCTTGTTAGAAATTACCCCACATGAAAACAAATTACACTTTTTATGAAAACAAAGAAATGCATCATGCAAAGTAACCAACCAACTGCCAAATGCAGTCCCAAGCAAAATATACGTCGTTAAGTCTCAGCAGAATAAATATCATTTCTAAGTAGAATTACAGTAGCTAAATAATAATTGAATGACAGTTAGCACGAGATCAGCAAGGATAAAACTGTTTTTTTTTTAATTTATTTATTCACCCCCCCTTTTTTTTTTCTCCCCAATTTTATCCAGCCAATTACCCCACTCTTCCCGAGCCACCTGGATCTCTGCTCAACCCACCCCCCCTTTTTTTTCTCCCCAATTTTATCCAGCCAATTACCCCACTCTTCCGAGCCACCTGGATCTCTGCTCAACCCCCTCTGCCGATCTGGGGAGGGCTACAGACTACCACATGCCTCCTCCGATATACTATGTGGAGTCGCCAGCCGCTTCTTTTCACCTGACAGTGAGGAGTTTCGCCAGTGGGACGTAGCACGTGGGAGGATCACGCTATTCCCCTCAGCCCCCCCCCCCTCGAACAGGCACCCAGAGGAGGCGCTAGTGCAACGACTAGGACACATACCCACATCCGGCTTCTCACCTGCAGACACGGCCAATTGTGTCTGTAGGGACACCCGACCAAGCCGGAGGCAACATGGGTATTGGTAGGCAACGGAATAGATCCAGACACCCGAACATGTTTTTTTATTAATAAAATACCTGAATATTTTAGCAAGTGAAAGCAGTGTCAATCATCCACTATTCCCTTTCAGTCATGAATCATAAAGGACAGGTCCATGATGCAACCTGCAGTCTTTATCATCTACTCCACTTTGGAGAAGAAAACAAACTGGATGAAAGCCGAGCAAAACAAAGAAAAAGCACCTCTCGGCTAAGCAGTCACAGGACTTTGAAGTTATCTAACATGTCCTCGGAGAGACTGACTTTGATGTTCAAAAAAATTCCTCTCCAACAGTGACAAATTCCCCGGAAAATAATTGTCCAACCGTGTTCCTTAGCACCTCGAATGCCCTGCGGGTAGCACAAGCATGAACCCTGCTTCATATTTATTTATTTTTTGTTCAAATTCTGTTCCTGTTCTATATACTCATTGTAAGAGGAGTCATGCGTTTTGCTGCATCCCCGAGGTAGGATGACTGACTTCACGTTTTGAGGTTCAGAAAATGGTGGTATGAGATGAAAATAAAATTTTGGCTTCTAATTGTGTTTGTAAGGACAGTCATGTCTGCTTTTTTTTTTTTTGCATAGTGCATAGTAAAATATAGGACTTTTGAGAATTTCTGGCTTGCAGGAGGTTCTTACACATTTTTTACAAACTCACAACATCTGATAATAAAACTAACCAAACATGACAGGGAACCAACCACCTTCGGAAGAAATGTCACTTTTCATGTTGAGTTATGAATACCAACATCTATTTCTCTCCTGTGTGGCAGAACAGGAGAGTCGTAGATCTACAATATGTATATTATTTTCTGCTTAGAAAAGATGTATTTACTTTGTCTGATTGATGCCATGGCCTTTTTGGGTTTTTTTATTGGTGACATTGGTGACGGGGAAATTTAACTAATATTTTTTGTGCTGCTCCTTTAAGATAGTCGGTAGAGTGTTGACTGTGTGACGTTGTTTGTATTATTATTACTTGCCGTAGTTTGATTTGTACTTGAAGAACTTTGCAAGCACAACTGTTGTTCTTTCTCTTCTGTTCATTTTCCTCTGCTTGAACCCTAGATAGCATATCTGCAAGTAATCAGTGTTATCTGATTTGAGTTCTTAACTTTTTGTGAAAATCACTTGTGATAGTTATTTGTAGCGGTTTTTAGTTTGTGTAAAAAGTTAAATCATGTGGTAAAAACCATCTATAGCGAGAGTAGGGTGCAGGTTGAGGAGAGCCTGGACAGGTGGAGGTATGTACTGGAGAGAAGAGGAATGAAAGTCAGGAGCCAGATGGAATACATACGCGTGAATGAGAGGGAGGACAGTGGAATGGTGAGGATGCAAGGTGTAGAGGTGACGAAGGCGAATGAGTTTAAATACTTGGAGTCAGCTGTCCAAAGTAACAGGGAGTGTAGGACAGGGGTGAAGAAGAGAGTGCAGGCAGGGTGGAGTGGGTGGAGAAGAGTGTCAGGAGTGATTTGCGACAGAAGAATACCTGCAAGAGTTAAAGGGAAGGTTTAAAAGATGCTTGTGAGACCAGCTATGTTATATGGTTTGGAGACAGTGGCACTGATGAAAAGACAGGAGGCAGAGCTGAAGGTGGCAGAGTTGAAGATGCTAAAACTTTCATTGGGAGTGACGAAGAAGGACAGGATTAGGAACGAGCATATTAGAGGGACAGCTCAGGTTGGACATTTTAGAGATAAAGCAAGAGAGGAAAGATTGAGATGGTTTGGACATGTGTGGAGGAGAGATGCTGGGTATATTGGGAGAAGGATGCTGAATATGGAGCTGCCAGGCAAGAGGAAAAGAGGAGGGCCAAAGAAGAGGTTTATGGATGTGGTGAAGGAGGACATGCAGGTGGCTGGTGTGATAGAGGAAGATGCAGAGGACAGGAAGAGATGGAAACGGATGATCCGCTGTGGCGACCTCTAACGGGAGCAGCCGAAAGTAGTAGTAGTAGTAGTAGCAAAAACGTTAGCTTGTCAATATGGTTTCAAGTGTTAAGTTAGCATTCATGCTAATCGCTAGTTAACTGTAATAGATAATCAATGATGACTTCATGTTTGCTTGTGTGAGAGCAAGAAGTATGGCTCCCCCCAGTAATAGACATGAGGCATGAGATGGTGGTTAATAAACGGGGCTTTATTCCTCTACCGGACCACCCCGTGAGAACTGGGTTAAAAAAAGAAAAAAAAATACAATAAATGAAATGTATGTATGTATTTCTTGTATTCGCAATTCTTAATTCCCCCTACAGCAATACAATAGGTAGCAACTGAGCTGACACATTTATGGTTTATGTAAATTATGCATTAAATATGTCATAGAAAAACAACGAGATGAAGTTAAACTCAAACATACCTCGTAGGCTGCTTACCATTTAACAGGAGCTAAAGCTTGTTTGCTTCGTCCTTGTTCTTAAGGTCTTACGATTGTTATTTTGGCGCTTTTTGCGTTTTGCTTGCAAGGTGTTTCGTTTTGTTAATTACGTGCGGAACACTGGAGCGGCAGAACACAGTTCCGCCTCTAGGACTACTATAATATAGGTAGGAACCAAAAAATAGCTCAAAAGGCGCCAAACTGGAAACCCAGCTGACAATGTGATGCAGTTACAAGAGGGAAAGGCGTTATTGTTGCCAATTTCTCTCAAAGAAAACTCTCAAACTCTCAAAAAATAAAACTCTCAAAGTTCAATCAGCAGGCTTTATTGTCTTGGAAATTATGTTATGTTTCCAACTTTTCACCACATAAGGATATCATTTGGAACAATTGTAATATCACTGTTAACAAGAAATGTATATATAAAGAGAACTGGATTGAAAGGGGTATAGTCTTTGTTAGATTTTCTGATGATAAAGGCAATCTTTATAGTTGTGAACATTTCCTAAAAGCCAAATCTTTTCCCGTCAAATATAAAGAATTTACTTCTGTGATAAGGGCTATTCCCACAGGTATAATTGAATTAATGAAATGTCACTTAGGATATCAAAATGTTAATCTTCAAATACCTTTTTTAAAAGTTAATGGAATAAAATTAAACAGACATGAAATGTACCAACAAACATATAAGAAAAGTGCTTTATGACTATAATAAGATCTCACCCAGAGGGAAACCTTTCTGGAATTCACAACTGGATGACATAAAACGGCGTACGGCTTGGTTGTGCCCATTTCAATTCTGTATCTCAATAAAATTAGAGAAATCCATTTTAAATTTTTACACAACATCTATCCATGTAACGCATTAATTTTCAAATTTACTGACGTAGAACTTAATTGTACCTTTTGTAGCGCTGAGCCAGAAACGGTTATGCATTTGTTTTGTCACTGCCCCTCCTCATCTGTGTTTTGGGGTGACATAGAGAATTCTATACTTAACAAGACTGGACAGTCTTAATAATTATGCCTAAAGATATTATTTTTACATTTGGATGTGAAAATAAATCTTTAAATTACATGACGAATCTTATAATTGCACTTGGTAAATTCCACATACATAAAGTGAGGTTCTCTAGATCCCTCCCAAACCTTGGTGCTTTTCTGGTTGAGTTCAATATGTATTTAGACACGTTGGCCCTTATGACGAATAAAACAAGTGAACGCACACTGTCATATTATAAGGAACTGTTTTCTGTATCCCTGATTAATTTTCATTGACTTTATTTAGGTTATTGTTTATCATGTTTAGATACTGTAACGTGCATGGATTATTAGACACGCTGGCCGCTGGCTCGCTGGTCTGACCCTTTAGTCTAGCGGTTAGCTATGTCTACTGCGGTGCGGGCGATATAGGTTCGCTTCCCGGCCGCGGCAGTTCCTGTGATTGCGTTGTCCCCCGAATTCACTACAATACTTGTTAGTTGTTTACTTTGCATATTTAATTGATTACCTGCCTTTTTCCATTTTCACTTGAAGAAATTTTAATTATATAAGAATGTGTTATACTTAGCTAAAAAAAAGTTCGTTGTGACCTTCAAACTTTGAAAATATGCGATGTTTTGAACATATATTTAAAAATTTTTCTTCATGTCCCCTGCTTGTTCTGTATTGTTTATAATTGGTTTATGTATGTGTATGTATAAGTGTGTGTGTATAATATATATATATGTATGTATGTATGTATGTGTATGTGTAAATGTGTGTGTGTATGCGTGTGTGTGTGTATATATATATACATATATATGTATATATGTACTTGTGTGTGTGTGTGTGTGTGTATATATATATATATATATATATATATATATATATATATATGATGTTCTCTTTGTAATGTTTTGATTGGATTTAAATGAAAAAAAATTGTGAATTTTTATTTTCATTTCTGTATTTCGGTTTCACAGTGCTTCTGACAGTAAACATACTAAACTTACTTGCTGTCTCCTGGATGTTTATTAAGGAACCAGTTTAGCTATCTGCCAAGCTAGCAATCACGGTCTAGTAAGGACAGAATAATTTTGTTGAATCTCTCTGTTGCTGAGTTGTCTCAGTAACTTGGCAGGTCATCATTGATTTAATACTTTTTTTAATTTATAATTTAAAATTTCCCAGTGCAGGCCATGCTCAGTATGGTTGGGGCATGTGTGAAGTTTTTTTTTCATTTGACCCTCCACTAAAACGATACTTTCTGCATTAAAATGTATTGTATTTCAATATATATCAATGTTCCTTTCATATATATCAATGTCCATTCCATGTATATCAATGTTCATTCCATTCCATATATATCAAAAATCAATATATAATTCCTGTTTTGCTTGCAATTATATAAAAAACATTTTTTTAAATCCTCCTCTCACCCTTTTTCGGGTGGTGTGTGTCTTTCTCATGTTCGGTTCCTCTACCAGAGGCCTGGGAGTTTGAGGGTTCTGTGCAGTATCTTAGCGGTTCCTATGACTGCACTCCTCTGGACAGAGACCTCAGGTGTTGTTCCTGGAATCTGCTGGTGTCACTCTCCCAGTTTGGGGGTCACAGCCCATAGTGCTCCTATTACCACTGGGACTACTGTGGATTTCACCTTCCACATCCGATCTAGTTCTTCCTTCAGCCCTTTGTCCTTCTCTAGCTTCTCATGCTCTTTGGTCCTGATGTTGCCATGGCTCAGAATTGCTACATCCATCATTACTGCTGTCTTCTGTTCCTTGTCGACCACCACAATGTCTGCTTGGTTAGCCAGCACTTGCTTTTCAGTCTGGAACTTGAAGTCCCACGGCATCTTAGCTCTGTCATTCTCAACCACCTTTGGCGGTGTCTCCCATTTGGATTTGGGGGCTTCAAGTCTTTATTCAGTTCAGATATTCCTGCACACTATCCCAGACACTTGGATATGTTTTTCAGAGTACTCTTTCCCAGCAAGCATTTTACACCCTGCTACTAAGTGCTGGACTGTCTCAGGGGCGTTTTTACACAGCCTGCATCTTGGGTCTTGTCTGGTGTGGTAGACCACTGCCTCAAACGATCTGGTGCTGAGTGCCTGTTCTTGTGCTGCTATAATCAGGGCGTCTGTGCTGTCCTTCAGTATTTCCTTTTCTAGGCACTGGTAGGATTTCTGGATATCAGCCACATCTTCTATCTGTCAATGGTACATCCCATGGTGGAGGGGCGCACGCGTGCGCGCATACACACACACACACACAAACAAATATAAATAAATAAATAATACAAAATTATATATATATATAAAGTCCAGTGTGTCAAGTAAATTCTTTAGTTTTTTACTTGACTCACTGGATTATTTTGCTCCTTATTTGTTGAACACTTTCCCTACCGGTGAGTGTTTCTTTTAACAAAGTTTATATATATATGTATATATATGTGTGTATATATATATGTGTGTGTGTGTGTGTGTGTATATATATATATATATATATACACACATAAAGGGTGAAACAAGGAACACCCACAAGTACAACAAAATGAGCCCCCCCCCCCAGGACAAATTGCTGAGTGAGTACCTCAGGCAGCAGAAGACAGAGAGCGGGGAGGAAGAAGAAGAGGAGGTATCATGGAAGACCAAGCCCATCCATGGGATGTACCATCGACAGATAGAAGATGTAAGTGGCCAGCCTTCTCGCAATTTGTTATGTCCTATTCATGGTGCGGGGTTTGGCGCACCCCGGAAAGGGTTAAACAAAAATGTAAATAGTGACGTCACACGCCAGTTAGCTACACGCCGCTTGCTAGTCATGCACCGAGCATGTTAGGAAGAGAGCAGATGAACACAAATGCGGTTTGGCCCGAAGTCGGGTGCCTGTCGCCGTTGCTTGAATGAAGCCTGTAAACATCCAGTCCGTAACATCCAGTTTGCACCCTTGGTAGGCGGAGAGAGTTTCATGGTACTCTGGGGGAATAAAATTGTACCAGTCGAACTCAACGCTGTGTTTATTGATGCCAAGGGCCGCTACAGAAGACATGGCTGATATCGACAAATTCTACCAGTGCCTAGAAAAGGAAGGACCGAAGGACAGTACAGAGGCTCTGATCATAGCAGCACAAGAACGGGCACTGAGCACCAGATCGGTAAAGGCAGTGGTCTACCACACCAGACAAGACCCAAGATGTCCCTGATTCTGTCCAGCGCTTAGTAGCAGGGTGTAAAATGCTAGCTGGGAAAGAGTACACTGAAAGGCATAACCAAGTGGCTGGGATAGTGTACAGGAATATCTGAACTGAATACAGACTTGAAGTCCCCAAGTCCAAATGGGAGACACCACCATAGGTGGTTGAGAATGGCAGCGCTAAGATCCTGTGGGACTTCATGTTCCAGACTGACAAGCAGGTGCTGGCTAACCAACCAGACATTAAGGTAGTCGACAAGGAACAGAAGACAGTGGTAGTGATCGATGTAGCAATCCCGAGTGACGGCAACATCAGGAAGAAAGATCATGAGCAGCTAGAGAAGTACCAAGGGCTGAGGAAAGCGCTAGATCAGATGTGGAAGGAAAAATCCAAAGTAGTCCCAGTGGTAATAGGAGCACTAGGGGCTGTGACCCCTAAACTGGGAGAGTGACATCAGCAGATTCCAGGAACAACATCTGAGGTCTCTGTCCAGAAGAGTGCAGTCCTAGGAACCGCTAAGATACTGCACAGAACCCTCAAACTCCCAGGCTTCTGGTAGAGGACATAAGATCGAGGAACACACCACCCAAAAAAGGGTGAGAGAGACATGTTTTTCATTATATATAGGGATATATGGGGTCTGTTGTTTATCAGTGTCATTATTCAGTCCCTGAGAGAAACACGTACCTCATCTTGCATCATTTATTGCATTAGTCTTCAAATAACGATTTACACACACTAAAAACTGAGGTCTGTCTCTAATACCCCTGACTTCCCTGTGTTATTGACTGTGAAATGACCTCCTTTGTTGTTACGTTATCAAGTGAAACATAACGTTTCTAGAGTAGCATAAGCTCAATGACTCATGTGATATTAGCTTTGCCGCTTCCTCTTAGCATGCAGGGGCAGTTGTAGTTGTTTTCACATGGCCATTATGCATGCATGTTGATGCCTCAAGACATAGTTTTTTTTTCTTCTTCTTCTTCATTTTCAGTAGAGCCTGTTAGTGATGTTGCACTGAATTGCGTGAGCCAATTTTGACCCTTGATGTTTCTTTGAAGAGCCTTGAAAACGGTGTTGGTGTCCCTCGGCGGCCCTCCTTGTTTCCTACCCCTCCCCAGCCCTCTAATGTCCAGCCTGGATGAGAGCCCATTCACCCGCTATGTCTTATTGTGACACAGCCTAACAGCACCAGGATGCTTTCCATGTTAAGCCTTTCTCTCTTTTGTGTGCGCCAGCTTCCTTGAATAGTGCTGCAGTGCTCCTTACAAAATAGTTACCTACTTCACCCCAAATCCCCCCCCCCACTCCACCTTCCTCCCCCTCCACCTCACCCCCTCCTCCTTCATCCTTTCTGTCTTTATGGATTCGTAGCCAGTCTTCTCTGGCTCCTTTGTTCCTCACTCCAGGCTGGGCTCAGATCCTCTCTGCTCTCTGTAAGCCCGCTCCACTCTGTCATCAGGATTACAGACCACGCTGTAGCGGATTAATGACTGACAACTCCACACTCTTCTCAGCGTAGCACGGCACTCGTAGAGCTAGGAGGGGATATGTGACTGGTTGTGTGGGAGAGGAAACAACTGCTGGGGAGATAGCGCATTGTATCGGTCCGAGAACAATGCGCTAGTTGCGTGACGCTGTGTGTGAAGTGTAAACGTGTGGCTCCATTGGTGGGTTTCTCTGTGCTTGTACAAACGTGCATGTGATCGTCTTTGTGCGTTTGTGCTTATTTCGGGGTTGTGGTACTTGCACAGCAAAAGCACTTCCATTTATATACCTCACTGAAGCACAGCAGGACGCAGAGTTCACTTGGTTAGCATGGGGCCCTGATGAACTGAACTAGACAGGTTGATTGCAAAATGTGTGTGTGTGTGTGTGTGTGTGTGTGTGTGTGTGTGTGTGTGTGTGTGTGTGTTTGTGCCCATGTGTACATATGCATGCTCACAGATCCGTTTCTTGAACAACCAGCAAGAAAACTTGGCAGTTACAGCCCCCCCTAAATGTTCAGCCAAGTACACTATCTATCAATACCCAGGGGCATGCTGCTGAAACCTGTTCAAAGTGCACACCCTGGAACATTTGGGAGTGTGGGCTTTTGCCTGCCGAGGCTTTCCGAAACATTGCTCCTCTGCAACAGCTCCAATAACCGTTCCAAACAGAAGCGAAACAGATTCGGCTTCCTTCTGACTGCTTTGTCCAATGCAATTGGAAAGCGGCGCTAGCGATAAAAAATGAAAACAAGGCAAACGGGGGCCGACGTGTTCCAAGCGGCGGAATAAACAAGGCCAGAACCTCAGCTAGACCCTTGGATCCTGATAGATTGAGGCTGCCGATGTGTGTCACGAGTCTGTAACATGTGGGGCCTTCTCACAGCCATCGAACAGCTGAGGCTGTTTCCTGAGATTTGCCCTGAAGTATCCGGGCGAGCGGGCTGTGCGAACCGCCAGACGAAGACTGCAGCATGTTGCTCCCCTTCCTTGCATCGGGTTGCATAATCTTAGAAGCTCAGAATATGTTGGAGTCTTGCATGGCTGGAGGTTAACAGACATGTTCTGTTTACTGCTTTTTGCTCGGCTTGCTCCTTAGTCGATTAAAGCCTTCCAACATATGGTGCACAGTGCACACTTGACTGATCCCAAAACTCCACAGTTAGATCTTACACCTCGTCACATATGTGAGACTTGTTCAACCCAAAATGACAACATACAAGCAGCTGTGGCAAAATACTTTTATAGAGCAGTAATCCATATCTGAAATATAGCATCCAAGCAGAACAGCTCTGATATGTACAGAACCACACTCTCCCGTTATCTTGCTTTTTGTACACCTCTTGAGTAATTTGTCCTTTGATAATATTTGTGTGTGTGTGTTTGCATGTGTTTATTTATGTGCGTGTAGAAGCATGTGTAGCATTTTATCATCAATTTTATTAAAAGTTGTATATGTAGGTCATAATAATTGATTTTTTTAAATGTCTCTGGATATAAAAGCTGGTGTTCTGACCCTCATTATTCCATTAGTGAAGATGAATTCTGCAGCTGCACTTCTCTCTCTCTCTCTCTCTCTCTTTCCTCTCATTCCTCTTCCCTCTCCTGTTCACTCTGTTCCTTTTATCTTCCCATCACACACACACACACACACACACACATGCACACACACACATGCACACACGCATTATCTATCTATCTATCTATCTATCTATCTATCTATCTATCTATCTATCTATCTATCTATCTATCTATCTATCTATCTATCTATCTATCTATCTATCTATCTATCTATCTATCTATCTATCTATCTGTATCATATCATCCCTTTATCGTCTCTTTATCATATCACCCCCTCCCCACCTGGTATATTCCCTTTATCGTTTCTAATTATGTCTTAACTTCTGAGTCATATTGTGGACTAAACTTGGAGTATTATTCAACCTCAGCACTTTCACGTCCCTGCACCAGTATCAAGCACCTTTAGGTGCTGAAGAGGCATTTTCTGCTTCGTAACAACGTGCACATCCCAGTCAACCCATTCTCATTTTCACCCACAAGTCCAACATCATTTGCTGTGTACATAATCTTTTTCTCTCACCACCAACAGTTCATGTGTGCCATACAATCTTCCCCTTCTTTTCCCACTCTTATTTTCGAACCAGATCTGCATAACGTGTGAATGCATCTTCTATCCTTCTCAGGGAGGGTATACAGTGCATAACAGTGCGGTATGAAAATGTCTCTCCCTCCCCTCTTCTCCGCACTCAGAGGAACCAGAAGCACTTTTTCCTGTTCTTCTTGGCGGTGGCGGGTGGACGCACCGGCTGAGGGGATTCCTGGCGGTGGGGCGTTGTGGGCTGCGCAGTGGTGCTCTGTGGCGAACCCTCGGGGGGGTCGCCTACCTTCCATGTGCGTACGACCTGCCCCTCCTGCAGACGAAAGTCATGCTCCACACTAGAGAGTAGGAACGAGAGAGAGAGAGAGAGAGCGAGAGAGAAGAGAAAAGGAAGGAGAGAAAATAACGATCAGATCTAACTTACCACGGAAATGCGCAGTTAAGTTACAAATTACGAGAAATAAGAAGCGATAAAAGCGTAAAAAAGATAAGCGTGACAGATGGTCTGCAGATGCCACATTCCAGTCTGCAGGCAGGAGGCTTTATCAGAGTGAACTGAGTACTTGAATGCTAGAAAGGAGTTGCAATAGCAGGGGGAGATCCTAGGACTGCAGTTGACAAAAACCTACATGACAGTACAGTTCGTCAGTGGCGCCCCCAAGGGGTGGCCACTATCCCTGGCCCCCCTGCTGCCCCCCCCGTGAAACATTTCTGGGGGCGCCACTGCAGTTCGTTGTCTGTCACGTGACAGTATAGCGCCAGGGCTCCACAGCTGAGATGAGAATCGGTCTTTTCCGTTGCCTACCAACACGGGGATCGCTGGCTTGAATCCCCGTGTTACCTCCGGCTTGGTCGGGCGTCCCTACAGACACAGTCAACTCTGTGCGTAACTGTAGTCGTGCCAGTTTGTTGCCGTGTGCTATTGACAACGGCATACTTTTCGTGATGTCTGCAAGAATTACCATGGATAAATGTCAACGACATGCATAGAATTGTCGACAAACTTTCACCTGCACCTACCAGTATCCTCATCCTCATAATTGTGGGCGTAATTTGAGATGTACAACTTGAAACTTTTCACCCGTTTGCTGGTAGGTGCTGGTGAAAGTTTGTCGACAATTCTACAGTAGAAACCGGAAGTTAGTGGACTACAGTTACGCACAGAGCCGATTGGCCATGTCTGCGGGTGGGAAGCCGGATATGGGTATGTGTCCTGGTCGCTGGACTAGCGCCTACTCTGGTCGCTCGGGCGCCTGTTGGGGGGGGGGGATAGCGTGATCCTCCAATGTGTTACGTCCCCCTGGTGAAACTCCTCACTGTCAGGTGAAAAGAAGCGGCTGGCAACTCCACATGTACCGGGAGGAGGCATGTGGTAGTCTGCAGCCTACCCCGGATCGTCAGAGGGGGGTGGAGCAGCGACCGGGACGGCTCGGAAGAGTGGAGTAATTGGACGGTTACAATTGGGGAGAGAAAATCCAAAAAAGAAAAGAAAGAAAAAAGTAAGCAATAATACGTGAAAATACTCAATAAAGAAATAAACTAATAAGGACAATATCTACTTGCTGAATTATATTTGTCAGCAGCTATACGTTGGGTATGCCTTCCACCTCAAACTGTTTCTCTTTCTCTCTAATTTTCCGTTACTTTGCCGCCGTTCTTGCTGATTATGCAGTGGCCTAGTTAGGTGGTGTTTCTCATCACAGCACAGATGCTGGAAATAAAAGGACTCCCTTGGTTGGGGAAAGGAGGAGAGAAGTGCTGCATAGGGAGTAAGGAGGAGTGAACCGGCAGCAGGGCCCAGAGTTTTTTAAGGCAGAACAATGAGATGGGAGAAGAGAAAGAGGGGAGCCTCACGCTCACATCCATCTGGCTTCCACACTCCCACTCCCTCGCTCACGCACTCCATCCAACCACTTGAGTCTGCTTGCCTGTGCCTCTCACTGTTATACCAATGCACATAAGCACATAACAGCAAAATAAAATACAATTTATATGTATGTATGTGTCTTTGTGTATATAAACTCCAGATAGGAGCACAGTGAAAGCCACTGATAGGGACAAACAGAGTAAACAGTAAAAACAAAAAACAAAGCAAAACAAAAAACAAAAACAAGGTGAGTACTAACAGTACTTGGAGAGGATTTCTTCCCTCCGCAATATTTACAGCAGGTTAGAGAAAAAAAGGCACTTCAACAAAACCTCTTTGTGGCAGCTGGGACTGCTTCACAGCTTGAAACAAACCTCCACAGCTGCGTAAATAGATATGCCAGTTGGTAGGACAGTAAGTGATGGAGTCTGTCTCCCGTTCTACCGCTCTGAAATGAAGAGAGTAAATACAGGATCCCTTTTCCGTCTTCTCATCCACCCCTTGTGTGTGCCACCATCCAGCATAGCTCTCTACAGATCTCCCATGTGAGACTCCTCTCTTGTTCCTGCTGCGGTCTCTCTTTGTGAAAATGAATAGCCTCCTTCTATAGTTATGTGTGATCAAGGCAGCAGGAGCTGTCCACCCTCAGCCCTAATTATGAGTACACTGAGCCCACAAGCACTTGCGGGCAGGGAGCTGAGAACCCAAGGCAGCTCCTCAGAATGCTCCTCTCCTACCCTTCACTCACCTCTACTCTTCTTTCATTTTGGAAAGCTTTGTACCCATGGACCTCCTCCCTTTTAGCAAATTAGCTGTGCTTTGTGAAGGCTGCAGGGCATATTTCAGCAGTGGCGTGTCAGTGTGTTGATTTAGATGCAAATAATGATTTCCTAGACTAGTTTCTGCAGCGAGGTGTCAGGCAAAAGCCTTGAAACTCGTGCCATGTTCTGACACGTCAACTGTCATTGGACGACATTATGAGATGCAGGGGCGGACTGGGAATGAAAAATGGCCCTGGGCTTTTTTTACTCAGACCCCCCCTCCCAGCGATACGCCACCACGCCACACTTTATGTAAACAAGTTTACTGAACAATATTTATGACAATAACTTTAGTCAAATAAGTTTAAAATAGAACAAGGGGAACATGCTGCTCTTAGGAGGAGGCTGGCTAGAAGGAGCACATTTTGGCGCAATGGCACTGGCAGCAAGGTGGCGAGAATCTCTGGAACCATCTGACCAGTAAAATAAATAATACAGGAGGGAATGTGTTGGTGGAAAGACTGGTGAGTAGGCAAGTCAGAGAATAAAATAAAAATAAACATATTTCCTATCTCCATAAATTAGCAATTTCTGCAGCGGCTCACTTCTCTCAGCAATGCCATCTATAACCAGGTCAGAGTCCAGGGCCATTAAAACGTCTCGCTCAGTAGCCATGAGCATAAAAGCCTCCAGGTGCTGTTGAGATAGAGTGCTCCCGAGCCTACTCGCAAGCTACCTGGGTTACTGACAGCTTAAGTAGGAACTTGAAAACAAGGCCCAGGATGTGGTATGTGTTGGCCACAGACGCCAATGGTGTTACACCGAAATCTGTGATTTGTCAGATTATGTGAGCCTGCTTTTAACACTCAGACAGGATACGGCTGATCGATGCGGTTAAACGTAGGCATAAAATTAGAAATGGTTAAAGTTGGGCATTCTGGTGTAGATGGTCAATTTTTGACGTGGGTTTGGTGCGGTTAAGATTTTGATTAGACCCTGGGGGACGGCAGAAATAGCGCATTTTAGGGGCAGGGTCACATAATCTGACGAGTCACAGATTTTGGTGTAACATCGGTTGCTCTGAAACGGTCGTGATCCTGTCAGGATCGGTTCTGTGCATAACGGTCGTCCACCAGTTTCCTGTTTGTTGGTGTGTGCTATTGACAATGGCATATTTTTCGCAATGCCTGCAAGATTTACCATGGATAAATGTCAAAGACATGCACAGAATTGTCGACAAACTTTCACCTGCACCTACTAGCAAGCGGGTGAAAAGTTTCAAGTTGTGGACGTAACTTGATGTACAGCTGCCTAAGCATAAACCAGTCGTGGTTCTGTATGTGGTGGGAGTGTCGGAAGAGTTGAGACACGTATTTTCCGAACACTGCATCTCAGTTGCTTTCAAACCCCAAAATACGCTGCACCAGAAGTTGGTACACCCCAAGGATCGGGTCCCCCGGGACAAACAGAGCAAACTAGTGTACACTGTTAAGTGCCAGGAGGATTGCTGTGACTTGTACATTGGAGAAACCAAACTGGCTAAGAGGATGGCATAACACAGGAGAGCTAACATGTCAGGCCAGAACTCCACAGTCTACCCCCATCTACAGGCCAGTGGCCACTCATCAAGGATGAGGATGTGGGAGGAAATCTGGTTTGAACGGGGAGTTAAAGAGGCCATCTATGTAAAGGGGGAATGACCATTCCTGAACCGAAGGAGGTGGGGCGGGGTGGGGGCTAAAATTACATCTGTCACCACCTTACAATGCTATGATGGCAAACATTTCCCTATCCTCTGTGAATAGTGCACATGGCCATTGAAACTCTAGTTAATGGTCACATCAATTTGCATATGAAACCAATCGTTGGTTTCGGTCATTATGCCACTTTATACAACAGTTAGTTCCAACCAAGTCATTTGATTGGACAAGAGGCCTTCCTTGAGTGCTGATATTCAGTATAACAGCACTGGGACTTTTAACTCTATGCATCACTACGCCGCACAGGTATTCTATTAATAACTGTTAATTAGGCTACATTAACGGTCGTTATCAATATCAGATTGTAACAAAGATGGATATATTTCCACAAATAACATTTGAGAATAACATCTGAGTTAAATTAGGAATGGTGGTCAGAAGAGGACGAAGGGAAGGAAAGTGTAGATAGGCCTACTTCAGTGCAAACCTCCAGGTGTGCTGATATGACACCACCTAGACAAACCAGAGAAGAGCAAAAATGAAGCTAACACTGTCAGGCAAAACAACATGGGCTTTGAACTGCTTTCAGACATGGCTACGTCTCAGAAATATAAATATAGACATTCAGTCCGTTGAGAAGACCGAGCTGAATACAGTCTTGAGGCAGTTTTCCATCCGGACAACTAAAGGGGAGCACTATGGCATTAGGTCGCTTATGCGGCCTCGTACCTACGATCGAATCACAGCCATGCTGATATTCAGTATAACAGCACTCCCTCTCGTGTGATATTGCTTAAATATTGTTTATAAGGGTGGGGATACCTGCTGTCAGTTGAGACTGAGGAGGTCAGTTAGATGAGTGATGAAACGTCTCTCCCACTAAACGTTGTGTCCAGATGAACTGATTCAACTTCCTGTCACCCGTACGGTCCTTTAATGTGGCTCCGAACATTGCTAATCTAAAAGCAGTATGCTATAGAAAATGCTACTGTGTGACTTGACTTTGCACATGTCATTAAATCTTAGACTCCTTTTTCTAGATCTCTCCATTCCCACTCCTCCACAGCACGGCACAGGCTGAAGCAGTTCAGGGGTGGGCTTGGGGGGAGGGAGCGGCTTTGCCTAAGAGCTCGATCCCTGGCATATTTTACGAGGGAATTGAATCAGCAAATGTTTGGTTTACATGCAACTTTGCCCTGAACTCTGAAGCTTAGTTAGCTGCTCGTTGGAACAATTAGAGAAAATAACAACACAGATACCAGTGGGGATTTCTTGGGTTTGTTCTGCCTTGGCAACATTACGGCGCCTATTAGCCTCAGAGAAATACGAAGTGTAATTTCTCCTTACGTCTTCATTGTAGTCTGTTGACGTCTTGTTCGAGGGGTCTGGCCTGCTTTCCAGCACAGTCAAAGAAAAGGGCATGCGATTTGATCCTTATTGGACAGATACTGCAGATGAGAGGATACACTGCACCCATAACATGCTGGATGTGGTGTCAAAAATATTGCATCAAAGATAAAACAGACTCCTCTTTTCATGTGCTACATGTGAGTGGGGGGTATATCTATTTTTCCGTCCTTTCATCTGCAGGAGATCCATACAACACTACCAGCATGAGATGATCTCCCCCGTCTTTCCCCTTCTGTTCTCTCGCTCAACAGTGGAGGAGAGGCCTTCGGTAGAAACACGACAATGGAAAGGCAATCAACTCAAAATATTCTCATGTTCTCCGAGGATGACCGGGCTGGATCTGCCTGAAGAAAGAACATTTTATTTTCAGCAGGAATTACACGAGCGGCCGGTCTTTGTAGTGAGCTGTGTTGTGCGCGTGCTGCCTTGCTCAGGATTTTTAATGATGGAGTAGCAGCCTCACGTTCTATTCACACCTGTCTCTATATACTCTGCATGTGGACACAATGGCCAAAAATGTGCACGCACACACATACAGACACACACATTCCACTCCTCTGCTTCAATATTCTCTTGTCACACACAGATACACACACAAACACCTTCCTATTAAAACGGAGAAGAAGGGAACAGGCTGTACCCCAAGGCATCACAGGCACCCAGGCCTATTTACATTCTGTGACAGTCCCACTCGCTCCTTGATTATCAAAAGGTAGCCTAAACCGTGGCCCAGCCTTGAAGGCCCTTCTTTAGTACCGCCATGCACAGCCAGGAGTCACTGATTCTGCTGGTTTGGGGGAATACTCTTGTGTTATGTGCATTTCGTAAGGAGAGTGTAAAGAGCATGCAGCGTACGAATCTACTTAAGATTATCCGGGTGGCGTGGCGGTCTATTTCGTTGCCTACCAACACGAGGATCGCTAGCTCGAATCCCCGTGTTACCTCTGGCTTGGTCGGGTGTTCCTACAGAAACAGTTGGCTGTGTCTGCGGGTGGGAAGCCGGATGTGGGTATGTGTCCTGGTCGCTGCAGTAGCGCCTCCTCTGGTCGGACTGTTCGGGGGGGAGGGGGTGTTGGGAGGAATAGTGTGATCCTTCCACGTGCTATGTGCCCCTGGTGAAACTCCTCACTGTCAGGTGAAAAGAAGCAGCTGGTGACTCCACATGTATCGGAGGAGACATGTGGTAGTCTGCAGCCCTCCCCGGAATGGCAGAGGGGGTGGAGCACCGACCGGGACAGCTCAGAATGTGGGGGGGGGGTAATTAAACAAGTGACTCTCTCACAAGACTTTCTCACCTATCTACTGGTTCTGCTTTTGTACCCGTTCACGCTTCATACCATAAACTCAGTACAGCATGATGTTGATTTTGTGTCGAAGCCCTAAATCCAGATACAGATCGAAATCCATTTAGATGATGATACAAATAATTAATGGTGTGATTGCCTCTCCTGGAGCTGTTAAAGGATTGCATGGGCCTTATTGAGACTGGTGAACTAAATGATTTCCCTATTGCTGAATCACATACTTCTTCACATGAAAATACCCACAATATGTATAATGTTATACAGCTGTACGTGTAGTAAATTAAAATAATGTCTCCACTTGCAGCAAAGTCTATGCATTTACCATGTATGAGTGAACAAATCTTTTCTTTTTTTACTTGTAGATGTTGACTGTAAAAATCCCTACTTTTACTATTCCCGTGACTGATACTACTACTACTTTTTTCTTTTTTTGCGCTGCTCCTGTTAGGGGTCGCGACAGCGGATCATCCGTTTCCATCTCTTCTCCTCCTCTGCACCGTCCTCTGTCACGCCAGCCACCTGCATGTCCTCTCTCACCACATCCATAAACCTCCTCTTTGTCCTTGCTCTTTTGCTCTTCCCTGGCAGCTCCATATTCAGCATCCTTCTCCCAATATACCCAGCATCTCTCCTCCACACATGTCCAAGCCATCTCAATCTTGCCTCCCTTGCTTTGTCTGCACACCGTCCAACCTGAGCCGTCTCTCTAATATACTCATTCCCAATCCTGTCCCTCTTCATCACTCCCACTGAAAATCTTAGCATCTCCAGCTGCCTCCTCCAGCTACACCTCCTGTCTTTTTGGCAGTGCCACTGTCTCCAAGTCATACAAGATACACAACTCTTGTGGCTAACACTAAGTAAAATATTTAAACTGCTTTGAAATGCATTGACAGCAGGAATACAGATCAGTAATTCGTACTTCTTGGGAAGCCCTGTGACAGGCTTTATAAGATACCAGTACTTCTGTCACAGGAGTAACACAAGGGACCCCTGATGGAGCTGTTCAGAAAGCAAAATGATCACTGAGATATTTTACTGCGGGCAGGCGGGGAGACACCCTGGACAGGCCGCCAGTCCATCACAGGGCCCACACATTCACACCTACGGACAATTTTAGTATGGCTGATTCACCTGACCTACATGTCTTTGGACTGTCTTTGGTCTTTGGACGGCCTGCCACCCAGTGACTGCTCCAATAGGCTCCAGCATCCCTCCAGCGACCCTAATTAGGATAAGTGGCTTGGATAATGGATGGATGGATGGATGGATGGATGGATGGATGGATGGATGGATGGATGGATGGACGGACGGACGGATGGATGGATGGATGGATGGATATTTTACTGCAGGTGCAACAGGGAAAAAGCTGCATCCGTAGAAAAGGACAAATCTGTTCTCGAGAAAACACTTCAGGGAAGTGACAAGATGTCCAAAGTAGTTCCTTAAACTGAGCAGGGACAACAGAAACAAAAATTGGGAAAGAGCTGAGAGGAAGAAGCTAAGATGGAAAAAATATTGCAATAAAGATTGCATTAGAATAAGATTTATTATCAGGCCAACCCAAGATGATTTGTCATCACCACAAGCACATGAGGCAGTGACTGTGTGAAGTCCCTGCAAGTCCTTTGTGATAAGCAAAGAGTAATGCTCAAATATATCCTATCAGAATACACAACCAGTCCCAAGCTCGGTAAATTGGCCAGATAACCAAGTGCACCATACCAGCAACTAAAAGTAAACGAACAGAAACAAATTCCTTAGATATTACAAGATAGTTCTCCACCTTCAAGTTGCTTTGTAAATGAAGGAAAACAAGTCAGACATGATTCAGCAGGCACAAGTTAAAAGCTGCAGCGGGCTAAGAAATGGAAAATTCAAACGGATGCCGGTGCCCACTCCAGTATCTCACAACCCCGCCAGCAACAGACTGCCATTTTAAGAGGGACCTTGCTCTGTGGTCTGTTTTTGAAGAGCTCAATGTACTGTGGGAAAATGCTGTTTGTGATGCATTTAGAAAGACTAGCTAACATAAACTGAACTAAGGACCAAGGATGAAAAGCATAGCTGGAAATCCAGGCTACATCCCCGTGAATATTTTTTGTGTGTGGTAGTTTTAAAGCCAGTTTGCTCAGCGAATCACATTAATACTGTTAACCACACTGCCATCAGTGCGCACTGATATGGGCTCAAGAGCAGCTGAAACAATTTGAAGAAATATAGACGAGCATCAGTGGTGTTTTAGATATATGGAAATTATTCGGGGGGGGGGGGGCGGCAACCACAGGAACTGCCGCAGACGGGACGCGAACACGTATCTCCCGCACCGCGGAAGACATCGCTAACCGCTCGACTAAAGGGTCCTACCCGTTAGCCAAGGGCTAACGTGTCTACTTATACATGCACGTTACTATAGATATGTGTGTGTGTGTGTGTGTGTGTGTGTGTGTGTGTGTGTGTGTGTGTGTGTGTGTGTGTGTGTGTGTGTGTGTGTGTGTGTGTGTGTGTGACTTGGAGTGTACAGCGTGTCACATTGCAGTTGATGGGTTATGTCTGCTGAAAGTTCAGCCCTAGTCAACCTTCGTGTCCCAGCAAAAAACAAACCTAGAAATGATTCCCTCTATACAGAAAATAAAAGGACCTGTGGTGACTGGTTTCTTAAATTCTCAAGTGCTGTTGGCAGCCAGCGTCTTTTACATATTCAAGTGTATAGTTTGCCAATATGATGTAATTTTTCAACTGTTACGCAGCCAATATTGAGTCAGCAGGGTCAGCCGTCCCTTAGCTTATGGTTGTTAGTACAATGTGGAGTTTGAAATGCTGAGCGAGCGGTTTTCAATTCAGAAGGGTCTGCTGTCCTTTGAGCTTAGCACTGTTGGTATATAAGGGTGTCTGGACTGCTTAGCTGGCTGTTTCACTACAAGTGTAGGTGCAGATTTAGTGTAGAGTAATACACGTGAGGTGTGATTAGTGCAAAGCAAACAGTAACGGAGAGCGGCTCGGCAACATCAAACGTTCATTGTTCAGCTTTCTAGATTTTCCTGGCTCACGTTAGGTGAAACATATTTGTTTGTGGAAAGAAGGATCTATTTGATGGGATGTGTTACCTTAACGATCTATAATGACAATACACTCCCATCTGTGACTTAACGTCGGTGCCTACTTGCAAACCCCCCTTTGGGAGGGGGTTTATATATATATATATATATATATATATATATATATATATATATATATATATATATAAACCCCCTCCCATATATATATAGTAGCGAATTCGGGGGACAACGCAACCACAGGAACTGCCGCGGCCGGGAAGCGAACCCGTGTCGCCCACACCGCAGGAGACATCGCTAACCGCTCTACTAAAGGGCCAGACCCGCGAGCCAGCGGCCAGCGTGTCTTCTTATCCATGCACGTTACAATATATATACACTACCGTTCAAAAGTTTGGGATCACCCAAACAATTTCATGTTTTCCATGAAAAGTCACACTTATTCACCACCATATGTTGTGAAATGAATAGAAAATAGAGTCAAGACATTGACAAGGTTAGAAATAATGATTTGTATTTGAAATAAGATTTTTTTTACATCAAACTTTGCTTTCGTCAAAGAATCCTCCATTTGCAGCAATTACAGCATTGCAGACCTTTGGCATTCTAGCTGTTAATTTGTTGAGGTAATCTGGAGAAATTGCACCCCACGCTTCCAGAAGCAGCTCCCACAAGTTGGATTGGTTGGATGGGCACTTCTTTGAGCAGATTGAGTTTCTGGAGCATCACATTTGTGGGGTCAATTAAACGCTCAAAATGGCCAGAAAAAGAGAACTTTCATCTGAAACTCGACAGTCTATTCTTGTTCTTAGAAATGAAGGCTATTCCATGCGAGAAATTGCTAAGAAATTGAAGATTTCCTACACCGGTGTGTACTACTCCCTTCAGAGGACAGCACAAACAGGCTCTAACCAGAGTAGAAAAAGAAGTGGGAGGCCGCGTTGCACAACTGAGCAAGAAGATAAGTACATTAGAGTCTCTAGTTTGAGAAACAGACGCCTCACAGGTCCCCAACTGGCATCTTCATTAAATAGTACCTGTTAGAGCCTGTTTGTGCTGTCCTCTGAAGGGAGTAGTACACACCGGTGTAGGAAATCTTCAATTTCTTAGCAATTTCTCGCATGGAATAGCCTTCATTTCTAAGAACAAGAATAGACTGTCGAGTTTCAGATGAAAGTTCTCTTTTTCTGGCCATTTTGAGCGTTTAATTGACCCCACAAATGTGATGCTCCAGAAACTCAATCTGCTCAAAGAAGTGCCCATCCAACCAATCCAACTTGTGGGAGCTGCTTCTGGAAGCGTGGGGTGCAATTTCTCCAGATTACCTCAACAAATTAACAGCTAGAATGCCAAAGGTCTGCAATGCTGTAATTGCTGCAAATGGAGGATTCTTTAACAAAAGCAAAGTTTGATGTACAAAAAATCTTATTTCAAATAAAAATCATTATTTCTAACCTTGTCAATGTCTTGACTCTATTTTCTATTCATTTCACAACATATGGTGGTGAATAAGTGTGACTTTTCATGGAAAACATGAAATTGTTTGGGTGATCCCAAACTTTTGAACGGTAGTGTATATGTGTGTGTGTGTGTGTGTATTGTAGCGAATTCGGGGGGCAGTCTGGGAGACCGTCGCCATGGCCGGGACGCGAACCTGTGTCTCCCGCTCCGCAAGCGACAACGTTAACCAGTCGACTAAAGGGACTCTTTAGTCGAGCGGTTAGCGATGCCTTCTGCGGCGCGGGATATACGGGTTCGCTTCCCGGCCGCGGCAGCTCCTGTGGTTGCGTTGTCCCCTGAATTCGCTACATTGGTGTCAGAAGTGGGATGGAGCGACCGTAAGGCCATCGGAAGCGTATGCGCCCTGAGGCGTGAAGGAGCTGATATGCTTAAGCGCGGGGACGCGCTTCCCGAAGGAGGGGGGTAGTGTAGTGTGCATGGATTAGTAGACACGCTGGCCGCCGGCTGGGGGGGTCTGATCCTTTAGTCGAGCGGTTAGCGATGCCTCCTGCGGCGCGGGCGATACGCGTTCGCTTCCCGGCCGCGGCAGCTCCTGTGGTTGCGTTGTCCCCTGAATTCGCTACGGTGTGTGTGTGTAAAACTTTGTTAAATAAAGCACTCAACAGCGGCGAAAGTGCTCATAAGTGCCATAAACAATCATCAGCCAATGAGTCAATTTAATTCTTTATGAGACAGTACAAGCCTGTTTCATTCCATAAGCAGTCATCACCTTTTCTTTTTTTTTACCCCTTTTTCTCCCCAATTGCACTCGTCCAATTACCCTATTTTTCCGAACCATCCCGGTCGCTGCCCAACCCCCTCTGCCGATCCGGGCAGGGCTGCAGACTACCACATGCCTCCTCCGATACATGTGGAGTCGCCAGCCGCTTCTTTTCACCTGACAGTGAGAAGTTTCGCCGGGGGACAGAGCAAGTGGGAGGATCACACTATTCCCCCTAGTTCCCCCTCCCTCCCTGAACAGGTGCCCCGACCGACCGACCGACCGACAGGAGGAGGCGCTAGTGCAGCGACCAGGACACATACCCACATCCGGCTTCCCACCCACAGACACGGCCAATTGTGTCTGTAGGGACGCCCGACCAAGCCGGAGTCAACACCGGGATTCGACTGGAGATCACCGTGTTGGTAGGCAACGGAATAGACCCGCTATGCTACCCAGGCGCCCCTTAGGAACAATGTTTTACCTAAACATTTCTTAGTCACCTTCAACCCATGAACCGCTCTAATAACTACTCACTAACATTTAGTTTTTCGACAACACGCCTGATCTTTTAATATATGTCTGTTCAAAACAAGGACATGCAGACTTCCTGCATAATGAACATCTTCTTTATCTATTCCGGGTGCCAATGCCTTGTGATGGGGAAGCATGATGCAGTGGGTTAAAAGACAAGACGGGTTGATGAGGACTATGGGGACTCTGTTTGTCCAGGGTTTACCAGCCCCACTGAGGTATCGAGTGATGCCTGCTGGAGTGGAAGAGCCTGATGGATGAGCAGCTACGGAGCAGATAACAGGGAGAGAGGTGTGACGGCAGAGTGGCAGCTCGCTACCTGAATAAGGCAACTAGTAGAGTTCAAGCCGTCTGTATTTGTGTCTTGCCTAGTCACTCAAACGTGTCCACACATCAGCAGACATTCTTTAGCATTGTATTCTAAATGTTTGGCTGCTTATCTTATATTTGTGTGATGGTTAACACAATCTATTAGCAGGGGCTGATAGATAGGGAGTCGTTTGACCCAACGATGCAGAAAATAGAGAACAGGTGAACAGAAATATTCAACAATTTTTATTCATTTACTTCGGTGGACATCTGTTGATGACCGAGAATGTGGTCACAAACATATGAGAGGTATTTTCATTAGACCGTGTTGTTTGTGTTATAGGATACAACGGAGCAAGTAAACACTGGTACACCACGACATGCTAAAATGAACTGACCCCATTTTTGTACTGGATACTGGGGATATATTTTCACACTTGAACACAGAAAAGAACTTCAGGGGGTAATGACGTCTCTCACTGCGGTTTTCTTTATGTGGTGGTACACTTCACGAAGCATTTATGAATTATTAATATCAAGTTGGTTCTCTGAAACAGACGCATAGTTCATGAATCAATGTCGAAAAGTTTACACAGACTTTAATATATAGCTCTGCATCTATATGGTATCTACATAAATACATTTTAAATTAGGGTTAATTAATTAATAAATATATTGTAGCGAATTCGGGGGGGGGGGTAACCGCCACAAACGCCGCAGCAGGTACGCGAACCGATATATCCCGCACCGCGGGAGACATCGCTAACCGCTCGACTAAAGGGTCCGGTTCGTTAGTTAAGGGCCAACGCGTCTAGTTATCCATGCAGGTTACAATATTGACATTACATCGATATGGTGATGACACAAGATAGCGTCTGGGATTTTGGACATCATAATGTCGCGATATGGTATAAGTGTTGTCTTTTCCCATGGTTTAAAGTCTGCATTACAGTAAAGTGATGTAATTTTCTGAGCTTACCAGACTGTTCTAGCTGTTCTATTATTTGCCTTTACCACTTAGTTATTATATGGGCATTATATACAATTATTTATTGTCAATAATGGGAGTATAATTTATCATCAATTTATGTATGAGTTTAAATACTTCTGGTCGACTGTCTAAAGTAACGTGGTGTGCGAAAGAGAGGTGAGGAAGAGCGTGCAGGCAGGGTGGAGTGGGTGGGGAAGAGTGTCAGGAGTGATTTACGACAAAAGCGTACCAGCAAGATTTAAAGGGGAGGTTTACAAGATGGTTGTGAGACCAGCTATGTTATATGGTTTGGATACGGTGGCACTGACGAAAAGACAGGAGCGGGGCTGGAGGTGGCAGAGTTGAAGATGCTAAGATTTTCAGCGGGAGTGATGAAGAAGAACAGGATTAGGAATGAGTATATTAGAGGGACATCTCAGGTTGGACGGTTTGGAGACAAAGCAAGACAGATAAGATTGAGATTCTTTGTACATGTGTGGAGGAGAGATGTTTGGTATATTAGGAGAAGGATGCTGCTGCCAGGGAAGAGGAAAAGAGGAAGGCCAAAGAGGAGGTTTATGGATGTGGTGAGGGAGGACATGCAAGTGGCTGGCATGAAAGAGGAAGATGCAGAAGATAGGAAGAGATGGAAACGGATGATCAGCTATGGCGGCCCCAAACGGGAGCAGCGAAGGCAGAAGAAGACCTCGATATCGATATTGTGACGATATTGTGGGGATGACTGTTGGTGCTTTCACAAAACATTTGCACAATCAGATTTTTGATAAATCTACTACTACGTTCACTACCATAAAATATCGAGGTATTAGGTCCAAAAATATCATATTTGATTTTGTCCATATTACCCAGCCCTATTTTAAATATACAAAAGCATATCAACTTTATAGCCAATATAAACACCACTAGAGATGAGTCGCAGTTGGGACATACACATCAGAAAGTTAACATACTTTATAGACAATTATTGTCCAATTCGTCTGCTTATTTGATAATGTTTTCTTGCAAAGATATTACTGCATTGCAATGGCAACAGGAAGACTGAGAGTAGGTGAGCTTTAAGGGGTCTAATTTAGCTGTGGGTGTGATACCAGTGTGGTTAGTATTTATATGACACATCGTCCACATTAGGCAGTGCTTCCCTGTTCCGCATGCCCCTCTTGATCTTTTTCTCTCTACCCTGTTTCAAAGACATGGCATAATGGTGATGGGTACCATCTGGCTCTCACTATTGGCAGGAGTTAGAATCTGTGATTATTGCCAACAGAATGAACAAGGCCTATCTCATCCTCCCCTGGTCTCTCGGTCTTTCATGCCCCTTCTTTTCCTCTCTCTTTCTCTCGCCCTTCCTCCATCTCACACCTAGCCTATATATCCCTCCTCTTCACTCACACAAACCTACAGGAGCGTTCACAACACTTCACTCTTTTGAACTGAATGATCAAAATCGAAACGGTTTACGTGTCATTCATTCTCTGTAGTGTTTTCTCTTTGTTTGTATGTGGGCTGCTATCAATGGCGGGTTTGTAACTGTACTCTTGTGCGTTGGTGTGAGCTGCGTCAATGGTGGGTGTGTTTGTTGTGTTTATGGGAGACAGTGAAGCAGAAAAAGAGAGAATTAAGCATGTAGATACTGTTCTTTATATCTGTAACGTTAGTTGCCTGGGCCCAGGCCTTTGAATCCGCCCACTCCACCCAGTTGACTGATTCTTCTGGTCTGGCGTCATGACATGAAACAGCGGTTTCTCGGTTGAAAAAGCGATTATCCAATGAGCGCCACAGGGGGGTGGGGTGGGGGCTAACGATTAGCCAATCAGCGCCACGGGCGGGACAAACGCCGTAGTCAAACTGCGCTGTAACCAAGGAGGAGAAATAACAGCAATGGCGACCGCTACAGACAAGATAGGTGCTGCCGTCGAGGCTGTTCTAGATCGATTAAAAGTATCGCCCGACATCGTAGTTTGTTTTTTACTTTGCTCCACTCCTCTCTGATACCAGAGAGGAACCAGTATGTTGGCATGGCAACGCATCAGCGTCGACTTTAAATGACGTTAGATTCAGGCGGATACGTTGGTCTCTAGCGATTTGTTACAGAAAATTGAATCCCCCTCCCCCCACGGACATCGGTTAGAGTGGAGTCAATGTCAGACTGAAGATGGAAATGGAGTGTAACGAGTTGATTTTTCTGCCTGGCTATCAGGCAAAGAAGTTAAGAGATCATGCCTGCTGCACATTCCTCGTTTGTTTCATGTGAACGAGACTAAAACCCGCAGTGTTTTCCTACTCTGTCTAGTGGGAAGCCTGTTGCTCCATGGCTTGCGTAACGCATTTAAAACGATATATAGATATTGTGTATTTAACACAATATGTTACAGCTTGGCCCTGAAGTAAAGATTGATTACTGCAGGAGAACTGCCAGCCCTGCCCTTTACACACTTCACACACACCACCTCTCCATGATCAGCTTCATTTGCAGGGGCAGGCAGAGACACGCACACACACGCACACACGCACGCACGCACGCTCACGTGCAATAGACACTGCCCCCCTACACACACATAAATAGGTCTCAAAGCCCTGACAGGGTTGTTAGTGAAAGGTCAATGAGAAGAATCCTACAAACCTTTCTTTAGAAAAACCAAAACCTCACACAGCCAGTTGGAAGGCAAGCCAAGTCTCTGTTTTTCCCTTGCTTGTTCTCTCTGTATCTGTCTGTTTCCGTCTTTCTCTCTCTCTCGCTCTCACACGCGCACACACACACGCGCGCACACACACACACACAAAAACCTGGATTTATCTGTCACTCAGTGCCGTGTTCAGTTATCTTTCTTCTGCTCTTTTCCTTCTTATTCTTCCATTTAGAGGCCCATTTTATTTTTCACTACTCGTTATGATCATGGCAGATAATATTTGTCTAAATTTAATCACTGACTGTATTATATATATATATATATATATATATATATATATATATATATATATATATATTGTAACGTGCATGGATAAGTAGACACGTTGGCCGTTGGCTAACGGGTCGGACCCTTTAGTCGAGCGGTCAGCGATGTCTCCCGCGGTACGGGAGATAGAGGTTCGCGTCCCGGCTGCGGCGGTTCCTGTGGTTGCCCCCCCGAATTCGCTACAGTATATACACTCACCGGCCACTTTATTAGGCACACCTGTCCAACTGCTCGTTAATGCAAATTTCTAATTAGCCAATCACATGGCAGCAACTCAATGCATTTAGGCATGTAGACATGGTCAAGACGATCTGCTGCAGTTCAAACCGAGCATCAGAATGGGGAAGAAAGGTGATTTAAGTGACTTTGAACGTGGCATGGTTGTTGGTGCCAGACGGGCTGGTCTGAGTATTTCAGAAACTGCTGATCTACTGGGATTTTCACGCACAACCATCTCTAGGGTTTACAGAGAATGGTCCGAAAAAGAGAAAATATCCAGTGAGCGGCAGTTCTGTGGGCGAAAATGCCTTGTTGATGCCACAGGTCAGAGGAGAATGGCCAGACTGGTTCGAGCTGACAGAAAGGCAACAGTAACTCAAATAACCACTCATTACAACCGAGGTATGCAGAAGAGCATCTCTTAACGCACCAAACGTCGAACCTTGAGGCAGATGGGCTACAGCAGCAGAAGACCACACCGGGTGCCACTCCTGTCAGCTAAGAACAGGAAACTGAGGGCACAATTCGCACAGGCTCACCAAAATTGGACAATAGAAGATTGGAAAAACGTTGCCTGGTCTGATGAGTCTCGATTTCTGCTGCGACATTCGGATGGTATGGTCAGAATTTGGCGTCAACAACATGAAAGCATGGATCCATCCTGCCTTGTATCAACGGTTCAGGCTGGTGGTGGTGGTGTAATGGTGTGGGGGATATTTTCTTGGCACACTTTGGGCCCCTTAGTAACAATTGAGCATCGTGTCAACGCCACAGCCTACCTGAGTATTGTTGCTGACCATGTCCATCCCTTTATGACCACAGTGTTCCCATCTTCTGATGGCTACCTCCAGCAGGATAACGCGCCATGTCATAAAGCTCGAATCATCTCAGAATGGTTTCTTGAACATGACAATGAGTTCACTGTACTCAAATGGCCTCCACAGTCACCAGATCTCAATCCAATAGAGCACCTTTGGGATGTGGTGGACCGGGAGATTCGCATCATGGATGTGCAGCCGACAAATCTGCAGCAACTGCGTGATGCTATCATGTCAATATGGACCAAACTCTCTGAGGAATGTTTCCAGTACCTTGTTGAATCTATGCCACGAAGGATTAAGGCAGTTCTGAAGGCAAAAGGGGGTCCAACCCGGTACTAGCAAGGTGTACCTAATAAAGTGGCCAGTGAGTGTATATAGACCTAAACAATACGCTTAAATATCACCAAGTGTCTCGGAGGAGCTGACTTAAATATGTGCACACACTGCAAATCTAATGCAGATGTATGTTTGCCTAAGTGAATTGTTCCAAGAAATACTTTATGTATTTGTTCATTCGGTGGTGAAGAAGTAAAACTGTAACAAGCCGCCAAAGTAATTTTTCTTCCTCACCTCCTCTCTGACATCCTTCTCACCCCTATATCCTGCTCTTTTCCCATCCATTCCAGGGCTCTGGGTTTGCACCACTTCTCCTCATCTCCCTCTAGGTGTGAAATGTATTTATATTCTGAGCGCGGCGAGATGAAGAGGGGAAGTGGAGGAAGTGACACAGGCACTCTGCTGGAATAGGTGGCCATCTCTGATGTCTGCAAAATGACATATTTTTTTTCTTTCTGTTTAAACTGTAACAATGCAAAGCTGTCAGTCGCTATGGGCCAGCGTCGGGGCCTTGTGGTTGGATATTTAAATGTGGCTGCCATGCCCTGCTGAGCCACGAAGGAAAGTGAATAGAAGCTAATGAAAGAGGACATGAGCCCAAACCGAGAATGTGCTCTCCGAAGACCAGAAACTACGCAGAAGCCCATTACATTGCCTTGTGGTGCAATACACCCCGTATCGAATCCCGCACCGGACAAGAAAATACCCGGTTACATTGGTGGCAGTGGTGGGATCCGGAAGTGTGCAGATCCTCAGAAGTCTCTTCGGAGCGCGGGAATGACAAAGCGCGAGGGCGCGCTTCCGGGGAGGGTGACGACTGTAAACTACTAATAAGACACGTTAGCCCCTAGCTAACAGGTCTGACCCTTTAGCCAAGCAGTTAGTGATGTCGCCTTGTGGTGCAGTACACCCCGTATCGAATCCCGCACCGGGCAAGAAAATAACCGGTTACAGCAGTAACCCCCACCGCAGATCTAAATATACCCCTGACTGACAGCAAATACCCCACACTTTGTTCTTACCAGATTCTCCACTTTGTAATACTCTCTCCCGCTTCTCTAAGTCCCCTTTGAATTGAATTTTCCCCCATTTTCCCCTTGTGACCCCTCACAGTTGCACTTGTAAGAACCGGAACAAGAAAGTGGTATGCAAGATACTCTTTACCACCCATCCTTTTTTTAAATGCAACCAATGGATTTTCTGCAAAACTCATCAGTCCACATCAATATACTGCTTTTCATTTCTATTTATTTATTTATTTATTTATTTATTTATTTTACATTGCAAGTTATGCTAACCCATTCTATCATGGGGAAATACTGAACTGACAGTCCAGCCCTTTGGCAGTCAGTCTTCTCTCATACCAGGCCTACAGAGATAGCCCCTGGTCCCCTTTACCATTATTATTACTTTTTAAAATCTTTTAAAGGCACTGAGATAAATGTTTAATGTGGATGAATATTTCACCACTCTCCAGTTAGGCATTTGTAAAAAGATACAAGAGGTGCAGAAAGTGAGTGATAGAGACTTAGTTCAGGAGAGAAACTAAGATGCAGATATTGAGATGTAGGACGAGTTGTTCCACTTTCCTTCGCCTGAACTTGCGATTCCATTTCTCTCTCTCTCTCTCTCTCTCTCTCTCTCTCTCTCTCTCTCTCTCTCTCTCTCTCTCTCTCTCTCTCTCTCTCTCTCTCTCTCTCTCTTTCTCTCTCTCTCGATCCCTTTCCCTCTTTCTAACACTCTTCCAATCTCCTCAGTCAATCTCATTTCTCCATCCTCCTCTCCAATTCCCCCATGATCCACCCGCTCTCTCTCTCTGGTGCATTGGCAGTCGAAAAACAGTGGGATCCAGTTCTGTCACACAATGTTGTGTCAGTGGACTTGTGCGTCAGAAAGTGCTGATTCATGATGGGCGTGTGGAGAGAATGGGGAATGATGAGTTGGTACAGTAGGCGATGTCACAAAATGTTCATCTCAAGCCTCCCAATGGATCATTATGAGTCTAGTCCTGATCCAACGAGCCTAAAAAGAGTCTGCGAGTCCTCCACCCCACCCCCAAATGTCATAGTTGTCATGTCATGCCATAGTTATGTTACACGGATGTACATGCATACAATACATATTTATTTTATTTCTCTTTTTTGCCCCCCCCCCTTTTTCGCCTCAATTGTACTTGGACAATTACTCCGAGCTGTCCCGGTCGCTGGTCCACCCCCTCTACTGATCCGGGGAGGGCTGCAGACTACCACAAATCTCCTTTGATACATGTGGAGTCGCCAGCCGCTTCTTTTCACCTGACGGTGAGGAGTTTCACCAGGGGGAAGTAATGCGTGGGAGGATCACGCTATTCCCCCCAGTTCCCCCTCCCCCCCGAACAGGTGCCCTGACCGACCAGAGGAGGCACTAGTGCAGCGACCAGGACACATACCCACATCCGGCTTCCCACCCACAGACACGGCCAATTGTGTCTGTAGGGCCGGAGGTAACACGGGGATTCGAACCGGCGATCCCTGTGTTGGTAGGCAACGGAATAGACCGCTACACTATCCAGACGCAGTACAATACATATTCTAATAACGTTAAGGGGTGTTTATTGACACTGACGAATGTTTGTTCAAAGGGTCAGAACGGCCATTTGATGAAAGGCACAGACACTCTTACAATGTGGAAATGAGCCCCCCCCCCCATATAGCTATCAAACAGTATGAATGGCGTACCCACCAGCTAGCAAGAAAGAAAAGGGAAACAAAATACGCTTTCTCGGCACTCCTTTTCTCAATTATCTGCTGCTCAGCGAATGAGATATGATGGATTGTCATCAAACGAACCCCTAAGAGCCTTAGTGAGCATCTCGCAGTCCAGCTCCGAATGTGCGTTCCAGAAAGTGGTTTTGGCTCCGAACGCACATCACATTAATCCATCTCAGACTAGGAGACCGTCGAGCTCCTCCAGCAAAGTGCATCATCAAACAATAGCCAGAACAGCACCGGAGATAAAGCACCTGAGTACAGATCTGATTAGGCTGCCTTGTCGGTACACTCCATGGGGATTAAGCACAAGAGTTTCTTATTAGGACTCCTAGCTTTGTTCCATACAGCACATACGCCATTAGCAAAACGCATAATGGGAGAGGAATCTCAGATTTAAGGGCTCTACCTCCCTAATTAACCCGAGCACGTCGCTACACAATCAGATTCACGTATTAATATGCAGTTAACGTGCCACTGGTGCCGGGTAAATAAGACCAGATACACGCGTTTCTCTTTCCCAAATACCAGCCCTCTAAAGAGGAACAAATAAAGCGCGTATTTACAAGGCTCGCTCTTGTACAAATCGTTCAAAAATGTTGCGATCTGTAGCCACATTTGCATGCTTACAGCTTCATTAGCATTTTTATATAAGCCTCGCCCTAAAAGATGTAACGAGTAATGAGAGAACAAAGCACACACACATATACTTACACAATCACTCACACACCCATGTGGTCATGATAGTATTGTTATTCCCATTATTTTCAATTTGACTCAAGTTTTTCCCCCCCACAGCTTTTATTATATGAGTATCGGTTCATCTTTCAACAGAACTTGGCAGTAACAAACTGTCAGTACGGATCTCGGGGTTTGTGTGAGGTTTTGATGAGGGCCACAATCTCTACCGTTTTATTTATGATTTTGATCCGAATGACTGAAACTAGAACAAGTAGTTACAGTGCCGGTTTAATTTGGTCTTTTACCCCAATTTTTATGATGTTCATTTATTTAAGTTTTGGCTCAACACTTCTTTTGGATCACAAACCCCAATTTTGGTATTTTTACTCTATTTTTTTTGCCCCCCCCCCTTTTTTTTCGCCCCACTTGTATCCGGCCAATTACCCCACTCTTCCCAGCCGTCCCGGTCGCTGCTCCACACCCCTCTGCCGATCCCGGGAGGGCTGCTGAATACCACGTGCCTCCTTCGATACACGTGGAGTCGCCAGCTGCTTTTTTTCACCTGACAGTGAGGAGTTTCGCCAGGGGGACGTAGCACGTGGGAGGACCACGCTACCCCCCCCTCCTCCGCCCCCAGTTTCCCCTCACGCTCTATTTTTTAACCACACCAGCACTTTCATGCATACCCACAAGCACAAAGACAGTTACACACACAAACACAGACATACATACACAGTTACTGTGTGTGTGAGCGTGCGTGTGCGTGCGTGTGCGTGTGTATGCGTGTGTATGCGTGTTGTGGTGTGAACAGAGCAGTGCTCACAGGTAGTGAAGTTACGGACCCTGGAGGCTGACAATGGCAGTGACCATGACAAAGCTGTACAGCATCAACCTCTGAAATCCTGCGCAGAGGAGATCACGTCATTAGCCAGTCAGTACATACTACATAACCTGCACGTGCAGCAGGAGAGCTGCCGTTCTGTCTGTTCTGCAGGGACAGGGCGAAGACAACGGGTTTTCACACAGAACTTGTGTAATACTGAGCGTTAGACGATGGCTCCTCATTTAATTACTGTTGAGACAGAGCAGTTTAATTACTGCAGGATTGCATTTAATTAGCTTAGTAATTGAATATAGACTGGTACTGTATTCACTTTAATTCAGGGTTTTTGAAGTGTTCTCATAAATGTTAGTTTGGGAGGCGCTCATGTGCAGTTTTCCTGACCTATGTAATATCATTATATGAGCTCATGCCATTTAATTAGTGGCTCATTGGGAGAGGGCTAATATTTGTTGTTGCACGCTGAATGAACATTTTTACATCATTTCCCCAAACACAATTTCCAAGTGTAACTGTTTGGGTCAACTGGTATGGTGTGAACCTGTGCAGTGAAAATATTGCTTTGTCAAGCAGCGTTTTATGATTATTTTTTTTTACCCCTTTTTCTCCCCAATTGTATCCGGCCAATTACCCCACTCTTTCAGACCGTCCTGGTTTCTGCTCCACCCCCTCTACCAGACTACCACATACGTACCTCCCCCAACACACGTGGAGTCGCCAGCCGCTTCTTTTCACCTGACAGTGAGGAGTTTCACCTGACAGTGAGAAGTTTCACCAGGGGGTGTAGCACGTGGGAGGATCATGCTGTTCCCCCTTTTCCCCCGAACAGGCGCCCCGACCGACCAGAGGAGGCGCTAGTGCAGCGACCAGGACACATATACCCACATTCGGCTTCCCACCCGCAGACACGGCCAGTTGTGTCTGTAGGGACGCCCAACCAAGCCGTGAGGTAACAAGGGAATTCGAACCGGCGATGCCCGTGTTGGTAGGCAATGGAATAGACCGCTACGCCACCCGGACGCCCTCAAGCAGCCTTTTAACTGAAAACATCTATCCTGTCAGTCTTAGTTCAGTCCTCTTTTTCCATCTTTCGCGTTTTCTTTCATGGTCTATTTTCCCCCTTTTCGTCCAACACCACCCTTCTCCACCTGTGTCGCATTCTCTGTCAGACCATCCTTAACTGGAGCTCCAGAGAAAGGAAAACCTCTTCCCCTGTAAACCCAGTGAAATCCCCATGTCACGCTCAAAACGGGCGTGTAGGTTTGACAGGTCAACAAGTTTTTCTTTCACGGAAAGACAATAGCATGGAAAGGCTGACTCCCTGGCGCAGCATTAAGGAGAATACCCAGAACAGCCACTCGAGAGCAGATCACAGCATCGTATTATACACCTTGCTAATAACATTACCCCCCCCCCTCCCCCCCGCTCCTATTTCTCCTTCTGGGCCCACGGTGAGTCCTTCTCTCCTCTTCGTAACACCATTCTCTCACAGCAATCTTCCCCGTATTGGTTTTATCTTCTTTTTTTCTGGGGGGAGGGGGGTCCCCCCCCTCTTTGTTCTCCCAATTGTATCCAGCCAATTACCCCACTCTTCCAAGCCGTCCGGTCGCTGCTCCAACCCCCTCTGCAGATCCGGGGAGGGCTGCAGACTACCACATGCTTCCTCCGATACATGTGGAGTCGCCAGCCGCTTCTTTTCACCGGACAGTGAGGAGTTTCACCGGGGGGACGTAGCGCGTGGAAGGATCACGCTATTCCCCCCAGTTCCCCCTCCCCTCCTGAACAGGCACCCCGACGGGACCTGTTAGGGACCCCTAACCAAGCCGGAGGTAACATGGGGATTCAAACCGGCGATCCCCGTGTTGGTAGGCAACGGAATAGACCGCCAGGGAGGGTCTCTCCCTCTCCTCTTTCACAACCTCCTTTTTCTCGATCTGTGTCTCATCCACAGATCGCGACAGGGACCCGGCAGACCATAACTTCCCTAATTTCTTTTCCCGATTTCCCCTCCTCTTCCATTGTCTCGTGTCTTCTCTCCCTTTACTATCTTTATCCTACCCCCCCCCACAGCCTTTGTTTCTTCTCTACTTCAACTAGATTTGAGTCTCACGTGGACGCCGGTATTTGTAATTGTGACATTTTGACGTTTCGAGCGGAGACACGTGGATTTCCGGGTCACGGAATTCCTCTTCTGCTCTCCGCCATCATCCATCTCACTGTAAACTGTGAAATCCTGTTTGTTAATTGACTGATTTTCAATTCAAATCCGGAAGAGTGGGACGATTAGGCGGCAGCCGCGCGAGTGTGCCTGCGCGTGTGAGACTTTGTGCGAGAGCGATAACGAAAGGAGAGAAAGAGAAAAGAATGACAAAAGGAAAAGGGAAAGTGAGCGAGGAAACGAGTTCAAGCGGATAGGTGTACGACTCAAGTCCTTGTATGTTGCTGTTAATCCGTTATTCAGATTTTGAGCGGGGAGTATGTGAAACCATGCGATGAGTCTTGACAAGCTCTTATGTCTAAGCTCAGTGATCAAACCTGCGGCATTAGTGGCACCTCCCGTACTCTGGCTCTCTTCTCAAATCGCGTCTCACAAGAGCAATAATCCTACCATGCCGTAAAGCTGAACGTAGTGGCACGGTAGGACACACGCTGTCAGTATTAACGTGTGAAACAAGAGATCAAGATTTCAAAGTTCACGCAAATGTGCTCAAATATGCAAACACAAGTTCCACAAATATTGCAAACACAAGTTGCACAGATATGAAAACACAAGTTGCACACACAGCGAGTGTTGGGCCCAGGCTCTTACCTGTAGATGATGCAGGCGCAGTCTCTGCAGGTCCCACAGTTCTCTATGTCCTGTCCTGTTCTGTAGGAGTGTCGCCTGTTGAAGGGGCACAGGGATGACGTCAAAGCGGGACACAAAGTAGAGAATGTGTTGTTGTCTGAGAGAGAGCGAGAGAGAGTTTGTGTGTGTGTGTGTGTGTGTGCGCGCGCGTGTGCGTGTGACTTCCTTTTCTATAAAAGTGAGATTTGATTTCCCGTGTTGAACTTCTGGGATCTATCAATCTCCTCTCCGCAGCTCCGCTTGATCGTTTTTAATGAACAATATCGCTTCCAACGGTCTCGGGCTGTTACGTAAACCATGACTCACTGTAACACTTCGGGCATAAAATAATGCTTATGAGGTAAAAGTCAAGTCTGCATGCATTAGACTTAAGCCCATCACGGAGTCCTCGTAGTGGAAAGCCCTGTCTGCTCCGGAAGAGTGATATATTTCATTTGACAAGAGGTCACACAACAGCATGCTAAAATGGCAGCGATTCATATTCTTGGCATGGGTGTTAGCGGTATGATTTGGATTAGGCGGCTGAGAAATCAGTCAAAGCTTCCCATAGATTCCCAGACGCCCATCCATCCATGCTTCTATCCTTCCTCTCCGATCTTGGAGCCCCCCCCCCCTTCCTCGCATGATGTACTATTTTGGTATGATAAGGCAGGAGAAATTGTTAAGCAGCTTACAACTTGGGAAGCAGATTAATTAAAGCGATGATGAGAATTGTAAAGAATTTACACTAAGAGGCATGGAGCATCTGAACCCCCCCCCCCACCACCACCACCACATCATCAACGTGATCGTAGCCTAATGCTGATTCCTATCTATCACAGCCAAGCTGCATGCATGAGGAAAGAGTTGCAAAGCATCTGCAACTAACCTGCCAAAAAGGGAGCTTCTAGTCTGACGAGAGACTCTTCAGCGTATCAAGGGGCAGAAGTGGCATGACTGACATGGAGTCATCATAACAACATCTTACCTGATTGCATGTCTTTTTCCCCACAACCCTACCTCCTCCTGAAACTCGGTCTTTCTTTCATCAGGTACTCTACTAGTTTACCTACCTTCTCAATATCACCAGATTTGCATGAAGTTCTGTCCACACAGCTTTGTTGCCAGAAGTATTTAGAGCATCACAATGAATGCTAGGACCTGGCTATAAATAGAGGCGCTCTGTCAAGGCAAAGCTCAGGCAAAACAACCACCTATCCGTAATATTCACAGCACAATGCAGGATGGTTATTACTGCGGGGCTGCTGATATTTCTCTTCCTTGGGAAAACGACTTTACCCACAATAACTCGTTTGTTTACTCAATTCCGAGAGAGAGGAGACAATCTTCTAGTGCAAAACGATCGTCTCTGTGTTTTGTCTGGCACTCGTTTATGTGTCTATGGGTCAGAAGCAAATACTTGTGCAGGATAAATGAGCCCCCCCCCTCGTTCCGAAATGGTGATCTCTGAGGATGCATGATGACATTTACCTATCAGGGCTCCTAAATACCAGGCATTAATAACTTCTGTCGTCCCACAGAGCTTCTAGAGGCAAGCCTCTTCTCCGCCTCTTCGTCTTTCAACTTGACCAGTTTCAAATACATTTGCATATCCGGGGCGTCCGGGTAGCGTGGCGGTCTATTCCGTTGCCTACCAACACGGGGATCGCCGGTTCGAATCCCCGCGTTACCCTCCGGCTTGGTCGGGCGTCCCTTGCACAGGCACGATTGGCCGTGTCTGCGGGTGGGAAGTCGGATGTGGGTATGCGTCCTGGTCGCTGCGCTAGCGCCTCCTCTGGTCGGTCGGGGCGCCTGTTCAAGGGGGGAGGGGGAACTGGGGGGGATAGCGTGATCTTCCCACGCGCTACGCCCCCCTGGCGAAACTCCTCACTGTCAGGTGAAAAGAAGCGGCTGGCGACTCCACGTGTATCGGAGGAGGCATGTGGTAGTCTGCAGCCCTCCCTCCCCGGATTGGCAGAGGGGGTGGAGCAGCGACCGGCTCGGAAGAGTGGGGTAATTGGCCGGACACAATTGGGGAGAAAAAAATCAACAAAAAAAGAAGAAAATTTGCATATCCAGATGACTAAATTGACTATTTAGTTTTTATGTGGTTATGCAAATTGAACATAAAACGTGTACGGCTCTACTCTCTGATTATATTAAACTCAAGGTGAACGCCAATGTCAGTTTTACAATCTCATCAGTGAAAAGCTCATCTCTTCATGTGGGTTATTTAATTCGCTGATCACACGGCACATGCCTTGAAAGCTGCTTATGAGAAGTTTTGCACTGATATGTCTCAGTCTAACGGCGACGTCTCCATGTGAGCAATATACGTAAATGACCCCATCAACAAGAATATTAGAAACGACTTTATAATGATTCCAAATACTTGTCTCTGGGTCAGCTCCCTTGTGAAATCTGATGAAATGATTTATGGCACGCAGATGGGATGCATAGCCACAACTAGAAATCCATTAACTCATCACTTTATATTCCGCAAACACCCGTTCCTCCAAAACACCACTACATCGCTCACACTTACTTCAACATAAACGCTCAAGCTACCATTAGATGAGTCTACATCTTTGTGATTAGAGCCAATGCTTATACAAAATGAAGTCCCTCTTCCACAGAACGCCTTTTGTCCACAGGGATGTGCAAAGTCAACAAAATTTCAAAACTGCTCATAATGGCTTAAAAGTAGTAGTTTATCACCAAACTTACCCATCTCTCTCGGCCTCCTTCTTCTCCAGATCTTGTATAACATCCAGTAGGACCTTAATGGTGTTCTGGCTGGTCTCCAGGACTCCCTCCAGGCTATGGAGCTGTGTCTGCAAACTGCGGATGTCATGCAGGGGGCCATTAGGGCTCAGCAACTTCTCTGTCACCCTGGACGGGTCCAGTTTACACTTGGCCCCTGACACCAGCCCTCCAAGGATTTCCTGAACCTGTCGCAGTGTATCAGCCTGGGTGGCAGTCAGCGGCCCGGACGCAGGTCTCTCAACAGAACTTGAGCAGCCCAAAGCCCCAGAGCAACCCTGCTGTCTTGGAGGGAGGGGGTGCTGGCTGTTAGGGGTGTTGGGCCTGGCACTGGCTCCTGAGCAGAGCATTTTATGTAGTGCCCCCAGCTGAGCTTGGGCTGAGCTGAGACAGCTGGGTTTGGAGCAAGCCTTGGCAGGCGAGGAGGGCTGTTGCTCTCCCTTCATCACAGACACTGGAGGGGTGGAAGCTCTGTACTTCAGAGAGCTGGCTCTCTCGCAGAGCTTGGGTGACTCCCTACCTGTCACATCTTCCCTTTTCTCCTTCTCTCTGTCTTGTTCTTTTTCACTGGCCTTGCTGTCTGCCCTGAGTGTGGGAGGTTTGAGTGCAGGGCCTGGGGTAATGCTTCCCTCTTTACGTGGGGTGTAGGGTGGAGGTGGTGGGGGTGGAGGTGGAAGTCGAACAACCCTCTTGTCCTGAGTGCTGTAAGGGGCCTGAGATGGGGGTGTGTATGGCGGTGCGGCACGAAATGTGGAAGAGTACAGGGGAACAGTTTTAGTTGGTGTGGTGCTCGATTGCATGTTTGCTAGGGTGGAGAGTGGTGGTGGAGAAGTACAAGATTTGAGTTTTGGGACTGGGGAGGAATAGGGGGCCATCCCCGAGCTGGCAGAAGAGATATTTTGCACAGCTTGACACGGGATGTTACAGTGTGAAACGGTTTGAATAACAGTAGCGTAGGGTGGTAGAGCAGAGTTTGAGTGATGGCCAAGGGGTCCAATGGGATGTGTGGTTGTGTAGTACGATATGGAGGTGCAAGACAGGGCAGTCTGAGTTACAAATGTACAAGCTGTAACATTTGCTGCAGGTGCGGTGTTTGATGCATTGGTCGGTGCAGGATGTGCTATAGTTGTAGTTGGGGCTAAGATGGGGCCGTTGGGCATTAAACTGGGGGCGGTAGTTAAGGTAGCAGCAGAACAACACAGGGTAGTGCAGGTGACTATGTTTGAGACAGGGGTAATGCAGTTTTGGGTGGAGCATGATATTGCAGTTGCAGATGAAATAAAGTTGTCTGCAGCATCGCTGGGTGTTGTAGGTGGGGAGATAACAGTGTAATAGGAGATGGAGGACTCTGTGACAGTAGGAGGAGAAGAGGAGCAAATGATGGTGGTGGATGGTACTGTGGGCTGGGTAACGGTAGTGCAAGCAGGCTTGGTTGGAGAGGGGCAGGATGGCTCTGCACAAGGTTTGGGGGAAAGTGTTTGTGCAGGTGAGGCAAAATAAGGCACGGTATCTGTTTGGGTGATGTCTTGGGTCAGAGTCGGGGATACACAAGGGCTCTCACATGGGATGTGAGTGGAGATTAGTGGAGAAGCACACGAGCTGTCAGTTTGTGTCTCCGTGGTGCATGGTTGATTAGCTGAAGGAGAGGGGCAGGGAGATTCAGATTGAATTTGAGTGGTGTGTTGTTTACCATGTAGAGGTGGTGATGACGGACAGGGGTTATTTGTTTGAACTTGTGTGGTGCTATGTGTTTCAGTCAGAGGTGGGGATGGGCATGGGCTCTCAGTTTGGCTCTGGATGGTGCATTGTTTTGTATCTGTAGGCGGGGAGGGACAAGGGCTCTCAGTTTGAACTTGAGTGGTACAGAGCTGAGTGTTTGTGGGCGGTGGAGATGGGCTTGGGACCTCAGTCTGTGTAGGAGTGGTGCAGTAGGACACCTCTTTTCCTGGGTCACTTATTGCCCTATTTAGCCGCCTCCTCCTCCTGACCAGTGAAGGCGTAGTGCTCCCCTGACGCTTGGAGCCATCCCGGCAGGATACAGAGGAGCAGGGATGGGCCTCGGTGTGGTTGAGGACTGACATGGGGCAGCTGTACCTTGAGTTCTTCACCACTGCAACACCTTTATCGCCGATCCTGGAGCCATTAGCTCTCCGGTCTCCCACTGGCTGCTGCCCAGGGGGACTGGTCCCATCTCTGCATCCTGGCACCGAGACATGGTTGTGGGAGAGATATTCATCCTGGGAGTCCTGCTCATCATCCCCATCTGCCCCAACTGTGTCCCCAAGACTATGGCTGCGTGAGTTAGTTGAAAAGAGGGGCTGGGGCTTTTTCAGGCATGGGGAGGTCTGGATGGCTGTGCTGGTGCTGGTACTAGGCCTGCGTGTCATTGGCAAGGTTAGGCTGTTGGTCTGAGGGGGGGCCCAGCATCGACGTGTGGGTCCTGGGGTCAACGGGTGAGGAGGGGCCCTGGCTAAGAAAGCAGCCACCACCTCTATGGTGCCTGCCATGTCCCCACGCACTGCCCCGACTACAGAGGTTTGGCCAGGTAGAGCCTTACTAGGCCCCTCCCTGTCTGTCCATCCCTGAGAGGCCATAATGCCATGTTTACAGAGATGGCGAGGGCTGTCACTTTCTGTCGGAGGCCTCCGATGGCTCTTGGCTTCTGTTGAGCCACCGTTGCCACTGCTGCTACTGCCATCCTCCAGGTCTTTAAAGCGGACCTGGTGGGTGCGGCTGCGGCGCCGCTTGAGGCGGCTCTCAATGTCGGGGGAGTCTCGGTTCAGCAGCACAGAGCGCACAGTCATGGTGCCGGGCAGCTTGTCTGCCAAGGTGCTCTTGCTATTGGTGTGGCCTGTGAGCAGGTGGTTTGGCTCTTTGCTCACCATGTCTCCTGTCTATCGCTCTTCCCCGACATCCACAGGCTCTGCAGGCAGTTTAATGCGATGAAACCTTCTTTATGTGTTCAAGTTTAAATGAAAGGTACTGCCTGCTTTACAGGATATTTAGTGCGACAGAAAGAGCTCCGCAGATTTGATTGGTTGGGTTTCATGTCCATCACATAGCAGACTGGGATTGGAGCCGTCCCTCATTTGTTTGGGTGCCACAGGGCAAGTTAATTTTGTTTTCGTCTACAGCGAGAGTCTCGTTGGCTTTCAGTTTGCTGTGAGGAAAAGATGATTTTCCATAGTCACAGGTTCAGATTATAGTATTGCAGTGTTTAATATGTGAACTACAGTAGACACAGTAAACGGTGGTGTACCCAGTAAAAATGACCTCCTCGCCTCCACACTTAGAAAAAAAAAACAAATAACAAAGTTACCAATGAAATCTACTGTCACATAGGTAATGGGACCAAACTGAGGAGAAGAATGCAAGAAAAATCAATATTTTCAGGTGCATGTCTTCTGTATTTGTGCACTTCAGCTCCTTATTCCTTTTCCCTAATGATATCCAAGGGGAGGGAATCTTGATAGGGCCAGGGATGCTACTGACAAACAGGCAGGACTGGAATGCATGCGGCCTGTCCATCTTTCTCCTCTTCGCCACATTCGCCAGTCTATTCCGTGGCTCCTCTAGCTTTGTGTCCCGGGACCTCGGGAGATTGGATAGCTAAGGTAGGGAATGGACCGATGTGCTTCCCCATAATGGTCTATCTCTTTGCATGAATTTTCTTTTAGCACCCTCCTTCCAATTTGCTTTCTCTCGCTCCCCCCTTCTTTCTTTCCCAGCACTTCTTTCAGTGACTCATCCTCTCATGGCCGAGGGTAGCTTGAGCTCCTGAAGAGAGCAAACAGAGATAGGGTGAGTGTGTATGAGAGGAGAAAGAGAGTGTATTAGTTTCCATATTATTGCATTTCCAGTAAAAGATAATGTGCTTGCTCCTCATAACAATGAAGAAGGTAATAAGGCAGGCGGTTTTTAAAAATGCATGCGTGAGAGCGGGGTCAACACTGAGAGTGGAAGAGGAGGAGCTATCGGTTTAGAAAAAGTAATGAAAATGACTGTGGGTGGAATGAAAAAGAGAATGAGAAAGAAATACAGCAGAGTAGAAAAAAAAGAAACAGTTTGTATTAGTGGTGACAGAGTAAAATTCTATTCAGCTGATGGAGGCGATAATAGCTTTTGGTTATGGTGTGTGTTTGATGTCACTATTGTTGTCCGTGAGCCCTTCCAGCATTTTATTGATTTATCCCCCCCCTTTTTTTTTCTCCCCAATTGTGCCCGGCCAAATACCCCACTCTTCCGAGTCGTCCCGGTCGCTGCCCAACCCTCTCTGCCGATCCGGGGAGGGCTGCAGACTACCGCATGCCTCCTCCGATACATGTGGAGTCGCCAGCCGCTTCTTTTCATCTGACAGTGAGGAGTTTCGCCAGGAGGGGCGGAGCTCGTGGGTGGATCACGGCCAGAGGAGGCGCTATTGCAGTGACCTGGACACGGCCCCGCAGACACAGCCCCGCAGACACGGCCAATTGTGTCAACACGGGGATTCGAACCGGCAATCCCCCTGTTGGTAGGCAACGGAAGAGACCGCTACGCCACCCGGACGCCACCTACATTTTTAAGCCTATTTATGTATGAACGTATACATATGAATATATTATTGCTGTTGTTGTTGATGTTGTTGTAGTAGAGGCAGTAGTAGTAGAAGCAGTAGGATTAGTAATCGTGTGCTAATTTTGCCAGAAGCTCACAGTAGGCCCGCCATCATGTAACCTACACAAGGGTGTCTTACAGACCGCTTCTTTCCTTTTGTGTTCAACAGTCTTTGGCCTCCTTCTCAGTCCTTGACAATCTGCCATGGCGACATCCTTCCCTGATTCATGTGGTCAGTGTGTGACAATGTGTCGGCCATGCTGTAGTTTGTGGTGCGCTCTCGTCAGTCTGATTCCGCGGTTCGCGCGTGACGGCCCTGATATCACTTCCTTTTCCTGTCCACACCATCGCCAGTCAGGCGCGCCTCGGACGATCTATGGATCCGCAATCTACAGCCCTGTTATCTCCCGCTAATAGGCTCCGACACTGACAGGCCAGCGCGGACTCTGCGCGCGCCAGTGTGACTGGCCGTCCGTCTGCCCCCCCCCCCTCTGTTCTTTCTTTAGTCGTGGGAGGGGTAATTAGTGACTCCTTCACAGCTCCCAGGTTATTTAGGGAGAGAGATACCCGAGGGGCTGCCACTTTTATTTATGTCCAGTGATTTCTCCCCCCCCCCTCTCCCTCCCTCTCTCCCTGTGTTTTGCACTGAAGAGGAGGATCTTTGTCACAACCGCGCCCCCGCCGTCAACCTTTAAAAAAACATGATTATTAGGATTAATTATGATTAAAGTCACAGCCGACGCTGCCCGGGGGGGGGTGGGGGTGGGGTGGGGGGTATCAACCACACGTACACAGATGTATGAGTGGATTTGGAAACAAGCCACAGGATTCCTGCTCATTTTCCGTCCTTATCACCGCAGCGTTATGCAGATGAGCTGCTTAACCGTGACTCACGGAGGAGGACCGAACCAGGGCAGGCTGGTGGCGCCCAACCACACGGAGGCAAGGAAGACGAAATCCTGCAGCACGGCGACTCAAAAAACAAGAGCAAATTAATAGCCACCGAGTGCATTTTCCATTACCTCTACACAAATAAATTTGACTTGACTTAACTTAACTACTCGGTATTATTGGCCCGCTGTGATCTATGCTATCAATTTGACCTTGATGGCAGTTTCCTCCCCACATCCCCCTCTGGATGGCACGGGTTGCTACTCCTCCTCCTCTTTTTTTCTTCTTTCCCCAGTAATACCCCATTTCTCTCCACTCGACAATCTTCCTCCCGATCCCCCATAAAGTACACCCCACATTCAACCTTCACCCTGACAGATTTCCCCCCCAAGTTCCCTCCACTCATTGTAGGACTATTACCCTTACTCATTCTACGGGGATGTCAACCCAATTCCACCCTCTCCCTATCGCTCCTTCATCTGGCTTCTCTCCTCTTTTCTCCTCGCTCCTGTCACTCCCATCTTTCTTCCATCCTCCACCAGAATTTGCTCCTCCTCAATCTCTCTCACCCCGCCCCCCTCTCCTCCCGAACTCCCAACCACCACCATCACCCAACAAGCCCCCACCCCGCTACACTATGCCCTTATAGAGTCCCTCCCACTCGGTCTGCAAAGTACCCTCAGATCAAAATTTACACCGACAGTTTAATGAATCTAGACCCTCTTAATTCTGGGCTCACTCGTGTGGCTGAAGCGAGCCCCTTTCCCTCATGTGACATTTCCACGTCGAGCTTTATTGGCAGAGAGGAGATAAATCACCGGGCAGGAGGAAGAAGGTGTGCCGCGGAATAATGTCAGCAAGGGTCATAACTCTCCGTGGTTATTATTTAAGATTTACTAGCTTCCACTATAGCTTCCCAGCCAGCCAACTATCTCTCAAGGAAGCCTTTTACTGTGAGCACAGTCTTATGTCCTCTCTTGCATGTATGTGCGTGTGCGTGTGCGTGTGCGTGTGCGTGTGCGTGTGCGTGTGCGTGTGCGTGTGTGTGTGTGTGATGTTTCTAAGGTCATATCTGATCTTCCAGTACTAAGTCATGGTGGCACCGAGAAGCACATCTGATACATTTAAGAAGACAAGGAGGCAAGTTTTCGGTTTGAAACCATCTAATAATACCCTCCGTCTCAGTCTCTCAGGGATGCTGCACATTCCGTCCATGCCAATAACGCACCTTTGGATCTCGCGGTGCAGAGGACGCGGCGGGTGCCGCTGATTGAATTGTTATGTAAAAAGCGTGTCAGATCAGATTGGCTGCCCATGCTTAACTTCGGCGGACAGGGACATGCACATGCACTGAGTCGAAGAGGAGGCAGAGAGAGAGAGAGAGGAAGAGGATGAGGACGAGGGGGGGAGGGTTTAAGAAATTTAGAGCCACCATTAAATGCATAGCAAACTAAGAGGGGTAGGAGTCTGCACAGGTAGGAAGGCGGGGAGGCAATGGGAGACAGACGAGGGAGAGGAAGCCAAGCAGAGAGGAGCAACCCCTTGGCAGCGGAGGAAATGTCATGGTTAGGGTTCAGTGAAGTGGTAAATCAGGAGCATCAGCGTGTCAGGGCATTTAAGGGGGAACTGGAGAAGAACTAAGAAAAGGTATATGATCAGTCACCGGGCCTGGGAGCTGTGGGAAGGGGAGAAGAGTTATACCTGTTCGCTGCCAGAGGGATTTACGACACAACCGACTCGGGGGAGAAAGCACATGGCGCCTGAGCCTTTTGTGTCGCTCTTTGTGTTTTTGCACAATCCCCCATCTGAAAAAACCCCCGAATCCAGTGGCGCCCCCCCTCCCCGAGCGCCGCCTGTAGCTGCGCATTTTTGTTTAGTGAGTGTCCCTGTGTAGCAGAAACGTCTCGAGTAGATTAAAGCTCCAGTGTGACTATTCAGGAGGAGATGGTTTATTATATTTGATCAGATGCATCAAGCGACCCAATGCACAAGCAAGTGCTAACACAAAAAAGCCCTTAACACAGTCATACAGAGAGACACGTGCAGATTTGTCGCTAAAAAAGGAATAAATAAACATGCATCCATTGCACACATTAAGCTGTACATAATGCGGAGTGTGCTATCGTTCATGTACACAAGCCCACGTGTGCAAGCACGCAGCTAGCGAGACAGACGTGGTGTTTTCAAGATGGTTAAACATCTATCTCGGCTCCTTCTACTTGGCTGTGCAGAATGTCTTATCCACGGTGGTGCTGAACGGGCAAGCCCGAGCATGTCTTCAAGTACAAGCCAGGGCCCACCGAACCCGAATCTGATTATAAGGAGTGCGGGATGCTGAAGCAAAGCCAAACCAACCCCGGCAGAATATTTACAGGTAATATCTGGAGGTGAAAATGCATTTCGCTGTGTGGGACGGCGTGAGGAAAGTTTGTGCTGCTCGAGGGGCTTTTCTGGTATCCCGAATATGAACTAGTGCCACTTAGGTTCTACTGACTGCCGGACTGTTTAGGTCAGCGTTTCCCAACCCAGTCCTCAAGGAACCCCCTATCCTGCAGCTTTTCATCGTAACCCTGCATAGGCTTGTACTTACTCAACCAATCATCCATCTCACAGCACTTAATTATGCAAGGTGTGCAACAGCTGACATAATTAATTGCTGATTGGTTGAATAACTACAAACAGGTACCTATCCAGGGTTGCAAAGAAGATCTGCAGGATAGGGGGTCCTTGAGAACCGGGTTGGGGAAACACTGGTTTAGGCGATAATGCCAAACTATCCATCCATCCATTACCCAAACCGCTCATCCTACACGGGTCGCGGGGATGCTGGCGCCTATCCCAGCAGTCATTGCGCGGCAGGCGGGGAGACACCCTGGACAGGCCGCCAGACCATCACAGCACCCCCCCCCCCGCCCCCCGCCCCACACACACACATTCTCACCTAGGGACAATTTAGTACGGCCTGGATTCACCTGACCCGCATGTCTTTGGACTGTGGGAGGAAACCGGAGCACCTGTAGGAAACCCACGCAGACACTTGTGAGAACATGCAAACCCCACACAGAGGACGACCCGGGACGACGACCCCCCCCCTAAAGTTGGATCGTGCTAACCACTGCGCCACCGTGCCGCCCAATACCAAACTACTCCCAAGTCAAACAATCCTTCTCGGTTCATTATCCGAGAGGAACATGGCGAACACAATTATCCTAATTCTCTGCAGGCTGTGTGGTAGCGGCGAGATACAAAAGGCCGGTTGGTTTGTTTATGGCGGTGTATTAGCGTCCAACTTGGCTTGAGTGTTAGAGCAGTCATCAAGCCCATTCATATTTCACCCCGTCCCAAAATACGGTATAATTTTATAAGAGGCACAGACACACACAAGCACACATTAGCACACAACCAGTGCGTCGGCGTGTGCAGTTTGCCGAGCCACAGCTCAGTTCGTCGCTTGATGGTCAGATTCGAACCACCGCCCTGTTTTGCTCAAGTTCCCTTGAAGTTTGGGTGGATTACCTCCAACGTTTGAGATAAGTGTCATAGACGATTTGTTCCATCCGTCCTCTCTTGACCTAAATCTGCTGCAAAATATGAAAAGCATATATGTAGGCCAGTGGGCTCTCTCGGATCAGTGTACTTAACCAGCGGGGCTCGAGTTCCTGGAGTGTTTTGGGTGTCTGCTCAACAGAAACACACACGCGCACAGACCGCGTTGATGACGTCCACGCTCCTTCGCTAATTAGCTAGATGTTGTTTTTGGTTCCATGAGCACGGTCTCTGTGTTTCTGTTTATGACTCGCTCCCTTTTTATGTGCACACTTGTTTCTATGCTTGGTGTTGGTCTTTACTGTGGGGTGCAAAGTTAACTCTTGCACAAATGCAAAATAAATGCAAACTTCAAATGACATTATTATTATTGCTATTATTATTATTATTATTGTTGTTGTTATTATTATTATGTATTATTATTACTGTCATTATTATTATTACCATTACTATTGTTATTATTATTATTATATTATTGCTGTTATTATTATTATTTATTATTTATTACTATTATTATTCTTAATAATTATCACTGTCATTATTATTATTGTTGTTATTATTACTGTTCTTCTTCTTCTTATTGTTATTATTACTGTTATTACTATAATTACACCCTCTAGCCTTTCTGTCTATTCTCACCTCAGCAGGTTTCAGTGAGGAGCCAAGTGTTGTTCAGCGCTTCCAAAGACTCTTGTTTCAGAGAGCAGCAACGCAAGAGAACAGGTGGCACAGCTGAGCTGTCCAGTGCAGAGCAGCATGCTATGTACATACTGTCCACTCCCCGGGGTCAGTGTCTGCCAGGCTGTCGCATTGCAATGTCCCTGTCCGGCCCGATGTCCCGAAAGCTCATCACAATGTGTCAGCTAGAGTAAACCCAAAACCGTCTGTCCCACAACACACCTGGTCAGTAGTATCTGAATGAACTGGGATGAAAACAAGAGTGCATGAAAGGATGTGTGTGTGTGGGGGGGGGTTGAATAATAATTGAATGGGTGGGAGGAAATAAATACAGAGACGTGTTTGCAGCCAGAGAGGCTGATAAAGTAGAATAAGCCGGAGAAGAGGAGCAAGGGAGAGACTGCAAGGTGGGATGATAGCGCAGAAACAGCGAGGCTACAGTCCTGGCGGGGAGCCTAAACTGGCCCCTTAGAAAGGAAACTGATGATATAAGACGAAGGAGTGAGAGAAGCGAGCGAGCGAGCGAGTGAGTGAGAAAGAAGGAGAGGGAAGGAGAAAAAGCGTAGTTGGATGACAGACAAGACTAACAGCACAGCGTTTTCTCCAAGCCTGCGCATGTGTGTGTGCGTCAATAGCTGCACGCAAACAGCCAACCGAGAAACGTGTAACGAGTAAAACGTGTTGCATTTATACAGCGATGAACTAACATCCTCCACCAACACCTTATGCATTATAATGATATATAATCAATTATATCATAATTGTTAACAGTTATACTAACTAGTATATATCTATACATATAGTTATATATAGTGTATAACTATATACATATAGTTATAGCTATATACTAGTTAAATATATATTTATATAACTAATATATGGTAGTTATATACCATATCTTATATACTAGTTATATATATATATAATATACTAGTTATATATATTTGTATATATAGTATATAACTAGCATATAGTAGTTATATACTATATCCTATATACTAGTTATATATATATAGTATATAACTAGTATATAGTAGTTATATAATTAGTTACATACTAACAATCAACAATTGTAACTGTTAATGAACCTAAATATCATCAAACAGCATTAACAATAGAACACAAAACTTCAGAGAAGTGTCTCGTAATCGCAAGCACACAAGCACCCATGCAAATAGGTTTCCCTCAGCCTCTGCCTGCTCCCCTTGTCCTCAAACTTTCCTCGCAGACCCCCTCGCAGCTCCTACCCCCCACACACACACACAGTCAGTCTTACTCATGAAAAACATGCACTGAAAGCATTCTGCTACCATCTGCAAAGCTACACCACCGACAGCCCAGTGTAAGCTCCCCGGTCTTAAAAGCTTCCCATAAAGCTGCTCGGTCTCGGAGAAGAACCCCCACACCTGCTGCAAAGCAAACCCCAGCATCCCTGTACCCGCATCACGTGTACACACACACACACACACACACACACACACACACACACACAAAGTGGGTATATGAATACACTCCCATTTTTTAGGAGACGTTCATACACACAAGAAACACGCGTACTTGCCGCTAACACGTAAACAAAAAGCGCGTGTGTGTGCACGTGCGCGCGGGCGTGTGCACGCGCGCATCATTCCGTAGCCTAATGCGTGGACGGCGAGGGGAGCGAGGAAGCGCTTTAACGGGGGAATAAAACGCGCTCTCTGCCGGAAATGAAAGCCTCTCTCTTCCTTTATCAGATGTTTTAAATTGTGTCCTCTGCTGTTAGTTGTTGTTGTTGTTGTTGTTGTTTTTTAACTATCTGACTTCTGTGTTGAACTGCTCGCGGAGAGCCGAGGCTGCTGTGCTACCCTCCTTTGGCAACACCGGATCAAGTCATACATACCACATGTCTTTATTTTTCTCTCTTCCTCTTTACCCGCGTGCACTCTCTCTCTCTCTCTCTCTCTGACATATGCTCGCTCCTCTTCCTTCTTATCCCTTCACGTCTCTCCCCATTCCTCCATCCCTACGGCGTCTCTTCCTTTTCCCACCTCGCTGTCACTGCTGTTCGGCGAGCCTCACTCCATCTCTTATCCACAGTATCGAGTACATCTGCCTCTCCACCACCACCACCACCCCCTCTCTCTCTCTCTCTCTCGCTCTCTCTCTCTCACCCTCTTCCTCTCCTCTCCTCGTCTGATTGTCTTCGGCTGTGTCTTCTGCCTCACGCACTACATGGATGCAGCTGTCCTCAAGTGAAAGCGTCTTTATCGCGGAGCGCTCCGAGCTGCGCCGTGGCGAGCTGGCTGTCCGCCTCTCTCTATCTGGGTATGTGCGCGGCAGAGCGGGAATGTTTGCGCTGTGAGTACGGCGGAAAGACCGGGAGGGGGAGCGAGTCAGAGTGAGCAAACAGGCAGTTATCCTCTCGGATGCTCAACTCACTTCTTGCTGCCTTGCTCCCCCCTCCTCTCTCTCTCACTCTCTTTCTCCTTTCTCTCTCTCTCCCTCCTCTCTCTTTCACTCCCTCTGACCTCCTCTCTCTTTCTCTCTGTGCCGCCATGCAAGTCCTTGTAAGAGGAGGGAGGTGGGGGGGGGGGAGGATGGAGAGAGAGTAGGAAGCAAAGGAGGTGGAGCTAGTGAGTCTGTCTAATTAAAAAGCAGAGTATGTACAGCTGCAGAGAGTAAAAGGGAGAGAGAGACAGAAAGAGGGGAGTCCAGAGGAGTGAAGCGGTATCCAGGGGGGAGGTGCCAAGGGACAGAGAAGGAATGAGCAGTCGCCTGGGGGGGTGGGGGGGTTTGTGGGGGGAGTTACTGTAGTGTAGGGTGGATATAGGGAAAGAGAGTTGACAGGACACCAAGGTCAGCTGGGGAGGGCTGGAGAAAGGTCACGAAGAGAGAGAAAGCCCAGAAGAGAGGAGAGAGGGAGAGAGAGAGAGAGAAGGAGGAAGAGGGAGATAGGAACAGACAGGTAGAATTATTCTACAGATATTTCCCATATGAGCAGGGGCAGAGCCAGCGAACCGTGACCAGCAGGATAATAGAGACACATGGACAACGGGACCTGTGAAGTGGAGCCAGATCCGGAGCACTGATATAAGGTTAAACAGCTTCAATGCTGGGAAATCTTTCCAGAGCAACTCCGTGTGGTTGTTGTTGTTGTTGTTGTTGCTGTTGTTCTAGCAAAAAAAGAAAAAAAAGAAAAAAAAGGCATAATCCTGTATAGTGAAGTGATCATACAAAATTGAAATTAGTCTCGGTCACAGCTTTTAATAAGGTCCTTAAGTGCTTGTACGCGTGAATATGCACGCGCCAACGAATGTGAACATGTGCATGCAAATTATACGGCATAATTCAAACCCATAATAAATAAACTGCATTTTCCTTCTGGGGTTTTCTTTTCCAACCAAATCATGGTGAGGGGGTTTGTTTCATCTGTATTTCTCACATGGAAGAAGGGGGAGGATAACTGTTTTCCCAGGCATGTTGATTGAACCAATTTGATTTTAGCTCTTCTTCTTCTTCTTTTTGTTAAATGGTGACCCCCATCATTGCTGTGGCAGTTGTTGTCACCTTAGGCTAGTTAGCAGCAACGAGCTAGCCGATGGAGAGCTGGCTGGCTATGCATGGTGATACAGAGATAAGGTATACACCTCAGTAGCCTCAGGGACCAAACTTTACAACCCAGTTTTATCAGCTCTGATCACTTGTCTTATCGCTCCTCTTTTCCCCATTTTTCTCGTAGACGCTCATTAACATTCCTGCGAATCTTTTTAATCTCTCAGATGTTCCAATTTCACACTCTCAGATCCCAGTAATTGGCACCATCATCCGGAAATGGACGCAGAAAGACTCAGAATGTTCTGTGTAAATGTAAATGACCGGGGATCCAAAAGGGGGGATGGCGATAAAAATGCATTCCCGGGGAAAGGAGGACAAACATTTCCATCAAAGTTAAATGGGAATTTAATTTGTAGGCCGGCAGTCTGCATATTGACCCATGACGGAGGCTGAGTACACCCATGGGCCCCGGCTGTCAAAGTAGCACGGTTAGTGCATCTCGCCTTCATTTGATTACTGATTTTCTTTAACTTGGTTGAAAATTAAACCAGCCAAGCATTGTTTATGATATAATGTGGGATTAAACATTGTTCAAAACCTTCAACTTCTGTTATGAAAAAATGCATTAGCACAAAAAATATGTGCTTTTTTTTTTAGAAAAAAACAAAGAGCAAATAACACAATCGTTGTAAAAATGAAGGTGTTCTCCACTGTGTTTCCTCCCAAATTAGATTTGCGCGTGGGGAAAATGAAAGGTAACACGAAGCAATAGAGGCAATGGACCCTTGCTGTTACTTCACTGCAGGCCCACTGCACCAATAATTACTGTGAAGCAGACTGGTCATTAGTTAGACGTTCAACGATTAGTGTCCTACAGCTCTACGATAATAATGATAGTGGGAAATGTGTATTTAGTTTTGATACACAATGGATTCATCTAGTTTTGTTGTATGCCACCTTTTCAAGTAAAAAAAAAACAAATCACCTAGTAGATCTAATGGGTAATATTGAACAGATAATGATTTACGATAAGCCTGGCCTCATTAAACCCTGTGAATTTGAGATCCTATCAAATACAGCTGTCTCAGTGCTGCATTACGTAGTATATCCTGACATCAGCACTGCCCATTAGTTTAGATGTGTCATAATTAAGCATCAACAGATAGGTTTTTTTTCCAGGACCAATATCAATTATTAGTAATCTAGGAGAACAATAATCGATATTTGGACCTGATATACATTTGCAGTAAAAATGAAAAGCTTGGTGGCAAAAAATGTAGAATAACACAAACTCCAGACTTTGATGAAATGCCTTTAAGCATATGTTTAATTAAAAGCAAACGTTTCATCACTTTAATAGTGCAGGGAGCTCCCAGCAGCAAGAAATTATGTTGTAGGCTGTCAATTTTTTTGCTAGTCAGCCGGCTAAATTGTGGATCAACACATGAACCCGTTGACGTTTGCTATCGCATTCAAGTTAGCGCTCTGAGGCTCAACATTGGCTATCTATATAACTAAAATGGTGGGAGTCCCAGTATGTATGTATGTATGTATGTATGTATGTATGTATGTATGTATGTATGTATGTATGTATGTATGTATGTATGTATGTATGTATGTATGTATGTATGTATGTATGTATCAGTGGCGGCTGGTGCTAGCAATTTTTTTTGGGGGGGGGCGCAATTTACCTTGGTGCAACACACCTGACAGCTGCTTTAATGTCCACACAGTCACAGAGTTATTAACTCTGCACCCCTCCCAAAAAAATTAGCACTCTGTGACTGTGTAGACATTAAAGCAGCTGTCAGGTATGCTGCACCAAGGTAAATTGCGCCCCCCCCCCCAAAATTGCTAGCACCAGCGGCCACTGGCATGTATGTATGTATGTATGTATGTATGTATGTATGTATGTATGTATGTATGTATGTATGTATGTATGTATGTATGTATGTATGTCTGACCTAGGGTTGCCAACTTCTATGTGGAGAAATAAGGGGCGCCCCCCCCAAGCTCCCTGCCCCCCTGCCGCAAGTTCTACATCTCCTCCCTGATGATGTAATGATTTTTTTTTGGGAATCCAATATGCGATACACACAGTTTGAGTTGCTTTACTGCGAGACAAAATAACAAAAGCACTTAGAATTACAAATGTCCATCCATCCATTATCTGAACCGCTTACCCTGCGCCTGGCGGCCTGTCCAGGGTGCCGCCCAATGACTGCTGGAATAGGCTCCAGCATCCCCGCGGCCCTGAGGATTACAAATGTCGCAAGAAATATTTGTATTATACATTTGGATTTGTAATCCTGACTGGTTTGACAGAAACAAGACTGAAACATCACAAAGATAGCGTTGTGTCCATCCTAAACAAATAGAAACCATCAGTAACTGCGAGCAACTAGGGGGTGCTATTTTTAACTGCACAGGGCAGCCACTGAGTTTGGCCTAATGGCAACGATGACGGCATGGCGCTGACGTGTAATCTCACCCAGCACAAAGAAGTTGTAGGTCTGTCGCTCACCACCGAAATTATACTTCTCCGCTCCGCTTGTAGAACCGGTTTGATTTTACTCGAAGTTACGTTATTCTCAGCACTTGTAAGACCTAGTGGATATGGATGAAACGACTTGGACGAAAATACGGGACAAACCACGTCCCTTATTGATTCAGTGCGGGATGCAGCAGTTTCCCACATTAAACAGGCCCTGGTTTAAGTGTGGTTATCCTAACTGGGTGTTTGTCAAAGCCAGGAAGACGCCCAAACAGTGAACCAGCCCATCAGAGAGGAGAAGGACAACAGCCGCCTAAGCTTTAATAAACCACTGGTGACGCGTATTTTCCAATTCTGTCTCGGTTGCTTTCAAACCCCAAAACACGCTGTGCCAGAAATTGGTCCACCCCAAGGATCTGGGCCTCTGGCACAAACAGAGCAATGTAGTGTACGCTGTTACGTGCCAGGAGGATTGCCATGAAATTGACAATCTGTGAAACCAAACGGACGCTGGAGGATAGCACAACACAGAAGAGCTACCTCGTGAGGCCAGGACCCCACAGTCTACACCCATCTACAGGCCAGTGGCCTCTCTTTCAAGGATGAGGATGTGCACATCCTTGAGAGGGAGGAACTCTGAAGACCATCCCTGAACTGGGGGGAGGGGGGGGCTATGAGTACATTTGTCGCCATCTTACAATGCTGTGTTTGCAACTATTCCCCAATTATTTGTGAAGAGTACACATTGCCATTGTAACTCTAATCAATGGTCACGGCAATTTGCATATGAAACCGATCGTTAGTTTAGGTCGTTATGCAACTGTGCTGTTTATAATGTTGGGGGTACCTGCAGTCAGTTGAGACTGGCAAAGTCACTTAGATGAGTGATGAAACGTTTCTCCCACTAAATGTTGTGTCCAGATGAACTGACTCAACGTTTTGGGATTTCCACATTTTGAGCATGCATCAAGACACGGCATTTTATTTTCCAATGCAGGATGACCCGTATTATAATGGGCGGGATTTTCTCATCCAGTCGACTATACACTTGGTGGGTTTATTGCTGAGGAGCCAAGGAAGTGAAGTGTTGAGCGTGAAACTGTTTGGATATGCAGTTCTCGTGAAAGCTGCTAGCAATAAAGTTTTCAGCGAAGTTAGTCGTAATATTTCTTCTTCTCCACTTCCCGTGGAGTCAACGATGGGAAATATGAACAGCGACAGCCTGCTATTGCCACCCACATTGTGGTCGGAGGGGGATTCTTTTGAGTGTTGAGTGTGAAGTGTGGATGAACAGGCACTACACTAGTAACTTAAAATACCGACTCACACGGGTGAGTAATTTTATGTTCGCAATATCGTAGTGTAAACTACTAATAAGACACGTTAGTCCCTAGCTAATGGGTCTGACCCTTTAGCCGAGCGGTTAGTGATGTCGCCTTGTGGTGCAGTACACCCCGTATCGAATCCCGCACCGGGCAAAAAAATAACCGGTTACATTGGTGGCAGCGGTGGGATCCGGAAGTGTGCAGATCCTCAGAAGTCTCTTCGGAGCGCGGAATGACAAAGCGCGTGGGCGCGCCCCGGGGAGGGTGACGACTGTAAACTGCTAATAAGACACGTTAGTCCCTAGCTAATGTGTGCACGTGCGTTGTGAGAATGTGTGGCAGAGGTCAGTGAAGAGAACAGAAAAAACTCGCTGCTGTGTCGACTGGATTATTTCTTGTTGTTTAAACATAATATTGGCGACGAGGATGGCCGAGGTCAGTCTACCCCCACATGCACCTTTCCTTGCCGTCCCCAGAGAGCCCCCAATTCCGTGGGCAACTTGGCTGGATAGCTTCATGGTGTACCCGAACGCTTTGGGCTATGACAATATTCCTGACAAGAGGGAAAGGGTGATCCTTCGTGATTGTCTCGGCATAGGATTTTTTGCAATTTGGGCTTGCCTGAAACATAAAAAGAAAGTTGCTCTCCGTGATGTTCAGACTTTAATAGAGAATACCTCTTTAAGAGAAGCAATGGTTATGCGGTGAGTAGGAAGGAGGAAGGAGGAACAAGCATGTATGCAGGACACAGCATGGATGTATGAACGACAGAACGAGAGTGATCAAAATAAAGCCCCGGTTATTCGTTCACACAGTCTTCCTGTGTATTTGTGGAAATTACACTCTCTTGACGAACCACTTCACTGGACAACAAAGGATTTTGTTACGACGCTACAAACTCCAAAAGTGGCTGCAGTGAACTGTTGAGTTCGTTTGGCCCTATGTGACTAACCTAAATGACATGGCGTGTTTGCGCGACTACGGGGCACTGCAGCATCAGATAATTCAAGTCCAGTTTATTGAGGGAACATTGTGTGAGAAGACAGACTGTTGCTTGAATCGGACAATATGACTTTAAGTAGAACGGTGGAAATAGTGCTGCAAGTTGAGGCAGCTGTCGAGTGAACTACTTTGTTGGCGGGCACACGCTCCCTCGTGGACATGCCTGCTCAGCAACCCCAGCCTGCCTATCACGGACATTACAGCGGCCGCTCCACAGACAGCCAGTGCTTGGATGTTGATTTCCCAGTGCAGCTCACACAGAGGCAGAGCAATAAGCACACCTCAGAGGTCTGCAGCAACTGCAGCTCTAAATCACACATGGTCGATCACAACATCCTCTTAAATCCCTTAGAGACTTGGGTTCGCATCAAGGGCTCGGCTCTTAGCTTATTACACTCTTACCTCACCAACACTACTTTTCCTGTTGTTCTGGGTAACTCTACCTCCTCGGTGGCTCAGTTGAGTTGTGGTGTCCCTCAAGGCTCAGTTCTTGGCCCCCTTCTCTTTTCTTTTTAAAAAAAATCTATTTCTGATTTTTCCCTTTTTTCTCCCAATTTGGTGGCCAATCGTTCCCTATTTTAGTTCAAACACCCACCCTTGTACTGCATGCATTCCCCAACTGCATCTCTCTGGCCGGCAGTCTTGAAGGAGATGCCTCCCTACTTTCGTGACAAGGCGAATCCAGGCCGAACCACTGCTTTTTCCAACACATACACAGATGCAATCATGTGACAAACACAAGCCGACTCCGCCCCCCTCCCGAAGACAACGTTGCCAATTATTGCTGCTTCGTCGAGTCCGGCCATAGTTGGATCTGACAAGACTGGTTCGCGAACCCCGGTCCCCACTGGGCAACTGCATCGACACAAAGCCGATGCTTAGACCGCTACACCACCGCGGACCCGTGCCCTTCTCTTTTCTATACTATACATGCTACCCCTTGGCAAGGTCATTCACAGTCACGATGTGCTCAACTATTTTATGCTTACAACACTCAAGTTATACATGCCACTAAAACCCACAGATCCTAGCGCCCTAGCAAATCTCACAACTTGCCTCTCTGACATTAAATCCTGGGTGTCCGAAATGTTTCTGAATTTTAATGATGATAAATCTGACGTCATTTTGACTGTCTCACAGCCTTCACCCATAGGCCTCTGGTGAATCCTGATGTGTCACCTGTCATCCAGCCCCTGTGCAAGATTCCCCTCGCCTTCAGGGATGAGGTCACCCATGAGCTCGGACAGACATCACAGACATCTTGGAGGCCCCATTTGCACTTTGGAGAATGTCTCATGCCATCACCACAGATTTCTCCAGGTTCCTCAGGGATAGAGGAATAAAACACATCCACACGGCATGCTACAATCCACAAGCAAACAGAGGTGTCAAACGGTTCAATCTGAGCTTGAAGAACAGCATCCAAGCACACCTGACTCAGGGGTGTGCATTTCAGACAGCACTCAACCAAACCCTGATGCACTACAGGGTCAGCACATCACAACCAGAGCCTCCCCAGACTCAAGGCATAAGGCAAGGCAGCACCTGCAGCGGGCAGTTCCCAGGCATGGGCCGAAACCTCTCTAAACAGACACCAGCATCAAATGCAGCAGTATTTCGACCAGAAACATAGCATCAAGAACCCTGCTGTCCAGGTGGGTGACTGGGTCCAAGCCCGTAGGCCTCACTGGGCCAACAAAATGGCATCATACTGGCTGGGACCAGCCACGTTCATGCTTAGTGACAGATCTTGCTGGCATGCTAAAAGATGGAGGAAAGTGAAAAAACGATGGGAGGAAGTGGTGGTCCCAGCACCACCAGTCTCTCCTCCACTGGTTCCAGCACATATAGAGCCATAGCAGGCCCCTCATACTCCTCAGGCCCTACAACCGCCAGCACCTCAGCAACCACATCAGCACCTGACCAGCAGCCTCCTCAATCTCTTCCCAGACTTAGTGCTGGGCCATGCTCCGGGCCAAACTCTGGGTACCCCGCAGCTGTTTTGGAGATGCCACAGCAAGGGGTTGAGGAGGGCTGACCAGTATGAGCAAGGGCCTGCCCACCTTACTTAAAGGACTATGTCACAGAGTTCCATGTATAGGTCTCAAGGGCATTCTACTTATACATAGTTGTTCAGCAGTCCTGATAAGGATTCGGTTATGCACAAGTCTCGTGCTCTTTGGGGGGTGAGAGGGAAATGTTGTGTACACACTGCAACAACTGGCTCACCAGAGCTGCTCCAGTCTGCTGATAGGCTATTACTCATGACGTATAACCAGTCAGATAGTCCTGTGGGTGGGACATTTCTCGAGACGACAGAGTGATGACTACAGAGAGAGGCAGCTGCATCAGAGCTAAAGTGGAGCATTTTAAAATTAATTTATTTCATAAATAAAATGACAGAACAAATCACGATTCCGATAATCATGAAAATGCTGAATATCGCATCCGATAATCGGCCAGGCAAATGATCTGTCGACCACTAGTCATAATGCAAACCCTCTGTTAAGAGCTGTGGGTAACCAAACAATTACAAAAGCTATTGCAAACATGTATTAGGTCTTATTGCTTCTGTATATTCTGATGTTCTGGATATTTCGAGGCGTTTTGCTTATGTATGTAATGATGCCCAATGAATGCTCTGACATTACTGGAAATGATCAGAAATGAGAAATTGCAACACATTTAGACGTTATTGGTTATTGTGATTTACTTGGCCCTTGAAACATTGTTATACACATATACACATATTTTCACTGTCATCTCTGTCATCCGCCATTCACTGTTAATTTCTTCTCATTTGTCAAAAAATATATATATGTAGCTCAAATCGATGCTGCCTAGCTATGTTCTCCCCTGTCACCACTCTGCAGTCTCCAATCCCTTTTAGATCGCGCCTTCTACATAAGATATAGTCTACCTGTGTGCACTTTCCTCCACTCTTATATGTCACCATGTGTTCCTCCCTCTTCTTGAAATATGTATTCACCACAGCCATTTCCATCCTTCTTGCAAAATCCACCATCATCTGTCCTTCCACATTTCTCTCCTTGACACCATACCTGCGAATCACCTCCTCATCACCTCGGTTTCCTTCACCAACGTGCCCATTGAAGTCTGCTCCAATCACCACTCTCTCCCCCCTTGGGTACCCTCTCCACCACGTCATTCAACTCACTCCAGAATTCTTCTTTCTCTTCCATCTCACACCCAACTTGTGGGGCATATGCGCTGATAACATTCAACAATACACCTTCGATTTCCAGCTTCATACTCATCACTCTGTCTGACACTCTCTTCACCTCCAGCATGCTCTTGACTCACTCTTCCTTCAGAATTACCTCTACCCCATTTCGCCTCCCATTCGCACCATGGTATAAGAGTTTGAGCCCACCTCCGATGCTCCTGGCCTTACTCCCCTTCCACCTGGTCTCTTGCACACACAGTATACCTACCTTTCTTCTTTCCATCATATCAGTCAGCTCACATCATCATCATATTGCAGAACATCCCTTACCTCTCTCAATTGCACCTGTCTTAGTGGAACTGACTAAACAACTGGCTACAGACAAGGTAGCGCTGAGTAGGATGAAACTTTCATGATCCACTGCCTCTTACAAGATGATGCATGGTATGGGCCAAACATTCTCTGAGAGAACACTCTCCAAATTAAGGCAATTCCCTTTTTCCCTGAATGAAGATGAGAGCACATGCAATAGCAACAAAAAGGTGCTTGCAATGCTTGTGAGCTACTTTGACCAGGAGCAGAAGGATGTTGTGGTTGAACACTTAGGTTCTCTTGAAATAGTGAAAGTCAGTGCTTCCAGCTTGGACAGTGCCATCTACAAGTTCTTTAAGGAAAAAGACATTCCCTGGTCAAACCTGGTCAGCATAATGTTGGACTGTTAAAGGGTTGGGTTTTTTTTTGGGGGGGGGATTGCGCTGTGAGGGTCTACGGACAGAATGCTGTATTGCTGTAAAACCCACTGAGGCAATTTTGTGATAATGGGCTATACAAATAAAATGGACTTGACTTGACTTGACATGACATCTTATTTATGATAATTGGCATCACTAATGCCAAAGCTTTAGTTGTCTAAATGTACTACCAAAATTTCTATTTTTACTTTACTGATAAAACTGAACGATTCTGTTTATAGATTGAATAGTTAGCAGGCAATTATCTGGTGTTACAGTAGCCGTTAATGTTTTTTTTCTTTTGCGTTGAAGAAGCTTGAATTGTTAAACTTATGCACATTTACAGCATGATTGTGAGCCATTACAAATTGAATACACACTGATATAGGTGATTTAAAAATCTGAGAAATAATACCATAAGCATGTTTATTGTTGCACTTTTATTGAAGAAAGTTTTTTTAAGTAATCCTATGCAAAGCTTGGCGCATGTGGTCCCAAGACAAGATGCTACGGTAAGCATGCTACAACATACATTGCAGGTTGGTTTGGATCTCATAAACATACACTTGTGTTTCCCACGAGTCGATGGCCATCCTCTAGGGGGGGAGTCCAGGAACTCTAATTATTATTTATCACACAAACCCAACCCCTTGCTGCATACAGCCAATCATATTCTGTTTTCGCAGGGGCCACGTGGCCACCAAGGAACACCACTAAGTTTATTGGCACTCATTAATCAGCGTCCATGTCTGCCCAACTACAAAAAGTGAATTTTAAGCAGGCGGTTTAATGCACACTCAGATCAGGTCATCAATCATTCCTTAATACAAGCTTGTTGGATAAGGGACATGTCTAATGGCGAGATCTAACCATGGCCATTACCTGAAAAGGTTTTATTATTTTGCTATCTCACAGCACAAAGCATGATGGATGAGCGGGATGGGCTGTCATTCGCTGGGCCCTGAGAGCAGCTGGCATCTTCCTCTTTGATCTAGGCTGGGCCCAGGACATTGTCAAAGATCTTAAGTTCCCTTGATGAATGGGAGAACTTTTTCTGCCTTTTTTCTGGGCCAAGTAATGACTTTCTTTGACTGTTCTCCTGTCTGGAAACCAGGCTGGAGGTCAGATGAGAAACGCAGTAAAGCAATGTAATAAATGGATGAGGAGATTGACTGTGAAAGTAGAAAGAGGTATTTGGCTGGTACCTGATGTCCGGGGCTACTATGGACCAAAGAGCATTATAACGGCACATTGTGTCACACATAATACTTGATCTGTCTTCTTCTTCTGTCTTCTTCTTTGCCCGGCCACATGTATTTTTCTGAGTGATACGAGATGTGCTAGATAAATGACGTTTGACTTGGCTATAGTTGAATCAAGTAAAAGGTGAAGCAGAGCAATCGACACAAAATGAGATAAAAGCATCTGATCACACAAAGTTCTCATGCAATTTGTATGGGACAGTGTAGCAAACTTAAGGATATATAAAGAGATAGCTCAACTCCAAAATGAAAACTCTGTCATTGCCTATTCGCCCCCGTGCCAGTAGAAACCAGGACCGGCGTCGTGTTTCCACAACACAGAAGGGGTTAGCCACCAAAATGTCAGAGCAGCTTTCTGCCAAACAATGAACAGTGAACGGCAGCCAGTTGATTTATATAACATGATAGATCACACGATGGATCTTTGAGCACAAAAGATCAAAATAATTATAATGATTATTTACTGCAAATATTCCCCTTTCTTTCTCATTTTCAAAACTACCCTTATGCGGGCACATTGAAGTTCAGAGCCCTTCGTCCCTTTCTACCAAGGGAGGAAGAGGAGATTTGCAGTAAATATTGGTTTAAATTTCAAGTCATTTCCCCTCACAAATCATATGATCTCAGAAAACCTGGATTGTGCTGCACAAGCCTGTCTGGAGTACATTTATGGGGTTTTTTGCTTTTTTTGTTTTTTTGGCCATTTTTGGAACTAACGAACGCCTCCGTTCACTGCAATTATCTGGAGGAAAGCAGCACTGACATGTTATTGGATAACTTCTGTGTTATAAGGTAACAGAACATTAATCCTGGTTTCCTCTGGTATGAGGGTGACTGGATACTGACAAAATTTTCATTTTGGGGGATTACGACTGCTTTAATATTGGCATCGGTACAATACCTGCTCAGGACAATGCTGCTTTTCAGTGGCTCACTCCACCAGGTGGTGGTGTTGTCTTTGAAGTTTTGGGCCAGAATTTACAATATGGACACCCAACCTCAAATATGACTTTAGAAGAAGAAAAAAAACACACAAGTGAGTTTATTCTTTTGACTGTTATTGGATTTTTTTAATTGATGGGTATGTGTTACTATGTAAGGACTGGACTGAAACAAGTGGGTTTTCATCACATCAAAGAAGGTCGAATCACTTCATCTGGATACAATGTTTATTGACAGATACATTTCATCACTCAACTGAGTGACATCTTCGGATGTCACTTAGTTGAGTGACATCTGACCTTCTTTGATTTTCTTAGCTGGATTATTGAGCATGTATCAAGACGCTTTTGAAGTGAATATCGCCTTTATATATTAAGATGCTCTGGGCAGCATAAATGAAATGTAGGATTGACTCCAATGTGTTAGACACACTGCTGATGTCACTGATGCCATGCTTATTTTAGGAGGAATACCAAATAAATCATTGACTCATTAGCTACGGGGACCGATATGAATAAATAAGAGGGGTAAAAATCTTTTGAGAATATCAAGATCCAAAGATGTTGTCTTGGTAACAGACATTACGTGGGTGAATAACGAATGAGCGATAATCAACCACCAACAATTCAATGGTAGCAGCCCACAGAATCCACTCAGCTTGATATCTAATCCAGACATCAAAGAATACCCCCCCCCCATTTCTCCATAATCACTCGCAATTACACTCGAAAAAGGAGGTATTTATGAATATTCCAGAAATTCACGGTTAAATAAGACATTAGACATTTTGTTTGCAATGTTTTAATTTCTCCATTAACAGCGGAGGATCTGACTATTAGCCTATGTGAAATGATGAAATTAGGCTGATCCAAGTAAATGTTATCTTATCATATTCCTGTTATTTTTTTTATAATGAGGAATCTGGCAGCAATCATAAATCATCTGTAAAAATGATCTGACAGCATGCGTGTTCACATAGATATCCAAGCTGCTATCAACTGTATCATTCTCCAAACAACAGCAACAGATCACTAAGCATGTTGTGCATGCTTAGCCAAGAGGTAATTGCACTGTTTGTATCCAGCTGAATGCAAATAAGTCGTAATGGCTAAGTAATGAAAGAGTGACTTAAAAACCCCTGTCTCAGCTGTCCTTATCACATATTAACATGTTTTACACTTTGGCAAGCACACACTTAGGTATGAGGTACATATATAAAATTACATTTCTCATAATAGATTAATTAAATGGCAATCAGAAATCATTATAAAACCATACGTTTTATTTTTTTATCTTGTTGCCGTTCTCATAATCAAAGAAGAGAAAAATGGCAAATTTTCTCTTCTTTGATTATAGTATATGTATATATATATTATGATTATTTTTTAAATCCCTGTCAACATGGGTTCTTTCGCAAACAACTTGAAAATTAGAGCACTGTTGCCATTAATTAAGCTGCTATGGGAGCACTATTGGGCATCCCACAAATTAAGGTCTGAATCAGGTCTGGAAGTATACAAAAACTTGTACAGAAGGTGTTGCCTATTAAAAAGATTAGTTTAAATAGTGATTTCTTCTGATGCGACACACCTTTACATTTCCATACATCCATAAGTTCACTTTTCTCTTCCACCGTGTCGATGTAAAACTTCCCGTATAAAACCTGATGACCATGAAACTTCTTTGACACATTGTTGAATACCCAGCACTGTTAGCTGCAAAGGGGCGACAGCTGACTGCAACGCAAGCTGCTATATTATATTCCAGAGAAAAAAATAATTTGCTCATCCCCCTATGAAGATGGGTGATGAAGCTATTGCTAGCTAGCATGGCATTCAGAGCATATTCATGTACCACACATCTGTCAACTGGCTGCTTATGAATGTGCAGCAGCTGAATTTCATACAGTCTGCTTCACCCCATCCGGGGAGGGCTGCAGACTACCACATGCCTCCTCTGATACATGTGGAGTCGCCAGCCGCTTCTTTTCACCTGACAGTGAGGAGTTTCACCAGGGGGATGTAGCGCGTGGGAGGATCACGCTACCCCAGTTCCCCCTCCCACCTGAACATGTGCCCCGACCGAACCGACTGACCAGAGGAGGCGCTAGTGCATCGACCAGCACACATACCCACATCCGGCTTCCCACCCGCAGACACGGCCAGTTGTGTCTGTAGGGACGCCCGACCAAGCCGGAGGTAACACGGGGATTCGAACCGGCGATCCCTGTGTACGCTACCTGGATGCCCCATTTCTCAATATCTTTAACTTTTCTCGTAAATACTGGGTTGGTATTGCACTCTGGTCCACAGCACTAGCTGGCTGCTGTTACGTTCTGGTTTTTCAGAGTAACTGGACAGCATGGGTTAGCAGCAGGAGTTAGATCATTTCAAATGATCCCTGGTTTAATGTGGTCTTTTAATAACCTTAAACCTGTGGTGTCTTACGTCTTCGCTGTACTTATGTAATGATGCACTCAAGGACCTCTCATTTACAGTTGACCGGCTAGATCACTACTCCTTTGGCGTTCCTGGTTTACAAATTAGGCCCTGCTGCCAACTGAGATGTTGCACCATTCTGTTTCCTATGACAGCCTGCACCAATTGGCACAGTAGTCTACATGACGTTGGAAGTCCTCTTTCGAATCAGAGCTTCCCTGAGACGGCCCTTCCTCTCAGTTTTGTATATTATGACAATGTGATCTGTGTACAGAATTTGCAGAAAATAAAACTGCGTGTGAAGGAAATCAAACCATATCAGTAAAATTGCAAGCTTAAAATAGCTTTACCTGGAGCTGAGGACATTACACGGATGCCCACTTCTGCTGCTAGAGATATGCTATCATTTAATTTGTATGTTAGTACCTTGAACTTGAGTTTGACTTATATGTGTTTCCACCCCAAGTGATGCTACTTTTATGGCCTGATCTAATGCTTAACCACTGATATTTAACTCTTATTAAATGTGTGTTTTTATTTGGCAACAAATACGTACATGACATCCGACTTTCACAAGGTGAAATGTGGTCTTCCAACCACGCTGATGAACCTCCTAGTTTGATATGCCGTACCTGCCACATCCTCCCATGGCACAGTATACGCTCCGCAGAAAGAAAGACCGCTGAGTCATGGTCCACAGTAATGGACCAGGTTGCTGCTCACTGCCGCCAGACAGAATGTTAAGTGGCTTGCAATTCCCAAAGCCCGGCTTCCTTTAGCTGCCTATCTTGTAAGTACTTAATCATATATGGGTTGATCCAATAATCAATATCATCCTAGATGCCTTCATCTTTCAGTGTTTCTGGTTTAATGTCTCCCCCCCCCCTTTTTTTTTTCCTCTCCCCAATTGTATCCGGCCAATTACCCCCACTCTTCCGAGCTGTCCCGGTCACCGCTCCACCCCCTCCGCTGATCCGGGGAGAGCTGCAGACTACCACCAACCCTACCACATGCCTCCTCCGATACATGTGGAGTCGCCAGCTGCTTCTTTTCACCTGACAGTGAAGAGTTTCGCCAGGGGGGACGTATAGAGTGTGGGAGGGTCACGCTATCCCCCCCCAGTTCCCCCTCCCCCCTTGAACAGGTGCCCTGACCGACCAGAGGAGGCGCTAGTGCAGCGACCAGAACACATACCCACATCCGGCTTCCCACCAGCAGACACGGCCAATTGTGACTTTAGGGAAACCCGACCAAGCCGGAAGTAACACGGGGATTCGAACCCGGTTTCCCGTTTTGGTAGGCAATGGAATAGACCACTATGCTACCCGGGCGCCCTGACTTAATTTGTTTCAATCTTCATGTTACAGTTATCCCTGCTTCAAAATCTGTTATGGTACAAATTACCACTTTTACCTGTCAATGTATCTGTTCCGATTAAAACTGTTATTTCTTTTGTTTCCTTAATGCTGATTTATTCCATTCACGTTTGCTTGTGCAATGACCAATACATCCATAGCCCCGTTCTTCTTATTTTAAGCTTTCTCAGCTTTTAGGTGTTCATATTTGCCCATTTATCATTTATGCATTAATGTTATATGTTGCATTGGTGATGTTGTGTTTATATACGCTGCTCATTTCTACTCCAACTGTAATGGCACATTTTTAAGTGTTGCTAATGTTATTTTCTTATGTGTCGGCAGTTACAGATACCGGCTTGTTACCGGAAGGTTGTTGGTTTAGAATAGAATAGAATAGAATAGAATAGAATAGAATAGAATAGAATAGAATAGAATAGAATACTATTTATTGGGGCTTCCGGGTAGCGTAGCGGTCTATTCCGTTGTCTACCAACACAGGGGTCGGCGGTTCGAATCCTCGTGTTACCTCCGGCTTGGTCGGGCGTCCCTAGGGACGCAACTAGCCGTGTCTGCAGGTGGGAAGCCGGATGTGGGTATTTGTCCTGGTCGCTGCACTAGTGCCTCATCTGGTCGGTCGGGGCGCCTGTTCGGGGACTGGGGGGGGAGTAGTGTGATCCTCCCACGTGCTACGTCCTCCCTGGCGAAACTCGTCATTGTCAGGTGAAAAGAAGCGGCTGGCGACTCCACGTGTATCGGAGGAGGCATGTGGTAGTCTGCAGCCCTCCCCGGGTCGGCAGAGGGGTTGGAGCAGCGACCAGGACAGCTCGGAAGAGTGGAGTAATTGGCCGGGTACAATTAGGGAGAAAAGGGGGGGGGGATAAAAAAAAGAAAATACTATTTCTTAGTAATTTTGTGTATACATACAAATGAAATGTACTCTGCATTTTAACCCATCCTATTATACAGGAGCAGTGGGCAGCCGCCGTGCAGCACCCGGGGACCAGCTCCAGATATATTTCTTCCCGTTGCCTCGGTCAGGGGCACAGACAGGAGTAGTAACCCTAACATGCATGTCTTTTTGATAGTGGGAGGAAACCGGAGCACCCGGAGGAAACCCACGCAGACACGGGGAGAACATGCAAACTCCACACAGAAAGGACCTGGGACGGCCTGGCTTTCGAACCCAGGACCTTCTTGCTGTGAGGCAAGAGTGCTAACCACTGGGCCACCGTGCCGCCCTTAAATCCTAGACCAGCTGGAAGAATCTGGGGGGAGAGTGAATGAGAAACAACATTCCTTCAATCAATCAATCAATCAGTCAATCAATCAATCAATCAATCAATCAATCAATCAAGTTGCATTTTATATAGCGCTCTTCTAGCTGCAACAGCCACTCCACTAAAAAAAAACAATACTGAGCTTGATAGCTCTCTTATAAATAGATTTGAGTTTCACTAATGCAGAGGCTTTCCCGGGGCAATCCATCATGCTGTAAAAACAAAAAGGAAAGACCAACAAAACAAAAAGGATAAACCAACAAAAAAACGACTGACCCTTTGTAATGGAATGACAGTGATACGTATTGAGAATAACTTAAATGAAGTATCTGTAGCCAGTCCTACATCTCAGATTACAGTTACTTTACATATTGTAAGGAGGCTACTTCTTGAATACTTCCCTCCGAGTCAGCTTTGGCGTTGCAGGTGGGGCTGCGCTCACATTATGTTGGCGGGCACACCCGAGCCCACACGCACCGAAAACCGAATGATAGGGCATTGTCTATTAAAAGGAAGTGAAGTCTGCAACTCAGCAAATAAAACACATTGAACACATATTTGCCCCAACAGATGCAGGCTATTTTATGCATTACACTAGTTAAGGTGGTGTGTTTGTGTGTGTGATGTTTAAGTAAGCCCACAGACCTTTTTGAAAGGACAGTCATAGCAAGGATATTTTTTTTCCTTTGCGATGCTTATGGGTGATATTGTCCTATTTGAGCGTGTGAAAATCAACTTGTCTGATACCCTTAAGGTACCAGGCAGAGCTTATTTTGGGGGATAGGTTTTTCACTTTTTTACCATATTTTTATTTTGGGTCGATCTTTGCGCCCACTTAACCATTACACTAAACCTAGATTGTCCTGATGGTTTATCTGTCTGCTAAAAACGACTTGTTTTGCAACATGCCACAATGCTAGTTCGTTTTCAGATCATCAGAAACATATGCGAGGGGGTCAGCAGGGAACAGCTGTGGTTTCTAAATAATTCTGTTACGCTTAATCAGGTATCATTTAAAGTAATCATTTTGGGCCATTTCATTTCCTTTCACGGTGGCCCAGTTTCACGGTGGGTCCTTTCTGTATGGAGTTTGCATGTTCTCCGTATGTCTGCGTGGGTTTCCCCCGGATGCTCCGGTTTTCTCCCACCACCAAAAAGACATGCATGTCAGGGTTAATACTCCTGCCTGTGCCCCCGACCAAGGCGATAGAAAGAAGAACTGGAGCTGGTCCCCGGGCGCAGCAGCTGCCCACTGCTCCTATACAATATGATGGGTTAAACCCGGAGAACAAATTCTCTGTAAGAATACAATGACAAACTAAAGTGGCTTTCATTTCGAGAATAAGGGCGATGTGCAGAACTGTAGCAACTACAGAGGTATAAAGTTGATCAGCCACAGCAGAAGTTGTGGGAAAGAGTAATAGAAGCTAGGTTAAGAGGAGAGGTGATGATTAGCGAGCAGCAGTATGGTTTCATGCCACAAAGGAGCACTACAAATGGGATGTTTGCTTTGAGAGTGTTGATGGAGAAGTATAGAGAAGGTCAGAAGAAGCTACATGTGTTTGTCGATTTAGAGAAAGCAATGACAGGGTGCTGAGAGAGGAGGTGTGGTATGTATGAGGAAGTGGGGAATTGCAGAAAAGTATGTAAGAGCGGTGCGGGATATGTATGATGTGTGGTAGGAGTGAGGGATGGGTTCAAGGTGGAGGTGGGATTACATCAAGGATCGGCTCTGAGCCCTTTCTTGTTTACAGTGATGATGGACAGGTTGACAGACGAGATCAGGCAGGAGTCTCCTTGGACTAAGATGTTCACAGATGACATTGTGATCTTTAGTGATAGTAGGGAGGAGATTGGAGGAGAGCCTGGAGAGGTGGAAGTATGCACTGGAGAGAAGGGAAATGAAAGTCAGTATGAGCAAGATAGAATACATAGTATGTGTGAACGAGAGGGAGGAGAGTGGGATGGTGAGGATGCAAGGAGTGGAGGTGGCGAAGGTGGATGAGTTTAAATAATTGGGGTCAACTGTTCAAAGTAATGGGGAGTGCGGAAGAGAGGTGAAGAAGAGAGTGTAGACAGGGTGGAGTGGGTGGAGAGGTGTATCAGGAGTGATTTGCGACAAAAGGGTACCAGCAAGAGTGAACGGGAAGGTTTACAAGATGGTAGTGAGACCAGCTATGTTATATGGTTTGGAGATCGTGGCACTGACGAAAATACAGGAGGCGGAACTGGAGGTGGCAGAGTTGAAGATGGCAAGATTTTCGTTGGGAGTCACGAAGATATACAGGATTAGGAATGAGCATATTAGAGGGACAGCTCAGGTTGGACGGTTTGGAGACAAAGCAAGAGAGGCGAGATTGAGATGGTTTGGAAATGTGCAGAGGAGAGATGCAGGGTATATTGGGAGGAGGATGGTGAATATGGAGCTGCCATGCAAGAGGACAAGAGGAAGACCAAAGAGGATGTTTATGGATGTAGTGAGGGCGGACATGCATGTGGTTTGCGTGACAGACAAAGATGCAGAGGACAGGAAGAGATGCAAACGGATGATCTACTGTGTGGGCCTCTAACGGGAGCAGCCAAAAGAAGAAGAAGAAGAAGAAGAAGAAGAAGAAGAAGAAGAAGAAGAAGAAGAAGAAGAAGAAGAAGAAGAAGAAGAAGAAGAAGAAGAAGAGGAAGAAGAAGATGATGCTGATGATGACGACGACGACGATGATGATGATGATGATTTTGGGCCATTTCATACATAAGAAATTAGCTGGCACCGATACTTAACCTGTTTCAGGAAATTCTTAACCAACAGAAATTACCCCAAACTATGATGCAGGCAATCATATCAGTGTTGCTTAAAAAAGACAAAGACCCCCTACTGTGTGGCTCCATCACCCTGTAAGCGTGTTGAATTGTGACTACAAAATCCTCACAAAAATCTTGGCCACCCATATTGAAACTGTAGTCCCAACGGATGTTAACCCGGATCAAACTGGTTTTATACCAGGCAGGCAGTCATTCTATAACACGTCCGCCTATTTAATGTACTGTAAACACCACATTACGCAGAACAGACAGAAGTAGTAATTTTTTAGACACTGAGAAGCCATTCGATGCTGTTCTAGAAAGGTTTGACTTTGGTTCATCATTCCTAGCATGGGTTAAAATATTATATTGCTCACCGACAGCTGCAGTGCAGACGAATAATATTATTTCTGATTATTTTTCGCTCCATAGGTTAATTTCATCATTCATCTGGAACAATTCAAACCCCAGGATGAAGAAAATATACTCGGAGGTCCATAAAGAGACAGGGGGGTTGCCTAACTTGATTTATTACTACTGGGCTGCGAACATTGTAAAACTTTTATATTGGGTATTTACATGTAAGAATAAACAAGGTACAGATTGGGCTCACATTGAACTTTTATCCAATCCTTTACCGATATTCGCCTCTCCACTACCACATAATCCTAGCATACAAATAACAAACCCGGTGGTTAAAGCTTCACCTAGGATATGACTACAGTTTCAGAGGCATTTTGGATTAAAGCATGCTAGCGAGCTTTTTCCAGTAGCAAATAATCAGTTCTTCTCGTCATCTGTGTTAGATAACGCATTTCAACATTAGCATAGAAATGGACTTGTGTGTTTCTGCGATCTATTTACAGACGGAACGTTCACCTCATTTGAAACACTTACCAAAGACCATAACATACCCAGATCCCACTTTTTTAGGTATCTTCAAATACATAGTTTTGCCAAGAAAGTGTTTCCCTCATTTCCTTATCTGACACCCAGGAGCCAATTAGATGTTATTCTGGAGCTAGATCCCTTTTTTTGGGGGGGGGGGCGTGTCTCTATAATCTACACACTGATGCAGGGATTAAAACAGATATCCTGGGACAAAACAAAAACTGCATGGGAGAGAGATTTGGGTGTAGCGCTTTCTGAGGAGGCATGGCGGGACAGCTTAACTCGTGTACACACTTCCTCATTGTGTATACGACATGGTTTAATTCAATTTAAGGTACTTTACCGTCTTCACTGCTCGGGGGACGAGCTTGCCAGAAGCTTTCCCACCACCGACCCTGGCTGTCTGAGGTTCAGCCATAGTCCACCCTCGGTGGGACACATGTTCTGGGCATGCCCCTCTCTCAACAGTTACTGGGGATAGATATTTAGTGTATTCTCGCAAATCCGTAAACGGACCGTAACCGCTGATTTTCACACAGCCATCTTTGGCATACCACCCCCTAACTGTAAGGTCACAACTTTGCAGGCTTCATTGCTAGCTCGCAGACTTATATTCTTTTAACTGGAAGTCGAATAAAGCTCCATCATTTCTGCAGTGGTTAAGGGAGGTGCTGTCCTTTCTACCTTTAGAAAAGCTCCGCTATAAAACATGTAAAACCTGCAAAAACTTTGCTTTGACCTGGAGTCCTTTCATAGACTTTATTGAAGTTCTTCCCTTTTATTGAATGTTCTTTTTTTTACCTGGTTGTAATTACAATATTTATACAGATATACAGTGCTGCTTGAAAGTATGTGAACCCCTTGAGCAGTTTAGATTTTTCTGTTATTTTACCATGATTTTCTTATTCTATCATCACCAGTTTTTATGTATGAAATGTCAGATATATGTTTATCAGTTGCATGTACTTGTTTAGTGGGACTTGTTTAAGTAGCCCAAAAACTACATGAAACATGGAATTAGGGTATGTGCAAAAGTAAGTGAACCCCCAGCTGCATTGGTTAAGTCAAGCAGGTAACAGACTCGGGTGAAACACATTTGGGTGCTTAATTAATCATTTAAGCAGACCAATGAAATGAGACATCCTTGGGAAAGGGTTTGGCCTGCACTAATTAAAAGAGAGAGGAAACCAACCAAACCACTGTGGTCCCATACAAATCAACAATGCCGAGAGCAAAGGAGATATCCGAGGACATGAAGAAGTGGGTAGTGATAGCCCATCAGTCTGGGGAGGGATATAAGACCATATCCAAAAGATTCCAGCTCCATCCATCCACTGTAAGACAAATAATTTACAAATGGACGGCCGTCAACATGACAGCAACTCTGCCTAGAAGTGGACGCCCCTCAAAACTATCACCCAGAAGCACCAGAAAAATAATAAATCAGGTAAAGGCCAACCCACACATCACCTCTAGAGAGTTGCACACCTCTCTGGTAGCATCTGGGACAAATGTGCATGCGTCTACAATCAGACGAAAATTGAATCGCCATGACATTCATGGGAGGGTTGCTAGAAGGAAGCCTCTGCTCTCAAAAAAGAACAAAGCTGCCCATTTCAACTTTGCCAGAGAGCACTTGGACAAACCAGAGGCCTTCTGGAAGTCAATTTTCTGGACAGACGAGTCCAAAATAGAATTATTTGGTCACAATCAAAACCAACATGTTTGGAGAAAAGCCAACACTGCATATGAAGAAAAGAACCTCCTCCCAACAGTGAAGCATGGTGGTGGAAATGTGAAGGTCTGGGGCTGCTTTTCTGCTTCTGGACCTGGACGACTCCATATTATCCAAGGAACCATGAATTCTCCGGCATATCAACAAATTCTTGACCAGAATCTCCTGCCATCAGTCAGGGAGTTGAAGCTGGGACGAAAATGGAGTATGCAAAAAGACAATTACCCAAAGCATTCCAGCAAAACTACAAAGGAATGGCTTCAGAGAAAGAGGATTCGTACTCTGGATTGGCCCAGTCAAAGTCCGGATCTTAATCCACTTGAAATGTTGTGGCGAGACCTGAAGAAGTTGGTACATGCCAGATGTCCCTCCAACCTCTCTCAACCGGCTGAGTTCTGCAAGGAGGAGTGGGCAAAAAGCCCCATAAGCAGATGCGAGTGACTTGTTAGTGGTTACAGAAGATGTTTGGTTGAAGTAATGGCTGCAAAAGGAGGAGCCACAAGCTACTAATACAAGGGTTCACATACTTTTGCACAAGTTAAATGTTCAGTTTTTGTGAAATAAACTACCTTTGTTGAATTAAATAATTAAAATATATCTCTTTTTGTTTGTGTGTCCATTATTTGGAAGGTGTGCTTTACAAATTGGGATTTGGATGTATGTGTAATAAGCTTATTTTAATGGTTTTTACAAAAACAGTGGCCATGTCTGGAGGGTTCACAAACTTTCAAGCAGCACTGTATGTGTACACCGTTATATTGTCTTCAAAACATAGTTATCATGTGGAATTGGAATAAGAAGTCCCTGCATAGTCCCTTTTTTTCCCTTTTTGAGCCTTGGGGGGAGAGGGGGATTTCTATATATGTTTTTTTTTTGTTCGTGTATCTTGCATAACTGTTCCACAAAACTTGAAAATTGGAAAAGAAAGTTTAAAAAAGAAAGAAATTAAAATAATATATTTTAAAATGAAGGTAATACAGAAAATACAATTTTAATAAATATTTTTGCTTATTCTCATAATATTGAACATCTCCACAGTTTATGTGCCTGTTAGTAACGCGCTTGATTGAAGCGGCTCTCGTATTCCAGGCGGCACTGACAGAGCAAACACACAAAGCATAGGTACTGGTTTTTTGTTGTTGACAAAGATTAGAACATTGTATGAATAAATTTGTTTTAGAACATTTTATGAAAAGCCTAACATTGGATATCCACTGTTCCGGTGCACCCGCCACCTCAAACAGATACAACTTATTTTCTATAGATAGTTGCAAAGCATCATTGACAGTTGCGCAAAGCATCTCGGGAAAGCCGTGCAGCCGTTTGAGTCACTCCGGCGTGTCAAGAAGTTGGGCCAAGCTCAATATTATGCTGATATATGCTGAACATTAGGAAAGCAGCAGGGCCAGACGTCATCAGTCCTGCTTTGTTGAGCCATTGTGCAGCACAATTGGCCCCAATATTTGTCACCTTAATTAACACCTCTCTAAGCCAATGTACAGTCCCGCAGTGCTTCAAACTCTCTACCATCATTCCTGTGCCTAAGTCCTCAAGATCACCGGCCTCAATGACTTCAGACCAGTTGCCCTAACATCTGTGGCCATGAAAGTAGTTGAGCATATAGTTCTGTCATACTTGAGATCTTGCACCTCCCCAATGATGGACCCATATCAATTTGTCTATCAAGCCAACCGGTCGGTTGAGGATGCAGTGAGCATAGCCCTCCACCATGCCCTGCAGCACCTGGAATCACCAAACACCTACACACACATCCTGTTCATAGACTTTAGTTCGGCCTTCAACTCCAACAACCCACTCAAACTCTTTACCATACTCTTGGATATGACCATCGACCCAGCCAAGTGCCCCTGGGTTTGGAGCTTCCTGTGGAACAGGCCACAAAGGGTGAAGGTTAATTACCTAACCTCATACCCTCTTACCCTCAGTACAGGTGCCCCCTGGCTCTTCTCACTTTACATTACCCACTTTACATTCACTGGCAGTTCTGTGAAAATAATAAAATACCCATACGACGCAACCATTGTAGGCCTCATCTCCAAAAATGATGAAACCCAGTACTGCACTGAAGTAGACCAAGCTGTCACTTGGTGTGCAAACAACAAGCTTCTGCTCAATAAACCCAAGAACTGTCCACTAAGACTAAACGCTTCTCAAACAATATTCCTCCCTCCCTAGCTATCAGGACTCTGGATTCCTCCCTATAGTCCCCCCTCACACACCATTGGCATGCATACTATTGTAGCGAATTCGAGGGGGCCACGCAACCACGGAAACTGCCGCGGTCGGGAAGCGAACCCGTATCACCCGCGCCGCAGGACACATCGCTAACCGTCCGACTAAAGGGTCAGACCCGTCAGCAAGCGGCCAGCATGTCTACTTATCCATGCACGTTACACTATCATTCCACTAAATGTTGTGCGTAATGTTTGTTTCTGTTATTGTGTAACTGTATTGTCCGTGATATGTGGAGTGTCTGCTGTTGTCCATGTATGCATTGTGCTGCAGAGTATAACAGGTACCGAAAACAAGTTCCACCGACCCAGGTTGTGTGGCTAACAAAACAATCTAATCTAATCTGATCTAATCTAATGAAGCCGATGAACCCAATGCAATTATCCAATGGAATTAGTCTTCCATAAAGATAAGCACTTCCTCCACAGATACAGCAGCACAACAACAAGAACCCTCTTCTTCTTCTTTCGATTCATGACAGCTCAACAAATCGCCTGTATTTATCAACAATGTAGGCAGAAATCAAAGTGTATGCGGGCACAGAGAAAATCAGGTGGGGGGCTTAACCTGTCCAAGACCAATCACACTTAATAGGTTCTGAAACGCATATGTTAAGCAAAATGGGCCATTACAGCTATACCTGCCTGAATGCACCACAGTTCAATCATACAAACCTTACACATCATCAGAGGTCATGTTACAGGCACGAAGACAAAAATTAATGGTGGCCACACACACACGCACATACACACACACACACACACACACACACACACACACACACACACACACACACACACACACACACACACAGTTGACAGGCGCAACAGCATCATTAATCAGGTGTATGCATAGAGGTAAACTGGCACCAACATGCTCAGTAACGTTAATGATGACAGTCACTTGAACAGTCTGGCACGGCGGCCACCAAGTAATTCCAATTAATTTCAATACTGTAATAATATTTTTTATTTGCAGCTAACTTTGGCAGCTAATTGCTTTTTCATTCAATTTTTAGGATTGTTCCGGATGTGCCAGTTTGAGATTTAAATGGCACATCCGGGCACATCCTTGGCTACGCAGTTGGTATTTTTACGAACGTGTTTTCCCTCCAAAATTCAAAATCCAAGCGGGAAGAATTTTGATTGGTTTCATGTTAAATTAAAAAAGTTCACGAGGAGACGTCAGCCCAGCCGGTGAACGCCCATAAGCGGCCGGCTGAGGGAAGGCGCAGGCCAAACCGCGCCAGAACCCTGAACTTCTACCCTGACTGTGCCATCCGCCATCCAGCCGATTCAACAGAATTGCCACACCTGCTGAATGTGAAGTACCGTGAGAAACATGTCGCCTCTGCCCCATTTGGATTTCCAAAAACTGACATCATCATCAGTGGAGTGCGTCTCTTGAAGGAAAAAAAGAAATTAACTCTTGGTTGCTCCTTGCAAAAAAAGAAATGTTGGCTTTTGCTTTGTGATAGTACTTAAATCTCTAATATTTAATGATAACAAGGAAAATACCACATGCCTCCATCGACATATGTGGAGTCGCCAGCCGCTTCTTTTCACCTGACAGTGAGCGTGTGGGAGGATCACGCTATTCCCCCTCCCCCCCGACCGACCAGAGGAGGCGCTAGCGCAGCAACCAGAACACATAGTACCCACGATCAATTGTGTCTGTAGGGACGCCCGACCAAGTAGGAGGCAACACGGGGATTCGAACCGACGATCCCCGTGTTGGTAGGCAACGGAATAGACTGCTACGCTACCTGGACGCCCTACACTAAAACGTGTTTTAGATCACAGTGTATAACTCGAACAGTTGGTGACAAGGAAAGAAAGCGATGCTCCTTTTCAGTCGCCCACAGCCATCAATGCATAGCCATCCCAAAGGTAAACTTTAAGTCCCCTTTTCCTAGCCTCCTCCACCGTTGTTTTAAATGGGTTTTTTTTAAATCTGGTCTCAGAGCCTGCAAAACAGTTTGACCGCTCACTCCGCCATCATGGCACCCACCCCCACCCCACATACCACCAGTGAAACCACCCCACCCCCACCCCCCGCCCGCAGGATTCTGATTCTTATACGGTTGAGCGAAACAACTACCTACAATTCTGGCTCAGTACTGCTGTGTACAACACAGGAGCTTCCGGGGCTTAACTGAAGGCAGAATAATACTGGTGCAGCGGCACCTCATTCAGAATGAGGCGGTGTGGAGGTAGGAGGTGTTGCCGACAGTTTGAGGATCCGCTGGGGTTAGGAGATTTCGCCAAAAGCTCTTTAATACTTTTCATTGGTTAAATATTTGTAAAACACAGACAGACGCAAAGGCTGACCAATAGCATTGATTTATGAAATTAAAAAAAACAGAAGTGACTAAATATGGAGACACGAGATTTCTGTCCGGCAGTGACAATTTAAGCCCCAAGACAAGTTTGCAAAATCTAACGTCAGAGGGCTAGAAATGATTTCATGAAATAATAATTGATAGTAATTATTGATTTTCTTTAGGGGTGCTGAGATTAAATTTAGGTGTGCTTGAGCACCCTTTTAAAGCAATATTGAAACACTGTGAACCGTTTTCGAGTCAGTGCGCACACGTTTTCTCCTGCACGCAGCACATATTGGTGGCGCACAGCAACAACTGGCAGACGGTCAGCGCATACTGAGACAGTGACGTGCGGTGAGGTCAGCTGCTGGGTAGGCAGTGGGCATTCACAAATCCAAATCACATCCTTCCGTGCCCGCTAATGTTTTATAGGAATATGGTCCTTCTTCATTTTCCAACTGCCACAGAACTCCAGAATATCGTGCCCCCCTGGCTGGGCTACCTTCCAAATGAAAACCTAAATACAAATATTGTCAAAGTATACATGAAGTACTTTTTTTCTCGTTTTATATGGTTTTCGATAGCTGTGAAATGACCAAGTAGCACCACTGCCTTTCCTCTGAGCTCCCAAACCATTGTGGACTTCATTGTGGTCACTACAAACATCAGTTTTATTTATTTATTTTGTGTAGCCCAATATCACAAATTACACTTATGAGATACTATTTGTAAATATTGTTGAAACATCACCTGAAAAGAAGAACACAACACACAGAAACATTTGTGGTAAAGATATGTAAATTAATATGTGTAAAATAGCCATCCATCCATCCGTTATCCAAACCGCTTATCCTGGTCTCAGGGTCGCGAGGATGGATGCTGGAGCCTATCCCAACAGTCACTGGGTGGCAGATGGGCAGACACCCAGGACAGGACAGGGATATGTAAAATACAAATACATATATTTAAATTATGTACCATGTCATTAATTTATTTCAGAACATTAAAGGCAATCCTGAAAAAAGCAAAGCCTACCCTTCTGATTGAAAAAGGACAAGGACATAAAATATGGTCAAAAATACTTTATAACACAGCGTACGTGTAGAGTGAAATTTTGATATTGTAGAGAATTCGGGGGGTAACCACAGGAACTGCCGCAGCGGGAACCCATATCGCCCACACCGCAGGAGACTTCGCTAATCGCTCAACTAAATGCTCCGACCTGATAGCCAAAGGCCAACGTGTCTACGTATCCATGCATGTTATAGTATTGTAGCGAATTCGGGGGGCAACCACAGGAACTGCCGCGGCCGGGACGCGAACCCGTATCGCCCGCACCGCGGGAGACATCGCCGACCGCTCGACATTAGCAATGTCTCCCGCGGCGCGGGAGATACGGGTTCGCGTCCCGGCCGCTTCGGTTTCTATGATTGCCCCCCAAATTCACTACAGTATGTTGCTATGAATATGTTGTATGGTTATTTTGATTAAATTACCACAGGGTACCATGCCCGCACGTCATTGTAGCTGAGATAATGTCATGGTGATACCAGTAACACCAAAGAATAAGCAAAAATGTGACATAAATACTAATCAATTGCTTTTTCATTCAAGATGGCGCCGCAGAAGATAGCCTCGGTTCTGCGCTCTCCTGTACTTCTGTTTTATGTTTATTTGTTTAGTTTCCAGCGCCCTCCCACTGATCACCCACAGCAGGGAAGAACTTTTCAGCTTGAGAAGAGGTCTTGATCGGCACAGTCCTGTGCAGACTACGATTAAGACGCTGAAGGAGGGGTAGGGAGTCGGAGCGCTCGAGGATTTAGAACCGCACTCCCGTCAATCCACCTGGCGAATGTCCGCTCGCTGGCCAACAAGATGGACGAACTCGTACTCATACACGGGAAAAATAGGACTTCTCCAGATCTACCGCACTGTGTCTCTCTGAAACCTGGCTTAGTGAGCATATGACAGACAGCACACGTCATCTGCCGCAGTTCCAACTCCTCCGGGCGGATCGTGAAATGGAGCAATTGGGGGAAAACACAGGTGGCGGCATATGTTTCTCCATAAATGAAGGTTGACGTAGTGGTGTCACAGCGTTGCAGAAATCTTGCAGCCCTCGTTTTTCACTGACCATAAACCATTCTATTCACCGCGGGACTCTTCATCATTTATTCTGGTCGGTGTCTAACATCCTACCCCAGGCCTGTGTTAAAGAGGCATTAAAACACCTGGCTGATCAAATTACAAACATGGAGCGCAAATATCCAGACTCCCTGCTCATTATCCTTGGGGATTTTAACAGAGCAAACCTCGGCCACGAACTGCCAAAATACAGACAGCATGTTAAATGTCCCACCAGGGACCAAAACGCTCTGGATCGGAGGGGTGCTAGTGAGCACCGCATGGGATAGACGTGTTTTTCCAGGGCTCCTCTCCATACTCCAAATAATTCAGTCAGTCACTTAATATTTAGTTGAACTTGCCTGTTTTTCTTCACGATCTCTGACATCTAAAAGCCCCCAGGATGACGAAACCGAAAGCCAAAAGGGGGAAGACGCAGGGTAAAGCCCAAAATAAGAATGATGGCCAGCCGCTTTTGGAGCTGGTTGAGCAGGCCGCGTCAGTCTCAGAGTCAAGTAACGAGCCTGACGCAGGATGTGCACATCCTTGATAGGGAGGAACGCTGGTTTGAACAGGGAGTCAAAGAGGCCATCTATGTGAAGAGGGAACGACCATCCCTGAACCGGGGGGGGGGGGGCTAAGAGTACATCTGTCACCATCTTACAATGCTGTGATTGCAACTATTCGCTGAAATCCTCTGTGAATAGTACACATGGCCATTGTAACACCAATTAATGGTCACGGCCATTTGCCTATGAAACTGATCGCTGGGTTCGGTTGTGACGCAGCTGTGCTGTTTATAAGGGTGGGGATACCTGCAGCCAGCTGAGACTGATGGAGTCACTTAGGTGAGTGATGAAATGTTTCCCCCACCACTAAACGTCATGTCTAGATGAACCGATTCAACTTTTTGGGACCCCCAATTCTTTGTTTGTGATAACCTTTTCTCTCTTTTCCATTGGATGTAGACAACATGACAATTTCTCACAAGACGCCTTCGTTTGTGGCTATGGAAGTTCAGGATTTGTTTTCCTACTGTCCTTACCAGACAGAGGACTGATCAATAGCGGGATGGACACCATGTCCCATGTTTTATTTATCCTTTAGGCTGGCAGAAGAGATGCGAAAAGGTCATTCCCAAGGTGTACCATCTGTAGCTTTCAATAAACCAAGTTATTGGGTGTAGGATACAGAGCTCTCCACACACACACCAAATTAATCTCCCCCTGCATTTTGGCAGCTGATATTGGATATTGAGCTAATGCATGTCCTCCCACAGTATGTGCTATTAATATCTTTTTCATTGAGGCAGCAGTTAAAGCCTCCACTAGAGGTTTAACTGCTGAAAATGTCTAAGGGACTAAAATTCCTCCAGAACAGATATTACCTTCATCCAGAATGTGGGTGGTGGTGAGATGGAGGCATAAATCTTCATTGCTGTGACCTTTTCACCATCAATTATACCACGAGAAAGGACAAATCTACATTTACATTCTCTTTTTTTCCAAGTGAGAAGAGAGCTCTTTGTAGCTCTGTGTAATAAAATAGCCATGTCTCTGCTGTTGGGAGAACGATAAGACAACCCAGTCTCCTGCAGTCCCATACATTTCTCGTCCAATAGACGTTTCGTGTCACAAGGTCACCACATTTTAGGAAAACTCAGTGTGTTAATTTCAGTCTGCTGGATGGTGAAACCCTCGTTAGACTACATTTGTACATGTGCCATAGCTACGTTTTACATTTTTTCAATATTTTCTTGACTTGCCATTTTGTCTTGTGGTGTCTAGGGGGGCCCAAATGTGTGTGTGTGTGTGGGGGGGGGGTATATGGACCAATAAGTCTGACCCTCAACTGGGTCATGTAATAACCACTGTAATTTTGTTTTATGCCCATTTGGCTTTACTTTGATCTAACAATTTTCAATATATTTAAACACCCTATTGACTACTGGTTGAACTTTTATATATATATATGTGTGTGTGTGTGTGTGTGTGTGTGTGTGTGTGTGTGTGTGTGTGTGTGTGTGTGTGTGTGTGTGTGTGTCACAAAGTGGGTGAGAACACAACCATTTGTCCCATCGTCTCAATTGGTTCCAGGTGTTGGCTTTCCTTGCCACAGTGGTGCAGCCTAAACTCAAGTGCTGCTGATCAACTCAAGGAGTATTCAAGCAGGAGCTTTGCAGTTGTTAGGGGGCTGGAGGACATCAGGGTGTAGATGTGTCCACGAGATGCTTCAATTGCTATGAGTTGAGTTTTGTTCACTTATTTGTTAATTTAAAGCTCAATTGTTGCGAGTTGATTTTTGTTTATTTATTTGTTACTTTAAAGCTCAATTGCTGCGAGTTGATTTTTGTTTATTTATTTGTTACTTTAAAGCTCAATTGTTGCGAGTTGATTTTTGTTTATTTATTTGTTACTTTAAAGCTCAATTGTTGTGAGTTGTTCCTTTATTTGTTAGTTCAAGCTCAATTATTGGGAGTTGAGTTTGTTCAGTTCATATGTAGCTATACCCTGTAAGTAAATCATTTTAATAGAAACAGTCTTGAGTCTGCCTCCTACATTTTAGCCACTCAGGCCAGGCTTCCTCACTATGTGTGTGTGTGTGTGGGTGTGTGTGTGTGTGTGTGTGTGTGTGTGTGTGTGTGTGTGTGTGTGTGTGTGTGTGTGTGTGTGTGTGTGTGTGTGTGTGTGTGTGTGTGTTTGAGAAAAGCTCTAGGAAACTGAGAATTCTAGAACTTCAAACAATCACACTGAAAGATGAACCCAGCAATTTACAACTTCTTAGTTAAGTAACACTATAATTAGATAAAACTCCAAGCATGGAGACATCTCTAATTTTTTTAAACTTATATTTATTGGATTTTGCATTTTACAAATCACAGAATCAACATATGAAATAAATCCAATATTATCCCCATCCCTCCCCTGCTCCCTAACATGTCTCCAACCCCCCCCCCCCACGTCATCCGAAATGACATCAAGTACAGATAAATATACAACGACCTCACTTACATAAACACAGACAAGGGAGAAATTTTTTTAAAAAAAAACTAACTTTTAAACCAATTCTTAATTAGACTGCTGCAGTTCTGCTCCAACACAGAAATAATTAGGTTATGAACTATCCCAGTCTGTTATCTGGGTTAGGTTATCATAGTAGGTAATACAAGGCCTCCAGACTCTCTCACATTTATTTGCATTCCCCTTGTTTCTGGAAGCCACCATTCATTTTCAGAATACTGCAATCACAAGGGAGTAATGTCAAACTTGTGCTACTGATTAAATACAGAAAGGTTATTTTCGGGAGACAGAAAAATTGTTCCAATCAAATTCAGACACAAGGTCATTTAAAACAATAGCACTGTTGTATGATGTCAGTGTTCCCAGTGTTAACTGAAAGACTGATTGCAGTGGGTAGATGTTTATCTTGAAAATCTTATCCTTTATAACATGTTTATGATGACTAAACTCCATCTAGCCCTTTCGTGCATGAATTGTGACAACCTGAGTCAGGATGTTGGGTTTTTTTTCCTTAGTGTTTTTATTCCTCTTTAGGCATGGAAAAAAAGTTGAACTTCATTTTTGTAAACATCAATTTTTGAAGGAGTTTTTCACATGTCCACTCGGGTGGACAGAATGCGTTTCGGTTTTCAACTGAAGAAATATGTATTTAACAAACCAATGAATAAAATTATATATTATGTGAAAACTACAAAATGATATATATCTTTATTGCTGTTAAACTAATGCGTCCACATATTTTGACATATTCTTATACTCATTGCAATGCAAAAATGTTGAACCTCGCTCCTAACTCCTCAGCCTCTTCCCTCCCTCTTTCTACTCCTCGCTCCTGTCTCCTCCCTACCTCCTCATTCAGATCTTCACTCTTGACCCCCCAGCTCCTCCCTACCTCCCCATTGAACTGTATATTCTTTCAATGACATTTTTCGATAAAAAATAACAGAAAAATATTGGCCATGGCTCTCCAATCACTCTCTTTCAGATGTAAATCAGCAGTATAGTCTCTTCAGTTTTACTGCTTTGTACATCTGTTTACCAAGTCTATCTTTTATGAAAATTGGCAAAGCACCCAGGGCACAAAGCCACAAGGCACTGCATGCAGATGCACTTGGTTTTTCGTGTGCATGTGGCCTCATGGAATCTGGCCCCAGCTCGTTTCCAGGGCCAAACCTGATCTCAGGGGGTGCCTTGGACACCACTCTGTGCTTCAAAGGAGGTGGGGTGGCACTGGGTCTTCCTCTTGTGTGTGTCTGGATGGAACCTGCATTTATTAACACACAAGTTACAGATGCCTTCAAATGCAGAAGATCCTTCTTTTCCAGTCCAGATTTTCTGTAGAAGTGCCAGGCCTTCACAGTGGTCACGTCCAAGAAGTGAAAGAACACTTGGATGTACCACCATTTGTTTTTGTATCTGTGGGGATACATTGCAACACATTGATCCATGACATCTACTCCTCCCATATGCTGGTTGTAGAGCTTCACAGAAAATAGCCTTTGGATGTTGAGCATCTTTTTTTTTCTTGCTCTGTCTCCTGGCCAAATCTAGTGGGGGCTGGCCAATGCATGAAGAGGCCACGTGGATCACTGAACTATCTAACCAACGTGTGACAGTGATGTTTTCAGCATTGTTGACAAGAGAAAGCTCATCTTCCTTCTTTGTTGAGCTGCTTTTCACTCCTCAGTTTCAGTTGTGCTCCCTGAAGCCTGTTGATTCTGCATGTCCACTGCCATAGATGCCCTGTTGCTGCAATACCTGAATGAGTGGAATGGTGCAAAAGAAGTTGTCAAAAAACACCTTGTGATTCTTTTGCTGTATGTCATCACAGAGAAGCATGACTACGACTGCAGCCATTCCCAACTGACTAACCTGACCACACCCAGCCAAACCCTGATACACTTCCAATCTATACATGTATCCAGAGGTCCCTGCTCTCACCCATACTTTCACACCCCAGGGTTTGGGTTTGTCTTGTTTTTTTGGGATGTACTGCTTGAGAGACAAGTGGCCCTTGAAGGGAATGATCTGCTCATCAATCGACTGGAATTCTTCAGGATCGACTGCTGAAAGGAAGGTTTTCTTGAGTGCATCTAACACTGCTCTGATTTTGAAGAGCTTATCAGCATTTCCTGGCTCCTGTGAGTAATTATCAACAAAGCGGCTGTATCTCAGAATCTGCTCAAATCTGTTCACTGGCATGGCACTTGCTATCAAAACAAGATGAAGCCCTTCCTCAGATGACCAGTACATTCTTGATCTTGGGTATCTGAGGTATGACATGACCAAATTAATCCCTGGAAATTTCTTCATTTCGTCTTTTGACAAGGCCAGATTTTCTTTTCCTTTTTGGAGTGCATACAGGTTTGTATTGTGCACTATTTTATTTATCAGATCTTCAGGAAATAGATGCATAAAATAATCTATTGGTTCTGTTCCCTTAACATTTACTTTCCACTCTCCTAAAAAAGGAGGCAAGTCTCCCTCAAACTGGTCATCTTTGGTTATCCAGACAATTCTGCTTTTTTCTGTCCTTGAGCTCTATCAGGAGGCACATCCTCAGCTCCCTCAGCATCCCCAGCTCCCTCAGCTCCACTGTCACTACTGCTACCATTTGTTAATCCTTCTTTTTCTGGCAGGCATTCATGATCACTGCCACTAGCATCACTCTCACTTGACTCAGATGGTATTTGCTCCACTATCCCGTAGGCCTTTCTATCACGCACTGCATTTGAGCGCTACAAAATGTAAATACACTAACTGCTACTCACATTATGGAACTAATCTGCACACAATATTGTTTTTGCAACAGAAACTACAAGTTACATTATAATAAAATAAAGAAATTGATTTACTGCCAAAAGTTTACTCCAGATGAAGTATTTTCAAGAACAACAAAGTTGCAGTAATGGTATGAATTGTAGTTGAAATATAGCCAGTGATGCATGATGTCCAATTCCGTGGACAGATGATAATTACCTCCAAATATGAAATCAATACTTGCAAATGTTCATATTTTTTTACTCCTTAGTTATTACTTGATGTTACCAAATTTTGCTCCATTATCAGAAAGTAGAAGCTGTATCACACCACCCAGATGCTTTGTAGGACAGGCAGTCCCTCAGAGCTAAGCATCTGAGAAAGACGTGGGCTGGTGAGGAAAGCCACAGATGATCCTGCAATCACTTTGAAGGAGCTCCAGAGGTCAGTGGCTGAAACTGGAATAAATGTGCACGGGTCAACCATATAGCAGGTGCTCCACAAATCTGGCCTGTATGGGGGGGGGGTGGCAAGAAAGAAGCCGTTGCTCAAAACTATGCATATAAAAGCACGCTTGGAGTTTGCTACCAAGCATGAGAGAGACCCAGTTAGGATGTGGGTAAAGGTTTTGTGGTCAGATGAGATGAAAGTTGAGCTTTTTGGCCAAAACTCCAAGTGTTATGTGTGGCGCAAACCTAACATTGCTCATGCCCTAAAAAGCACCCTCCCTACAGTGAAGTATGGCGACAGCAGCATAATGCTATAGGGTTGCTTTTCATCTGCAGGCACTGGGGACCTTGTTCAAATTGAGGGGACAATGGATGGAACTAAATACAGTGAAATATTGGAAGAAAACCTGTTGCAATCTGCCATACAACTGAAGCTTAGGGGAAGGTTCACCTTCCTAACCTGCTGTGTTAACCTGTTGTGTTGCTGTTAAGCCCACTGAGGCAAATTTGTAATTTGTGACATTGGGCTATACAAATAAAATAGACTTGACTTGACTTGACTTCCAGCAGGACAATGATCCCGAGCACAAGGCTAAAGCAACGAAAAGGTAAATGTTTTGGAGTGGCCAAGTCAAAGTCTGGACCTCAACCCCACTGAAAATCTGTGGCACAGACTGAAAATCACAGCCCAGAAGTGCCATGCTCAAATGCAACTTGTTAAAATGTTGGGTGCAACTTAATTTCTTGCTTTATGTTATAAAGCAGAATATGTGTACATACCAAGAGTGGTATGATGCAGGCATGCTCGAAAACTGAGCTTCATTGACAACTTCAACCTGTTCTGAGCGCAACAAAATCACTTCAGAAAGGACAGGGTTCATTTAAACAGAGTGAGGGTCCACATGCTTACTGCCAGCTTAACCTATGGGCTCCAGCACCCCACTGCCGGTATTGGAAAGGCTCGGGATGATCTGGGGAAAGTAGAGTAATCTTTTCTACCCAGGAAAACACCATGTCTTCTGCTCTCAGCTATATGCCTCTACATAGTCTAGACAGCGAGCTAAACAAATGGCTCCAGTAAGTACTCAGGAGACCGTGTTGGGTTCTTCAGAGCTTTTACTGAGAAAGCATATTTTGTAAAACTGTAACAGACAGAGAAAAAAATAAAGATATTTTAAGAGACTATTCTGTGTAGACAAACCACACATCAAATCATTACATTCTTCTCTTTAACCAATATAAGCCATAACAGTTAAGTCAAAGATGTAAAGGTAAAATAATTCTGCTACGCGAGCGGCTAACATCTAATGACATTCTAGGTTACGGTAAGTTAGCAATCAGTTAGCTCACGCTATCCGAACATGTAAATGCAGTATAAAAGGATGAAACTCAATTCATTTATCTAAAAAATAAGTTAGAATATATAATAAAACTTCATTATCTAGCAGTGAACTTACAGATTATCCCGCGTCAAGTGCAGTAGACGAAGGAAAAGACAGACGCACGTATCACTTCCCGCCCACTCTGAACGCTCGAACTAAAATGGCTGCCAAAACACAATTTACTTGAAACGTAAGTTTTTCTACCACTAGGTGGGAGTATTGACCGCAGAACTGGGAACAGAATAGTAAAACTACATGCAATAAACACATAACCTCAGCTTCCTGACACCGGTAGAGCATTAAAGCACTCGTTTGCTAAACCTATTTAACTCTATCAATAAATGAACTAATGAATATGAAAATATAATATGAGGGACAGAATACCATGGATCATTCCCAGCCCCCCTCCCCCTCCTCGCCTCTCAGATATCTCACACAAGCTAAGGATGCAAATAAAAGGGATTGACGAGATCTTGTACTGTGGCACCAAAAGTTCCCGCTAGGCCAAACAAAGCAAGGACAATCTCCCCGCAGTCAGCATTACAGGGCATGCTGACTACTAGGACCGGCTGGGTCCTTACCCCCCCCCCCCCTTTAGTTCATGTCTCCCTCTGCTTACTGAGTATGGACTCGGTGCTGCTGATACAGCCCACTCCAGACAACTCCGAGCTCTGCAATTTGTGTTTTGACCAGCGTGAAGAAGAACAAAGTGTACTTTAAGTGCACAGCTACTTTATCTAATCTGACTCCAGTTGTACACCAGCAGCCACCACCTGTCACAAAAAAATGGGCAGATAATACTCTTAACACACTAAATGTAGCGTTACTAAACATCAGTTCTTTGGCAGGAAAAACATATTTAATCAATGACTTTATCATCAAGCACAATCTCAATTTTATGTGTTTAAAAGAAACTTGGTTAGACCAAGACAACAGTGCCACAGCTCTTATTGAGTCAACCCCTGCCACCGTCACTTTTGTGAGCGAAACCAGAAGGCATAAAAAATGAGGTGGCGTTGCCATTCTGTTTAATTATTCACTCCAATGTAAGAAGATATCTTGTGGAAATGTTGCTTCTTTTGAATATGTGGCTCAGATGAAGTCCTCTTCTCAATTTATATTTTTAGATATCTACAATGCACACTTGTTGATGACCTAACTGAAATAATGTCTATAATCTGTATTGAATCTGACGGTGTAGTCATTGCTAGTTTAAACATCCATGCGGACAACCCTCAGGAAAGAGGAACTAAAGAACTGTGTTGTGTTCTCGATAATTATGGACTTACTCAGGATCCTGGCACACTCTGGACTTCATTACCTGAACATTTCTAAGGTTGTGGTGACTGATGTTGCCTCTGTAATCAATCCTGTGTTTTCTTTGGGAGTACTATCTCCATGCACACGAAGCTCAAACAGAGGTCATCACAAAACGACGTTTCACTGAAATGTTGGTGATTTATTTGGAACATGTAAATAAGCAGAGTATAACATGCAGATAAGCCATTGCCAATAATCTGACAGGTCTCCCTGCATGCACTTTCAAACAACCTCTGCAAATGATCCAGAACGCAGCGGCGCGTCTGGTCTTCAACCAACCCAATACAGCACATGTCACTCCGCTGTTCATATCCCTCCTCCGGCTCCCGCTAGCTGACCCCATCACATTCCAGACCTTGATGCTCGCTTACAAAACAGCAACTAAAACGGCTCCCGCCTACCTGAACTCCCCCATTCAGGTCTACACTCAGTCCTGCTCACTACGCTCTGCCAATGAAAGGCACCTGGCACTTCCGCCACAACGGGGTCCTAAGTCACCAGCCAGACTCTTCTCTTCGGTAGTTCCCCGGTGGTGGAACGAGTTACCAAACTCCATTCGGTCCGCCGAGTCCCTCGCCATCTTTAAGAGGAAGCTAAAGACCCAGCTCTTTCTCTAACACCTCCACACCTGATGGCATTAAAAAAAATCGCTTATGCACCCTATGCATTGCTTTTGTGCACTGCCTGTTGACACCTATGTCCTATCGGATTTGAACCTAGTTTTTTTTTTTTATTTGAACACTTACTCGCTTTGGATAAAAGCGTCTGCTAAATGAAATTGTACCTGTAGAAATAATTTTGCATCTGTGACACTAAATTGTTTCATTTGCACATACGCATTTGTCGCACACTATAGCCCTTTTAATCTTATGCCACAGCAAAATGTGAGTAAATAGAGTCAGTGTACCCACTCACATTAAAAAGTAATAGAAACTATCTCAAAGTCACAAGGACATGGCAATTTAAAAAATAAAAAATAAAAAAAGCTCCTTCTGTCCCAAAAGCAGGTAAAATGAGGCAGGAGAATTTCATGGCAAATTTGCAAAACCATGTCTTGGTAATGCGAAAGGCCTCCAATCCATCTGAATTTTATTGACTGATAAATCCCACTCAGTACTACTTCCTGTGGATGTAAAGCTTACTTTTAATATAACGCTGAAAATACTGTAGCGTTTTATTAGGAAACACACACACACACACACACACACACACACACACACACACACACACACACACACACACACACACACACACACACACACACACACACACACACACACACATTTCGAAACTTACAACTGAGCGTTGCTTTATTCACGGCTGTTGTCGGCCACAGCCGCGCCGTACACGTCACCAATAACCCGACTCACAGGTCTCTCCCTAGATCTGACCCACTAACCCTTGACTCGGCAACAATGTACCTCCCCCCGAACAGCAAAACGTCTTTCCCAACTATAACCTACCCCCCTGGTCAACCTGAACACGCTACACCCCCCCCCCCATTAAATTCCTCGACCACGATGACAAAGTCTCTAAACCTCGGACGAGTTCTTCACCGCCCTCTCGGTCGCCCCATAGGCTTCCTGTCCCCTGGTCAGTCCTCCCCTGGCTCTGGTTGCGGTTGCCCCGCCTCCCAATGAGTTGAGGTGGGCACTGGGGCTGTAGATTGGGTCCCACTTATTGCATCATCAGGGTTTGCTGCTACAACCTCCCTTCCCCAGATGTCAACAACACGGTTGCCCCCCCCCCCTCCACTCCAGTCGTCTGAGCGTTGCAAAGCCCCTTATGGCGCCAGTCGGTCGCGGTGAAGCATCATTTTGCGACCCCGTAGACGCAATTGTACCCGCTAGACAAACCTTTCCTAGCCGCTCCAAGATCAAGCAAGGCCCCACCCAGTGGCCGCCCAGTTTCGGGTACCGGACCTGCTTCCGGGTCGGGTTGTAGACCCAAACTAGCTCCCCGGCTGCAAAGTGCTGCTCCCTGGCACGGGGGTCATAATTCCTTTTCTGCCGCCCCCCCCCCCCCCCGCACTCCGCCATTGGCTCCGGGCATGTGCATGTGCGGTGTCCAAACGGTCCTGAAGCTGCCTGGCGTAGCTCAGACCTGCAGCGGCAGATGGCACATCCGGGGCCCGTCCAAAGGCCAGCACCGCAGGGATCCCCATTTCCATGCCCAACATGAGGAGAGCATGTGCATGCAGTGGAGTCCTGGACCGCAACAGTGTACCCCCCACCCCCCAGAACTGCAAAACATCCCCCCCAACTATACACAACGAATAATTATACGCCCCTGGTGAACCTGAACACGCTGCAATACATTTAACCATGAATAATGTATGTATGTATTAACACTATTTATAGATGTTCTCATTTCGAATAATTGCTGGACTTGCAGCCCTAAAATGACGTCAGAGACAATACTGTTTGGCCTGATTGCCTTGCAGAATAAGCCATTCAGGTCTCCCTTTTCACGAGAGGGCACTAAACACGTGACTGCAGGCGTGGCTTTACGTAGAGCCCATAATTTGTGCGTCCCTATAACAGTTAATTTGACCCCCCCCCCACCCGTAGCCTATATCGAGTTCATTCCCAGCCTTTTTCTTTTTTTCTCTCAAATAAATGCGATGATTAAAGTATCCCAGGTTTTTCCTTACTCAAAAAATTTCATTTAAATATTTGAAAGGGAAAAACTGGAAAATAATTTAAGCAAAAGGGTAGTCCAAAATATACAATACAGGATAACAAATGCTGTCCCCTCCATACTGGGTGATAGGGGTCTTCATTCGGGGGCTAACACTAGACAACAACCAGGACAACTGTGTGTTGTTGTTGCTGTTGCTGTTGTTGTTGTTGTTGTTTTGCCGGCTGGGCTGTAGTGTTTTGTTTACCTCTCCTCCCCTTACACGTGGGGAGGGAGGAAGAGAAGGGGGAGGTGGGGGGGAGCGGATTAGTGCAGCGTCGTTGACCGATGTCCCAAGACTACAACCTAACAAGTGACAGAACGAAGAGCGTTGAGCCGTGAACCCGGTTCCACCTGCTTGTCCTCGTCGATCAGTGTCAGCATCTCTCCGCGCGCTCCGACCACTCAGCCCCCTTCATTTTCAGCCATGTCCATGTCTGGCTCGCAGACACCAGAGGACGGACTCTACGGTAAGGACTGCTAGTGCAGCGATACGTCGGGATGTCAATGTCGCGTTATAACGTAGATCAGGGCTACGTTTGCTCAGCTGTCGTTCACGTTGGGTTGGTTTGATTCCGCATGTAGGCTGTGACCCAGTTCTCGCGCGCTCTCTTCATTACATAGCCGTAAAACCGGATCATTATTTGTGCTGCGTTTTTAAACCGTAATCCAAAAAAAAGAAGGGTGCATTGATCAAAGGGAAAGCTCATGAAAATTCAGTCTGCACTCGTAAAAAATATTAACTTTGTTATTTTATTCATTCGTTCGCTTGCCAGTTTATTCATTCATCCAGCTGCAGTGCTGCACAGTGGCTCATCCGGAGAGAACGGTATTAACCTAAATGACGGACTTGGAGCAGGTCCGAACGGATGCCACAACACATGGTGGCCCAGTGGTGGGTCACAGCAAGAAGGTCCTGGGTTCGAACCCGAGGGCGTCTCAGGTCCTTTCTGTGTGGAGTTTGCATGTCTGAAGTCTGCGTGGGTTTCCTCCGGGTGCTCCGGTTTCCTCCCACCATCAAAAAAGACATGTATGTTAGGGTTAATACTCCTGCCTGTGCCCCTGAGCAAGGCAATGGATAGAAGAACCGGAGCTGGTCCCCGGGCGCTGCAGCTGCCCACTGCTCCTAATACAACAGGATGGGTTGAATGCAGAAGACAAATTCCACTGTAAGAATATAAGGACACATTTCATTATAAGACTGTAAGGACCCTCGCGACCCTGATTGGATAAGCGGGTTTGGATAATGAATTAATGAATGACTATAATGACAACACAAAGTAGCTAAGAAAGAAAGCACTGCCGGTTTTAGTTGTTATTGTTGTTGCCACTGACACCGCCATTGTGTAAACGGATTCCATGACTCACCTGTTTGTATCTCTGTAAGCCAATTAAGCTGCAGAGATTTCCCGACGCATATAGCTCCAGTGTACTCGATGCCCATCGCTCAGCACGTGCACGATGTTTTGGGAAACATGTGGGGAAACCCATGTGGGGAAGAGGAAGGTATAGCTAAACTGTAGGCAAGGATTCAGAATCCAGTATTTTTTTCTTCTTTTTTGTATACTATGCAAAAATACAGTATGTAATAATACTCGGGTTAGGGTCAGGGTTTGGGTTAAGGTTGGGCCTAACGCTTAGCCCATATGGGTGTGTTATACACTACAAAACATCTATTTCACACAGCAGGATGACCGAAGCTACAGACGCATGCGTCAAGTTACAGGGCAGTGGTTATGTGATAACTCTGGAAAAAAATAAGTAGGGCAATGGCACAATTTTACATGGCTCTACCCCCCCCACCCCCCCTCGACTGCCATGCCCCCTCCCCCGGCTCTTTTCCCCTCTCGTACCTCTACCGTCAGCGCTGCTGATTTGTTGTTTATATTGTGTCAAACAAAATCTTGAGGAGATGAGAAAATACTGCGTTGCTGGGTTATGCTGGAGCAAGATTAAAAAAAACGGAATGTTGACAGCAGAGGGGGAGGGAGGGAGGGATGGAGGGAGAGGGTGAATGGCTAATCTCTAACAGAAATAAGACCTTACGTAAACGAGCGCGCTGTCAACCCAGGTCAGCCCTGCCCGTGCTGTTTGTTTGACTGTAGGCGCATGGGCGCACTTAGGCGTGCGTGCGTGCGTCCGTGTTGCACTTGCTGTTTCAGTTCATCCGTGTTATGAACTTACTTGTGTACGCGCACAGTGTGTCGGCGTGCGTGAGGGTGTGCGCCCGACGCACATCCTCGCGCGGCAGCGACGACATGTTGGCTGGCCCCCTGCCACTCTCACGACAACATCTAATGCTATAATAGGGACAGCTGATGGACCGCTTACAAGTCTTCTCACCAAATGTCAACACCCGGCATCATACACCTGCTGCTACACCTTACCCCATACAGGACCAGTTAGATAACGGTATATGGGGGAAATCCCATTAATAACAAACCTGTTTCATGACGCGCTTACCCATGATTCTTTTGCTGAGACCTGGGAACTGCCCAGTGATCAGCGCACTGTATGAGACTGGAAACAGCTTGTGATGCTGGAAAATCAAGTGAGAGAAATAAGCAGGTGACCAGCAGACGGGTCATTTTTGTGGTCGAAAAATAAATTGTAGTGATGAGGTATGATATGACTTGCTCCACCATTGTCTCCTCTGGACATTCACCAGAACCCTAACCCGACTGACTGCTGGGTTGATGCGGACTCTTGTGCACCCAAACTGACTGAATTGTCTCCTCCTCAGGCTCCTGGGTAGAGCTGGAGGAGCTGATAGCAGCCGTGAGTCGCAGGGAGAGTCTCACAGGACCACAGGACAGTGTGTCTTCTGCCCTGCAGGGAGAGCTGGAGAGAATCCTTCTGGAGGCACAGCTGGAGTGTGAGAGGACTAGAGACAGGTGAGGAAAATAAAACAGTAATAGAGAGAAACATTTATATCTTAATTAATATCCATTGGATATATGTAATTTAGTTGCATTTTCAAAGCTTTTTTTTAATTCATTGGTGTTTGTTGTTTAGACCAGTGTTTCCCAACCCAGTCCTCAAGGAACCCCTACCCTTCAGATTTTCTTTGCAACCCTGAACAGGTACCTGTTTGTAGTTATTCAACCAATCAGCAATGAATTATGTCAGATGTTGCACACCTTGCATAATTAAGTGCTGCGAGATGATTGGTTGAGTAAGTACAAGCAGGGCTACCTATGCAGGGTTACAATGAAAATCTGCAGGATAGGGGTTCCTTGAGGACTGGGTTGGGAAACGCTGGTTTAGACCATCTTACTTAGAGTCCTACTTAATAAAAGAGAGATCAGGAACACATGGGTGCATGTAAATATGGCACAATAGATGTAAATGTACATTTGTTTTCCATAGTCCTCCACAAGGGGCGACTCCTCAGACCAGTGGTTCACCCCGACCCAGTAGTGAGCAGGACAGCGATTGTGTCACCATACAGGTATTCCACTAATACACTGGAATATCAGGTCAATGTTGACCAAATTATCGTATTCTTTGCATTTCTTTAAACTAACAACATATTCATCCTACGAGCTTCTTTTTGCCCATGTCGCATTTCTTTTTGTCTTTCTGCTTTTCTTGTACTTTCTTTAAACCACAGGAGGAGGGTGAGCGGCGGGTGGACACTGACTGGGTGTGGGACTGGTCCAGTAGACCTGAAAATATGCCACCAAAGTAAGACTTGCTTCTTCGGAGACACTCCTCTTTGTTCTCGTTTCACGACAGCACCAGAAGAAAAACAATAGAGCTTTGACCGGTTAACTTGCTTAAATGTATAAAGCAACCGAGATTTTCCACAAACTCCAAAGAAACTCTTGAAGTTCTCCCAACTTTTAATCTTTTGAACCAAACATTACTCTGTATTACAAGCATTCCTCTGTCACTGTGGCGAACCGTGGCCCTGGACCCTGGGCCTTCAGTAGGACCACATGTGGCAATAAAAAAAAAATATTCAACATTGCAATAAAAATAATAGCCAGAGCCCTGTCACACGGCAGTTCAGCATATTAAAGGTTTCTTTTCCCTAACTGGCTTCACAACACACAAAGGTGATTCCGGAAAACCTTATCACCCAGCTTCTAGTATATCCCTCTGGTCAATCGTTTGCAAACACGCTAAACATAGTTTAAAGATGCCCCATTAGAACAGTAGACTTCAGCAAAAGTTGCATAATTTCGAGAATGAATAAAAATAGAGAAAACCAGCTGATTATTGAAAAAAGCTGCGTATCACCAACTGAAGATCACTTGAAAACAAAGTCCATCCTGCGATCCTTTTTAACAAAGTGTGTGATTGCTGGGTCGTACAGTTTGTCCTTTGGCTTCAACTCCATAAGAAGTTCTTTCTCAACTGAGATTAAAGCCAAGGCTGGCAGACAAACCTGTCCAGTGCTGTTTCTTGTGTACGTTTTTATCCTTTTCAGTGCTGAGAATGTTCTCTCCATGGAAGCTGGGGACACAGAAGACCAGGCAAGTGAGAAGGTGGAGTTTGGCATACTTTCGGTTAGTCCTTTTCGCTGGAGAAAGTGGAGGAGATCAGAAGAGCTCCGTCCTTCGAAGTCAGACATAGCATACATTACACATAGCTTAATCTTCAGATGGGATATATCGAAGTGGCACTCATAAATTTCGTCCAGACTGCAGAGAGCCATGTTGGGGAAGCTCTGCCTATATGCAGTAAACTGCTGTGGGTCTAGTAGAGCAAGAAACAAGAGTCTCTCGTGGTCTTTGAACCTGTCCCTCACCTGTGTGTGCAGGTTGTCCATTACCCAACTGTGTAGTTGTTGGTAATGAGTGCGCATGTCATACCGTGCTCCAGCCTGTCGCTGCCTTCTGGGTACCCCAGTCTCACCAACTGTTTCCTCATAGATGACATGGAATCTCACCTTCTCCCTCTCAATGGTGTCACAAAAGTCACCAATCCTCTTCAGACAAAACTGCATGACCAACACTTTAGTCTGCAGAATGTTAAACAGTACATCCGAATGTGCAAAGATGGAGTTGAAGGTAACCAGAAGGAAACAAAACTCAAAGTTAGACATAAGGTTGACAAAGCCAGCATCAAAGTCCTCGTGATGATCTACAATGTGCTCAAACACCTCTCGGAGCTCTTCTCTCCTCTCGTATACTGTGTTGACCAAGTGAGATGAATACGTCCACCATGTTGGGGCAACTCGGCGCTGGCATATGTCATCCAATAATTTTGTGCATTTAAGATGATCTTATGATCTTGAGAAAAACGCTGCCAGGCCACTGAGATGGGTAAAAAAGATTTTGCACTCCCTGAGCTTGTGAGATTGCTTCCTTTACCCTGGCCTGAACTCCATGTAGACCACAGGCCATCACCGCAGCTCCATCATAACACTGAGCAACTACTTTTTAACTGCATCCGACATCATTAAGAAAGGCAAGAATGCGAGATGCAACAGCCTCCACCCACTTGTTCGCAGTGACATCCTCGAATCTGAAAAATCTCTCCTTCCTGCCACTGTCAGTGATGTAACGTAACACAAGTGACATCTGTGCTGAGTTACTCACGTCGGTTGTCTCATCAACCATGACCGCTACAAATGGTGTGTTCGTCACCTCATCTTTCATTGCATCCCATAACACCTCAGCAGTGGCACTGATCAGGTCATTCTGGATTTTGCTTGGCGTACCAGCAAACACCTTAGATATTGCCAGGTGGCATCTCATCTCACTCAGTGGACAACATCCATTGCACGTTGTCCGTCTTGGGAGAGAGAACCGTCCTCTGTTGATCTCCCTGAGGTTTCTTCCCATTTTTTCTCCTTGTTAAAGTTTTTTTTTTTTTAGGGAGTTATTCCTTATACGATGAGAGGGTCTAAGGACAGGGTGTTGTGTTGCTGTAAAAAAATTGTAATTAGTGATAATGGGCTATACAAATAAAATTGACTTGACTTGACTCACTGTCATATTCAGCTAAGTAGTCCAACAACTCCAAATAATTCCCCTTGTTTGCCAATTTTCTGCTCTCATCGTGTCCTCTTAACGGTAGTTCCTGCTTCCCCAAAAAAACACCACAGTATGGATGAGACGTTTTCTGTTCTGTCTCACCTATGGGCAGAGATATGTGTCACTAGAAACTGAAATTTAATCATTTATATTTGAATTTGAATTGCTCAACTTGAATAAGTGCATTCAAAATCTGAATTTGAATCACATAATTTTAATTTGTATTGTTTAACTTGAATAATTGTGTTACCGGCTCCAAACCTAGGGGATATCCGGAGCGGCAGCAAACGATACACAGGCTAAATAGCACTGTGGATCTGTGAATCAAAAAGAGAGGCACGATGAAAATACGTTGTCACTCAAGCTCGCACCAGTTTATTACCGGTCTGGCTTAAGGAAGCTTTGCTCTCTTTCGTACTGATCCCCAGAAGCGCTGCAGCGCCACCTACTGACTTGGTGGTGTAAACCCACATTGTATTTTATCTAAAAAATATGGGCGGGGGGGTTAATTCTAAACTTTTAATGAAGGCGATTTCTCAATCCCTACACTCTCCCCTGCTTTCAGAGATGTCTCCGGACATCTAGAACTAAACAAGTCAACTGTCTAGCTGTAATGTCACGGTCCGTGTTCGTCAATGTCAGAGTCTCTCATGCCCTTTGTTCATTCAAGTCTTCCGCTTTGCGTCTAGTATGTCCACAGGTCAACATTACATTTGGTCCTAGTCTCCATGGGTGGTAGGTGGGCTGCCCTAACTGTTCATATGTAAACATCCCTCTGGGTCTCCCGGGCAGACCTGCTCAAGGGCGGCTTTTCCTCATCCCCTGACTCTGAGACAGATTCAACCACCATTCCAGGTTCCCTTTGAGTTCCATGGTCCATAGTATCATCCCCCTCAGGTTGTTTCTGAGCTCCCACAGCCGATGGCATATTAGCCGGTGTTGGTAATCATACTGACTCTGGACCTTACAGCAGAGTCATTTTGCTGTTGCACATCGCCGAACTCAGTCTCCTGACATGTTGGCTGGCATTCTGGTGCTGCAGCTCGAAGCTGACGGTGTTGCTCCCCCTGAGGTGATGGAACTCTAACTGTCTTCCTTTCACATACAGGTAGATGTTGGAAGTTGTTGGAGAATTCTTCCTCTTCCGCAGACTCATTGGAGTCCTCCTCTGCTGTCTCTCTGTCGTTTGTTAGTTGTTGTCTCCATCTTTGTGGTTTCTTTTGTCCATGACAGTCCTGTTCCTGCTCGACTGGCAAATCATTTACTGGCAGGAGGAGGTTATGGTGAAGCACACGGGGGGTCCCATCCCCGGTCTCTGTTTGAACTCTATACACAGGACTATCTCCCAGCCTTTCAACCACGCGGTGGACCTTTTCCTCCCAATACGCACGAAGTTTGCCTGGACCGCCTCTCTCAGACATGTTTCTAATGAGTACATGATCATGATCAGTTTTTTCCTTTCACTGAGCAACTTTTGCTGTTTTCCGAGGCAATCTTATAGGCCTCCTGCATCCGAGAAGCCCATTTCTGTGCATATTCCTGTCAGTCTTGTGCCTGCTGCTCAGGTGTGTGATCAAAGAGCAAATCGATGGGCAACCGTGGCACTCTTCCAAACAGGAGGAAGAAGGTTGAGTAACCCGATGCTTCATGGCGTGTGCAATTGTAAGCGTGGACCATGTTTGGCAGGTGATCTTTCCGCTCAGCCTTCTTTGTCTCCTGCAGGGTGCGGAGCATCTGAAGAAGCGTCCTACTTAGGTGTTCAACAGGGTTCCCCTGCGGGTGATAGGGGGTGATTCGAGAATGGGCAATTCCCGTCAGCTGCTAAGGTCGCTGGAATAGTCTGTTCACAAACTCCCGGCCTTGATCGTGATGTAGTTTTTGAGGGTACCCGAAGCGTGGAATAAAGTCATAGAAAATCTTCTCCAAGATGTGACAAATCAACAAGTGGATGCCACTTATCTTTTGTCGTTTGCACATTTGAGTGTCTGTCTTTCCCTTTGCTCATATTAGTCTGTTTGTCTGTACTCAACTAAGCTGAGCATGTTTGGGCAGTGGGTTGGGGTGTGGGCTCAAAACTCAAAGTGGGACACTTGACTGGTTTCACATCAATGACTTCTTCGAGAGTTCCAAGGATTGTTCTCTGTGCTAGATATATATCATGCCTAGTGGAGCTCTGAATGGGGACTAAAGTACATTTTGCTGACCCACAAAGAAGATCTACTAGAGCTGGAAACAGCTCTAAACCGTCAGGGTGATTATTCTCTGGACTAGGCTGAAACAACCTTGTGCCACCCTCTGGCCACCCCCTAACCTTGCATCTCACTTCTCTGATTTGGCCTGCGGGAATAGTTAGACCTTTCTTACTCACTCTTACATTACACTGGGGTGGTGTCTCCTCAGGGGCCATTATCTGGAGAATAGAAACTAAGGCATCCACTGTGTTCTCAGTGACACTCAAAGCTTCTTTAAGTATAGCAGTATCAACCAGCCTATCGCCCTGCCTTGCGTTTTCTTTGATAATCTCTGCGAGGACATTGCTACCTAGTAGGGGATGGTTACAGTCCCGACTGATCACTATTGGTACTTGGATAGTCACATGTCCATGATTCACATTACAGATCTGAAGGTCGATTTCTGCCCAACCATCCAGGGGAACCTCTGTACCACTCACCGCTGAAACTTCAAGTGGTTGGTTGGTAAACAAGGATGCAAGCGGCTGGATTTTGACACTAGGCAATTTTTTCTTGAGCCATTCTCTCCCCACTATAGTCACTTGAGCCCCAGAGTCCAACAGCATTTGGAGGGGGACACTGTTGATTGAACAAGAGACCATACATCGCTTTCCAATAAGGTGGGCTACACGTTTCCTTGAGGTTTGCTGACACTGTGTGTTTCGATTAGTTGTTTTGACCTTTACTGGGGGCCTCTTGCTGCTGAAGATCACTGGCTGCCCCTTTCCAACGACCTCCCCCCGTTTCCCGACATCCTCTTCTGCAGACAGCCAATGGCTCTATGTCCTGCTTGGCCACAGATAAAACATTAGTCATTGCCCCTACCCTTGGACTCAGTTACTGGTGACTGGGGACATTTCATAGTTAAGCCCGGGCCTCCGGACGTAACATTTTCAGTGGGTTTCGCCATCTGGGCCATGTGCTTGGTTAAAGCGGACACTTGTGCTGTCAACTCCTGAATAGCAGCACAGTTAGCCTGTAACTCAGAGTCGACTCTAGTCTGTTTAGTCTGGTCAGTCTGTTCATTACTGTCATGTTGAGCTGCACTAACAGTCACTGGTCTGGTTTTGGCTGTTGTACCTAGGCGTTTTACCCTCGCTTCTTCTTCTTCACTGGTAGAATTGGTGACCTGCTCTAAGAGAAAGTCATCACTGACCTGCACGTCTGAAACAAAGGGCTTTAGGTCATGCCTGACATGGCTATTTCTCTCATTTAACCCCTTGTAGAGTGTGTGAAGGAAAGTGCCCTGCACAAGCTTTTCATCATAGCTGAAACATGCACCAAGCTGTTGTGATTCAAAACGAACTTGCTGCTTTAACCCCATAACTCTGTACAAAAACTGTTTTAGGCTCTCTCTGTCTTGCTGTCTGGCATTACTTAACTCTTGGAACAGCTCAGTAACATTTTTATCTCTTATATGGGAGCGGAGAAACCGCTTCAAACCATCCACTGTGAGGCCATCTTTGTTGGTTAACATCTCCCTGAATACACCAAGTTTAGTTATTTTAAGTATGGTTCTTATGACGTCTGTCTCACTAAACCCTTCTCGCAACCCCTCATCAATCTGTTTACCCAGACTATTATATGACATGTCAGAACCTGCATCAGAGATCTGACTACCATGCACCTTAAACTCTGTGCGTGGAAACAGGGCAGCCACATCAGCCAACCTTACCACCTGATCCGTGATAGCGGAGATTGAGTTCACATGACCCAGGGGAGCACTCCCGGCACCGTTGAGGCTGGACTTGGCTGGCATCAGCATGGCGGGACCTCTGGCTGGTGTGAATGGAATGGTGGGAATGTCTCTCTCCGTGATGGTTGGGTGTGTGAAAATGTCTCTGTCCAGAGGTTGAATGAGTGTGGATGTCTCTGTCCATGGAGGATGGGTGTGTGTGAATGTCTCTGTCCGTCGAGGATGGGTCTGTGTATGGTTCAGTTTCCATCAGGAGGGGGGGGGGGGGGCTGGCTAGCTTCAGCCACTCCGGTGTCTTGGGCTAGTATCACCCCATTGATCATGTCACCAACAAGGAGCAGGTTCGCCATACCTTCATCTTCCATAGCTTCCAGCTTCTCACTTCTGACATAATTAACAATCAAGTCATAGAGTTCTGGTTCACATAGGTCTTTAACATCACAAGTCCCTTTGCCATCACCAATCACACTTGCAACAGCCTGTATCTGACTGGTTCTCAAATCTGAGAGTTTCTTCTGGATCTGGAATATCAGCATTCGCCGGGGGTTTACAGTTGACATCATGACTTCACACCTGTGGCTATGGCTCTCTGGACGACGCGTGTTGTAGCAGTCTTCCCTGAAGCTTTGGGCACAGGATCTCTTCGTCACAGTTACTACTTCCTCAGCTGGGCGGTGCTAAATCCCGGACGGGCCCCCAATTGTTACCGGCTCCAGACCTAGGGGATATCCGGAGCGGCAGCAAATGATACACAAGCTAAATAGCACTGTGGATCTGTGAATCAAAAAGAGAGGCACGATGAAAATACGTTGTCACTCAAGCTGGCGCCAGTTTATTTCCGGTCTGGCTTAAGGAAGCTTTTCTCTCTTTCGTACTGATCCCCAGAAGCGCTGCAGCGCCGCCTACTGACTTGGTGGTATAAACCCACATTGTATGTAATCTAAAAAATAGGGGGGGTATTCTAAACTTTTAATGAAGGTGATTTCTCAATACCTTACAATTGCATTGGAAAAACTGAATCTGAATAGCATAATTTGAAACTGAATTTATTAGTTGGGAACTGAATTCCAATAAACTTGAAACTGAATGTAATGTTATGAAAGTGAATTAATTTGCTCTGAAACTGTTTGATCCTCACTGAAAGTAGAGTTGAATTTTCAGTGAGAATGAGGATCAAGGCTGACTCCAGACATTTTGCGACCATTTTTTTTCAAGGTGCGAGTGATTATTTTCAAAGTGCAACTACACAATTAATGGACGTTTAGAAAAAAATAATATAGTTTTTCGCTTTCAGACTTAAACTGTTTTGATCTGATCTGATTGTCAAATCATATGCTGCTGCGACAAACTGGAAAAGTTAAATCTGGTGACTAACATACTCATACTCACCTTCTGGTTGTGTGCAATGGTCTCTCTCCGCTGTTACTCACTCAGCTGCTGGTCAATACGTGTGTTTCCAGATGTTTTCAGAGAAACACTGGTACGCAGGTGTCCGGGGGTGGACTGATGTTTCAGAGCTGCTTTAGTTAAGCACCTCAAATTATTAAATCCCGTGCTGGACCAGGGCCCCTTGTCAGGACTGAAAAGCAAGCAGTCCCAGCAGTACAGCATGTTGGTGCGCAGGCTGCCCGTTAGCCGCGGATAGCGACTGTAGCTGCTAGTTTGTAAATGCCTCTGGTGGTAGCTCTTGGTAGCTTGCACCAATCCTGGCATGGCGGGTGATGGTCGACCTTTCTGGATGATTTCTAGTTTTTCCTGAAAAGGCAGTCTAGAAATTGGAGTTTCTATTAATTCAGCCGCACGGCCTTGTTCTTCGCTAACTCCCGCCATTTCGCTGCTCTCTAAATCCTTCGTTGTCGTCTCTTTCTCCCCTGGCTTGCTCACTCATTGACTACGTTCGCTGGTCGCTTACCAAATTCGCGAATACCCAGAATATGTCGGGATATTGTCCCGCCCACAACTCAACAAAATATGATTGGCTAAGGCAACTGTCAAAATCAAATTCATACCCACACCGACTTGATTTACACAGGCATTCGGTTACAGCTACCAAAGGTCCTGGCACAGGGGAGCCTCTGATTCACCCAGATACCGTCGGAAGAAAAATTGTAATTGGTCCATTTCCCGTTTCATTATATTAACCCACTGTTTGCCAAGACATATTCGTCCAAGTTTATAGCGATGATCTAGAATTATTACCATTATTTCAGGAGTAAAAAAAAATTTCAATATTTTTTCTTGGGTCTTCACTGAATATCTTGAAGGTCCAGAGGGTTCCCCTTTGCCGTCACTGCACTATCTACTTTTTTATTTTAATTTGTTCTTGCTTGTAATCTGCCTTATCATTTATTATTATTTATAAGCCCACCGAGGCACATTTGTAATTTGTGATAATGGGCTGTACAAATAAAATTGACTTGACTGTTTTTATTTGTCTTCTACCTCTCATCATTGACTCCCAACTCTCTCTCTCTCTCTCTCTCTCTCTCTCTCTCTCTCTCTCTCTCTCTCTCTCTCTCTCTCTCTCTGTGTCTCTCTGTCTCTCTGTCTCTCTGTCTCTCTCCCCAGAGAGTTTGTTTTTCAGCACCCTAAGCAGCAGGGTACCCTTAGTGTAAGGAAGACAGATGTGATGAAAAGAGGAATATTCTCTTCTGACGTTCTCCTCATCCTCGTTCCCTCACTGCTGGCGTCACACCTGCTCACACTTGGTGTTGGGTGAGAGACACACAAACACACACAACCTTACATATACAGATATCAAGATAAACTTGCCGTGATAATTTAAAAGAATACAATCATGATTTTCAATATTATCTCCGTTATAGGGATAACACTCCATTAGCATTAGTCTCTGAAAGGCCACTGAAATTGTGAAGTAAAATGTCGGTCAGAAACGCAGCCGTTACATGGCATTTGGTGGATGACACTATTATGACAATTATATCAGTATTATGGCTGCTAATGGAGAGTAATTCCTACTATATATATATATATACACACACACACACACACAAACACAGCCAAAATTTTAAAACCACCTGCCTAATATTGTGTGGGACCCCTCGTGCCACCAAAACAGCTGTGACCCGTCGAGGCATGGACTCCACAAACCTCTGAAGATATCCTTTGGTATCTGGCATCAAGAAGTTAGCAGAAGATCCTTTAAATCCTCTATATTTCTAGGCAGGGCCTGCATGGATCGGACTTGTTTTTACAACACATCCCACAGATGCTCGATCGGCCAAGGCAACACACTGAACTCTTCATAATTTTTTTCAAACCATTCCTGAACCATTTTTGCAGTGTGACAGGATACATTATCCTGCTGAAAGAGGCCACATGGAATACCATTACTATGAAGGGGTGTACTTTGTCTGCAACGATGTATAGGTAGGTGGTACGTCCATCCACCCATTATCCAAACCGCTTATCCTGGTCTCAGGGTCGCGGGGATGCTGGAGCCTATCCCAGCAGTCACTGGGCGGCAGGCGAGGGAACACCCTGGACAAGCTGCCAGGCCATCGTAATATCCACATGAATGCCAGGACAAAAGGTTTCCCAGCAGAACATTGCCCAGAGCAGCTTGACCTCTTCTCATAGTGCATCCAGGGGCCATCTCTAAACGACATACACGCACCCGGCTGTCCACATGATGCAAAAGAAAATGTGATTCGTCAGACTAGGCCACCCTCCTCCATGTTCATGGTCCAGTTCTGATGCTTTTGGCGGTCGGCAGGGTTCATCGTGGGCACTCTGACCGGTCTGCGGCTACGCAGCCCCATAGGCAGCAAGCTGTGGTGCACTGTGTGCTCTGATACCTGCCTAGCACAGCCAGCATTAAGTTTTTCAGCAGTGTGAGCTACAGTAGCTCTTCTGTGGGATTAGACCAGACGGGCTAGCCTTTGCTCTCTACACGCCTCAGTGAGCCTGGGCGCCCATGACCCTGTCACCGGTTCACCAGTCACCCTTTCTTGGGCCACTTTTGGATGTTACTGACCACTGCATATTGGGAACACCCCTCAAGACCCGCCGTTTTGATTATGCTCTGAACCAGTCGTCTAGCCAGATCCTCAGATCCTTACGCTTGCCCATTTTACCTGCTTCCAAAACATCAAATTCAAGAACTCACTTCATTTGCTGCCTAATATATCCCACCCCTTGACAGGTGCCATTTTAACAAGATAATCGATGTTATTCATTTACGGGGTATCCGGGTAGCATAGCCATCTATTCCGTTGCCTACCAACACGGGAACCGCCGGTTCGAATCCCTGTGTTGTCTCCGGCTTGGTCAGGCGTCCCTACAGACACAATTGGCCGTGTCTGCGGGTGGGAAGCTGGATGTGGGTATGTGTCCTGGTCGCTGCACTAGCGCCTCCTCTGGTGGGTCGAGGCGCCTGTTCGCGGGGGAGGGGGAACTGGGGGGGGGGAATAGCGTGATCCTCCCACGCGCTACGTCTCCCTGGCCAAACTCCTCACTGTCAGGTGAAAAGGAGCGGCTGGCAACTCCACATGTCTCGGAGGAGGCATGTGGTAGTCTGCAGCCCTCCCCAGATTGTGGCCGGATACACCTGAGGAGAAAAAGGGAGTGGGGAGTGGGGAGGGGGGGGTTGTTATTAATTTACCTGTTATATATATAGCAAATGTTGAAAATCATGATTGTTTACCTTTAATGACAACATTGCAATCTGTTATCAATGTAATGAAAAAAATGATTGTTTTTATATATCCGAAACTTCTTTTTCTCTTTTTAGGATCTACATAGGGAAGCGATTGGCCGCCTCCACAACCAGCACCCTGTGACATGTGCTTTAGGGCGACGCTCCCATTCACTGAAAGCCCGGCCAATAAGGTCGCAGTTGCCCTCTCTATCGCACTAATTTTGCCCCCCTCTTTCTTTGTCATGGGGCAACCATAGGACCCTGCCTTTCTGTACCTTTGTCTCTCTCACCGTACAGCTGTCTGTCTGTCTGTACATCCAGCAGTAGCACTGTGCCTGTGTGTCTGTCAGTCAGTCTGTCTGTCAGTCTGTGCTTGTCTTAGGCCTCCAGGGGGGTGGATGTATGCTGACCGACGAGTAGTACTGAGGTTACTTTTACTCTTCCACAGAGTAACACTGATCCCACCCAAATAAAGCAACGTCAGAGAGAAAAGGATTTTCAAGATACAAAAAAAAAAGAAAGAAAGAAGACACAGATCAAAGAAGGTTCAATCAGTTCGTCTGGATACAATGTTTATTGACACGTATGTGTCAATAAACATTGTATCCAGACGAACTGATTGAACCTTCTTGGATTTTCTTATCTGGGTTATTGAGCACGCATCAAGACAAGAAGAAATAGAGTTGTGTCCACATAGAACCAATAAAGCCCACTTGTCCCTCTGAACTCGACATGGCTAGTCGGGGATACCTTATTTGTTTGTAATGACAGAGAGAATGTATGGTACTCTGTTTACCTTTAGGGAAATGAATGAACTCATTGTTGACGGTGTTGAACTTTCACCAGACTGATGCGAGACTTGGAGAGCTTTTGTTTTTTTGTTTTGGCCCTAATTTTCTGAAATTATTGTGGAAGGAAATTGTTAAATGGTTGATTCCCCCAAATGAGTGGCTCGGATTGTACTGTTTTTCGCTCGAAGCATTTGATCCCTGACTATAACAAATAACGATCCCATTAAACTTCACTCCTCACAACTTCAATGTGTTTCTGTGGAATTCAAACGCTCCCCGACATGCGAGAGAATCACTGAATCGTGTAGTTTTCTGGCAGGATAAGCTTCTTGGACAACCGGCTCCGCGGCCTTGACATACCGGTGTAAAATAACCAGACACAATCTCTGCCAATCATGGCTCCCCCTCCCCCCCGCCTGATGGGCCTCTCACAAATCCTTCTGTTCGCCTTTGTCAGTCTTTACCTCTCAAAAAAATCTTCATTTTCTTCTTCTTTTTAACAAGCACCCGTTGCTGTTCTGTCCCATCAGGGATTTGGAGTTTTACGGTTCTTCCATGAACCAGGGGACCCCCTTTCCTCTTACCCTGTTTTAACGTCTCGTGAAAATAGCTGGGGATGGATTGGGGCAGAGGGGCTGAGGACGCTGGTGCTTTTACTGTACTGCCTCTTAAGGTAAATTACCCCCCCCCCCCATTTGGCGCCCCGGTCTGACCAGTTCCAGTGAGTTTATCAGACTTTAACGGGGTGTTTGATGCTCGTCGCCCCGCTGGGCTCGTTAAGATACGGCGAGACACGCCGAGCTAGCTGACAATGCAACAGCGCGCCGCTTAAGCAGGGCGCGGAAACATCTGCTTTCAATTCACGCGCAAATACACACATGAAAACCAGGCTTCGCGCACATTTTCGCATCACCGTTGCGTAACTAGCTCGATGTAATGGCATGTTTTGTTGTACGAACACGGATTTTAGTGACTCCCTTTCGTAATCCTGCCCGGATTAAGTCCCAAATGGCCCGCTGATGTTAATCATTGTTATAAGTGGAGTTCAGGTGGCGATGCGGTGTACCCCCTAACCTTCTACTCAGCAGGCCATGGGGTAGTCACAGTCAGGTGGGGCTTTTCTAAAACATCTTGTTTTCACAAAATTACAGGCTCTGTTGCTGTAAAGCCTCTTGGCAACATCATAAGAGGTTCATGCACGGGCGTCCGGGTAGCGTAGCGGTCTACTCCGTTGCCTTCCGACACGGGGATCGCCGGTTCGAATCCCCGCGTTATCTCCGGCTTGGTCAGGCTTCCCCTCACAGACACAATTGTCCGTCTCTGCAGGTGGGGAGCCGGAAGTGGGTATGTGTCCTGGTCGCTGTACTAGCGCCTCCTCTGGTCGGTCGGGGCGCCTGTTCAGGGGGAGGGGGAACTGGGGGGATCCTCCCACGAGCTACGTCCCCCTGGCGAAACTCTTCACTGTCAGGTGAAAAGAAGCGGCTGGCGACTCAACATGTATCGATTGGCAGAGGGGGTGGAGCAGAGAAAGCACAACTCAGAAGAGTGGGGTAACTGCCCGGATACAATTGGGGAGAAAAAAAAGGGGGGGGGGATTTGTTCAGGCTTCGATGTATCTTCTGATACGAAAATTATTACATTGTTTCCATTCATTTTACATCGTATATGTAATCCCGAATGTGTGTTACATATCAGGGATTTGTCCTCCAGATAAATATGAAATATGATGCCAAACATGAGTGCAAACTCTCTTGCCTGTGTGCTCAGGTCAGATTTATGAATTGAGTCCCAGCACCGGGGCCATTTTCTCCCATAGCAGTCAGATGTGGAGGAGACTCCTAGCGCTGATGTCTAGACATTCTGGAAGAAATCTGTTCATTTCCTGAACCGTACTTTGGAGATCGGACATCTGTCTCTCTGGGAAATGCATTACCTTCCTGCCCGTATAGTGCTGGGCAGGAAATAGAGGTTCCAGTTTCAAAGAGGTTCAGTCTAACAAAGGAATGCTTCTAAATTGGCATGTCATCCATGACTTAACATTCAAAAAGGTTAGTAGATTAAGCCCCCGTCTCAAGAAAGTCCACTTTACCACATGTGGCCCACTTCCTCCCCACGCTCCATTTATTATCAGGAACAATAGGCTATAATGCCATTAAACACTACTGCGTACTCCATTTGTATGCGAAGAACACATTCACATATTATTCAAAAATCATGTTCCCACACTAGCTTAAAAAACACTGTTAATGAGTAATTTTGTATTTCCCTCACTGAATACGTTTTTGGAGGGCCTATCTGAGACCGCTTACTTTCCTCACACGCGGTGATGTAGCGTGCATGTAGTGTGCAAAGTGCACTGATCATGAGGTGACGGACGACCTGCCAGGATCCTTTTCAATCACAAAGCCCTTTTCAAGAGCCCAACACCTCAATGACTGCGTCTTTTCATAAACGCTGCTGCTTCTCTTTTGTGACTCATCATGCCCATTACCGACCGACAAGGCATCAAGGTGCAAATGGCTCAGCGAAAGGTCTTCGTGCGAACAAGTGCGTCTTGCTGAGAGTTGTTTTTTTCCCCCTGACATCTACCCAAACACGTGCACGCCTGCCTGACTCTGCTTTGTCAGATTGCACACCAGGAAAAGGGCAATAATGGCTTCCATGTGGCACCTCTCCTCTCTTCTCCTCTCCTCTCCTCTCTATGTGCTCCTCTCTCTCTTCCTAGTAGTAGTCGATCATGCCCACTATGACTGGCGTAGGCGTAGCTATTAACCACGTCTGAATAAATGGCCTGTTGTGTTTGATGGTGTTTCCAGTGTAGGCTGCACCTTACCAGTCTAGACATGCTTGGCTCAATGTGACAGAAATCTGTAGTTTTAATGAGGGCAGGGTGAAGCACACTAAAACGAGGACTATGTGCTGAATTTTTGGTCCCGTGTAAACAGACTGCTGAGCGCACATGCAATTTACCCTAAACTCCTCCACACTGTAAGAAAATGTCTGTGGATTTTTACGGTGAAAAACTTGTCAAACCGCGACAGTGAAGGACCGTAAACTCTAAATTGGTCGAATAAAGTTTGTCTCAGAGAGACACCGTAAATATATATATCTGTACCAGCAGGAACAATAATTTTTTACATCTCTTTTCTGGAAATAATACATTACTCCATCGTAAATGGTCCGTGGTAAAGTTCAGGCAACCACAGCTGCCAGTTTTAAACAACCGTTTTTTTACAGTGTAGTAATTGTTTAATACGATTGTTTTTTTTTTACATGAACAAGCATCTTTTTTTATACTGTGCTTTACATCGTACCTACATTTTTTCCAGATGATTTGAATTTATTGGACCAAGTGTATGTGTAGTGAACAGTGAAAAAAACAGCAGTGTTCAAAGCCAAGGATGCAAGGTCAAATGTAAGGAGTGTGTGTGCAGTCATTACGTTCTGTGTAAGTTAATGCATGTGAAGTCAGTGTGTGCGTGTGTGTGTGTGTGTGTGAGAGAGAGAGAGAGAGAGAGAGAGAGAGAGAGAGAGAGAGAGAGAGAGAGAGAGAGAGAGAGAGAGAGAGAGAGAGAGAGAGAGAGAGAGAGCAGGAGGGAGGGAGGGAGAGAGAGAGAGAGGAGCGAGCTAGAGAGAGTGTGCTCGTGTATGTGTGTGAGAGAGAGAGGGAGAGCAGGAGGGAGGGCGCGAGAGAGAGAGGATGTGTGTGTGTGTGTGTGTGTGTGTGTGAGAGAGAGAGAGAGACAGACACAGACAGACACAGACAGAGGAAGAGCGGGAGAGAACGAAAGAGAGAGAGAGCGAGACAGACAGACAGACAGAGGCAGAGCGGGAGAGAGAGACAGACAGACAGGCAGAGACAGCGGGGGAGAGAGACAGACAGACAGACAGACAGGCAGACAGACAGACAGACAGAGACAGAGGCAGAGCGGGAGAGAGAGAGAGAGAGAGAGAGAGAGAGAGAGAGAGAGAGAGAGAGAGAGAGAGAGAGAGAGAGAGAGAGAGAGAGAGAGAGAGAGAGAGAGAGAGAGAGAGAACGAAGAGAGTCCTTGCGCATGTGCTCGCGCGGGCACGTGTGTGTTTGTGAGACAGAGAGAGTGTGAGACAGAGAGAGAGTGCGTGCGTGCGTGCGTGCGTGTGTGTGTGTGTAAGAGGTACAGGGTGATATACTGCTGTTCACATGGGGTGTGTGTAGGCGCGGGTGAGAGATACGTCTACAGCTGACAAGAAGCGGAGCGCTATGAAAGGGTCCAGCTGGTGTGAGTGACTGGAGTTGAAGCGAGACAAGCAGCTGGATCGTCTCTAGTCTGAGACTGGACTCACGGTCCGCATATGGCAAAACCATCAGTGGGACCCCGCACTACCGGCGGCTTCCAGGGGGCCTTCATTAAAATCCTCTTGGACAACGCTGAAAAATGTTTTTGCGAGACACCAAAACCGCATTGTTGTTTTTAAAAAAATATGTTTCCCCACCACAGTAAAGCCTATTCACAAGAATAGCTCTACACACCTCTCATCAGTCTTATTGTGTAATAACCCGCTTTTTCCGAGAAGCTTGTGTTACAGTGTCCACAGCCGGGACCACTTTTGAGTGATTTTACAGACCGCTCGAGGGCAAGCATTTTGGTCAGGTAGATGGAAATTGCTAGAACACTGTGAAATATAACTTAGTAAGGGCTTTTTTTGTTTGCCATTTTAATATCACTAAGTTTTTAAAATCATGCTGTTGTCTAAAGAGACATATTTTTGCCTCGGCTGTGGTTTCGGCTCGCCATTAAAAATCGTGGCCAGACACTTAATACAGCTACGTTTGTAATTAAGAATGTTATTCCGAAAGGTTTTCCTTGAGCCGTTGGCTCCAAAATGTATATTTCTTTCCCCTTTGCAACATTAGCATCCATAACGCTATAATTTTTATTCGTGCCTCGTGAGCTGCACTAAATTACCCTAGGCATTATAGACCGTGACACACCAATTTGGCTCAAGACCCAGCAGTCTAAATACCCCGGGTTCCTCAGGATGTGGGTCCCCTTTATTAAGCCCTCGCCGCGGGTTCAGAGTCACAGCTAGCTTAATAACAGAGATTTGGTCAAGTTTACTGCTGTCATTTTCTGGTTTGGGTCGACTTCCCTCTGCCGGACAGGACGAGGGCCTCGGAAGCAGCAGCTGCGGATTGTTGCGAAACGGACCCGCCACGCTGACCGGCGTGTCGTTTAGCGAGGTAACCAACGCGGCCATGACCGGAGGTGACGTCACACCCCGGAGTTCAACGAGTCGCTGCACACGTGTCGCTGGAAGTTTTGAAATGAAAAAGTCTGTGTGGGTTCACTGACCGCCAGGAAACATGGCGCTGGTGATCGTGGTCACTTTATGAAAGACACTCTTTTTCAAGGTTTGTTTTCCTTTAATACCGTAACTATTACGGCACTGAAATTATATTCATACTTTTTGCATTACACTCTGTGCAGCATCCAGTATGTCATAAAGAGATATTCATTCACATTAAATGAAGCAAATCATTAAAAAAGAGCGTCGGGGGGGGGGGGGGCAAATATGAATAAAAAGAAAATCCTCGTGTTTGTTGGAAATATAAATCATCCGAGCGAAATAAACGACGAGATGACGAGGAAACAAGCGGAGGACGTGGCACAGCACCTGTAGTGTTAGTAACGCTCAGCTGTATACATGAAGTTTCCATATCCGGAACGTCCCACAAAGTAAAATGCAAACCAAACAGAAAACCACAAGAAAAACCAATAGAAACATACTGTAACGTGCATGGATAAGTAGACACGTTGGTCCTTGGCAAAGGGATCGGACCCTTTGGTCGGCTGGTTAACGTTGTCGCTTGCGGAGCGGGAGACACGGGTTCGCGTCCCGGCTGTGGCGACGGTCTCCCAGACTGCCTTCCCGAACTCGCTACGTTCGTGTCAGAAGTGGGATGGTGAGACCGTGTGGTCATCGGAAGCACGTGCGCCCAGAGGCGTGAGGGAGCGGGGACGCGCTTCCCGAAGGAGGCGGGTAGTGTAACATGCATGGATAAGTAGACACCTTGGCCCTTGGCTAACCGGTCGGACCCTTTAGTAGACTGGTTAACGTTGCCGCTTGCGGATCGGGAGACACGGGTTCGCGTCCCGGCTGTGGCGACGGTCTCCCAGCCTGCCACCCGAATTCGCTACAATATATACAAACACATACGATGATCATTTCCATAATACAGGTTTAACATTTGAAAACATGTAACAATATGGATTTAAAGCCTGGAAAGAGGGCGAGCATGAGAGGCAGACGGTTACAGGGAGATTAATTCCACCTGTAGAAGGATATACGACCCTAAAACAGGACTGAATCCAAGAGAGAAAGAACAAAAAACTTGTTTTAGGCCAGCCGTGTAATTTCTTTACACTGAGTCACATTCCTGAACCCTGATATACAGTTTTTGAACAACATCCTTCTCACCAAATTTGATATATTGTGCACACTATCAGTCATTTCTGACTATTTTTTTTTGGTGAATCTTTACTTTTTTTTTTACCAATGAACTAGTTTGTCTTCTGTTAGGTTTAAAAAAAACATAGACTAAGGGAGGGAGCAAGGGCGTCTTTAACTCTCTATTTTATAAAATGAGTAAGGGATGTGTTCCTTATTGGCCATATGGTACATTTTACTGGCAGTTCAATTAAAGCCTGCTGCATTCGTTAACGAATCTGTGGTGTTGTGTACCGAGGAAGTATCCGAAAGGTCAAAAGAGGTTTTTTTTAAAGTCGGGGTACTCGGACGAAAACCAGCCTCAGGCTCCTCTCACATCTGCCTCCATCTAAAAATAGTCTGCAGACGTCGTCAGAGACCGTCGGAGTTTGGCCTGATCCAGAGCCAGAGTTCATGTCTGATCTCATTGACCACATCATGACGTAACTCGAGACAGGGTCTCCAACAACTCCTGTCTCCATTCAATCCTGGCCCCAGCAAGCCCACCGTGGAGGTCTTCAGGATTTTCTCTGAGCCAGGACTTGGAAGATTTTTAAAGGATCACTGTGGAGCCTCCTCCAATCAGAGAGCAGGTAAAGCTGCGGGTGTCCTATCACAGCGCAGAGTTTCTGGGTGGAGGCCATATCAATACACCGCATCCTGGCTAGCCACAGGGAACACCTGTGGTAAAAGTATGGAAAGTATGACTCACTTAAGGTTGTTTGTCTCTATAGAGACTGGTGTTTACCCTTTCAAGTAGCAGCTCCATCATGCAGCAACTGTGGATAAGGTCGAATCGCTGAAGAATTCAAACCCAGTTGTGCCAGGAAGTTAAGAGTCAGTAGTTAGTTGGTAGCCAAATCTGCAATTATTCAACCCCGAGTTACCTTTCAGCATAAAATATATTTACATTTCTACTGTGAAATGAGGCTCAACTGACCTTAGAAATACGTCACAATGAGTAAGGAAGTGGGGGGGAAAATAAACATTATTAAGAGCTTAACAACGTGTCATCTTGCCAAATGTGGCAAGTAGCACGGTGCCAGACAAGCTGAGGACCTCGGGGGCCCCGTGAGGTGGTTTGTCTGAAGTGCCTGTCAGCCGGTAAAACATGGGCTTGTTAAGGCCTGAAGTCCAAAATGCTCATTTCCTGACTTTGCCCGGGGATTAAGGAAAAGCAAATATGCCGGGGAAAGTTGTTACATATGATCTCAGGGAGGAGGCAAATAATCTCTTGTGTGTTTCAAAAGGTGTGTGGATCTCATAAACCAGGGCTGTGATTGCCAGAGGTAACGTTATGATAATGAACCTGGCCTCGAACTCATTCATTCACAAACGGCCATTTCAGTCTCACATTTAGCTGTTCCTGTGTGTGTGGAGGGGGGGGGGGACGACCCCTCCAAAAAAATAAGATATTTTGCTTTTTTTTTTTAATTAGCGTTATTATCATCACTGTTGAGAAAGGGGGCAGCATGCAACTTTTCTGAACCCGCACCACTATTCTCTCTCAGCCTCTCACTTTCAATTATCCATGCAGTTCCATTAGAGGTAGGATTTCACAGAAACACCGTCGACGGAGATGCAAGTAAGATGTACGTCATCACCTTTAACACATTTGAAACAAATCGAACTTTTGATAAATGGTTTTTAAGCATTTCTAACATGTCAGCATGCTTTTCTAGGCTTAAAACCTGATTCAGGGCGTACAGGTAGTGTAGCGGAATATTCCGTTGCCTACCAACATGTGGATCGCCGGTTTGAATCCCCGTGTTACATCTGGCTTTGTCGGCGCCCCTACAGACAAAGTTGGCCATGTCTGTGGGTATGTGTCCTGGTCGCTGCACTAGTGCCTCCTTTGGTCGATCGGGGCGCCTGTTCAAGGCGGGGGGGCACTAGCGGGACTAGCATGATCCTCCCAAGTGCTACATCCCCCTGGTGAAACTCCTCACTGGCAGGTGAAAAGAAGCGGCTGGCGACTCCACATGTATCGGAGGAGGCATGTGGTAGTCTGCAGCCCCCCCCCCCCCGGGATCGGCAGAGGGAGTGGAGCAGCGACCGGGACGGCTCGGAAGAGTGGGGTAATTGACCTGGTACAAATGGGGAGAAAAAGGGGGAACCCCCCCTCCAAAAAAACAAAAAAAAACATGATTCAGACGAGCTAAATTTAGCTCGGTCGAACAGCTGCAAAAGCCTCTATTTTACAAAATCGGTGTTAAGCGTCCAATTGGGATATGACGTAAATAATATGTAAAGGTTAGCTGCTCAACTGAAAATGTGCAGGCGATACAATAGACCAGCTTCCGGTTACAAACTTAAAACAATGATCCCGTATCGCGCTGTCCACAGCAGAGTCCCACAACAGCTGTGCTTTGCATCCATGACACCCTGTGTCCAGGATGTAAGTCCCCCCCCCTCTTAAAGTGACCCAAGCATGAGCTCAGCCTAAAAGCATCGGGGGGTCCCATATACGGTGGAACATGAGTTCCGTGGCCAAACGTGAGCTACTACACCACACACATCCATAACATATGTGCAGGAGCCTGTGAAAAACGGTAGCAGCCGGTGTGAGCCAAGGCATTGGTTTCGAAACCCCGGGTCACTCCTTCTCCGCATGGGGCTGTCTGAGAAGGTTTTTAAAGGGAGGCTCTGGCCCGGACGCTCCTCCCTCAGCAAGACTCCCTCTCCTCCCACCAACACACATGCAAACGAACACTCACACGCACACACGCGCGCGCGCACGCACACACACAAGTACAGACCCGCACAGAACTGTCAGCAGCAAGTCTTGGGCTTCACCTCTGATTCAACAAGGAGGCGAACACTAAACCACTCACACACGCTCCATGCGCAACAAGCAAGGACGCACACGGCGCTATATCACTTGGTTTAGACGTACTGAGGAGCAAACCGCTGATCCAGGACCAGTTTGAAGGGACGAAATGGGGCTGTGGACAACGCTGCTCCTGGCCTCACATCTGCTCTTGAAACTGTGCTCAGAAGTGGGAGCCCAAGCTTCGGGTGAGTATAACTATTTTTTTAATTTTCCCCGAGGAATCAATTAGGTCAATCAATCAACCAACCACAGAGCAGCAGCGAGACGCCGTCTTACCTCTTATAAGGTGCAGTTGCATGGAAACAAAAACCAGCAATCAACCAAAAAAAAAAGGAAAAAAATAAAATGTTATTTAATTTTATTTTCCTTTTCCTTTTATTTTATTTTCCTTTCAGAGCACTGCGGAAATGGGACTCTAGTCCTGAAATAGCCCTTCTTTTTTTTGATGATGATAGTCAGATTTTGGTTTGATTTATCTTTTCTCTCTGACAGCCAAGCCGTGTGACGTTATCCTCAAGCGACATTATCTGTCAAATAAAGATTTCATGGCTCTGCCGCTGAGTGTTTTAGCACACCACCCCTGAGCTGCGTGCATGATAGACCTAGCAGATATTATGATAATATAATATCATATTCAGGTCTAAAGTGCAGCGAGGGGGAGAGCTGGAATGTGATTCTCATCAAAGTGAGGGCAACATGCTAGGGTAGATGATGCTGCGGGTTAGTTCGAGTCCTAAATCAACTGAAAATGCATATTGCTGGAGAGTGATTTATGACACACTGATGGAGGGAGGTGGTGTGAGCAGAAGTGACTGACGGATTCGAGGACTCATTTCAAAGTTAGAGGGTAAATGAAGGGCCCACAAGTAAGACAACAATAATGTTGACTGTGAAGGGTGGACAGACTTCTCGTGGCCACGATATTTTTTCAGTCTATCTTGCCAAGTCTCCCTGATGACTTCAGCTGCTCAGGGGTCAAAAGATCCTGGCTCCAGTTTAGATCAAGACTTAGCTATTCACACACATGGGAATAATCACAAAAGGTCTGGGCACAATACTGAAGTTAGAGAGAAAACACACACACGCACACAAGCACACACACATTTACTTACACTTGCATTCATTCCCTAGCCCTTAACCCTAACTTTAACCAATAGAACCTTCATGGCTAACCTTAACCCTTACCTTAACCTTACCTTAACCCTAACTTAAACCTTAACTTAATCCTTAACTTAACCACTGACACACAAATCAGCTTTTTACCAATTAGGGACATGGCTTTTTTTTTCCCCTATTGGACAAGCTGCCTCCAATTAACTGGCCTTTAGCACACACACACACACACACACACACACACACACACACACACACACACACACACACACACACACACACACACACACACACATTCTGTCTCATTCTCTCTGCCAGTCTCTTCTCTCTCTCTCTTTCTCTCTCTGTTTCTCTGTCTGTGTGTGTGTGTCTCTCTCTCGCTCTCTCTCGCTTTCTCTCTCTGTCTGTCTCTTTCTCTCTCTCTGTCTGTCTCTTTCTCTCTGTCTGTCTGTCTCTTTCTCTCTCTCTGTCTCTCTCTCTTTCTCTCTGTTTGTGTGTCTCTCTCTGTATGTCTGTCTCGCTTTCTCTCTGTCTGTCTGTCTGTGTGTGTGTGTGTGTGTGTGTGTCTCTCTCTCGCTCTCTCTCGCTTTCTCTCTCTGTCTGTCTCTTTCTCTCTCTCTTTCTCTCTGTTTGTGTGTCTCTCTCTGTATGTCTGTCTCGCTTTCTCTCTGTCTGTCTGTCTGTCTGTCTGTCTGTCTGTCTGTCTGTCTGTCTGTCTGTCTCTCTCTGTCTGTTTGTCTGTCTGTGTCTGTCCTTCTCTCTCTCTGTCTCTCTCTCTTTCTCTGTTTGTGTGTCTCTCTGTATGTCTGTCTCTCTCTCTGTCTGTCTGTCTCTCTTTCTCTCTCTGTTTGTCTGTCTGTGTCTGTCTGTCGGTCTGTCTGTCTGTCTGTCTCTCTCTCTCTCACACACACACACACACAATTTCCCCATCTCTCTTTCTTACAGGGGCCTGAATTAGGAAGTGCTGGTGTTCATATTTTATCAGCTGCTCACAAATGATGTCAGTGACAGGTAGACTCAACTTCACCGGTCCGATCCCTCAGCAGCTCGCTGCTTGCATGATCTGGATGCACTGTTGATAAAAGCCAAACGAGAGTAATTAGATATCAAGCAACAAATACACATCAAATCTCTCTAATCACTATACCTACGCTGTGAAGTCTATTAGATATACAAAGTAACATAATGTCTGAAGGAAGTGTCCACGTCGTGCCTGTCTGTCCCTTAATGAGACTGTCTGGCACGAATGCACCGGGGGGGGGGGGGGGGGGGGGGGGGAGCACGCCGCGTCTTCTCGGGACGCAGCTGACACGGGTCTACATAGCTTGAAGTATTGGGTTAACAGGGGTGAAATGAGACACTTTCTCAGGGTCCCCCGATGTAACGAGACCCTGACCCACACAATGCCCTCTGTCCACATGACGGATGACAACAGTCAAATTGTGTGTCCGTGTGCGGGTGTGTTGCCTGCAGGAGTGCATGTGCACACAGGTTTGTTCGCATGTGACCGACAGATGAAAACCAAAGTGAGCGCTGTGTGTTCAGGTTGTTTTGCTAGGGAAGCCCAAACTAATGGGCCGAGTCCCACTGAGTCAGGCCGCGAGCGCTCCGTTCCCTTAATCCTCAGGTGAGTCGGACAACGCCGAACACCAGAACCTTTTCAGATCAAAACCAGAACCTTTCCAGATCAAAACCGCCCCTGTGAAAGTGAGACTGATTAGAGAAAACACAATGAAGGAAGGATTGTTTTCATGGCCCCGGTCACATTTAACCACATGCACTTTTAAAGCCCCTGCGTTCCTCCCTAGTGTGCTGAAATACACCGTCGGCTGGAGGAAGCAAGAAGGGAACATGGGGGAAGAGGTGAAAGATAAAAGACAGAGGGGAAAGAATTTGTCTGGGTATGATGCTTTACAGCCTTGGCTGAGAAGGGCCGAATTTTAGGAGCATTTGGTAGCAATTTTGCACTCTTGAAGCCGGCGAGCCTTGCAGACCACGTTCAGGCTAATTGTGCATTCACGTTGTGTTCACACGGTGGACTAGATATTCACCGCACATCCTCTTGTGGCCTGCCTAGTTCCCGGGTCACTTTGTTAAGGGGAGCTATGGAGCTATGAGGTTCAGTCTACAATGTACTCCCCCCCCCCCTGCTTTTTCCTTATCTCAAAGCACTTTGTCTGTACTTGACATACGTCCAATTTCCCCGAAACACTTGGCTTCTAATGAACCCGTAAATTACCGCTTAAAAACACAAGGATTCGTTTAATCAGCCAACATGAGCTGAAAGTAGATTTTACATCTATTAAGGAATGATTAAGATGATATCATCAAGATGGTATCATCCAGTTGGATCTAATCTGCCAAGCGATGTGTATCCTCGTGATCTGCCTGTCGTGATTTCGCTGATCGCCATAAGACAAATGGTGGATAATAATCATGTGCAGGCCATTTGCACGCCCGCTCAGAAAGTGTTTATTCCGGGATTGGAGGGGAGTTACGTATTGTGAATATTCATATCTCCTCATCCGCCACACATGTGCTTCAACCCCCCCTTCCTGTTTCTGTTTCTGTTCCTGTCAATAGTGTATGATCTGCTCACCTCTCCCGATTGCCTGCCAGACCTGCTGCAGGGGGGTCTGGCCGAGCAAGGGGTGAATGAGGCTTTTATCCTCACCACCTTCAAACTCCAGCCCAAGACTGGGACCACCGTGTTTGGTCTGTACAATCCCAGGGACAACAGCAAATACTTTGAGTTCACCGTGTTGGGGAAGCTCAACAGAGGTAAGAGACTGTGCTGGGAGTTACGTAACTGATCCTCTGCATATATGTACATGTCTTGGTCTGTTTTCTTTTCTTTCTTTTTTTTACCCCCCCCCCCTTTTCTTCCCAGTTGTATCTGGCCAATTACCCCACTCTTCCGAGCCATTCCGGTCGCTGCTCCACCCTCTCTGCCGATCCGGGGAGGGCTGCAGACTACCACATGTCTCCTACGATACATGTGGAGTCACCAGTCGCTTCTTTTCACCTGACAGTGAGGAGTTTCACCAGGGGGACGTAGCGCATGGGAGGATCATGCTATTCCCCCCAGTCCCTGCCCCTCCCCGACCGACCAGAGGAGGCGCTAGTGCAGCGACCAGGACACATACCCACATCCGGCTTCCCACCTGCAGACACAGCCAATTGTGTCTGTAGGGACGCCCGACCAAGCCGGAGGCCACACGGGGTTTCGGACTGGCGATCCCCGTGTTGGTAGGCAGCGGCATACACCGCCATGCCACCCAGACGCCCGTTTTCTTTTTTAACAGATTTCTTTCCCATATCCTTCCCGTTCTGAGTATTCATCTGTGCTGTTTATACATTCTCGCCCACATCTCTCTTACCTCTGCATTATTCATTCAGTCAACACGGAGACATTCCTCTCTTGTCGCCGCTTCTTCATCTTCTGTCCTCTCTCTCCTCTGCAAAAGTGCCATGTCAAAATTGAGACAAATTTAGCATATTCAAGTAAGAAAATAACCAAAATAAAAAAGCGTCTGCCAGTGCAGTGAGATATTTCAATTACGTAAATTTTGTGGGGAAAAAAAATGAGCATTCTTGAGTTTTGATAGAGAACCCGACATTTATTTCTGTGTGATGTTTAGTCTCTCAGATTTGCCATTTTTTCCCCTGCAGTTTTCACCTCTAACTGCCCCGTGTCACCTCCTTAACTCTCCCCCCTGTTCCCCCGCCACTCTTCCATGACGTGTTTCCTGTCTCCTCCATCCTTCTTCTCTCCACCTCTTCCATCTTGTCCCTCCCTCTCTCCCTCGGCCCTTCCTTCACACAGCCGTGTTGCGATATTTGCGAAGTGACAGGAGGATGAGCTCAATAACCTTCAACAACCTGGTGTTGGCGGATGGCCAACGCCACCGGCTGTTGTTCCACCTGCGGGGGCTGCAGCAGCAGGGGCCCGGCGGGGTGGAAATCCACCTGGACTGCAGACTGGTGGAAACGGTCAGGGATCTCCCTGCCGTCTTTCAGGGTCTACCAGCAGGCTATGGAGTGGTGGAGCTGAAGGTCATGCAAGCCAAGGAGCCGGTGATGCATCTTCATATTAATTATAATATTAACTACAGGCAGTTCCCGGAATACAAACGAGTTCCATTTTTGAGTCTGTTCGTAAGTTGAATTTGTATGTAAGTCGGAGCAGTTACATACAGTTCACACATTAGTCAAATATTTATTAGTATATAGTATATACTTTACCTAAAACATCGTAAATATAATAAACACGTGCAATAATAATAATAAATGTAACTACAGGACTGTGGCACGGTGGCCCAGTAGTTGGCGCTTTCGCCTCCCACCAAGAAGGTCCTGGGTTCAAACCTTGGGGTTGTCCAACCTGGGGGGGGGGGGGTCGGGTCATCCCAGGTCTTCCTCTGAGTTTGCATGTTCTCCCTGTGTCTGCGGTGAGTTTTCTCCGGGTGCTCCAGTTTTCCCCACCATCAAAAAGACATGCATGTTAGGGTTAATACTCCTGTCTGTGCCTCTGAGCAAAGCATGGCAAAACGAACTGGAGTTGGTCCCCGGGTGCTGCCCACTGCTCCTAGTTACATAACTAGGGTGGGTTAAATGCAGAGCATAATTTCCCCCACGGGATTAATAAAGTATATCAAGTGTGTGGGCCCTGTGATGGACTGGCGGCCTGTCCAGGGTGTCTCCCCACCTGCCACCCAATGACTGCTGGGATAGGCTCCAGCATCCCCACGACCCTGAGCAGGATAAGCGGTTTGGATAATAGATGGATGGATGGAAAATCAAATTTTTAAAAAAATCAAAAGTACAGTATAATTGAGAGAGAGAGAGAGAATGTGCGTATATAGGTATAAAAAACCCCATTAAAGAAACATGTCTTAAATTTCAAATTCCCCACCTGCCACTGTCTCCGGAGCGGGTCGCGACCGGCGGAAGCCGGAAACGAGAGCCCGCTCGGGGCTCGCCTCCCCGCCTGACCCGGTAGGTGAAAAAACAATAAGAGCGTTTCACTTCTGAATGCGTCATTATTTCCACTTTCGTTCCAGTCGTTTCCCTTTTCTTCGCTGCATTGCCATCACTTGCATCAGATTTATGCTTCATGATTACGAGAGTAAACACACGAAACATTTAAGTCAAAACACAACACGCACAACAACGTTTACGTGAGCCGATTTAAAATGGCGACGACGGCGTGACGTTGTTCTCCCTCGGGCCGACGAACCGCCTAAAATGCTCAGGGTTTTGGGCGCCGCGCAAAGTAGTCCGCCCGTTCGTTCGTACGAACCATTGTGTGTAACTGGATTTTTTTTTTAAATAATAGGCTTTACCCAGGTCGGTTCGTACGTACGGGCGTTCGTAATCCGGGAACTACCTCGACTATTATTTACTGAGTTTTACCAGCGGATTATTTTCTCACTTGCAAAAGAAAGTCCTCATTAGAGGTTACCAGCCTCTGTGCTGCATCACTGCTGAGGGATGCGCATTAGCCGTACTGCGGGTTTGAACTCACCTTTTACTGACCTTTGTCCTGTTTGACCGTAAACAGGACAGTTTGGAGGAGCTCAAACTGGTGGTCGGGGACTCGTTTGAGAACATTGCCTCATTACAAGACTGCCACTTTCAACAAAGAGACTCCGTACAAACTCTGGGTAAGTATCTCTCTCTCTCTCTCTCTCTCTCTCTCTCTCTCTCTCTCTCTCTCTCTCTCTCTCTCTCTCTCTCTCTCTCTCTCTCTCTCTCTCTCTCTCTCTCTCTTTAAATCAATTTCCCTAAAGTCCGACGAGTCGCCCAGCTGTTTACCAGGAAAGCAGCCGCAGTGCAGTGGATAGACAAACACTGGGCATTGCTCATCAGTGGTTTGAATGGGATCAGCAAACAGATTCCGAGGACCTGCCAAGTCAATTTCAGTTAAACACAATAACTGTTCCTGTCTTTCAGGGGTCAACACAAAGCAGCTGTCTAATCAAATGCTTGAGTTAACCAAGGTGATAAACGAGCTGAAAGACGTCCTCATTCAGCAGGTAACTACCCCTGACAGTCCCTCTGGGACCACTTAAACCTGACTCCTAATCCCCGACCTCCCGGCCTCACTCCATATAAACTTATTTATCTTTGACCTTCTCCAGGTTAAAGAGACTTCATTTCTCAGAAACACCATCTCAGAGTGCCAGGCCTGTGGTAAGATTAAGTCATGTTACAGTAATGCTAATCACCAGAAGAAACTGGAAACACTGATGTCATTTTACCTCAACCCCGGGGGTTGTTGGTTTTGATGCCATTGTCTATCTGTCCGTATTAAGGAAAAATGGATGCGGCAAAAGACATGACATTTACATGAAAGATGACCTATGCTCCCCATATAACCTAATTTTAGAAGTAATTGGGTCAGGGTCATGGGGCAAATGTCATGAAAAAGGTCTCCATGATTTTCAGCCGTATCCTTGTCAAAAATGGTCCAATCTACTTCAAACTGACACCAAAATGTTTGACTTTCTTTTCCAAAGTGTTATCTCTATCAATGTCTGTGGAAATAAGTGCAATTTGAAAATCACTAGTGGTCAACGTTCAGGCATGAGGTTTGTGTTTGGCATCACCTTTTTTTTTATTTCATTTATAGGGGATGTCTATGTATTTGTATGATTTAACATACCAAATTGACTGCTACTTGTTGAAAACTGATTTTTTTTGCACTGTGTTGTCTGAAGGACTTGGAGGTTCTGAGGTTGAGAAGCCGAAGTGTGCCCCAGGAGTCTGTTTCCGCGAGGATATGTGTATTGAGACAGAGGAAGGTGTTGAATGTGGACCCTGCCCCGATGGATACACTGGGGATGGTTTTAGCTGTGATGATGTGGATGAGGTAAGGTGTTGTGTGTGTGTGTATGTGTGTGTGAGAGAGAGAGAGGGGAGACAGACAGCGAGAGAGAGGACAGAGACACAGACACAGAGAGGGGGGAGATACACAGAACTAGAGAGAGCGATAGAGAGAGGGAGAGAGGGGGGGAGTGCGAGAGAGAGCGAGGGAGAGAGACAGAGAGACAGGGAAGGAGAGAGAGAGGTATAGGGAGTGAGAGAGAGGAAGGAGGATGGAGAGGGAGAGAGCAAGAGAGAGACAGACAGACAGACAGACAGACAGACAGAGAAGGAGAGGGAGAGGTAAAGGGAGTGAGAGAGAGAGGAAGAGGGGGGAGAGAGAGACAGGGACAGAGACAGAGAAAGAGAGAGAGGTAGAGGGAGTGAGAGCGAGAGGAAGGGGGGAGAGAGTGAGAGAGAACAGGGAGAGTAGGTGCATGGCTGGTGGTGGCGGTGGTGGTTCATGTGTGTATTTCTGATGATCCCTGTATTATGGACCGGACCCTTCAGCAGTCCTGCAGCTCTTCTGTGTCGGCAAAATTGTCTTCAAAATAACATTTGAGGAGTAGCTGTCTGAACACCAGAGAGACTGTTCATCACTTCACCTGGCTCATGTCCCCGTCTCTGCAGTGTCAGTTTAGCCCCTGCTTTCCCGGGGTGAAGTGTGTCAATACTGCCCCAGGGTTTCGCTGTGATGCCTGTCCACTAGGCTACACTGGCTTTCCAATCGAGGGTGTGGGAGTGCTGTTCGCTCAGACCAATAAACAGGTCAGCGAGGATTTTATCAACCTATCATTAATGGTTTGAGTATCATGTTCAAGTCCCAATCGCAACACTTTGAGAGAAGGCTAAGAGGGCCAATTTGGATGATACCTTTATTTTTTTTCTTCTTCCTCTTTTTCATGTTTCTTAATTTAGGTGTGTGATGACGTAGATGAATGTAAAGGACCCAACAATGGAGGCTGTACTGACAACTCTCTCTGTCACAACTCTATGGTGAGATAGAGTTGTGTTATTACTACACAGGGCCAAAAGAGCAATTACTATATCTTATATATATATCATATACTATATATACGTTTTTGAAGGCTCTGGGTTCCTACAGTTGCTCATAGCTGGCTGTCTTTATTCCTGTGCAGGGCTCCTACCATTGTGGGGCCTGTAAGACAGGCTTCACGGGGGATCAGGTGAAGGGCTGCAAGCCAGAGATCAGCTGTGGCAGCAGTTTAACCAACCCCTGCGACGTCAACGCCCAGTGTAGCTTAGAGAGAGACGGCTCCATCTCTTGTCAGGTAAGTTTCTAAACCAAACCGCCGAATGTGGCCGGCAGCCACACCAACATGTACCCTGGCTCTGCCAAATGATGGAAGTTAAGCAGGTATGGGCTTGGCTAGTACTTGGATGGGAGACCGCCCGGGAAAATTAGTTGCTGCTGGAAGTGGTGTTGGTGGGCCAGTAAGGGCTAGTCTTCTCTCTGGTCCTAATAAAAATAAAAAATAAAATAAAATCGCAGTGCTCCAGTGCAGTGACGGGGACACTGTGCTGTAGCAGATGCAGTCCTTCGGATGAGACGTTAAACTGAGGTCTTGACTCACTGTGGTCATTAAAGATCCCATGGCACTTCTTGCAAAGAGTAGGTGGTTCTCTGGTGTCCTGGCAAAATTCCCAACATGGCTCTTTCCATCTGGTCACCTAATCATCTCCCCCCCACCCACCCATGTAATTGGCTCAATGATTCCTCCCTCTCCACCTCAAGCTGGTGCAAAATGGCTGCCTTGCCATCACCCAGGTGGGTGCTACACATTGGTGGTGGTTGAAGTGAGTTACCCCCTTCAATGTAGAGTGCTTTGGGTGTCTAGAAAAGTGCAATATAAATGTAATGACTATTATTAGTTGTATTATCTACACACTCATCACCGCACACAAATACGAAACCCCCCCATGCAGAAACACACACACAGGCACACAAAATGTCACCCCAGTTGTTATCCCAGTTTGTAAGAGGTTTCACTTGTCTCGTCAGTGTGGAATCGGCTGGGCCGGTAATGGCTACCTGTGTGGGAAGGACACAGATATTGACGGATACCCTGATGAGAAACTCAAGTGCAAGGATGGGACCTGTAAAAAGGTAAACCTGGACCGACAAACAGCATCTGCAACTGTACTCTGACAGAGGCACTGGGTTCGGTGTATCCCATAAAATCTGCCTATGTCACGGTACCAATCCTTTTATGGGTCGATGTATAATGCTGTATATATAATATGCTGACGAATATCCGTTGACAGGATAACTGTATCTACGTTCCCAACTCTGGCCAAGAGGATGCCGACAAGGACGGCCAAGGCGATGCCTGTGACGATGATGCGGACGGTGACGGTATTCTGAATGAGCAGGTTAGTGTGACAAGAGGTCAACAGCTGAATGTGCATAGACATGCAAGTATGGACACACCCATGCACACCATCACTTGCTTGCATCGTGCACAGAGTCGCCTTTTAAAATTAAACATGCACGCCCGCGCACACACACAAATACAAATACACACACCGTGAATGAACTCTGCGACCGTTGTGTTGTCCCTCGCTATATCAGGACAACTGCTGGCTTAAGCCCAATGTGGACCAGAGGAACAGTGACAAGGACGGTCATGGTGACGCGTGCGATAATTGTCGCGCAGTGGACAACCCTGACCAGAGGGACACTGATGGTGACGGCAAAGGGGACGCCTGCGATGACGACATGGACGGAGATGGTACAAAGAGAAACATCACAAACACTCCTCATAGATTTCAATTTTTAAAACAGAGTGGCGGGATGGTGGCCCAGCGGTTAGCACTGTTGCTTCACAGCAAGAAGGTCCTGGGTTCGAACCCCGGGATGACCCAGGTCGTTTCTGTGTGGAGTTTGCATGTTCTCCCCGTTGTCTGCGTGAGTTTTCTCTGGGTGCTCCTGTTTCCTCCCACCATCAAAAAGTCAAGCGTGTTAGGGTTAATACTCCTGCCTGTGCCCCTGAGCAAGGCAATGGAAAGAAGAACTGGAGTTGGTCCCCGGGCGCTGCAGCTGCCCACCGCTCCTATACAATAAGATGGGTTAAATGCAGAGAACACATTCATTGTAAGAACACAATGTCAAATAAAGTGGCTTTCACTCCTCAAACTATATAACCTAACATATAGTATATAGCATACTAACATAGCCTAACAGTGCTACTCCTCATACTTTATAACCTAACATATATAGCATACCCTAATATAGCCTAACAGTGCTACTCCTCATACTATATAACCTAACATATATAACATACCCTAACATAGCCTAACAGTGTTACTCTTCATACTATATAACCTAACATATATAACATACCCTAACATAGCCTAACAGTGTTACTCCTCATACTATATAACCTAAAATATATAGCATACCCTAACATAGCCTAACAGTGCTACTCCTCACACTATATAACCTAACATATATAACATACCCTAACATAGCCTAACAGTGTTACTCCTCATACTATATAACCTAACATATATAACCTACCCTAACATAGCCTAACAGTGTTACTCCTCATACTATATAACCTAACACATATAGCATAACCTAACATAATCTAACACTGCTTTTCCATTTCAGTCACATTTCCACTTTGTAGTTAAAGCACAGCCCAAAAGACTATATTCAAATCTTAAATTATTAATTGAAATGTTCTCTAGAAGCATATCAGAAGGACTTACCACTGTCTGTCACAGAGGAGACTGTGACTTTCTGAACAACCTCTGACAGGCATATCAAGGGCAATACATTGTCAGTTGCCCCTTGACATTATCATGCTTGTTTCAAGAAACCTGTGATGCGGGGCGTCCGGGTAGCGTGGCGGTCTGTTCTGTTGCCTACCAACACGGGGATCGCCGGTTTGAATCCCCGTGTTACTGCCGGCTTGGTCGGGCGTCCCTACAGACACAATTGACCGTGTCTGCGTGTGGGAAACCGTATGTGTCCTGGTCGCTGCACTAGTGCCTCCTCTGGTCAGTCGAGGCGCCTGTTCGGGGGCGAGTGCGAAGTGGGGGGAATAGCGTGATCCTCCCACGTGCTACGTCCCCCTGGCGAAACTCTTCACTGTCAGGTGAAAACAAGCGGCTGGCGACTCCACATGTATCAGAAGAGGCATGTGGTAGTCTGCAGCCCTCCCCGGATCGGCAGAGGGGGTGGAACAGCGACTGGGACACTGCTCGGAAGAGTGGGGTAATTGACCGGATACAATTGGGGGGGGGGGATTGTGGAAAAATTCCAAACAAAAATAAACAAACAAAAAGAAACCTGATATGTATATCAACAGTATGTACAGATGGCAAGTCTGAATTTGAGGTTTGGTCGTTCAACTGCTGTGATCACACGTTTCAACCTAGTGGCAGTAAGGATATTTTGTTGTACAGACTTTGACCTACAAGGTTGACTGCTGCGTGACCTTTTATATGGTCCCAGACCTGCTACTGCCCCTCTGAGACGAATGAGAAACAGCATCCATCCACCTACTCGGCAAATGCAACAGTGCCCCCTAGTGGTCTAAATAAAAACCAGCATGGCATGACAACCGAGCAGTTTACCTTAAAAAGTGAATAATATCCGCCATTGTTCAATGCGCCACTTCATCAATTTTAGTGCATATTCATACGCTATCAATTCTGAGGAAGAAAAAAAAACAGCAATATATATTCGTTATAATAGGTCTGGTGTGTGTGTGTGTGTGTGTGTGTGTGTGTGTGTGTGTGTGTGTGTGTGTGTGTGTGTGTGTGTGTGTGTGTGTGTGTACCATGTTTTTCTATCCTAATGGAGACATTTGGTTCCCATTAGGATAGAAAAACCAGAAACCACCTACCTTGTGGGGCCCCACAAGTAAAAGGGTCTATTTTAGGGTTAGGACTTGGGTTTAGGGTTAAGGTTAGAATTAGGGTTAGGTTAAGGTTAGGGTAAGGGTTAGGGTTAGTCATGTTGTTTGCGTGGTTAAGGTTAGGGTTAAGGGCTAGGAAATTAATGTAGTCAATGAGGGGGCCCCACAAGTATAGATTTGCGAGTATGTGTGTGTGTGTGTGTGTGTGTGTGTGTGTGTGTGTGTGTGTGTGTGTGTGTGTGTGTGTGTGTATCAGTTACCATTTTAGGCATGGTTATTTTGAATGATGATCCCTTTCCAGTAAATAAACTCGAACATATTGTAAGAAATAGATTCAATGATTGTTGTATTGAGTTACAGGTATTATTTCAGTAATTACTCTAGTCTGAAATAAAACATATTTATCAAAAATTCTGGGAGAGAAGATAAAGTAGTGCGTTTTAAAGGATAGCACAGAAAGTAACATTTTACTAAATTACGGCTGTATTGGTTGCAATCATTTACTTTCAACCATCTTTGACAACTGGCTGTAAACATAACCAGGTGGTCATTATGTAACCATCCTAGATACAGTACTGCACATAAAAGAGTTGACGTCATTGTTTAGTAATGACAACTAACTGTTTTGGCTGGCTACTGACAAGGTCTGAAGAACTTCCTGGACAACTGCCAACGTGTCCAGAACAGAGACCAGCTGGACCAGGATGGAGACGGAGTGGGAGATGCCTGTGATAGCTGCCCTGATATCCCAAACCCAAACCAGGTCAGAGAGAGACAGACAGACAGACAGACAGACAGACAGACAGACACAGTGAAGAATGAAGGATAGATAGATAGATAGATAGATAGATAGATAGATAGATAGATAGATAGATAGATAGATAGATAGATAGATAGATAGATAGATAGATAGATAGATAGATAGATAGATAGATAGATAGATAGATAGATAGATAGATATAGACAGACACACTGAAGGATAGATAGATAGATAGATAGATAGATAGATAGATAGATAGATAGATAGATAGATAGATAGATAGATAGATAGATAGATAGATAGATAGATAGATAGATAGAGAGAGAGAGAGAGAGAGAGACAGACACACAGTGAAGGATAGATAGATAGCTAGATTAATTGATTGATTGGTTGGTTGATTGATTGGCTCTTTAATGGGCTGTGAGAAAATATTGCGTTTTAAAGAAGTAATCAAAGTTCATGTCTTCTTTCAGTCTGACGTCGATAATGATCTGGTCGGAGATTCCTGTGACACCAATCAAGACAGGTAACGTGTTTTCATTTTCACTCCTGTCCGTTTTCAAACTGTTAAGCTCTGACATGGACACTTTCATACCGTTGTGGTCTCATGCATCATGGCATCATCCACTTAAAGGAAAACCTCTGCTGAAACCATGTGTTTTCATATTAATCCAACCCAATTACAGACACATCCTCTCACCAGTTATTAAATGTGATTGTTGAATATTATTTTTTAATGAGATTGTGTCACTGTGCTATTTCTACCATAGTGATGGTGATGGTCATCAGGACACCAAGGATAACTGCCCCCTGGTGATAAACAGCTCCCAGCTAGACACTGACAAAGATGGCCTGGGTGACGAGTGTGACGACGACGATGACAACGATGGGATCCCTGACATTCTTCCACCAGGACCAGACAACTGCAGACTGGTACCAAACCCTGACCAGATTGATGATAACAGTGAGTACCAGCTTAAGACAGATAATAAACTATCATCATGATCAGAATGATTCCTAACAGTAACTGATACAGACAGATTTTCATATGGCAGAAATGTCGATAACGAACGATAATTAATGAGAATCTTACTGTGTTTTAATTAACTTGTGTCCAAATCCATTTCACAATCATCTGAGCTGGCTCTCCTCCTCATTTGGTCTCCGACAGATGATGGAGTTGGAGACGTGTGTGAGTCTGACTTTGATCAGGACAAGGTGATCGACAGAATTGACAACTGCCCCGAGAATGCCGAGGTCACGCTTACAGACTTCAGAGCCTACCAGACAGTGGTGCTCGACCCTGAAGGAGATGCACAGATTGACCCCAACTGGGTGGTTTTGAACCAGGTGACTGAATCATTCGCTGACACTCTGTTAAATCGTTTATCATGTAAATCTTCGGGCAGCACAGTGGCCCAGTGGTTAGCGCCTCCTCTGGTCGGCCAGGGCACCTGTTCGGGCAGGAGTGGGAATAGCATGATCCTCCCTCACGCGGCCCTCCCCGGCTCAGCAGAGGGGTGGGGGGGGGGGTGTAGCAGTGACTGGGATGGCTCGGAAGAGTGGGGTAATTGGACGGGTACAATTGGGGAGAAAAAATTCCTGAGGTGCACATCACATCTAGAAATGTATATGCAGCTGCAGAGGTTTCTGTTTTGATGACTGTCTTAAGCAACTGTCCAAAAACTAGAGGACATTTCTCTCATTTCTCTCACTTGTTGTTTTATTCCTCACACAGGGGATGGAAATCGTTCAGACCATGAACAGCGACCCAGGACTTGCTGTTGGTAAGACACTGACACAGAAAACACTCCCCAAAATACATCACGCTCCCCCACAAATAGTTTGTACAAACATGGCGCAGATCGTGTTGTCTCTTTTTGTAGGTTACACTGCTTTCAGCGGCGTGGACTTTGAGGGGACATTTCACGTGAACACAGTGACTGATGATGACTACGCCGGCTTCATCTTCGGCTACCAGGACTCGTCCTCGTTCTATGTGGTGATGTGGAAGCAAACTGAACAGACCTACTGGCAGGCGACACCCTTCAGAGCTGTGGCCGAGCCCGGCATCCAGCTTAAGGTGAGAACACAACTCATCACACAAACACCAGAACACAACTCATCACATAAACACAACTCATCAAATAAACACAACTCAACACATAAACACAACTCATCAAATAAACACAACTCAACACATAAACACAACTCATCAAATAAACACAACTCATCACATAAACAACATGTACTATAGTTCATCACTGACTTGCTGCGTTAGCTGTGTGCTACACTGAAATTTACTCGCACATCCTACCACAAATCTATTTCTGGCGTCCGGGTAGCATATAGTGGTCTATTCCGTTGCCTACCAACACGGGGATCGCCGGTTTGAATCCCCGTCTTATCCCCGGCTTGGTTGGGCGTCCCTACAGACACAACTGGCCGTGCCTGCAGGTGGGAAGCCGGATGTGGGTATGTGTCCTGGTCGCTGCACTAGCGCCTCCTCTGGTCGGTCGGGGCGCCTGTTCAGGGGGAGGGGTAACTGGGGGGAATAGCGTGATCCTCCCACGCGCTACGTCCCCCTGTCGAAACACCTCACTGTCAGGTGAAAATAAGTGGCTGGCGACTCCACATGTGTCGGAGGAGGCATGTGGTAGTCTGCAACCCTCCCCGATTCAGCAGAGGGGGTTGGAGGAGCAGCAACCGGGACGGCTCGGAAGAGTGGGGTAATTGGCCGGATACAATTGGGGAGAAAAACGGCAATTAAAAAAATCTATTTCTAGTTGCGCCTTCATTATTTCCTCATTTCTCACCTCATGTCTGTCCCTCCACATCAGTCCTATTCTCTCTCACCTGCTTATTTTCTCTCTCTCGAACCTCCCCTCCTCTCTCTCGCTCTCTCTCTCTCTCTCTCTCTCTCTCTCTCTCTCTCTCTCTCTCTCTCTCTCTCTCTCTCTCTAACACTCTCGTTCTTGGGTCTGCAGGCTGTAAAGTCAAGGTCCGGTCCAGGAGAGCACCTGAGAAACTCCCTGTGGCACACGGGAGACACGAATGACCAGGTCCGTCTGCTATGGAAGGATCCAAGAAACGTGGGCTGGAAGGACAAGGTGTCTTATCGTTGGTACCTTCAGCACCGTCCTCAGGTTGGGTATATCAGGTGAGGGAACACGTATTCAATCTGCTTATCTCCCAGAGATACATGCAGATTAACAGCCTGTTATCTCTGGTGTATTCGAAATTAGAAACCCAGCTAATTTCCAACTATTCCTCAGAGAATGAAATCCACCTTACCTTGTCTTCATCCGTCACATTTTTTATTTGTCTAGGAAGGTTGAATGAGTTCATCTGGATACAACGTTTGTTGACAGATACATTTCAACACTCATCTAAGTGACCTCTTCAGTCTCCTAATGCTGAAGAGGTGATTGAAGCGTGACTCCTATCCCCCCCCCCACTTCTTTTTTCTCCCCAATTGTATCCGGCCAATTACCCCACTCCGAGCCGTTCCGGTCGCTGCTCCACCCCCTCTGCTGATCCAGGGAGGGCTACAGACTACCACATGCCTCCTTCGATACACGTGGAGTCATCAACCACTTCTTTTCACCCGACAGTGAAGAGTTTCGCCAGGGGACGTAGCGCATGGGTGCCCCCGACCGACCAGAGGAGGCGCTAGTGCAGCGACCAGGACACATACCCACATCCGGTTCCCCACACCTGCAGACACGGCCAATTGTGTCTGCAGGGACGCCCGACCAAGCCGGAAGTAACACAAGGATTCGAACCGGCGATCGCTGTGTGGCAGGCAACGGAATAGACCGCCACACCACCCAGACACCTTCTGAAGCCTGACTGAAGAGGTCGTTTAGATGAGAGATGAAACGTTTCTGTCAATAAACGTTGCATCCAGATGAGCTGATTCAACCTTCTTTGATTTTCTTACCTGGATTGTTGAGCATGCATAAAGATAGTTTTGTTTGTCATAAAACATGTTTTGGCAATCTTTATATCAGTTCTATTCATCTATCTTTACTTTTTATCTATTCTCTTATATTCTACTCATCCATTCCTGTTCAGGGCTCGATTTTATGAGGGAACTCAGTTGGTGGCGGATTCCGGTGTAACCATTGACACAACCATGAGAGGGGGACGACTGGGGGTGTTCTGCTTCTCTCAGGAGAACATCATCTGGTCCAATCTAAAATACCGCTGCAATGGTGAGCACGAGCTCTATCTAAAGAGCTCTCCTATTTAAACTCATGTAACAATGCAGATGCTAAACTGGTGTTTTCCATCTTCTCAAGAGACTTTCCTCTTCAGCCTGTGTTTGGGAATGGATTATATGAAGTCTTAACTAGAAGAACCCCGCTACAATGTAGCGGTTTGGTTATCCACCCGTCTAAATCTCCCTCCTCTTCATCCTGCCAGCTAACCGCCTTCCCCCTGCCCCTAAACCCCCCCCCCACTCCAACTACCTCCCTCCAAATGCTCAGAATCATCTGAAATGCCGAGAAAAGTTGTTTTTAGCCATTTGTAAAAAATGCATATTTTGCATAATTATTATAATTATTTTAATTTTCTGCTATTTTTCTGGTCCTCTCTGGAACAATACCTACCACCTCCAAAAAAGAATTAGGATCATAAGTGCATTTTTGCAAAAATGCATATATTTTGCATAATGCCAAAACATTTTTAAGTCCCAGAAATTTTTTTTTATATAGGTGAAAAAATCAAAGATGCTCAGAATCATCTGAAATGCCGAGAAAAGTGGTTTTTGGCCATTTTTAGAAAAATGCATATTTTGCATATTTATGCATAATTTTAATTTTCTGGGATTTTTCCCTTACTCTCTGAGACAATACCTACCACCTCCAAAAAGAATTAGGATCATAAGTGCTTTAGTTTTCGGTCCCGCTATCTACACTAACTAACACACACACACACACACTACCACACACACACACATTCCGAAAATATATGAGTAGATGCCTTGATGTGTTGGCTAATGAACACAGGCTCTAAACCTGTCGACGCCTCATGTTGACCTCCCCGGGTGTTAGCTTTTGAGCCCGCCTCCTGATACCTGCTCTGTCACATCCACAGATACCATCCCAGAAGACTTCCAGGAGTTCAGCACTCAGCACGGCGTGGACTCCTTCTAGTCTCACGAAAAATATGGGGACAGACTGAAAAGGAGGACTTCGGTGTGCGTGCGTGCGTGTGTGTGTGTGTGTGTGTGTGAGAGAGAGAGCAAGAACGAGAGAGACAGAGAGCGAGAGACAGAGAGAGCGAGAGCAACAGAGAGATAGGGAGCGACAGAGACAGAGAGAGCGACAGAGACAGAGAGACAGACAGAGACAGAGCGCGACAGAGACAGAGAGAGACAGAGAGTGCATGCTAATGTGTTTGTCTTTCTACTTGGGTGTGTCGCTTGTATAGTGTGCATAGTGTGCATACAAACAAACTCTGCAATGTATGTAGTAACTGGTAGTTACTGTGTGTATCATCATATCTTTTACTCTTTTCATTTGGCCTGCAATCACTTCTTTTCTTCTTCACTCATCTCTTAAGGAGGTAGTTGTGATGAAATCTAGAATGATGGTTATTATCAAATACAGCACAGTACAATGCCATACAACACAACACGACACGACATGACATTACAAGACACAACACAACATGACACAACACGACATGACACGACACTACACAAGACAACACAGCACAATACAACACAACACGGCACGGCACGACACGACACAATACAACACAACACGACATGACATGAGACAACACAACACAGCACAATACAACACAACACAGCACAATGCAACAAAACACAGCACAACACGACACGACATGACATCACACAACACAACACGGCATGGCACGACACAACATGACACAACATGACACAACACGACACAACAACACAACACACATGACATGGCACAACACGACACAATACAACACAACACAAATGCATGCCACAACACAATACGACACAACACGACATGACCCAACACAACACAACATGACACAGCACAACAACAGGACACAACATGACACGACACGACACAATACAACACGACACAACACGATACGACACGACACAACACAATACGATACAACATGACATGACACGACAACACAACACGACACGACATGTCACAACATAACACACATGATTGGAGATGACAAAACACAAAAAATAACAAAACACAATATCGTTTATATGTGTTAATGCAAAACACTCTCCAGTATCAGTATCAGTATGAGTGCAGTGTATAGGGAGGCCCAAGGACTCACTTCCTACATATTAACAGTTCATTAAAGGCAGTTTTCTTAGTTCTTTGGGTCAATTTAGGCGGCCTGTCCAGGGTGTCTCCCCGCCTGCCGCCCAATGACTGCTGGGATAGGCTCCAGCATCCCCGCGACCCTGAGAGCAGGATAAGCGGTTTGGATAATGGATGGATGGATGGATAGATGGACAAAGTATGGTCAAGCTAAAGTAAACACCATTGTACATAAAGTGGTGCTGTTTGGTGTAGGGTATTGGTGCCATTTAATGGTGTTGGGAGCTTTTCATTTCCACTCAATAAAAAAGGTCTGTGCTTATCAATTCTTGTAATTATTTAACCCCCCCCCCCCCCGCCATCTTCACATCCCATGAGATATTGGTAATATTATTAATGGTGTTCAAAGAGCTGGGCGATCACTCCTGTTTTGTTTTGCTTTTTTATATGGGGGCTTTTAATTATGAATGATGATCATATCAGGATCAAAATTAATCACTCAATGAATAATAATAACTGAGAGAGATTAGATTAGAAACGATATAAATATGTAATATAATTTACACTGCCTTCTAATAGGTGATTGAATCACAGAGGAAATTACCCAGGGGGACGCAGCACATTGGAGGATCACGCTATTCCCTCCAGTTCATCCCCCCCACCCAAACAGACGCCCCGACCGACCAGAGGAGGCGCTAGTGCAGCGACCAGGACACACACCCACATCCGCAAACATGGCAAATGCACCACCCAAAAACAAATTTTTTTCTTGATCATTAGATTCCAGTCTGGGATTGGCGAAGGTCAACAGAAAGACGGGAATGGCATAGGATGAAGGGCTTATGTAGGTCTAATACGTTCTCTGGTGGGCTGCAGCATAGACACACAGAGGTTGGATGACATCTAAATTAATTTTGTGAAGCGATAATCATTTAATATGTGGAGAAAAAGATACCAAGGCTTCACACTAATCGAGTTAGAGGCGTAAGACGGATGCTTCAGAGAAGGTTGAATCAGTTCATCTGGATACAACGTTTACGTTTCATCACTCAGGGTCATCACTCATCAGACTGATGAAACGTACTACCTGTCAGTAAACATTGTATCCAGATGAACCGATTCAGGCTTCTTTGGTTTTCTCACCTGGATTATTGAGGATGCATCAAGACAAGATAAACGCTTATTTTGTCACAAGTTGCATGACCAGCCTGTGCTAATTCAAGTTGCGGTTGCCCTCATAAATAGCTTAATTTGTCTTCACAATTATGTGCGCAGTGGTCTTATAGGGGATTTTTATTTATTTTTTTACAACTGTGCTGCTTTGATGAAAAAGAAATAATGACATTTCAACAAAGACGGCATTTGGCCTATATCACATCTCTTGCATCCGTCATGTTTTATAGCATTTAGAGTTCAGAATTGTGAAAATTGTGAAAATTGTATGATCTGCTGCAGAGATGAAGGGGGCAACCCAGAATCATTAGACTAGTAGGAACAATGGTGAAATTCTCTCTGCCTAATTTTGTACCTTTAGGTGAGCAGTAAAGTATCACCAGAGTCTATTTGGCAGGGAACTTGTTGTGGTTTCTCTCGGGTCTTCTGACCAAAGATTGTATCCATAAGGCTGAATCAGTTCATCTGGACACAGCATTTATTGAGAGAGAGAACTCTCCCAATAAATGGTGTGTGTGTGTGTTGTGTTTATAAAACCTCCATTCATCAAGAAGATGATCCTAAACTTCCCCAGGACCTTGGTGTTCATCATTTGACCCAGGCCTGACCTGGACCAGAACGTTTGGTTCTTACCTGGATTTGATCCTGGAGATGACCCGCTGGGAACCTCCAGTTAACCCTCTGAAATCTGATATAATTTCTATTTATCCGGTCTTCACGCTGGTCTAGTCCAAGATGTGAAGTTGTAGAGAGGTTGAGATTTATCTTAATAACGGAAAGTCATCGACTGAAATGTTAAGTTGTCGCATAGAAAGAGGTTTTGCTCTATTTTTGTTTGCGCCTCAGCCACAGAGAAACTTCCTTCTCAAAAATGTCTTCAAGTTTCTTCTGAAATCAGCTGTTTGGTTCGAGTGGCCTGGTACAACTCCTCCTCAGCTCATGCTCACCATGAGGTACCGTGGAGTTAAAGGAACAGTTCAACTAATAAACATGTAGTAATAGTCAACACGCGTCACCTCCGGCTGTGTTACCTCCGGCTTGGTCGGGCGCCCCTACGGACACAGTTGACCTGTACGGTCCTGGTCCAATCATACCTTAGCAACTGTCACTAAGTGAAGAAGGTTCGTCAAGCTTTTGCGCTTGGTGCAAAATGGTGAAACGGTGTGACTACGGCATTTGTAAATCCGACACCAGGTACCCCCAAAGTTTGGAAGGGGGGTGTCGTTTTTTTTCCCCTTTCCAAAACCGAAGACTCAAGAGGAAAGATGGCGGCAGTGGGTCAAATAGTGTGGGAGGCGCCATTCCCAGCTACATCCCACCAAGATGAACAAACATACATACGTCTGCTCCAAGGTAAGTCACATTGAGCTAACGTGTCTGCGGGTGGAAAGCCGGATGTGGGTATTTGTTCTGGTCGCTTGCACTAGCGCCTCTTCTGGTCAGTCGCGAGAACTGTTCAGGGGGAGGGGGGGACTGCAGGGAATGGCGTGATCCTCCCACGCGCTACGTCCCCCTGGCGAAACTCCTCACTGTCAGGTGAAAAGAAGCGGCTGGCGACTCCACGTGTATCGGAGGAGGCATGTGGTAGTCTGCAGCCCTCCCCGGATCGGCAGAGGGGGCGGAGCAGCGACCGGGACGGCTCGGAAGAGTGGGGTAATTGGCCGGATACAACTGGGGAGAAAAAGGGAGGAAAAAATATGTAATAGTCGTCACTCCCGTTTTCATTTTTCTCTTTATAAGCAGAATTAATGCTGCTGAAATGCCCGATTCTCTTTGCATCATGTGCAAAACCTCAACCAACCATTGAGCCTCCTGCCCCGGATGTTGACTGAAGAAGTGCTGTCACTGTTTTCACAGCTTCCAACACCTTTTAATAGGGAGAATGTTTTTTTCTACAAATAGATGAAACATACAAGGCCAAATGAAGGACAAATCCTCACTTGTTAAAGTGAATGACTAAAAAGACATGTGGGGGGGGGGGGAAGTAGACAATAACGGTCCTGCCAGAAAATAAAGACAAGAAGAAATGCCAAAAAATAAAAAAATAATTAATAAAGCTGGCGAGTAAAGGCACACTTGAAGCAGTCTACATGACAAAAAACAAAACAGCAGAACAGGTGTGAAGATGACAAGGAAAGTGAAAGATACTGAAACAGTCCAGATGGAGAAGATGAATTCACTAAGACAGAGCCTGGAGATGCACAACCCTGCATTCTCCCACTGTCCTTGCGGCATTGTGTTTCTGGCTAACAAAAAATAAAGAAAAAAGAAGAAAAAAATAAAATATCAATAAAAAGGAAGAGAAAACCATAACCATCTGTGTGACAAGGAGTCATCCCTGGATTTCAGCTCAGTCTTCTGTTGGAAGAAGTGCAGAATGGACAGGGGACACTTGTATTTCAGTGAACCAGAGGAGTCACCTTTAGGCTTATTACTTTTTCGACATATAAATGAATATCATATCAACATTTGAGAGCAACTTTTTGTATTTGCTTAATTTTTGTGCATATTTGTATGTCTGAATGGTGGTCTAGTTTTACTGAACAGCATGTGCAGGGAAGAGGGTCACAGCAATAACTGGGTTTTTAGCTGTGGATGCTACAGGACCCTCCATGGACCCCCTAGACACGCTCATGCTTGGCTCATTTATGACAGGTAATAATTATATATGAAAATTATGAATATAATTATGATGGAAAAAAAAGTCAATCGGTCAGTCACCGCTTGGTCAAGTACTCGCAATCAAACATTTACTTCATGAGTTAGCCAGAGAACAGTGGCTGGTAGATTGTGTACTGTACCGTGTCCTTACGCATGCTCGATACCCCAGGTAAAGAAATCGCAAAGAAGTGAATCAGCTCACCTGGACATTGTGTTTAATGGGAGAACCGTTTCATCGCTCCCCCAAGTGACTTCATCAGCCTCGGCTGACTGCAGGTATAAACAGCACAGTCGCATCACGACTGAAACCAATGATTGGTTTTATATGCAAATGAGCGTCACCATTAACTAGAGTTTCAACGGCCATGTGCACTATTCAAAGAGGACTGGGGGTACGTTGCAATCGCAGCATTGTAAGATGGCGACAGATGTACAGTCTCATTTGGGGCTTTATCCTGCTGCTTCCCCCTGGAGGAGCCCTGGAAAAACACGTCTAAGCCATGCGGTGCTCACTAGCGCCCCCTGGCTGAGGTCCTTTTCATCAGCAACCCTCCTCAGTGGGCTCCTTGTCACAGCCAGCCTGTTCCTGCAGAATCCTTGTTGGTTCTCAGCGGTCTGCTAGGGGCATTTACCTTCACCGTGTCTGCCGGGTTCGAACACGTGTCTATGTTCTGATTAGTTCATGTCCCACACTTCCTCCTGACACAAACCCCTTATCGCTTGCAAGATTATACTGCACATTACTTCCCTTAGGTCCTCCACCCTGCACCTCTGATCTGTACTTCATCACAATTTCGATCATCTTTTCCCAGCAGTTTAGCTTTTACTCGTGAACAGTGCCCCCTGCCCCCCCCCCCCCACCGTACTGCTTTGTTGATTTGTTCTTCTTTGTGTTTTCGCTGTATTCTGTTCTGACAAGGGGGTCATTCGTGTCACTTCCCCTCAGGGGCGCCATATCGGCTGGTTTCTATTGATACAGTGAAGCCTTGGTTGGCATGCTGATGGCTGCTTTCTCTGCTAAAGGAAACTGCCACCGGTGGCTCTTCCTGCCAAATATGTCCATGTCCATGTGGTGGTAAGCGTGGTGGTTTTGCACAGACTCGTGCGTACTTTTTACAGCTTATATGATTTATTTGACTGCATGCAGCCAGTTGTGGCAATGCAGATGCATCAAGGGGTGAAATCAGACTCAAATGCCCCATGTATGTGATGGCTCACCAGGATTTGCTTTTAAGCAGTCACTAGCACAAAGTTAGATACACATTTATCTAAATCCATCGTGCACACATTACAGCTCCATCCAGCGGAGCTGTGCTGTATAAAAATTAAACAAATAAGGGGAGATTTTAATCCTTTTGTTCCAAGGTTTGCTGCTCCGCCCAGTTTCCAATCTATATCCTGCTTCCGGTTTTGATGTGTTTGTGCATGCAGCCCAATAGTCTGTGTCCTCCATCGCCAGCAAGTGGGACCTCCCAGTATTCACTATGTCCTTTAACATTCTGGTGTGTTTGCACATGGCTGCTACAGGAACTAAACATCCCTACTTTCCAGAGGTAAGACGCAGTCCAGATAAACAGGGAGAACTACACGTCCATATAATTATATACATACCAAACACAGACCTACTTCTTCCGTTGCCTACCAACACGGAGATCGCCGGATCGAATCCTCGTGTCACCTTGGGCTTGGTCAGGCGTCCCTATACAGGCACAATTGGCCGTGTCCGCGGGTGGGAAGCTGGATGTGGGTATGTGCCCTGGTCGCTGCACTAGCACCTCCTCTGGTCGGTCGGGGCTCCTGTCCGGGGGGGGGGTGCTGGAGGGAATAGCGTGATCCTCCCACGTGCTACGGCCCCCTGGTGAAACTCCTCATTGTCAGGTGAAAAGAAGCGGCTGGCGACTCCACGTGTATCGGAGGAGTCATGTGGTAGTCTGCCGCCCACCCCTGCCGAGGGGGTGGAGCAGCGAACGGGGCGGCTCGGCAGAGTGAGGTAATTGGCCGGGTACAACTGGGGAGAAAATGGGGGGGGGGGGTCCAAAAAAACAAAACAAAAAACATAGACCTACTTTTCCTGCTGTTTCGGGTATTAGTCCAGACATATTACCCATCCCACCTTCATAACGACCCCTTGGATGGATTCAACATCTCTGAGACGTGTCAGTCCTATGAGGTTGGTTTCAGATTTAATTTGAAGATGAGAACAACCCAGGTGTTACACAATACAAAATGGCTCTAGATTCAGCCATTTTGGACATTTTAAAATCAAACACTCTCATGAGGGTCTTTCTGTTTTTTTAACGGTCTTTCCATTTTATAAATTGTTATTTTTTACCTCCTGTTTTCACGCTGTGTACTTTTATGCATTTTTATGATTAACTGTGAAGCACTTTGCGACTGGTGTTTTGAAAAGTGCTACATAAATCAAGTTTGCTTGCTTACATTTCACACCACAAGGCACAAAAACACATACAGTTTAATGGGTTAATCACTAGGTCTGCGTTTTATTATCTTTTCACTTATTTTATCTGTATTGTTGTTGAGTTTTATTGTTTCCCCTGTTTTTAATGTAAACCACTTTGAGCTGCATATTATGTATGAAAGGTGCTATATAAATAAAGTTTATTATGATTATTATTATTATCAGCTACTAGGCATAGCCCTGATTTAAGATTATAATGGCTCATGTTAATTTGACAACTGGAGTCTGTGCATCATTCAATGCAATTTTTGCACGAATTTATTAACTTAATATTTTTTTTAAATCTAAGAAGATGTCCATCTTTTGTACCAAACTACAATATTGACAGCAACTAAGAGTGAATAAATATACATCAGCCAACCATGTTGAGAACTTCCCCTTTGTAGCTTCTCCTTCCTGTGCCAGTTGGCATGAGCCACATATGGCTGCACCAACCCTTGGACTGGAGGCCTTTCCCTCCTGGCCCTCCTCTTCTCTTCTCCAGCTATCTGTTTTCCTGCCATCCCTGGCTCGGCTCCTGGCTGGCATGCTGTCTGGCACAAAGGCGGTGCCTGCGCCAACAGCAAAAGTGTGTAGCGCACAGTTACAGCTAGCATAGGATGCTTGGTTTCTCCCAGAGAGCCGAGTGCATCGCCGCAGAGAGGACGGCCGTATGGTCATCCAGGGGAGGGGAAGTGAAATCCCACAGAGTGAAGCACACTTCAACCCCTCTTCATTTGTGCTTATAAGGCAGACTATTGCATCCCATGCAGATCTGCTACAGGCCACTCTGAACTGTGATTGAACCATAACATATTTCCTCAAATAATGCTCTATCTGCTTGCCAGCAATACACACACACACACACACACACACACACACACACACACACACACACACACACACACACACACACACACACACACACACACACAAAGCACTCTATGGTGACATAATAACACTCCAGACTGCTGTTATTAAGTGCATTTGTTGATTCAACGTTTTCATTATATAATGCTACGCCCACTATGTAGGCTCATTTGGTTTTATATCTGAGGACCAGGGCGACATGATGGCACAGTGGTTAGCACGGTCGCCTCACAGCAAGAAGGTCCTGGGTACGAGCCCTGGGGTAGTCCAACCTTGGGGCGTCGCCCCAGGTCGTCCTCTGTGTGGAGTTTGCATGTTCCCCCGTGTCTGTGTGGGGTTTTTTCCGGGTGCTCCGGTTTCCTCCCACAGTCCAAAGACATGTAGGTCAGGTGAATCAGCAACACTAAATTGTCCCTAGGTGTGTGTGGGGTGGAGGGTGAGGGGCTGTGATGGACTGGTGGCCTGACACCTGCTGCCCAATGACTGCTGGGATAGGCTCCAGCATCCCCACAACCCTGAGAGCAGGATGAGCGGTTTGGATGATAGATGGATGGATGGATGGATGGATGGATCTGAAGACCAAAAGGTCCTCCTCTTCATCTGACTCTTTCCTTTCCAACTGAAGGAGATGTAATAGGTGACATCAATAAGGGATCAGAGTGTTCACCTGAATTCATGTGCTCATCCGAGTTCATGGATATAACAAGTGGTCCAGTTATTCGGTACACCCGCTTTACATTAAGAACATTATTCTCTGCTTTAAAGTATTGTATAGGACCTGCTCTGGCAGGGCCTCATGCAGACATTTATTCCGGGCTGTGGGGATTTAACAGTGTTTTGTCCTGCATTGCTATTGGAGGAATGCTTTAACATATAGCACACCCATCTAGCCTCTGGTAAGACTTGAACAACAGCACGACTATCCTGGTCAGCTAGTTAACTTTGACATAAATTCGATCACTTTTTCAATATGAGCAACAACAGTGCAATATGTCTTTATATATCTTTTCTGTGCATACATTATTTCAGCAATCATATTTGTTTTCTGAGTTTCCTTCTAAGTTCAGTTACTATCATATCAATCTAAATCAGGCATGGGCAACTTTGATGATGAAGAGGGCCGCAAAACATGGTATCCTCACTACCAGAGGGCCAGATTGGGACTGTGCACTTCCACCAGTGGGATCCTGTAACCCCATCACTCAATTAACCAATTATAGACACTCATTTAATGAAAAGGATAAACTATATGCCTGTAATCAAAGTTTAATATACCAACATTGCTATTTAATGAGCCTAACACAGAAACAACAAGTCCAAATTCCTGAGTTATATACTATTTCAGTGCAATGGGGCCTTAAAAATCATCATTCAATAATGGTACAAAAGTTAACATTCACACTAAGTGCAACAACTAATATTCATGTTTGTAGTGCATTTCTACTCTGCCCTCCCCTTCCATGACAGGTTTCAAATAAACATGCATTTAGCTCAAAATGGTAAAATGGTAAGTTGACTTCATATTATATAACGCTTTTCTAGTCTACAGACCACTCAAAGCACCTTTTTACACTGTATGCCTCACATTCACACACACATTCATAAACTGATGAAGCCATTGAACACCATTGAAACTCACCCACAAGTGGATCAGTCTAAAGTTCTGTCATAATGAGTTACTTGTGGCCCCTCCTGCTGGCGTATAATATACTAAATGTCAAGGTCAATGTTTGTGCCTCCGATCTGCATGAGCTGGAGGAACAGAGTTTCATCTGTCCGCCTGTTTCTCTCTTCTGCCTTGATGTGCTTCATTGTTGAGAAGCTGCTCTCGCAGATGTAACCAAACATGCTGGCCATTGAGAGTGCAAAATCGCCGAGGAGTGGAAAGCAGGACTCCTCCAAAAGGAAATTCCTCTCGCATTGCACTTTTGCTTGAAAGAAGAGGTCACAAAGTTCAAGCTGCAACTCTGGGGCTTGCTCGCTGACAGCAGCAGAGAGGGGGGTCAGTGAATAATGCAATTTATTGGCTTCATGGCGTGGAAATCTTGAAAGTGTTCCTTGAACAGCTGCTGCAGTGTTTCTGTGCATGCTATGTACTTGAGAAGTGTTTTCTCACATTCGGGGACATCTTCGCGCATCTCTTCACAGGCGGGAAAGTGTGCCAAATTTGGATGGTCGGAGGAAAAGCCTTCTTTGAACAGGGCTAATTTAAGCTTAAATTTGCATAGAGATCTGACACAGTTTGGCCTCTTCCCTGCAACTGCAAATTGAGGTGATTAAGATGCGAGGTAGGAAGGCCATGCTGCAGAGAAAATCTATATCCCTGAGTTTACTGCAGTAAGCAGTTGTATCACATCGAATGCTGTCCTCTGAGAACACTGGGATTTCAGTACACAGGACAAAAAACCCTCTCCAACCACTTCCTGTGGCTCATCCATCTGATCTCAGTGTGCATCTGTAAATCCCCATATGCGGCACTCGCTTCATCCAAAAAGGCTACAAACTTCCTGTGACCGAGAGACCTGTTTCCCCCGTCGAATGAGATTGGTAACCTTGGTAACTAAATCCATGACATGGCTGGAGTTCATTGTCTTGGCACAGAGGGCCTCCTGTGAGATTAAAATGAAATAGGATTTAGCCTATGATAAAAACTCTCACAAAGAAACCCCGCATCCATAAGCATATGTTAATAGTTAGCTAGCAGTAACGTTACCCACCTGATGTGTAAGTGCAATATGGACAGGCGATGCCACTCTGTTAGAGGAGCCTGGTGAATCCAGTGCATCTCCGTCGCATTGATGGTGCGCCATCGGTAACAACAGCTGAAAGACTGTCAAAGCCCCCATCACTCACTTTCAACACTGTTAACGGCATTGAAAACATCCTTGCCCTTGGTAGTGTCATGCAAAGACACCAATTCCAATAACTCCTCATGCATTTCAAATTAAGTGTTGATGGCTCTTGTATAAACAAGAAGCTGGCTAACATCCATCACATCTGTACTCTCATCCAACGCTAAGGAGAAGTGCTTGCAGTTATGCATGGCTTGTTTTAGCTTTCCGTCGACATGACTTTGAATGTCAAAAATTCTTCGCGTCACTGCGACGGGACAGAGAGACCCGTTTCAAAGTTCTTAGCCATGTTATCATCTCCAAAAGCTTTATACTGGTCCACCATCTGACAAGGACTTCTTTGCTTTAGCAAGCTCAAGGGAAACAGCATAAGAAGCCTTGGGAGGGACTCCTGTGTGGATGTGGCTTTGGTAAAGAGGCTCTGCTGTCGGTGTATTTTTCCTTGAAGGTCAGCGATGGTAGCAGCTCTGGCACCTCCGGTGTGCATGTCATATTTGTCTTTGTGTGGTATTGTAGTGGCGACTCAAGTTGAAATCCTTCATGGCTGATTTTGTTAGTGGGCACACTAAGTTTGCCTTCCGTAAAAAGATATTCTTTTCCCCATCTTGCCTGGAAGATGCGGTTCTCTAAGTCAAGTTTTCTTTTTTGGCTGCTCATGTCTCTTCTCGTCACGTGTCATTGCGGAAGAGGCCTGCCGACACCAAGACGAGGCCATGTGCAAGCAGCTGCTTGGCTACTGGCTCCCTGTTAAATACCGTATTGACTTCGAGATCTTGCTCCTCACCTTTAAGGCCCTTAATAACCTAGCTCCTTCGTATTCTTCTGAACTCCTTCATATCCCTCCCGCACTCTCAGATCCTCTTCTGCTCTCCAACTCACTACACCATCGGCCCGCTTGACTACCATGGGGTTCAGCCATTCTGCCCCCCACCTATGGACCTCTCTCCCTCAAGACATTCACAACACTGACTCTCTTTCAACCTTCAAATCCCATCTCAAAACCTACCTTTTCAAACTGGCATATTCAGTCTGATCCACCTTTTCATTGAGTTTTGTGCAGATGATGGTTTTATACTTATCTGTTGTGTTAACTTTTTATTTTCTATCCTGCTTTGTTTTGATTTTAAGCTGTCTGATACGGTGCTGCTTGTGTTTTTTTTACTGTGTTATGTAAGGTGTCCTTGGGTGCTCTGAAAGGCACCCACAAACAAAATGTATTATTATTATCAATATCATTGTGTTTCGAGGGAGCGCCCTCTATCAGTGGACGGCATAATTACAATTGGGATCCAGTTCAAATGTGGTCAAATGGCCCGTTCGCTTCCAACCCCCCCGTGAAACCAACAACGTATTGATATTTGGTAATTGACCCGCGGGCCGTACTGCGTGAGGACGGGGGCCGAGTACGGCCCGCGGGCCTCCAGTTGCCCATGTCTGATCTAAACGCTCAGAGACTCATCAAAACCATCTGTCACGCGCTCTTCTCCCAGGACACCTCCCTTCAGTTTGCATTACCGCCGTGCAGTTGGCCTCCCTGCCTGGCGACCCTCACGTCCCTCCTCGTCTCCTCGGAGAGTCCAGCCATCTGCTGACCGCCTCCGTCAGTGGCCCCCTACCCTGGAAGAAAACTGGCCCCACTACAGACAACAGAAAAAACCCCAGGGACGGCGAGAGACAACCACCAGGAGATCCGTCAGGAGGAGGCTTTGTTGGAGGAGGATTAAAAGGGGGGGGGGCTACATGGCCACTTGGCAACTGAGTAGAGCAAATGTTGGGTTACTTTCGTAATTGTGACGGTTAAATTTGACGTGTTTTAAAGTTTTTTTTTTAATCTCCTGTTTCTTTCCACCCAGAACAGTATGTCTCCTTATTTTGGGAGATACGAGAGTTATGGGACCCTACTGCCAGAGATATAACTTCTACAAGTCTATCTTGTAGAAAATGCCCCTGGCTTTCCTCTATGGGCATTTTCTTTTAGTGAATTCACCCTAACGGTGATGGGGGGGAATTGAAATGATGTTCGTCTCGGTATTCCACTGTGTCTTTTAAAATTTTACTGTTATAGCTCCACTAAAATACTAGCAAAAGGTATTGTACTGAACGGAGGAATAGCAAATAAAAATATGCACAGCAGGGGGCAGCACTTGCCAAGAGAAGACGCGCTGCTCCCATTCAGGTCTATAAAGCTAAAGACGAGAATAAAAACATGGAAATATACTTGAATGTAAATCTACATTAAGAATTTTTACTTCGCAATTCAATTTCTTGCGTCGTTTTATTCAAAATTTAAAAATAAAAAAACACACGAGGACATCCAACAGAAATCCTCCAAGCCCATAGCAACAGCATAACGTCGGGTTTGACAGGAGCTGATGCAGCAGCGGTGCAGATGCTGAGCTTTGGGGGCCAATTTCACGACTGCTCCTCCAGCAAAAAGCTCTTGCCCACAAGGCGTAATCTGTCTCCGCCATTTTCTGCCTCCTCGTCTCTGCTCTTGTCCTCACTTCCAGTTTGCTCTCCTCTCCCTTCCCCTTTTTTACAAACATGTCTTTCGTGCCTCTCTTATTTTCCTCCCTTTGCTTATTCCTCTACGCCCATCCTCAAGTTCCCTATCCTCCTGTGTCGCCGTCTCTCCTCGTCTTTCCATCTAACCTTTCTTTTTGTCTCTAGGGCCCTGAGAAGGAGTCATCCATTTGAGACAGGTGGCTATATGTGGGATAACTTCATCTCTGTGAAGTGAAGCAATGCTGAATATTCATCCTCATTACAGGCACAGAGCTCTGTTGACATACGTACATGTGTGCGCGAGCGTGTGCGCGAGCGTGTGCGTGCGTGCGTGTGTGTGTGTTTGTGTGTGTGTGTGTTTGGAGTACCATAGCGCAGCATCCTGGTGTTATGACACCAAAATACCACTGTCACATTCCCAGAGATGAGTGGGAGTTGGTGAGAGACAGAGACGGGGAAACTAGAACATGAGAGAACATCTTCTTCCAAGCTTGGTGACAAAAATATAATTACACATGCAGCTTTGTCTGTTAGGGCTCCTTCTGCATGAATTCTACTCGCTCTCTCTCTCTTTTATCCATCCATCATCCAAACCGCTTATCCTGCTCTCAGGGTCGCAGGGATGCTGGAGCCTATCCCTGACCTACATGTCTTTGGACTGTGGGAGGAAACCGGAGCCCCAGAAAGAAACCCACGCAGACACGAGGAAAACATGCAAACTCCACACGGAGGACGGCCTGGGACGACCCCCAAGGTTGGACTACCCCGGGGCTCGAACTCAAGACCTTCTTGCTCCGAGGCGACCGCACTAACCACTGCGCCACCGTGCCGCCCGCGCTCTCCTTTAACTAAATGCAAAAACTCAGTCCAATAATGTGAACATTTTCCACCTAATATTCGGACTAGCCTTGTAGTCAAGACCACCCAAGCCAAGACTATATCCACATCATCTTTAGGGGGACAAGTCCGAGTCCGAGTCAAGTCTGAGAACAAAGCTTATCAAGTCTGACTCAAATCCAAGACTTTAAGGTGACGAGTCCAATTCAAGACCAATGGGGCAAGAACTTCTCTAAAGACTGAAAACCAGAATAGTGCCAGTCCAATTAATTATGTTTCCTTCATAATCCCCTTGGGGAAATTCAGTTACTGCAAATTAACCCATCCTAGCTGTGATCTGTGTAGCTAGGAGCAGTGGGCTGCCGCCTTCATGCTGCGCCCGGGGACCAACTCCAGTTCTTTCCCCATTGCCCTGGTCAGGGGCACAGACAGGAGTATCAACCCTAACATGCATGTTTCTTTTTGATGGTGGGGGAAACCGGAGCACCCGGAGGAAACCCACCGCAGACACGGGGGAGACCATGCAAACTCCACACAGAGGACGACCAGAGATGACCCCAAGGTTGGACAACCCTGGGGTTCGAACCCAGGACCTTATTGCTGTGAGGCAACAGCACTAACCACTGGCCCTCTGTGCCGCCCAATTTAAACACCATGCCTATGGCTATGATAGCTACTATCCATCCATCCATCCATCCATCCATCCATCCATCCATCCATCCATCCATCCATTATTCAGACCGCTTATCCTTACCCAGGGTCGCAGGGATGCTGCAGCCTATCGCAGCATCCATTGGGTACCATCGCAGTAAAATTCAAGATGTCCCTACATTGTAATACTTATCTGGGCTTTTTTCCTCCGCCAACGACGGAATGTTTCAGATTCCAGTTTGCCAGTGTTTCAGAGACATAGATTAATAGTGATACAAACATGGGTATTAACATGAGGGAAAGTTTGATATTCATTAAAAAAAATAGTCTTGTACTCAAATGGTCTTGTAAAATGATGAAGTCCAAGTGTCCAGTGAAGTTCGAGATGAGACCAAAACCTTCAAAAGGCGGACTCAGAACCGAGCCCGTGCTTGAGTACTGAACACCCAATTCTATCCGAGGTTTCAAAACCCTTTTCTTTTAGCCACCATGATCCTCATATTATATATAAACTGACCTCAGCCATGTGACGTCACGGCCTTTCACGGATAACAGCCTGGAGTCATCCGCAGGACAGATGACCTCTGAAGGACAGAAGAGGTGTTGGCACTGGGACGAGGTGGGACAGTGTTACTTCCTCTCTGCCTGTTGCTGTGTGCCCAAGGCGGTGTGACTCACCCTCCAAAATTGCCTGGAGGCAACACCTACACCTTCCACGCAACATATGGGGGCAGATGGGCCAAGGTTGGCTCTGTGAAGGGTAAGGCATCCTCACCCATAAACAAACACGCTGACATGTTTGTATCTGTGTGCCGTGTCAACTCTTGTTTTTGGACTCTTCAAACATTTTCAATTGTACTGATTTGACCCAGCAGCCTCATCCTAAGGGCAAACAAGAGAGAGAGGGGGGGTGTAATAACATCACCAGCAAGCGAGCGAGTCATCCTAGCAAGAGAATACAAACACCGGAGCGCACATGAGCTGTCCGCCCTCTCTCCACCCCGCAATCACAGCGTTAGCATGACGGAACACGCTCATCTGTGTTTTTCCCCCTGCGCCTGGATGTAATGTGTGTTTGTGTGTGGTTCTATTTGTGAGGGGGGATATCAGCAAAAGAGGAAGCAAACGGGGCCAGGCACAGTCTGGCTGTTCCTGTGGGCAGAGAGATTAACCGGTGTGAATGAGGCTTGATTCATGTCTGTGAATGGCGTGTAAGAGCTGCTATCTGTGCAGAGCTGCTGCTGACGAACCTGCCTCTGCACACTTTGACCAAATTCGTCTTCCATTTCCTGTCACGGCGAACAGAGAATCCACAGGAAGCTCCATTCTCGATTGGCCGCGCGCAGCATCGCGGGGAGGATGCGTTGCCATGTATGCGGTCTACGTGATACCGTCTCCCGTATCCATAGCAACACGTAGAGCTGGCAAGTCAGCTCTCTTTCATAGTATAGGCTAGTGGTATTTTTGGCATAAGGAGCATAAAATGACAACGGCTGGCCAAAATATATCTTGAAAAACACCGCACTCTGTTTTTTTAGGATTAAATGCACAGAGCAAAATGGCCACAGACAAAAGCTGCCATCTCTTAGAAATCCTTTTTTATTCGTACTTGACTTATTCATTCAGTCATTCATTCATTCATTCATTCATTCATTCATTCATTGTCCATATCCACAATCCAATGCGGGGTTGCGGAGAGCTGTAGCTTTTCCCAGAAGAAACACAGTGAAAGGCAGGGAGACGCTGTGGACAAGTCACCAGTCCGGTTTAAGGGTAAACACATTTATTCACACACCATTCACACCTATGGACAATAGACTGTAGACTGCAGGAGGAAACTGTAGCACCTCTTGCTATGAGCCTATAATGCTAACCACAAAGGCACGGCACAGCCATGATAGACAGACAGATGGACAAACAGACAGACAGGCAGACAGACAGGCGGGCGGGCAGGCAGACTGACACACAGACAGGCAGGTAGACAGACAGGTAGGCTGACAGACAGGCAGGCAGGCAGGCAGGCAGGCAGACAGACAGGTAGGCAGGCAGGCAGGCAGGCTGACAGAAAGGCAGGCAGGCAGGCCGACAGACAGGCAGGCAGGCAGGCTGACAGACAGAAATACAGACAGACAGACAGACAGACAGACAGACAGACAGACAGACAGACAGACAGACAGACAGACAGACAGACAGACAGACAGACAGGCAGGCAGGCTGGCAGACAGACAGACAGACAGACAGACAGACAGACAGACAGACAGACAGACAGACAGACAGACAGGCAAACAGGCAGGCAGGCTGACAGACAGACAGACAGACAGACAGACAGACAGACAGACAGACAGACAGACAGACAGACAGACAGACAGACAGACGGGCGGGCGGGCGGGCGGGCGGGCAGGCAGGCTGACACACAGACAGGCAGGTAGACAGACAGGTAGGCTGACAGACAGGCAGGCAGGCAGGCAGGCAGGCTGACAGACAGACAGACAGACAGACAGACAGACAGACAGACAGACAGACAGACAGATAGACAGACAGACAGGCTGACAGACAGAAAGATGGACAGACAGACAGACAGACAGACAGACAGACAGACAGACAGACAGACAGACAGACAGACAGGCAAACAGGCAGGCAGGCAGGCAGGCAGGCTGACAGACAGACAGACAGACAGACAGACAGACAGACAGACAGACAGACAGACAGACAGACAGGCAAACAGGCTGACAGACAGACAGAAATACAGACAGACAGACAGACAGACAGACAGACAGACAGACAGACAGACAGACAGACAGACAGACAGACAGACAGACAGGCAGGCAGGCTGACAGACAGACAGACAGACAGACAGACAGACAGACAGACAGACAGACAGACAGACAGGCAGGCAGGCTGACAGACAGAAAGATGGACAGACAGACAGACAGACAGACAGACAGACAGGCAGACAGGCAGGCTGACACACAGACAGGCAGGTAGACAGACAGGTAGGCTGACAGACAGGCAGGCAGGCAGGCAGGCAGACAGACAGGTAGGCAGGCAGGCAGGCAGGCAGGCTGACAGAAAGGCAGGCAGGCAGGCAGGCAGACAGACAGGCAGGCAGGCAGGCAGGCAGGCAGGCTGACAGACAGAAATACAGACAGACAGACAGACAGATAGATAGACAGACAGACAGGCTGACAGACAGAAAGATGGACAGACAGACAGACAGACAGACAGACAGACAGACAGACAGACAGGCAAACAGGCAGGCAAACAGGCAGGCAGGCTGACAGACAGAAAGATGGACAGACAGACAGACAGACAGACAGACAGACAGACAGACAGACAGACAGACAGACAGACAGGCAAACAGGCAGGCAGGCTGACGGACAGAAAGATGGACAGACAGACAGACAGACAGAAATACAGACAGACAGACAGACAGACAGACAGACAGACAGACAGACAGACAGACAGACAGACAGACAGACGGGCGGGCGGGCGGGCGGGCAGGCAGGCTGACACACAGACAGGCAGGTAGACAGACAGGTAGGCTGACAGACAGGCAGGCAGGCAGGCAGGCAGGCAGACTGACAGAAAGGCAGGCAGGCAGGCAGACAGACAGGCAGGCAGGCAGGCAGGCAGGCTGACAGACAGACAGACAGACAGACAGACAGACAGACAGACAGACAGACAGACAGACAGACAGACAGACAGACAGACGGGCGGGCGGGCGGGCGGGCAGGCAGGCTGACACACAGACAGGCAGGTAGACAGACAGGTAGGCTGACAGACAGGCAGGCAGGCAGGCAGGCAGGCAGACTGACAGAAAGGCAGGCAGGCAGGCAGACAGACAGGCAGGCAGGCAGGCAGGCAGGCTGACAGACAGACAGACAGACAGACAGACAGACAGACAGACAGACAGACAGACAGACAGATAGACAGACAGACAGGCTGACAGACAGAAAGATGGACAGACAGACAGACAGACAGACAGACAGACAGACAGACAGACAGACAGACAGACAGGCAAACAGGCAGGCAGGCAGGCAGGCTGACAGACAGGTAGGCAGGCTGACAGACAGACAGACAGACAGACAGACAGACAGACAGACAGACAGACAGGCAAACAGGCTGACAGACAGACAGAAATACAGACAGACAGACAGACAGACAGATAGACAGACAGACAGGCTGACAGACAGAAAGATGGACAGACAGACAGACAGACAGACAGACAGACAGACAGACAGACAGACAGACAGACAGACAGACAGGCAAACAGACAGACAGACAGACAGACAGACAGACAGACAGACAGATAGACAGACAGACAGGCAAACAGGCAGGCAGGCTGACAGACAGACAGACAGACAGACAGACAGACAGACAGACAGACAGACAGACAGACGGGCGGGCGGGCGGGCGGGCAGGCAGGCTGACACACAGACAGGCAGGTAGACAGACAGGTAGGCTGACAGACAGGCAGGCAGGCAGGCAGGCAGGCAGACTGACAGAAAGGCAGGCAGGCAGGCAGACAGACAGGCAGGCAGGCAGGCAGGCAGGCAGGCTGACAGACAGACAGACAGACAGACAGACAGACAGACAGACAGACAGACAGATAGACAGACAGACAGGCTGACAGACAGAAAGATGGACAGACAGACAGACAGACAGACAGACAGACAGACAGACAGACAGACAGACAGACAGGCAAACAGGCAGGCAGGCAGGCAGGCTGACAGACAGACAGACAGACAGACAGACAGACAGACAGACAGACAGACAGACAGACAGACAGACAGGCAAACAGGCTGACAGACAGACAGAAATACAGACAGACAGACAGACAGACAGACAGACAGACAGACAGACAGACAGACAGACAGACAGACAGACAGACAGGCAGGCAGGCTGACAGACAGACAGACAGACAGACAGACAGACAGACAGACAGACAGACAGACAGACAGACAGGCAGGCAGGCTGACAGACAGAAAGATGGACAGACAGACAGACAGACAGACAGACAGACAGACAGACAGACAGGCAGACAGGCAGGCTGACACACAGACAGGCAGGTAGACAGACAGGTAGGCTGACAGACAGGCAGGCAGGCAGGCAGGCAGACAGACAGGTAGGCAGGCAGGCAGGCAGGCAGGCTGACAGAAAGGCAGGCAGGCAGACAGACAGGCAGGCAGGCAGGCAGGCAGGCAGGCTGACAGACAGAAATACAGACAGACAGACAGACAGATAGATAGACAGACAGACAGGCTGACAGACAGAAAGATGGACAGACAGACAGACAGACAGACAGACAGACAGACAGACAGACAGACAGGCAAACAGGCAGGCTGACAGACAGAAAGATGGACAGACAGACAGACAGACAGACAGACAGACAGACAGACAGACAGACAGACAGACAGACAGACAGACAGACAGACAGGCAAACAGGCAGGCAGGCTGACGGACAGAAAGATGGACAGACAGACAGACAGACAGACAGACAGACAGACAGACAGACAAACAGGCAGGCAGGCTGACAGACAGAGAGACGGACAAACAGACAGACAGACAGACGGACGGACGGACGGACGGACGGACGGACGGACGGACAGACAGACAGACAGATAAATAAATAAATAAAATCAGAGGTTGCCAGTGGGTGAACATAAAGACATAAATGATACTGGAATACTCTAGTTATTTTGTGGCAGTGCCATTACTAACTTTTACCCATTAGTTCCTAAATTATCTTTCTTTCTCAAGTTGAGACTTCTTGATACCCGTCTCTCTAATGGCCATCTCGTGATAATGACATTACTCTTTCATTTCTCATAACACTTTCTATCAAAAATAACAACGTAACGTAAAGGCTATGTAAAGTACAAGTTGTGAAGAGCCCAAGTAGCGTTACTGTAATAGAATAGAATAGAATAGAATAGAATAGAATCATTTTATATTTCCAAAGGTTATTTCACTCGTAGTTCCCAGTCTGAAAAAGTTAAACAGAATATGCAGATTATATGAATATATTATATGTCACAGCCGCTCTCGCGCCCTCCCAGAACTCGCCGTCTTCGTCCCGGTCTCCCTAATTGTCTCCCTTATCTTAGCCACTCCCCCTGCCCTAGATTCGCTCGCCTGTGTGTGTGTGTGTGTGTGTGTGTGTGTGTGTGTGTGTGTGTGTGTGTGTGTGTGTGTGTGTGTGTGTGTGTGTGTATGGCAGGTGTGCGGCAGACAGAGCAGAGGTCCACCACCTGCATCTCATCTACTGCAGTCCACCCCACTCCTTAGACACCCAGCCTTGCCACACCCAACCTGCCAGATCGTGGTGCTTAGTCAGTCCTATGCTTCCAGCCTTTAAACCGTCCGTCGCCTCCTAGTCTATCGATTCCCTGTCTAACCCTGCTTTCCGTGTTCCTGCAGTCCCGGCTGCTCCGCCCAGCCCCTGCCTCCGGTCGTTGGTCTGTCTCCGTGGAGCCCCGCTTCTCTTCCTGCTCCCCGGTTTGGTCGAGGTCCCCCTCCCGTGTGCGCTCTTGTCCTGGACCCAGTGTTCCCCACCTGCTCCTCGCTGTACCGGCTCCTCGTCTTGTCCGGCATTAAAGCGCTTGTTTTACTGAAACCCTGCCTGCCTTGAGGCTGTCTGTGTCGGCATATTGGGTTCGGCTTTGCAGCCCCGGTTAACATTATACTGATAAATTACAGTTATGATTATGAATATTATATGTAAATTATAGTTATACAAACAAATCATCCATCCATTACCCGAACCGCTTATCCTGCTCTCAGGGTCGCTGGAGTCTATCCCAGCAGTCATTGGGCGGCAGGCGGGGAGACACCCTGGACAGACACACACACACACACACACACACACACACACACACACACACACACACACACACACACACACACACACACACACACCTAGGGGTAATTTAGTACGGCCGAGTCACCTGACCTGCATGTCTTTGGACTGTGGGAGGAAACCGGAGCACCCGGAGGAAACCCACGCAGACACGGGGAGAACATGCAAACTCCACACAGAGAACGACCCGGGACGACTCCCAAGGTTGGACTACCCCGGGGCTCGAACCCAGGATCTTCTTGCTGAGAGGCGACCGCGCTAACCACTGCGCCACCGTGCCGCCACAAGCAAATCATACTAATTATAATTATACTAATATACTAATACTGTTATGCTTGTACACTAAAATGTCACAATACACCAATAAACATATAACACTTTAATAATATTATCATACTTTACTATTGAACTATCAAATTATTCAAAGTTATTATTATAAATTTACTAACAGTAATAATAATATGTAGTAAGAGATAACACGTTCAAATCATCGCTCAAGTGCTCAAAACGGGATCACCAAATTCCGCATAAGAGCTGCACCGCCCGCTAGGGGAGAATGTGGTCCGTCTGGTCACACTGTCTGGTGATACTGTCTGGTGACACTGTCTGGTGATACTGTCTGGTCACACTGTCTGGTGATACTGTCTGGTGATACTGTCTGGTGATACTGTCTGGTGACACTGTCTGGTGACACTGTCTGGTGATACTGTTTGGTGATACTGTCTGGTGATACTGTCTGGTGATACTGTCTGGTGATACTGTCTGGTGACACTGTCTGGTGATACTGTCTGGTGATACTGTCTGGTGATACTGTCTGGTGACACTGTCTGGTGACACTGTCTGGCGATACTGTTTGGCGATGCTGTCTGGCGATGCTGTCTGGCGATGCTGTCTGGCGATGCTGTCTGGCGATGCTGTCTGGCGATACTGTTTGGTGATGCTGTCTGGTGATACTGTTTGGTGATGCTGTCTGGTGATGCTGTCTGGTGAATGAGACCGCGTAGTCGTTTTCTCAGGATCCACCTCATCGTGACTGCGAGCTGAGCCCAGCCCCTAGAACTCCGGAAACAAGTCTTGAGATGGAGAGAGATGCCGCTCACATCCGCCTGGTCACCCAGCCGCGACCAATAGCAGGTGCCGAGGAGGCTGCGTGAGCGCGGTGTTCTCCTCCGTGCGTACGTAAGGAGGCGGGCGAGTCCGGGGAAAGCTCTGTCACGCTGCGTGGGAGGTGGGCCATAGTAAAAAGCTGCAACGGCGGCATTCACCAGAACCGCAGAGGAGAGCCTCAGACAAGACCAGCAGCGCACGGCTGTCTCCGGCAAACGAGGGCGATTTCAGCACCACCGCTTCTTTTTTTTGGACAGCGACACGCAAGAGCCGACGGCAGACTCGAACCATGGTTTTCATCTGGACGCAGTTCGGTGTCAAGCACAAAAATGTCAATGTCAAGTGCAAAGTGCGGGTTATGCACAGGGACGACAGCTCGAGTTCTTCTTCATCGGGGGTAAGTTGAACCGTCTCTTTTTTTGGTTGGGGGGGTGTTCATCATAATTCAAGCTATCACCACGTTGGTAAAGCTGAATATCTAAATATGAGTGTGAATGGTGAAGCTGGGAGCCTCATATGAATGCTGACATTAGCGAAGTGTGCCAGCTCTCTTGCTGCGGGGTCATTCAGACGCTTGCTGATATTCTGAGACATTAACAGCCCATCGGTGCAAAGGACCCCGGTTGATAGGGGTGGTCTCTTCCCCCTATACTCACGTTGTGGTTTACATTAAGGATGCATGATGGCACAGGCGAGCTGAGCTCTACAGCACTGATGCTGGGATGTGTCTGAAGGCTGCTGATGGGATGTTAGGGTGTTTGATGGGCGGGGGAGGGGGTTCTTTCTTAAACAGTTGTTGCAATGCCTCCACATGCCATAATGAATGAATAGTATGGGTAGTTGGTACAAATGATGCCTAGTGGACCGACCACCCATCATGTTTTTCTACTAGCACAGGGCATTTCCCTTGAACAACTCATTATCACAAGTCATTATCAGTCTTCTTACAACTTATTATTTGCCCATGGTTCCGGTTATTCCAGCCTCCAATCAGGGGTTTAGCCCTGGAACAGCAGATGAATACAATCAACTACCTGGCACAAAAGAAAAGCAGCAGTACTGGTGGCACCCATGGGCCATATTGAAAACTACTGACTTGGAGACATGGAAATTTAGACTTGGAAAATTAGATTCTCAATAATTACCTCGCAGTTTTTGGATGCAGAATATTCCCCTTCTGCTATCACTGAACGATGCTTAGCATGCATGGTCCTGATTGTTTTGTCTCCTTTGCTATAGCATATGGTGTTGCGACCTAGAGCCAAATTATGTTGTACCTAAAACATTTAGTCCTAAGGGCTATTGATGAAGATAGCCCATTGGCAAGCATAAAAAGCCATCACTTTGTCAAGACTTGTCGTTCAGGTGGATGCAACGTGTAAAACGTATGTTGTGCTTTGTATTGATAGAGTGGCTAATTGTGTTTGTTCCTACAGGAGAGCAGCAGGTCCGAGCAAGAGGCACCTTGCCTGTCCATCAAACCTGTGGGAAAGGACTTCTACAAGGTCCTGGGTGTGGCACCTGACTCCAACGAAGACGAGATCAAGAGAGCATACAGGAAGTTGGCTCTGAAGTTCCACCCTGACAAGAATAGTGATGCTGATGCAGAGGACAAGTTCAAGGAGATTGCAGAAGCCTATGAGATCTTAACCGACCCTAAAAAGAGGAGCATATATGACCAGTATGGAGAAGAAGGTGAGCGGGCAATAATATTTTTTTTCACCTTTTGTGATCCAAACGTGCAAAATCTTTAAAAAAAAATACTTAAGAGCTTTGACTTGCAATTTAGCATTCACACAACTTAAATGAACAAGTCTGTATATTAGCAGACATCTGGACAGTTAGTGTAGCATAGATTGGTTCACATATTATTATAGTATTATTATTATTACTATTATTATAGTAGTAGTAGCAGTAGTGCCTATAGGCTGCACACTGGGGTATCCTCACTTGACGCTGCACCCATTTGGGAGGAAAAAAACAGCCCAATAACGTGCAGTGCAGACAGCTGCGGGGCGTATGAAATATTCCGATGGCTGAGAGGGGGGGGGGGCTTTCCTCAAAACCTCAAAGCACCAGATGTAAATTCAGCAGGCCTTTCAGCGAGCTGCCGCAAGAGCAGAATTCAATATGAGGCGATAGATTGGAGGGGAGGAGTGGGGGAGGGGGAGGGAGGATGCTCTGCAGGAATGTTAACGGCTGCACTCTGTGAACTCACTCTTACCGAGACGCCTGCGCTCTCTCTCCCCGTCACACAGGCCTGAAAAACGGCAGCGGGATGTCTATGGCAGGCCATAGCAGCACTCACTGCAGTGACGTCAAGGGCGACGCTCGCGCCACCTTCGCCTCGTTCTTTCACGGATCGGACCACTTCGACATCTTCTTCGAGCCCGATTTGGACAGCGAGGAGGACCTCTTCAACCCCTTCAGCAGGTTCGCTTTCAGTCATGTGGGTGGGTTCTCCCATCACGAAGGCGGCCTGCGGAGGGGCCGGAGACGGCTGCAGGGCGTGGCTGTGGTGCACGACCTGCTGGTGACCCTGGAGGAGGTGCTACGCGGCTGCACGAAGCACATCAAGGTGACGCGCAGTCGCCTCAACCTAGACGGCCGAAGCCTGCGGTCCGAGGACAAAGTTCTCAACGTGGTGGTGAAGAAGGGCTGGAAGGCGGGGACCAAGATCACCTTCCCAAGGGAGGGCGACGAGACGCCGAACAACACCCCCGCGGATGTTACCTTCGTCCTCAAGGACAAGAAGCACTCCCAGTTTAAGAGAGAGGGCTCCAACATCGTTTACACGGCCAAGATCACCCTCAAAGAGGTAGGTTCATGTGTGCTGTTTTACATGTAGGGTCTTATGTGTCCTGCGGATAATATTGGCAGGGTTCGGGGTTTGATTTCCAAGAGCCCACCCACGCTAAAAAAAATATAGGAACACGCAGAACAATAAGTCACTTCATGGTCTAGTTAATAGCATCTGCTTATATTGTTATGAAACAGATAAGTGCCCTATAAACAAGATGGCTGACATATTGTGCAATAGTGCCAACCACTTAACCGCCTACTCAGGATCAGAAATCATATGCAACTGCTACTTTTAGCCCCTTTACGTAACACTTCCACCATTCACGCACTTCCATATACAATCAATCCATTCAGTCCTCTCTGCCAAACGCAGCTAGGGGAGGAAACTGCTCTGAAGTGTTGACTGAACACAGTGTTCTGCTCCGGGGCTCTGAGCCTCTGCCGCCTCACGGTTAAAAATGGGCTGACAAGACTCCCGCTAACAAAGCAGCGGCAACCTCCTGCCAGTGCCCCCGTTACCTCATCAGGCCCCTGCGGAGAGACAGCGAGCGGAAGCTAAATTTAGCTTCAGTGCTACTCGACGCTCCCTCTCTGCTACTACACTGCAGACGCCTCCTCCTGTATGAGGCAGGCTGGCAGTGCAGAAAAGCAGCTTTCTTTTTTGGCTCCCTTTGTCTCTGGCTTTAGTTCCTACGCCCCACGCAAAGATGAGCAGCCACAGACAAGGTTCACAAAGAGCTCCCCCGTCTTCCTATGGCGCTCTTTGCTTCCTCAAGCACATCCGCCCACACAGGGGCAGTATCCAGATTAGAAAAAGTAGAGCATCTGTGACACTGGTCTCTTGCATAACGGAGGTAATTGGTGCGCTGTTACAAAGGCAGACGATCCACTTATTTTCCTTTGTGATGCAACAAGGACCTTTAGAAAACCACCAGGCATGTTCTTCAAGTGTAGCCTCTTTACGGGGCCTCTCAGACTGCATTATGAAATGCCTGCACTGAAATAGTTCAAGTCTAAATAACTCTCTCTCTCTTTCTCGTTTTTCTCCAGGCTCTGTGTGGCTGCACAGTGAACGTCCCCACACTCGACAACCGGATGATGCCGCTGCCGTGCAGTGACATCATCAAACCTGGTGCTAAGCGGCGGCTGAGGGGCGAGGGTCTACCCTATCCCAAGAGCCCCTCCCAGCGTGGCGACTTGGTGGTGGAGTTCCAGGTGCTCTTCCCCGACAGGATCCCACCCCAGTCTCGCGAGATAATCAAGCATAGCCTGGGCAAGTGCTAGCCCGCTCGCTAGTGGCCAGATTAGCACAGCTTCACTGTGTGTACCCATTCAAAAACACAGCTTTGCCAGAGGTGCTAATACCACAACCAATCATAACCTCTTACTGTGTTTGGAAAAACGGCAAGCAGCACTGAAGTGACAGAAGAGCTGAGACGAGAGTTAAAGAGAGACTCAAAGAGACTTGATTTTTCTACTGTCATGTGCACTTTAGGCATAACGCTCATCTACAATGCCACAGGGGGCAGTATGCTCTGAACTGACGTATAGATCCTGACATCTTGAGTGTCTTGGGTCCTCCACTGATTCAATAACCTTTCTCTTGAATGAAAAGGTTAGCTGTACTGTTATACTTGCAAATCTGTACGTAGATATCAGTTTGCAATTCGAGTCTGTATAGACTTCAATAAAGCTGAGTGGTAGAATTATGTGAAAACACTTGCTCCTTAAGTTATATGGTGTTCATATGACTGATCTTATGAATTGATTTATTACAATAACAAAAAAATGTACTTGTGTACAAACATGTACTTGCGTACAAAATGCATAAAAATTGTCTCTAAGAGAGATTTATCTGTCAAATGTTCTATTGAATCGTTTGAAATATTTGCATATATCCTGCAATGAGCCAGCTGTTGATGTATTAACTGCTATGGACACATAAGGACGCATGAACAATAAAATACTCCTGAATTCTCACTGATTTTGTCTTGTGTGTAATTATCAGTTAGCATTCCAGGTCATGCTTTTGTAAGGGGGGGAAGGCCTCGGTATACCTTTCAAAACCGGAAACTAAATATACTACAGCTCATGAATTTTGATGATAGCAAGCAAGCAGCACCTCATATATGATAACGGCTCTTGTGGCTGTTATTTAATTCCACTCTGACGTCAAATGAGGAATGAGACAAAAATCTCTTGCAGCATTGTCACACGATTTTAATATATGTTCAATAAACAGGCGCATTCAAACCCTGGTGCTTGAATGTGCACCCTGATTTTAGAGCCCACTCCCTTTATATACCTTGCAGCCCAAAGGAGTTGAATCAAGTGCGACTGGACTTGGTATATATCCGTGAAGACGTTTCGCCTCTCATCCAAGAAGTTTCCTCAGTTCGTGCCTTTCTGACTAGACCAAGCTAGACTGACTGGCTGGTGATGAGACTTGGACATCAATAGCTCTGATAACGACTCCAAAGAGGATAAATTCTGAGTCTCATCACCAGCCAGTCAGACTAGCTTGGTCTAGTCAGAAAGGCACGAACTGAGGAAGCCTCATGGATGAGAGGCGAAACGTCTTCACGGATATAGTATACCAAGTCCAGTCGCACTTGATTCAGCTCCTTTGGATAACCATGACCTGGATGAATGAGAACATTCACAGACATCTTGCAGCCCAAACATACTCATTGTATCGATCATAATGGTGTGTACTCAGTTTCTCCCTCATCCTGGTTGGAAGAAGTAGCTCACTCTTATTGCTGGACTGTCATCATAATCGATATCAGAGCTTTCTCAGAGAGTTCATAGGTCAGGTCTCCCCTCTCCAAGACGTCCCTTCGGGCCTTGCGACCCTCGAATGAACTTCCCAGATGTTCCTCTGCCATCAGCTAACAGTTTAACAGCCATCCGTTCGTTGTCCGAACTGCACATCCTGTCCTCGGGGTCTCAGGGTCGCGGGACTCTCGGGGTCTCAGGGCCAACAGTTGACGACGGGCCTCTATTTGTACACCTGGGGAAGACGCCTTATAAGACTACCTCTGTCTGATTACACATGGACTTTAAGCATCCAGCTAAGCAATGTAAAATAAAGTTAAACATGGTATAGGTCATACATGGTTAAAGATTAAAAGTAAGCAAACATTAAATATGAACTGCCCTCACAACGGCCTTCTGAACCTACTAGTAGGTGTAGCAGGCCCTTCTACCCCATATCTATGCGGCTGATAACCACCGATAATGCCCATTCAATCAAGTGATACCATTAGAAGCGGGTGCTCCTCATTGGATTTAAGTGTGACATACAGCAGAGTAGAGGCATCGGTGACAACATTCATGTACAGTTAACTGCTGCCATCTAGTGGCGACTGATGAACACTCTCACAGAGCCGTGATTAATGAGACACACCTGTGCACCTTTATTTTACCAGCTCCCCTTGTAAACGCACGTAGGCTACCTTCTGAAAATCTGTCTGCTACTGATTTGGGACACTTTAAGCCACAGCAGAGAGTGGCGAGGATGATGAACATTTACCTTTGCACACAGTGAACGAAGTTGGACCAAAAGGCCCGCGACATTCAATTTTTATCAACGAAATAACTCTCCGACGGAATGCCACGCATGGTACACCCGAGTCAGATTCGCCCCCAAGTTGATTGACGCACCAAACCACATGCGAACGGTGAGGTGGCCGGAAATCGCCGCTGAGGTAAGGAGCCTTCCAAACAATCAATCACAACCAATGTCCTGTGGGATGAAATGTCGCAAGAAGGTTTAACAACTCCGTCACATCTGAACGTGGGCAATCCAGTCTCGAATCTGACCTTTCTTGTTCTCTTTCTTATCCCCTGCGTGCTACTTGTGTTTTTGCTGAACTGCCTGTTTCTTGTTTACAAGATATTCGTCGCATCCAAGAAGATCAAGACGCGCGTTGACACGGAGGAAACGGTTTTGCCGTCCAGCTCGTCGCCGTCGACGCGGCACAGGGTAAACAGAACATCGGATGGGCCCTTCTCACCCCCCAACCAGGCCTGGAGGAGAACCCATGTGTCTACATCAGAGCCCGTTCTCTGTCAGCCTGTGGCCTCCTCTAGGACCTCATCAAAAAAGAGGTCTGCGGTGGAGCAGAGCGTATGGCTCCTCCGGCCAGACGGTGCAACGAGGACCGGTTCAGGGTCTCTGAGGGCACCAAGTACCATCCTGGCAGCTTCGTCTAGGGGCACTTCAAGGGTCAGCCTGCCCAAAAGTTCACGCAGGCACAGCGATGTTAAAATGGACTGGGGCAGAAATGCATCACTCCCACCGCAGTCCAGCGATTCAGAGGAGGACACAAGAGTTGACGTCGTGCCGACGAATTCGCCCGCAACACACGATCCTTCGTCAAAGGTAACGAACCACTTCAGTTGATAACTTAACGAGGAAGTGCGACGTACTATATAGGACATCACGGAAGACAGGCACCAGAGTGAAGTGGGTTTGATATTGGAATTTGCTTAAACAGTGTTTCTCTTAAGATGTTAATGGCTTGCATAAAAGCAGATGATATATATATATATATATATATATATATATATATATATATATATATATATATATATATATATATATATATATATATATATATGCAGTCACAGGACAGGAAATTTTAACTAGTTTAAAAAGCTGATTTTGTTTTAATGACTTGAAATTTCAATGGCTCGTTGCTAGTAGCTAGATTTCCCAACAAAATATAGTGTAACATTTGAAATTCTGTAGGCCTAATATATTGTTTTTCTTTATTTTTTATGCATAATGTTTTTGCAGGAATTGTATTTAGGCTTATAAGCCACACATTACCACCATTGCCACATTACGGTTAACCGCTTACAATTTTGAAAATCAACACCATTCATCCCCCCACCTGGATTTTCAGGAAATACCTCTTTAAAGTTTTACAAGAATATTTAATCGGAGTAGGAGGAGGAGGAGTAGAGGTGACAAAGGCATATGAGTTTAAATACTTGGAGTCAGCTGGTCAAAGTAATGGGGAGTGCAGAAGAGAGGTGAAGAAGAGAGTGCAGGCAGGGTGGAGTGGGTGGAGAAGAGGTGACAGGAGTGATTTGCGACAGAAGGGTACCAGCAAGATTTAAAGGGAAGGTTTACAAGATGGTTGTGAGACCAGCTATGTTATATGGTTTGGAGACAGTGGCACTGACGAAAAGACAGGAGGCGGAGCTGGAGGTGGCAGAGTTGAAGATGCTAAGAATTTCACTGGGAGTAACGAAGAAGGACAGGATTAGGAACGAGTATATTAGAGGGACAGCTCTGGTTGGACAGTTTGGAGACAAAGCAAGAGAGGCAAGATTGAGTTGGCTTGGACATAAGTGGAGGAGAGATGCTGGTTATATTGGGAGAAGAACACTGAATATGGAGCTGCCAGGAAAGAGGAAAAGAGGAAGGCCAAAGAGGAGGTTTATGGATGTGGTGAAGGAGGACATGCAGGTGGCTGATGTGACAGAGGAGAATGCAGAAGACAGGAAGAGATGGAAACGGATGATCCGCTGTGGTGACCCCTAACGGGAGCAGCCAAAAGTAGTAGTAGTAGTAGTAATAGTAGTAAGAATATTTAATCGGCTATAAATTGTTTTTAACTTATTTATCTACACAACCAAATGTATAGGTGTCATACAAGTAATATCTTCTCGATTTAGGTGATTATTGGCTCTTAGTCAAAATCTCAATATCTTATAATATGATAATTTACTTACTGAATGGCCAGGAGGTGCTATGCCAAACATGTCTTTAAACTTGGTCACTCCTCCTGGTAAATATAAAGGTATCGGTTTCATAATTTACACTTTCCATTAGTTAATTGGATATTATTTTGTGAGTGGAAATTTCAGTGTTTTTCAACACAGTGAATGTTCGTGGCTCACATTAGGCTCACGTTAGACTACCGATTAAAGTGGAAATGACATTTTGTTAAGCTACGACGTGAGATAGTAAAATGAGAATGCTGTGAAGCTGCAATCTGTGATTTCCCTCAGTTAATAAGTCACTCCTATCCATTTGAAGGGTGGAGATGATATGGCGATACTACTGGACACACTATAGGAAAGCACAACGATGATAATGCAAGCAAAGCTAATGCAAGCAGTCTGATGTAGCCTGTTACAAACTTCATCAAACTCTATCAAAACACTGTTTTACAGTAGCGGTTTGTCCAGGAGAAGCATCGCCACATTGACATCGCATTTCAATCGTTTTTTCCTGCTCCTGTGACCCGGTCAAAAACTTCTAACAGCGGTATATGACTGGAGAGTATGGAATCCCATTTCCGCCAGGAAAACAAAAAAATTCATGGTAAATCAAAATTATGAGATAAAAAAATCATAATTTTGAGATAGAAAGTCAAAATTATGAGATAAAAATTATTTCTTATCTCATAATTTAGACTTTTTATCTCATAATTTAGACTTTTTTATCTCAATTATGACTTTTTAATCTCATAATTTGATTTACTGTGAGCTTTTTTTTTTTTTTTTACTGGCGGAAATGGGCTTCCTTAGGGAGAGCGTCTCCAACCATGGTGAAGACGACAGATTGTCTTAAAGGGACAGTTCACCCGAAAATCAAAAATACCCAGAACGAAAAGGAAGCGGTTACTCAAGATAATCCACACACCTTGTTGTGGGCAGTTTCATGTAGGTGTAGTTTGGTCTAAGAAAATAGTTCCTACATGAAACTGCTCGCAACAAGGTCTGTGGATTATCTTGAGTAACCGGGTCATGGTTTCGAGAAAGAGACATTCCTGTTGAGTTTTTCAAATGTATTTTGTTGGTGCTTTGAGCAACACAAGCCGAGTTTCATCCAGTTCCATTGTATTCGAGAGAAGGCAGACGTCTCTACGGCGGATTTCTCCGAAACTCACCAACTCAAACCAAACTGACCTTGATGGATAAAAAGCACAAGTAAGAGGAAAAAACATTTTAGGGTGAACTGTCCCTTTAAGAAACCTGATCCTATGGTCCATATGGATGAAACGAGAATTTGTTAATGAAGAAAATTTGCAGATTTTAGCTTTAAATAAAAATTAAGAAAATAATCTTCTCAAAAATAGAATTGACAACATGATACAAAGAAGGAAACACAGGAGACAAAATTTTTCTAATTTCAGTGAATTAAAAGTAGATGTCAATGATAAAATCACATTTGTTTCAGATGCCTATATCACATACGTACACTATATGTATGTACAAAAGTATTGGGACACCTGGCCATTACATCTACGGGAGCTTTTATGACATCCCATTCTAAATTCATAGGCATTCATATGGAGTTGGTCCCCCCCCACCCCTTTGCAGCTATAACAGCTTCCACTCTTCTGGGAAGGCTTTCCACAAGATTTTGGAGTGTGTTTGTGGGAAGTTTTGCCCATTCATCCAGAAGAGCATTTGTGAGGTCAGGCACTGATGTTGGACGGGAGGACCTGGCTTGCAATCTCCATTCTAGTTTATCCCAAAGGTGTCCGATTGGGTTGAGGTCAGGACTCTGTGCGGGCCAGTCAAGTTCTTCCACACCAAACTCACCCAACCATGTCTTAATGGACCTTGCTTTGTGCACTGGGGCACAGTTATGCTGGAACAGAAAAGGGCCCTCCCCCAACTGTTACCGCAAATTTTGAAGCATAGACTTGTCCAAAATGTCTTGGTATGCTGAAGCATTAAGATTTCTCTTCACTGGAACTAAGAGGCCCAGCCCCATCCCAGAAAAACAACCCCATACGATTCCCTCCTCCACCAGACTTTACAGTTAGCACAATGCAGTCAAGCAGGCAACGTTCTCCTGGCATCCGCCAAACCCAGACTCATCCGTCAGACTGCCAGACAGAGAAGCGTGATTCGTCACTCCACAGAACACGTTTCCACTGCTCCAGAGTCCAGTGGCAGCGTGCTTTACACCACTCCATCCAATGCTTGGCATTGCGCTTGGTGATGTAAGGCTTTCATGCAGCTGCTCGGCCATGAAAACCCATTCCATGAAGCTCCCTGTGCACAGTTTTTGTGCTGATGTTAATGCCAGAGGAAGTTTGGAACTCCGCAGTTATTGAGTCAACAGAGCGTTGGCGACTTTTACACACTATACGGCTCAGCACTCGTTGACCCCGCTGTGTGACTTTATGTGGTCTGCCACTTCATGGCTGAGTTGCTGTTGTTCCTAAATGCTTCTACTTTTCAGTACTACTACTTACAGTTGATTGTGGAATATCTAGCAGGGAAGAAATTTCATTAACTGACTTATTGCAAAGGTGGCATCCTATGACGGTACCACGCTTGAATTCACTGAGCTCTTCAGAACGACCCATTCTTTCACAAATGTTTGTAAATGCAGACTGCATGGCTAGCTGCTTGATTTTATACACCTGTGGCAATGGGTCTGAATGAAACACCTGAATTCAGTGATTAAGAGGTCTGTCCCAATACTTTTGTCCATATAGTGTACCTGGTAAGATGCTCCAGTAAAATGACCTGTTTGGTTTAAAATGATTATACTTTGTGGGAAAAGGGGAAAATAAATGAAAAGAAGGACAAACTGAGTAAACTGCTCATGAGAGGTCACAAAGGTGGAATGCTACTTAATTTTTAACGCACTGTGATACATTCATCAGTTTATGACGAACACAGATATTCATAAATTATGGAAAGTGAAATGGGAAATGAGAGATTTAAGGTTTGAGATTAAGAGTGGTTAAGATGCCTAGGTCAGATAGCAATTGTGCAAATAATTTTACAGTATTTTATGAGCATAAATGGGCTATATTGTACACTTCAAAATGAACAAATTTTAGGAAGAGCCACAGTAATTTGTTATAGGCTATAACTGTGTTACAAGAGTGAATTCGGTTTGAAACTTTATACATGAACTACACGATCATATTTTGAATGATTTGGCCACTAATCAAATAACTAAATAAATGAAGAACATAGAAATATGGGGGAAACTTCATATTGAGAAAGGACATCAAAGATGAAGAAGAAGTTGGATTGAGATCTCTGCTTAATACATGGGCAATGCGCTTTTGAGATTTAAACAGTCATTACTTTAAAAAAAACATTCTCGGGTCGCCCGGGTAGCATATTTGTCTATTCTGTTGCCTACCAACACGGGGATCGCCGGTTCAAATCCCCGTGTCACCTCCGGCTTGTTTGGGCATTCCTCAGACACAATTGGCCGTGTCTGCGGGTGGGAAGCCGGATGTGGGTATGTGTCCTGGTCGCTGCACTAGCGCCTTCTCCGGTCGATCAGGGTGCCTATTCGGGCCAACTAACTGTAAGGCCTCTCTTTCCCACAGCAGATGTGTCACATTCGTCGCAGTAGCACACTGGAATCGCTGACAGATGTGAACCACAGTTTCACAGATTACCTGTTTGACAAGGTGGACTACGAGAGCGACTATACCTGCCACACCTCACGAGGGACTTCCTGCCTAAATATTTCCACGGCGGGCCCTGGTCTTGACAGCGACTTCGGTGCAAGTGCAGGTAGACTACGATGTAGATTTGTAAGCGGATTCTAGATTTAAGCTACATGCTGGTCATCATTTACATCACTGAACAAAACTGGGTCGCTCTGCTTCGTAGGTGTCTCTCTGCGGATTTTGTCAGCAGACAGCGATGGTCTGTCTAATGGTGTGTTTGCGTCCGCCCTGGAGTGGGACTACTATGACCCTTGTTACGTCCAGCAGAACAACTTACCAAGACATGGACTTCACAGACCTGCAGTTCACGTGAAGCAGTACTGGGTGTAATTTTTTTCCCACAGCTGCTACAGGGATGAATCTAGTTTATTTTAATGAGATTTTATCTATTTATCTATTTAACTTGACCAGAACCACACAGACCTATTCACTGTTGTTTTCTGGTACACAGTCACAAATGTTACCTGCTTCATTTTCAGTTTTTTAATCACTTCAGTCACTTTTGCACCTTGTTGAATTCACATAATTTTATTTCCACCTAATTTTATTTCCACCTATTAAATGCACACCATCATTGTAGAATACATAGTAAAATACTGTATACACATTTTTTTTCATTTGAATTTTATTCACTATTTCACAACACCGGCGGCTGCCAATCTTATTCTGAATTTAATTAACCTGTTTTTTCCCCCCCCGATTTTTACTCCCAACAGCTTCTCTTGATGTTCCTAATCACTGAAATATCCAATAAAGATTGTATATGACAATCCATCTCAGTGGTTTTTGTGTTGATGCACTAATCATTTTCAGTACCACAAAGGGATCCGGCTAAACAACTTCTGAATGCATGCAATTTAGAAAAAATTAGTTTTATTGGTTATAAACTGTTGTAAAGCCTGTATTTTCCAAATAACACGATATGGTCACAATGTTCTTAATTTTATAAGGCTCTTTAAAAGACATTTAAATATGAACCTTTTTTTGAGTAAGTCTTGCAATGTATTTAAAAATGTTAATTACACATGTGGAGTCCGCAGCACAAGTCTTCTCCATCATATCAACATATTCAAAGCAATAACTTGTAAATATATATATATATATATATATATATATATATATATATATATATATATATATATATATATATATATATATATATATATGTCTGAAAGTCTGTCTCCACAACATGGCACAGACAAATATCACATTCAAACCGCTTTGAGTCATTTGATTATACAATATGCAACAAACACATCTGTGTATTACAACCAAATTACGCCTTCTGACAACGCCTAAGACTGTAGATGTCCAAAAGGGTGTTTTTATCAAAAAGTAAAAATTTGAGATCAAGTTATTTGTATAAGTTTTAGGTGGAATCAGAATCAGAATACTTTATTCATCCCCGAGGGGAAATTGGGTATGAGTTTAACAAAAAAACCGCCATATTATTACCCCCCCCCCCCAAAAAAATACAAAAAACAGATAAGGTGGTTTACTATCCAGACCAGGTCCATACCAACTGATCCACCAGCTACAGAAGCTCCTGGCCAGCTTGGCCAAGCCGCTCCACTATCCCAAACCAGTTTTCCAACCAGCTGGATCAGTTCAGACCAGCATTCCCAGCTGGTTGCACGTGGCATTCATTTACAAATTCCAGCTCACCTAGAAATATTGACATGGGGAAGGAAACTAAACTCACAGCTTATTGCAATGATATCACAAATCAGCCTGTTTCAGATTAAAGCAGCACGGTGGCCCAGTGGTTAGCACTGTAGCCTCACAGCAAGAAGGTCCTGGGTTCGAACCCCAGGCCGTCCCAGGTCCTTTCTGTGTGGACTTTGCATGTTCTCCCCTTGGCTGCGTGGGTTTCCTCCAGGAGCTCCGGTTTCCTCCCACCATCAAAAAGACATGTTAGCGTTAATACTCCTGTCTGTGCCCCTAAGCAAGGCAATGGGAAGAACTGGAGTTGGTCCCCGGGCGCTGCACTGCAGCTTCCCACTGCTCCTAACATAGGATGGGTTAAATGCAGAGTGTCTTCTTCTTAAGCAACTAAGAAAAAAAAAAGGAAAAGATATGTATACCCTCACACCAACTGAGTTTGCAAACTCTTGGCTAACACAAATTAGGAAAACAAATCTGTCTCAACTCCGTACTCGAGTTCATCACCAGGGTCTTGTCCTGACATTAGTGGAGTTTGGCTTTATAAATGAGCTGACCACATAGCTCATTGTGCCACTCAACTGCTGTATAGCTCACTGAAGACTTCAACTGCAAGCCAAGTCTTTTTGGACCAGGGTGTCAAATAGCAAAAACAAGTCAGCCAGCCTGGCGCTCACATTTTGCTTGCACAAATCTGGGGGAGTGAGGTGGAGGGTTGTTTATTTTACTTCAGTCAGTACCATTCAGTATACACTGCTTATTACATGTCCTTTAAGAAATTCAATGTATTACACATGGACGGATGCAACATTTAACTATTAAATGCCATCAACAGCAACAAACTCAAGCCAACACATGATATTAACAAGAATTCAGCAATTTTTGTAGATTTGTGACCATTTTTTAGGAATTAGATTTAGAAATTAGAGGAAAAAAAATTCTAATTTTAGAAATTAGAAATCCAGCAACCCTGAATTGCTGGATTTCTAATGGCGGGCTTCCCGTTTGAATAGCACAGCAGGAAAGTCACAACGGTTTTCTGGGCGTCTACGCCCACGTCTTTTTTTAAACTTTACATGCTTTTGTGTCACAACACTTAATTCAGGCGTGAATGTCAGCCATGTGCAGCATTATCTATTTGAAAATTATGTTTTAGCCTCTTGGATGAGAGGCGAAACGTCTTCACGGATATATACCAAGTCCAGTTGCACTTGATTCAACTCCTTTGGATATGTTTAATTTGTTAGAAAATAAAACGACCCAATATAAGTAAACAAAAATGTCACGCACAACATCAGGACCTCGATATTGGTGGTGACTGAATGGGCTGACTGAATTGACTTGTGGCCACAAAGGAGGGGCATTAGAGGGGTTTGTATTTTCACTCTTATGTTGGGCTAGATTACTTTTGTTACATGTCTTGTGATGTTTTAGTTATGTAAACTATGGTAACTACTACCAGGATGTAGAGTCACTGGGTGACTGATGAAAATTTATTTCATAACCGTTGAGTGTAATGACCTCGTTTGGAATTAAACTATCCATCCATCCATTATCCAAACCACTCATCCTGCTCTCAGGGTTGGGGGGATGCTGGAGCCTATCCCAGCAGTCATTGGGCGGCGGGCAGCGAGACACCCTGGACAGGCCGCCAGACCATCACAGGGCAGACACACACACACTCACATAGGGATAATTTAGTACGGCCCTGACCTACATGGCTTTGGACTGTGAGAGGAAACCCACGCAGACATGGGGAGAACATGCAAATGCCACACAGAGGGTGACCCGGGACTACCCCCAAGGTTGGACTACCCCGGGTCCCGAACCCAGGACCTTCTTGCTGTGAGGCGACCGTGCCGCCCAGAATTAAACTAATGAAAACACATTTATTTAAGCCACATTGGATATTGCTGCAGCTCATAGTATATTGTTGTGGCTGGCATGGGAGCAAGAACCACACTAACAACCACCTCAATGCATAATGACTGACTGGTTAGTGTAAAAACTCTAAATGGTAAAAGCAATGTTTAGAAAACCAAAGCACAAAGAGGCTTTAAAACAAGTCCAGAGATAGGGGGGTTGAAATATTTTATTCTGTTGAGATTTATCTATACATTAAAGATCAAGTGCCGCTGCTCGAGTGCCGCTTGAATTTTTCAAAGTTCATAGAAAGAACAATTGACCATGTACTAGGCAAATATGGACAAACAACATGAATAAAAATCAAATCAATCACTCAAAGCTGGAGAGGAAGTTCAACACAATCTCCTTCAGTTTAGCATCAGATGCCTCAGAAATTTTGCCATCAGCCCTGCAAATAGATAAAAAAAGAGATTATTTACTGAACATTGACACAGATAACAAACCAATGAAGATAACATTATTGAGTGCTTTCTCATTAGCTTACCTAATAGCTGCCAGCAGAGTTTGGTGTTGGCTGAGAATGTGCTGCAGGAAAGCTTTCTCGAACCTTGTGATCTTGCTAGGCTCCATTTTGTCCAGGTGACCCCTCACGCCAGCATAAATAACTGTTACTTGCTCCTCAATGGCCATAGGCGCTAAAGGATCACAAAATATACAGGAAAATCAATTGTGAATACATACACCTTCTAAGTGATTTGCTATTAACACTTCAGGGAAGGTCTGTGCAAATGGACAAAACAATCAAAGAAATGGATCTGACAACAAATAAGTCCATTTTAAGAAGAGACTCACAGTACTGTCCTTGCTTCAGGAGCTCGGTTAGACGAACACCCCGGTTCAATAGCTGCTGAGTGGCAGCATCCAAGTCAGAACCAAACTGGGCAAAGGCAGCCACCTCACGGTATTGGGCTAACTCCAGCTTCATGGTACCAGCCACCTAAAGATGCACAAGGGGTTTTTATTTCACACTGCAAAGTGGATCACGTCATCATGACTACATTCAAAGGGGCTAAATTATGGCCCACACTGACTTAAAAGGACAGACTAACCTGCTTCATAGCCCTGGTCTGGGCAGCAGATCCTACACGGGACACAGAAAGACCAACATTGATGGCTGGGCGGATACCCTTGTAGAAAAGCTCAGTCTCCAAAAAGATCTGTGTCATATGGGAAGACACTGTTTAGTCATCTGTCCAACATTTCACTTCGGATAAAAAATGCAGGGGCCAAGTTATTGTCAGCTGGAGTAGAAAAACAAACACATACATACCTGTCCATCAGTGATGGAGATGACATTGGTTGGAATGTAGGCAGACACATCACCAGCCTGGGTCTCGATGACAGGCAGGGCAGTTAGGGAGCCACCACCGAAGTTGTCATTCATTTTTGCAGCTCTCTCAAGCAGACGGGAGTGCAGATAGAAGACATCTCCAGGGTAGGCCTCACGACCAGGGGGACGACGCAGAAGTAGGGACATCTGACGGTAGGCAACAGCCTAAAAGAGGTGAAGAGCAAGGCTGGGTCAGGCTCCAAATTCCATATAAACTCAATATGTTGTGCTTCTGTTAATAGACCACAGGTGTATTCTGAGTAAGGATTTGACTCCTTCCTTAAAAAGTGTTTCATGAAAATGAACTTTGTTCTTGCGCTAATCCTGCCAGCGATTAACAAATAAGTGTTTTGAATTTGAATAAACTGACCTGTTTGGACAGATCATCATAGATGATCAGGGCATGCTTGCCATTGTCTCTGAAGTACTCTCCCATGGAGCAGCCAGAGTAGGGGGCCAGGTACTGCAGAGGGGCAGCATCAGAGGCAGTAGCAGAGACCACGATGGTATACTTCATGGCATCAGCATCAGTCAGCCTCTTCACCAGCTGGGCCACTGTGGACCTCTTCTGGCCGATGGCAACATAGATACAGTAAAGCTTCTTCTTCTCATCAGTTCCCTCATTGAAGCGTTTCTGGTTGATGATGGTGTCGATAGCGATAGCCGTTTTGCTGCAATGCGAATTTAGACATCAAATTATCTAGCTATCAAATTACAAAAGACTAACACGTAAAACATTTTACATCTTCCAATAACCATCTTTAACACATTCACTTGTTCAGTGTTTCAGTTATTTTTTCCAGATGAACACATTCCTTTGTCTATTGCTTTCTCAAGTTGTTTTTTTTTTAACTAACAAACCCAAGACCAATATAACAACAATTTGTAATACTTACATTCACTTTAGCTTGAAAGTCTAGTTTAATCTTGTAGAATAATATTTGTCAGATTTTTAGACACTGAAATTTTCTAGATCTGGACATTATTCAAGTTGACCACTTGTTTGTGATGCATGCCAAAGTGGTTGATTTATTTAGACCATAAGCTGCTGTGAAAAACACATTACTAATGTGACTGATGTGATTTATGTTTCCAATTAAGGCAATAAAACTTGAAAGAAAAAATAAACCGCCAAAAGAATTCACCATGGATTGGCAGTTTTGCAGCTGTAAACTGTATTTGGATGCCACAGGATAAAGCATTGAATGGTGCTAGACTCTTAACAAACAAAAAAAAAAATTTTTTTGAAGAGAGTCTTTTTACCCTGTCTGTCTGTCACCAATGATGAGCTCACGCTGTCCACGACCAATGGGCACCAAACTGTCCACAGCTTTGATGCCAGTCTGCATGGGCTCTCTCACAGAGATACGGGGGATGATGCCAGGGGCCTTTAGACCTACACGCCTACGAGTGCTGGACCCAAGAGGGCCCTGTGGCAATGCAATGGGAAAGAGTCAGAGTGATACAATTTCAAATGCAGATGATGAGAAGTAATCAACGAAGCATGAAATTGTAAAATGAGATCCAGATAACCGTGCACAGATTTTTGAAATCACCACCAGGGAAATTAATGACTTCAAATTAAACAAGGAAGAATGCAGTTGTCATAAATCATGCTCTGACCTTTCCATCAATGGCATTTCCCAGGGCATCAACAACGCGGCCTAGCAGCTCATCACCAACTGGCACATCCACAATAGCTCCTGTTCTCTTGACAATGTCACCCTCCTTGATCAGCTTGTCATTACCAAACACGACAACGCCAACATTGTCGGGCTCCAAGTTCAGAGACATGCCCTGAAGACAAGGCAGTGTAAACACAGGTTCCCTCCATTTCACAAACATGTATTTATAATAATAATAATAAGTAAATCAGATTTATATAGCACATTTCTAAATACTCAGACACGTTACATCAGAGGCAAAAACAGACAAGCAAAATAAAACTGTTAATAAAGATAAGAAATGTTAATAAATGGAAATATCACTTTGGAAAAAAACTTGGGACTATATTTGAAAATGCTATTGTTTGATCTAGTTCATGGAATCATATTACTGACATAAAGGCAATGGATCTTCATTTTACCCTCGTCTCACCTTCAGACCGGAGGAGAATTCCACCATTTCCTCAGCCTGCACATTCCTTAGCCCATACACTCTGGCAATGCCATCACCAATGGACAGCACACGGCCAGTCTCCTCCAAGTCAGCACTGGTGTCAGCGCCCAAAATTTTCTCCTCCAGAATGGAGGACACCTCGGCTGTTCCTGTAATATATGTAGATTGTTTTCACTGAACAAAAATCATCAATAAATAAGTTAAAATATAAATAGTAGGGTTGTATGCTCACTATTAGGACTGACCTGTTTTCTGCAGCCATGGTCTGGTGGTGTGCAGATTCTTGACTCCTACACATGCAGCAGCGACGTTCTTTGAGACCTTAAAAAATATCAGAAGATGGGATTAAGGACTAGCTTTAGACCTTACGGCAATGTGGAAACAAATGCAAAGTTTTCAATAAAGACTTGCTGGGGCAGCACAACCACATGTACCACAAGCAACAACGCACAATTCAGCATTACAAGTGTTTATTATATTGTATACACATGCTTCCACTTTGATAGTTGGCAGACATTTTTGGCTGGACATCATTAATAACCTAAGAAACTATGGAAAACAATGAAGTGACCGATATAATTTCAGATCAAGTGAACAAATAACTACATACAAGGGGGGTATAGAGGCACTAAGCCAGACATACTATCTATTAATTAAATCACCTGGTGCCATATTCCTCTATGATGACTTGACTGCCATTATCCACTTGTATAAAAGGTATTATATTTAATTTTTAGTTGTGTGGATATGTTTTGGATGCATTTTTGTTGACATATCATTTTGAGCCCAGTATCTTAATTTTTGATCAGACACTAACCGCTATTAATGGTAAAAACTCATCCTGTATTATTGCTTGAGATGCTAGCATTAGCTATCTTGCAACTGAAGTTAGGAGCTGTTAAATTTCTATGCGATTATGTCAAGAAGTTAGCAAAAAGTAGTTTAAAATGGATTAGCTTTTTAAAATAACATGAAGGCCACTTAAAACTCTGCTTCTCGACTCAATACATTGCAGCAGCCCCAGTTATCAACGGTTTGACCAATACCAGGTACTGCATCACTGCTGCAGAGCATTGTTGCCATCATTGTTAATTATCACACATTAAGTGGTTGGCACTGCTTAAAGATATTTCAGCCAGGTTTTTGATGCTACGTTAGCACGCAACAGTGCTTGAAATCAACATAAAACCAGAATTTAATTTGGCTGTTGCCTTCCCTGATTCGGTTGTCCATATGTTAACGTTGTGATTAGCAGGAGTATCAAACCAAACCTCCAAATCACTGCTTTACTAGCAGCAGGACAATAATTACAGGGGGAAAACTTGCCCAAAACGGAACCACTTTCAAATATGTGCATTTTCCCTGCTAAATTACAATAGAAAACCAGCTCCTTTACTGACATTGGGAGGGAACGATGGGCTTGAGTATAATGTATAATTCCTTCTTCGTTGGTCTTATGTGCAGAATGCAGTTGGCTTGAAACAGTATCAGCAAGCTTAGTCTCAAACAATTCTGTTTTGGGATGAAACGAATCCTTGACAAAATGATATATTTGCAAAGGGGGCAATGCCACAAATAAATTAATGTATAATTAATTATATTCGTTAGATTATTATGCAGAGGAAATTAAAAGCTATGGTTTCTGCGACTATTGCCAGGCCTAATTTCTGCAGGCCTAATTTCTGACGTGACACCAAACTACACAACCTGACAAAGGCACCTATCCGGAAAGGCTGCCCTCCACAGCCATGGGTGTATGGGGCAAAAACAAAAGACTCCTTCCAGCCAAATCACGCTTGCAGTGAGCAAAAAAGGTCCGAGACAACATCCTTGGTTATGTGGGGAAGACAACCTCACATTTAAAAGCACTTCACTAAATTCATCATCACGATGTTTTCGCCAACATTACTCATTCTCACAGCGCTAAAACAGCACTGAGTAGCCAGTCAGGTATGTCAGGTGAACATGACAGACTCGTCGCCTTCAAAACAGATGCAACAAACGTCCCATTTCATTTATTTTAAGGGAAACTGTTTAACACCACAATAAAATATCAACGTCGTGCAGCAGCAACGAGAACGGCCTGTCCTTAAGCGCAGCAGCCATTGTGGTCCTGAACAAACCTCGCCGCTAGATTCACTTGAACGGTTTAAGTTCTGGAGAAGGACATTGACCTTACTAAAGAACACAAATGTCAAAATGCTTACATATCCAGCACGTCGAGGCAGGCTGCGGGCAAGAGCTGCTGCAACGCGAACTGACAGCATTTTTGATGTTGCTGCGTGGGTCTCTCCACCACAGACCAGCTTAATATTGCAGTCAACAAAAAAAAAGAAAAAAAGATGGCAGACGAGGACTTTTTCGGAAGGTCACGGTGAACCGGATATACTTCTTTGACAGAAATTCACGAAAAAAAAACAGTCAAATCGGATTAAATTAAACACCACACTACTACACTTAATGGAAACACGATACAGAGGGAAAGTGGTGTATTTCAAGACGTTTTCTTAAAAAAAAAAATATCTCGACACCACGCTCCTGCCCAGCAGGTGTCAGTAATAAGCCTTATAGTTAAATGTCAACCGCCTACAAAGCTTGAAAAAGAAGAAGAAAAACGCGGAGGGTCAAATAAGAAGGTGGAGACATTTTTTGGATATATGGGATTTTTCAGATTATCATCAACGGGATTTTTCTGATTATCATCCAAGTATGTTAGAAATTAATGGTGACAACCAAGGCGCCAAAGATTATTTAGGTTTTTCTTTGATCAATAGAAACACACCCTCGTTCAAAGTGTTGTAAATACGTAGACGGGTGTCTCCACGCCTGTCGCCCAATGACTGCTGGGATAGGCTCCAGCTCCAGCATCCCCGGGACCCTGAGCGCAGGATAAACAGTTTGGATAATGGATGGATGGATATGCTAGTTGGTGTATATTATCTGTATATTTTACTTATTTGCTTTTTATTAGTGTTTGTTAACATTGTAAACAATAGTTTCTACAATTGTTTCAACATTTTTTAAAACACACATAAAAAAATAATAGCATATAAACATTATGTGTATGGCAAAAACAGTAGTTACAAAAAGATACATACATACATACATACATACATACATACATACATACATACATAAAAATGTGTATTGTAAAAAAAAATATACCCCTGCAAATACTAACAAAAAAATTCATGGTAAATTGCAACATAAATACTGTTAGTGCTACAGATTAGTCTGGAGTAATCAAAGGAGCAAAATTACAAGGAAAAAATAATAACTAACAATCAGCTTCACTGAGGTACACTCTGGAACTTCAAGGTCTCAATGGTCAAAGAGGGGTTTGTCATATTTTGAAAAACTTAACTGTAGACCCACGTAGTGTGTATTTGTTCTAATTCTTTTCTAATTTACTAAAATGAAGAACATCTCTGATCCAAGCCTCATGGGATGGAGGAGATGATGGCTTCCAATGAAGTAATATCAGTCTAGGGTCAAAAAGGCCACAAGGTCGCCTTTAATTTTTGGCAGGACCACTTTGTCCGGTATTACCCCAAAGACTGCTGTTATTGCAACTGGATCAAAGGGCACCTGAAGTACCCCCGATAATGTTTCAGAAATATTGGACCAATAATTATGAAGAGACTGGCAAGACCGAAACATATGAATCAGTGAGGCAGGAGCTTGGTGACACCTGTCACAGACGGGGTTAATGTCAGCGTAAACTTGAGAAAGTATTGAGTTTTGTCCAGTGAGTGCGGTGTATAATTTTACATTGGATTAGACCATGTTTGGCACATATAGATGATGAGTGGACCCGGAGAAGAACATCATCCCATATGTCAATGTTAATTTCTTCACCAATATCCTGCTCCTGAGAGGTTTTGACAGCTAACAACAAGGAGCTCTGAAGACAGAAAATTCTCTCATCTGCATAAGACGATACCTTTTGACATAGGGGGTGGTGATAAAACAGCATCCGTGGAGTATAAACCCTAACATGCATGTTTCATTTGATGGATAGTGTACCGTCTGTACAGTAGCATTTGTTGCAGGCCTCCTGTACCAGCAAATATCATGATCACTAAAAGAAAACAAATTGAGTTATTTCCGAATGAAAACATTTCATTTGTCATATGTGGGGGTGGGGGGGACAAAACAGAAAAACCCTTTAAAACTCGTTGCTCCTCTTATTCCTGCACATCTTTGGGGTTATGATTACACTTCAGTTAGGCCCCCAAAACAACATCTATCAATCCTCTTGTTGAATACAAGAACAAAATTAACAGATAGTTGATGAAAACAAATGGGAAATGCTAATGTACTTAGTGATGCATGGTCCGTAACAAAAGAATTAGTAAATTTACACTTGGAAATATCCAAAAAAAAATTTTTTTAAATTGAATCTTGGTCTGCACAGTCTGAAACATTGGGTTTTTTTCCCCACTCACTGTTATATCAACAAGCCTCTTCTTCAATTTACCTTGTGCATTTGCTTATAGCTGGCATCCATTACAATTTCTAGTCTAAAGGAGTGACTGACTATTGTCTTGATATGACCTGCCCAGAAGATCAGAAACCAGATGGCATCAAATTTGGCTCCACAAAGATGGCATCAAATTTGACTCCACAAATCAAAATGTCAGTGGAGTTATTAATAGCTGCTGAAATTTTGTTTATGGCCTCATACTACGCATACTCCGCAGGCAACAACTCAGCGAACTTTCAGTAGCAGGACTCTCAATCAGGAAGCTTTTAACGCTTTTAAATGTTTATTCAAATCTCTAAACCTCAAAGATAAAAGAATATAAATCACCGCCTACACTATTTCAATCTACCTTGCGGCATCGGCCCGGATTCTCATTTTTGTGTAGTATTCATCCTACCATTAGGGGCACTCACCTTTGAAAATCGTTTATTTTAATCGTGGAAGTAGTAGTAGTCGTTGTAGTAGTAGTAGTAGTAGTTAGTAGTAGTAGTAGTAGTAGTAGTAGTAGTAGTAGTAGTAGTAGTAGTAGTAGTAGTAGATATTCCCGGAAGTGGCGCAATATTAATCGCTGGCTGGAGATCATTTTTCTCTATACTGAACACGCCGATGTATAAAAGAAGAAGACGAAGATGACAGCCCCCCCTCCCCTCCAAGCTAGACAGACTTGTGAAGTTGCTAGTGCGGTGCGCTGAAATAACAGTGTCACTTAAGTTGTACGTGTTTGTAGTTCATTCGCGTTAAACGAAAAGGGTGTAAGACAGTGAGAAAGTCCAAGATCTTCGGATATTTTGAAAACGAGTGCACGACATCCTGGTAAGTACCACTACTTACTAGCCTAACTGCCTGTTTAAAATGCTAGCGTCAAGTAGCATCACAGTAGGTCACACCGAAGTTAGTCAACAACACGCTGCCTGCTGTTCGTGGAAGGAAACGAGCTAAATGCTGCACCCGCTTAGTCGTTCACATCGGGCGTCTGCTCTGAAAGCTGGCCATTTTCCATCAGGGGTCCTTTTCCTGTAAACTTTGTGAAGCACCAGGTTATACATCCCTGGGTTATGACCTAGCGTTAGCTTGTCCTAACCACGAAGCTATTCAATCCTCTCCAGCCTCGGCCAGCTGTAGCGTTTGTGAAAAATCAGCGTCGGGTTTTTTGTTGTCGTTTTTGTTTTGTTTTTTTCCGATTAATGAGTGAAATGGGATTTGGGCTGTTCTGCTAATCGACGTTTCAGACAGCGGGAGGTGCGGCGGTAACTCACGAAGGGGAGACACAATTGTGAAACACTTTTCCTCTTTTCGAGCTGACCACACAATCGGAAGTTTCCGTCTAAAATAATGTATAAGCGAATTGTGTTAAGATTGATGGTTGATACTGCAGTTATTAAACAGCATATGATTGATACTGAAGTACCTAGACTAGGAACTAAATATTCCAGAAGGCAGCGCAGTGCCTTTATGCTAATGAACACATCGCCGATATGAAGAGGCGACCGAGTGACGCCCCGCCGCGAGACGCTCTTGTGTTGTTTATGTTAAATTTGAGATTATGTACGTGGTCACATCTAAAAGGAAATTCTCTTACCTCAGGGGTTTTCGCTTGTTGTCTTTAAGTTTCAGAAAGCTGTGGGTTCAGTTTTATCATCTATTTGCTTTGCTCTTCTTTTTACTGCCTGTGCATTATGTGTGAGTGCAGTAGCTTCTACGTGCCTTTACGCATGCTCCATATTCCAGGCAAGGAAATCGCAGAAAGGCGAATCAGTTCATCCGGACACAGCGTTTATTTGGGGAAAACGTTTCATCACTCATCTAAGTGACCTTTTCAGTCTCGGCTGACTGCAGGCATCCCCACTCTTATAAACTATACAGTGGCATAACGACCGAAAACCATGATCGGTTTCATATGATAGATGGATAGGTTGTTTTAATAGCCACACGACCAAGGCCGGTGGAATTTGTTTTTGGTACACTTTACTCTGCAGCACAATACATACATGGACAACAACAGACACTCTAAATATTATCACAAACAATACAGTTACACGATAGCAGAAATAAACATATCACGCATAACAGTTAGGTGAATGGTGGTGTTTATGCAAATGGCATGTGAGGAGGGGACTATAGGGAGGAATTCAGGGTGCTTATGGCTAGTCTGACTGGCTGGTGATGAAACTCAGATATTTATCCTCTTTGGAGTCATTATCAGAGCTATTGATGTCCGTTTAGTCTTAGTGGACAGTGACCTGTAGCGCCTCCCTTAGGGAAGGAGCTGGAAGAGGTGATGAGCAGGATGTGAGGGGTCGGAGATGATCTTCTTTGCTTGCTTTACAGTCCGGTTAGTATGTAGAGATTCAGCTGAAGGGAGTGGGTTGCCTATGATTTTGGGTGCCTTGTTGACAATCTGCTGCAGTTTTTTCCCTGTTTGACTGTCCGTGCCGCCGTACCATACTGTAATAGAAGATGTTATGATGGACTCGATCATGGCTGAGTAAAATAGAAGGAGCAGTTGATGTTTTATCCGGTATTTTTTAAGTTGCCTAAGAAAGTAAGGTCGTTGTTGAACTTTTGCAATGATGTGTTCAGTGTTAATTTTCCATTTCAGGTTATTGCTGATGTATGTTCCAAGGAATTTAAAAGAGTCAGTGGTGGTGATGTGGTCTCGGTTCATTTGTATGGTTGTTTTAGGATTCGGCATGCATCGGAACTCAATATTAAGTTCTTGGGTTTTGGCTGTATTAAGCAGAAGATTGTTGTTTGCAGACCAAGTGACAGCTTGGTCTACTTCAGTGTGGTACTGGGTTTCATCATTGTTGGACCCAGTACCACAGCAAATTGCCATGGCCATTATCTAGGGCCAGGGTGGACAGTCTTATCCAGAAAGGGCCAGCGTGGGTGAAGGTTTTTGTTCTAACAAAGCAATTACACACCTGTGTCTCCTAATCAAGTTCCCCAACAAAGACTGTACTGGTTGCAAAGACTACTGGTCGATTAGTGGGATCAGGTGTGTAACTGTTTGGTTGGAACAAAAACCTTCACCTACACTGGCCCTTTCTGGATAAGATCGCCCACCCCTGATCTAGGGTTACAATGGCAATGTGTACTATTAAGAGGGTTAAGGGATACTTGATACTTGCAATCACAGTATTGTAAGATTGCGACAGATTTACTCTTAGCCACCACCACCACCCCCACACACACACACACAATCGCACATCTGTCACCATTAACAACACCTGCATTTCCTGAGGAAGCTGAGGAGTGCCCGTCTATCCCCCAGAATTCTCACCAAGTTCTACCACTGCACCATAGAAAGCATCCTGACCAGCTGCATCTCAGTGTGGTACAGCGACTGCACCTCAGTAGACCAGAAAGCTCTGCAGCGGGTCGTCCAGGCGGCCCAGCATATCACCGGTACCCAGCTCCCAACCATAAAAGACATTTATCACAAACACTGCCTTCGAAGGGGTCTCAGCATCAGCAGAGACCCCACCCACCCCAACCATGGACTGTTCTCCCACCAGCACTCTGGGAGGTGCTATAGGAGCCTCAGAACCCACACTACCAGGCTCAGAAACAGCTGCTTTCCCCAAGCTGTTGCCCACCCGACTCTGGCTACCTACTGAATGTCAGTGGATATTTTTAAATATTTTGTACTCGTGCTCTTTCTTAACTTATTTTTAGCTTTTGGTCTTCATCTGTGTATATCTTGCTGTGTTTGTCTATGTCTGTCTTGCACTGTTTGGCGAAGCCGCAGCCCTTATTTAATTTTTAACATGTGCCTGCACATTGTTTTTAATGACAGTAAATTGAATTGAATCTTACAATGTTGTGATTGCAACCATCCTTCAAACTCTAGTTAATGGTTATGGCAATTTGCATATGAAACCAATCATTGTTTTCGGTCGTTATGCCACTGTACTGTTCCTAAGAGTGGGGATACCTGCAGTCAGTTGAGACTGAAGAGGTCACTTAAATGAGTAATGAAACGTTTCTCTCAATAAACGTTGTGTCCAGATGAACTGAGTCACCTTTCTGTGAATAGCTTCTACAACTTCTACAATTGTGCATGATGTTCTGTTTTTCCTTCAAAAGGTGAGTTCCTCTTTGGGTTCATCGGTCCATGTTGGTTGGAGCTCTTTGCTCAACTAGCAGGAAGATGACTGACTCAGAGACTAACCCAGAGAAGGAACAAGCGTTTGAGGATGATGAGAGCCTTCCCGATACATCTGTTGATACAGCGTTGGCTACTACCAGTTCACTACCAGGAAGAAGAGAGGTAGACAGCCCCTCACAAATAAAGGGTGAGCCAGGCCTTTCTGATATGCCTTACCTGATGGAGGAGCACCACAGAGACTACCCAGAGTCTCAGCATGCCATGACAGGGAGTGACAGACTTTTTTCTTTCCATAATTCCCGGCATTACACGTATTATGACATTTTCTCCCCCTCCTCCAGTGGCCACTGGGGTGACTCAGAATCATTCACATCAGGAGAAGAAGGGAGTCTCTCTCGTGGAGGAGGAGTAGATGAAGAAGGCAATATAGTGGCAGCCAGTGACCCTCAGCAGGTAGAAGGAGGGCAAACATCCCAAGCAGTTACGGGTAGGAGGAGGTCTCGCTCGGAGAGCGAAATGCCTGTTGATACGATGGCTTCAAAGAGAATTCGTTCCCAGTGTACCACATCAACAGTAGGCGGGGCAGAAAAGCAGACCAAAGTGAAAATTCAACAGAGCCAGAAGCACAAGGAGCGTATGCGTCTGCTGAGACAGAAACGGGAAGCAGCAGTACTAAAGAAGCACATGCATGACAGCAGTACAAGTGAGAGCGAGCGTGCCCGTAACTCCAGCATCAGCTCCACTGATGATGAGGTCGATGAGTACGAAGGTTTACGAGAAGCTGCAGTCAGCACAGACATCTCAGGTAATATCAAGTGTCTGCAACACAATTACAACACTCTAGTACTCTAGCAGATTAACTCTAGCAGTCATTAGTCCCACTCTGATATTCCCATTTAAAACAAAGACATTTCTTTACATAATAACGGCGACACACATCCCAAAAGAGAAATTTACCATGAGCAATTTCAATCCAGTTCAAAGTACATTTTTGTGGGTCTCAGAAAATTAAAAGAAAAAATGCAATTGGAAAGAAACCCAGATTATTTTTTGAGAACGCCTCTAATGCTACGTTCAGACCAAAGGCGGCGAGAATTTTTTGGGCGGCGCGAATGCATGCAAAGTCAATGGGAGGAGGCGAATGGATGGACTAATTCGCGTCGAAATTACGGGCGGCGCGAATTGGGCGAATCGAGCGACGACGCGCCTTCGCGGGAGTTCAAAAATGTCCAACTCGGGCGAAGATTTCGTCAGGCGATAGCCAATCACCTTCAAGTAGGGTTAGAACCCGCCTTCATGTTGGGAAAGAATACACGCCCCCTACCCAGAATTATTTTCGGATAACAAACACCGAAGAAGAAGAAGAATAACAACTTTTTCAAGATGGAGGAGAGACTGGTTGTTGCTGTGTGTGCTTGTCCGGAGTTGTACGATGTCACCTTGCCATCGTACCGGGACAAAATTAAAAAAGAGAAGGCATTGGCGGAAGGTCAGCGAGACTGTTGGAGAGCCTGGTAAGTGTTTTGTCTTGAGAAAAAACTTTTATTTAATGTAGTAGCCTAGCTATTTCCGATAGGGCCTATAGCTTGCCAGCGAAATTTAAATAAATGCATGAAACATGTACTAAGTTACGTAAATGTCCTTTAACTTTAGCGATGTTTTATCCCAAGGCACGGGCAGCATTTGGACACAAGGTTGTGTGCTGTTCACGTAATCTTCGTTTCTTTGTTTGCTGCCCGTGCCTTTCGAATTCAGCTTGCTGAAAACATTTTGTTAACGCTTGGCTGCCCGGAGCTATCATAGACTAGTGTTTTTCAAACATTTGTGTACCAAGGAACTCTTTTTAACTAGTTTTTTTTCTTGTTTTCAGAGGAAATCTGTCGTAAACGGTGAAAGGGCCTGAGAGAGAAATTTCTGAAGGAGAGGAGGAAAAAGACGGACGTCCGGAGTGGAGCAGCTGCGGGCTCAGTCAAACCGTGGAAATATGCTGCAATAATGTCGTTTCTAGACCCTTTCGTCCAGCCACGAGAGACCAGCGGCAACATGGATGGATTGGTTGGAGGACAGGTCCAGGCAGCAGGGCAGGAGTCCCCAGGCAGTGGGGAGGCAGTGGCAGCTGCAACTTCCAGCTCGGAGTCAGAGAGAGGAGGTTGGTTGTAAATGGTGTTCTGAACTGTTTGCTATTTTTTATTTTGACTATAACAGAAACAATACAAAACAACACAATAATAAGAATAATGCATCATCTACAATAAAACTAAAAATAGCATAATAGAAATACTTAAGTGAGTGTGGGTGTGTGTGCGCGCGCGTGGGCATGCATGTGCATATATGTTTGCAAAATTTGAATGTGAGTGACAAGTGTCTCATCTAATTGCTTGTAAACTGTTGTTTCCCACAGGAAGTGAGTCTTTTTCTCATCAGACGGAGGAGGAGGAGCAGCAGCCACGGCCACAGCCACCCGCACCTCGTAGGTCAGGGAAGAGGAATGGTCACCTGACAGAGTTCGAAATTGAACTCCTGCGTGGCCTCAATACGCCAGCTAGGCCCATCCCTGATCCTGGCGAGGATGAAAATTTTTTTAAAAGCCTTCTTCCGTCTATGGCAAAGATGACCCCCGATAAAAGGGCAGAGGTCAGGTTTCAGATGCACAAACTTGTGTTTGAGGCACTATACAAATAATCCGATATAAAAAATTGTAATAATGTTAACTAATGCACTGTTTGTACTTTTGCACCACAATATTTATTTAGTTTAGAAAGTTTATGCTAGTTTATTAGTTTAGCTGCACTATTTTATTCTGCACTTTTTTTGCACCACATATTTATCTTGTTTAGTTTAGTTGTGCCGTTTTATTGTTGTAAAATTGTTTTATTGTTTAACTAACTCAATGTTTGCACTCTTTTATGCTGTACTTTTTTGTGAAAAAATAAATATATTTTCAAACGGAATGCTCTCTGTGCAGTTTTATTGACTTCAATGTTTTCGTAACTGCTTTTGTAAAGAAAGTAGTTGGTAGTGTTGCACAACCAATTCAAGATGTTACTGTGTATTAACTTTTTACTTTTGTACCAACTGAATGTTTCCTTGAGTTATGCATGAATTTGTGCAGTCACTTTATAGCAGCCATTTTGTAAGTCACCAACGTTTTTGCTACTATAGGGCTCCCAAAGACCCATTTTTCTTCAATTTGATGGCAAATTGGTTTGTAGTGATAAGAATTGTAAAACTTAGAGAATAAATCAAATGTTTCTTTGTATAAATCTTATATTATTGTGTGGGCTTACACAGTGAGTGACTTGAATTAAATGCTCTCTCTGCAGACACTTGAGAAAAGGGAAAAAAGCAAAGTATGGGACAATTTCAATGAAGTAATACAAACTGGTTTGATACATTTATTTTTTTGTGGGCAGAGCTGGAATTTTGCTTTATGTTGCTTTGTGGGTGGCTCTTAAAAGAGCCGTTTGGGGATGATGTATCATCTTTCTACACCGTGTGTTGCCAGGAAATTGCACCTTCATTGGAAAAATAGCAGGTGAAGGCTTCCCTTACGCGAACGGCCTCTCTCCCTGCGTTGTTGGCAGCAATTCGTCCAACAGGTGCCATAGCTGCTGCTTCTCCAGTGGCACTGCCAGGGACTTCGGTCCTCGGGGCTGTTCTTCGGAGGAAATTATGAAGAAGACAGGTGGCCTTCACACACATCTCTGCTACTTCTATTTTGACTTCCAGTGGGCGCCGGTACATGCGCCACTGGGAGGACAGAATGCCAAAGGCGTCTTCCACAACCAGCCGCGCACGTGACATGCGGTAATTGAAAGTCCGGCGCTCAGCAGAGAGATTGCGTCCAGGGAAAGGCCTCACGAGGTTTCTCCTGAGCGGAAAGGCCTCGTCGGCAACAATGACGTGTGGCAGTGGTCCTCGATGGTCTGCACCTGGCAGTGGCATGTCATCCGGAAGGTCAAGGTCATTTGTCTGAAGGGCCTGACCGAAGGCGGAGTTGGCCAGGATTCCGTCATCGCTTGTCCTTCCATAGCCACCGACGTCAATTACCCGAAAGCAATAATTGGCATCCACGACGGCAAAGAGAACAGTTGAGAAGGTCCCCTTGTAGTTGTGGAAAAGGGATCCTGAATTGCCAGGGGCTTTCAGAACCACATGCTTCCCATCGATTGCACCACAGCAGAGGGGGAAATTCTAGCGCAACTGAAATTCAGCAGCAATGGACCTCCACTCCTCCTTGGTGGGTACTGCCATGAATTCCTCCACATAACAGTTCCAAATGGCACTGGCTACATCTCGGACGATTTCGGAAACAGTGCTGACCCCGACACGGAAGCTGCCAGCTATGGTCCTGTACGAGTCTCCAGTTGAAAGGAATCTGTAAAGAAATATATGTATATGTGTTAGTATCATAATATAATGATATAGTCATAATCAAATAATGTATGATCATAATATTGAATTTTGCATATGCAAGTATTATATTATAGCAATAACACATTCACTTCGGTGCCCAACTAAAGTAAGCAATCTCTAGAGACTGAAGTGTAGGCCGAGTTACACAAAACCTATTTACACACATATTAGCCACCTCAAATCGCCACACTATTTATCATTTTGGCCAGTGAAAACAGGAAGCTAGAACCGAACCGAAAAGCAGTTCGATTTGAAAGCGAAAACACTGTTTTCTGCCTTCATTTCTGGCGCTCCCCACACTATAGCTACAGTAATTTGTAATTTACAGTAATTGTAACTGTTAACACGCAAATAAGTTAGTATTATACAACTATATACTCACCGGAGACAGATTGCCAGGCGTTCTGCCGGGGGTATGGGACGCCTGTAGTTGGTGTCCATCCGTGCAATCTCGGCTCCGATCCTCAATAGAAGATAATCAAACTGCCCCCGAGTTAGCCGAAAGTACCGCTGAAACCGGGCGCCGTCCAAACGCAACTCCTGAACGAGCCGGTGAAATTCATCAAGCTGGGAAACCTCCGTTTTATGCTATGAACCCAAACCGAACGCTGACGCCGGTTTCGGCGGCGCTAGTTGATATAAAGCAGAGCCACTGCAACTGATCTCTGTCGCTCATCCATGATGATCACAAGTAAACACAAACTGCTCGTGTGTGGTATTTGTTGTGTGCGGTCTAGCAAACTTGCTAGCAGCGTTGGTGTAACTAGATGCTTGTTGGGACGTCAACACAGCGAATTCGCGATCTGTTCGAACACACCTGGCGGGGTTGGCGGCCAAACTCTGGCGAACAAAGCGGCGCCAACTCTCTCGCCGCCTTTGGTCTGAACGTAGCATAAGAAAATGTTGGGCTGATACGTAGCCCTTGTGATTCCAAACTGATGCTGACACTATTTCCGTTTGTGTCCTCTCTCACCTTGGTTTTGAGTCATGTTCTCACTCACCTCAGTCATTTGCCTTCATTCACCATGTTTTAGATCTACTCCTGTATTTTCACAATGTGTGTGTGGTGTGTGTCTGTGTGAGAGTCTATAAACGGCCAAACTAAAGCACTTGGGGCCTCGATTCTTTTTGGAGGTTATTGGGGATGATCAGGGGCACCTATAAAAAATTGCAGAAAATTAAAATATAATTATAATAATTATGCGTAATTATGCAAAATATGCATTTTTCTAAAAAATGGCTAAAAACCACTTTTCTCGGCATTTCAGATGATTCTGAGCATCTTTGATTTTTTCACCTAGTATATAAAAAAATTTCTGGGACAAATGTTTTGGCATTATGCAAAATATGCATTTTTTTTGTTGCAAAAATGCACTTATGATCCTCATTTTTTTGGAGGTGGTAGGTATTGTTCCAGAGAGGACCAGAAAAATAGCAGAAAATTAAAATAATTATAATAATTATGCATAATTTTGCAAAATATGCTTTTTCTAAAAATGGCTATAAACCACTTTTCTTGCCATTTCAGATGATTCTGAGCATTTGGGGGGAGGGAGTTGGAGTGGGGGGGGTTGGGGCAGGGGGAAGGCAGTTAGCTGGCAGGATGAAGAGGAGGGAGATTTAGACAGGTGGATAACCAAACCGCTACATTGTAGCGGGGTTCTTCTAGTATTTCCGTATTTTCATTTAGTTGGGCCAAAGCCCTGTCACATGAAGCAGCGAGTGATCTGTTGGAACTTTTCTCATTGTTTGCATGGTGTGGAAATCTCGTGAACATTATTCAACCTATACAGAATGTCTTAAATGGGGTTGTGTTCCACTCCCCACACTTATTTATCCTCAGCTTTTGCTGAAAATCTACAATGTTATATCCCACTTTGGTGTTAAGGCCGGTATACACTGCGAATTTGGGCCATGTCAGACAAAAGATGGCTAAACGTGGCGATATCTTTGGTCGTGACTCCAAAACGGTGGTCCTACGTCACACCGTGAGACAGGTTCAAAGACAGCCGTTATTACGGTCTTGCGACTGAAAAAAAAAGACTTTTTTTTTATCTTTTTATTTAGATACCACTACAGCGCCTTTAAACATAATACTGTTTTACTGATTTTAACCCAAAAACTCTAGGTAGGAGTTTATTGTGAACAATACAGGTATACATTGGATATATGAAGCACAGCTAAAAAAAAATACAAAAGACAGAGGAACAAAGACTAACAGTTATATTCTTGGTGTACTAGCTTCATCTCATTATGGCTTTTTTCACATCTAATGAAATCCTTGCCCACTTATAGAGTCACTTAGTTTCACATTTCCTGGTACGTTACACCTTATATTCCTGAAAATGCACAGAACCTGCTGGTGAGACAAAGTAGTCTCTTAGTTTGTCGCGCTGCTCCTTTGCAGCTCTGGTGTCATTTCGATCTCTGCCAGCAGGCACTGACTGAAGAGTGGTATCACCGCGCCAGCTTCCAGGGGTGATGTTGTGGTCTTCATCCTCCATGTCTACCAGAGAAGGGGGGATGTAGGTATCTGTGGCCTGTACCCGCAGGTAGTTGTGCAGGGACAGCGCAGCCAGGGTTATCCAGGACACTGTCTCTGGGTCCAGGGGAATCGTGGTAAGGAAGACTCGCCATCTGTTGGCAAGTATGCCAAATGCATTCTCGACAACACGTCTCGCTCTTGACAGTCTGTAATTGTAGATGCGCTGGTCATGGTCAAGATGTTTGAAGGGGTATGGCTTCATTAAGTGTGTCTGAAGCGGAAAAGCCTCATCGCCAACAAACGTGAAGGGCATGACCACATCTGTGCTTGGTAAACTTTGGGCTGGCGGAACATGTAAGAGGTTGCTGTCCATTGCCTCTTTCAGATCAGAGTGGGCATAAACACCTCCGTCAGACACTCTGTCCTGGGTACCAATGTGAGCATAGAGAAAACGGTAATGGGCGTCTACAACAGCCATCAGGACTACAGAGAAATTAGACTTGTAATTCCTGAAGGTGCCCCCACTGTTGCTGGGTGGAAGGATGGTGATGTGCTTGCCATCAATGGCCCCGAGACAGTGGGGAAATTGCCATTTGTTCTGAAAGCCGCTGGCCACCTCTATCCACTCACCCTCTGTAGTTGGTGTCTACACAAACACAGACAGAACGGAAAACAGACAGAACAGAATCAGAACAGTGACAACAATCTATTTATAATTTATGTGATTTTTAAGCATATCGACAGAATCAGAGCTGTGACATCCATCTATTTATAATCTATGTGACCCACATGTTGCATTCTAGCTTCTTCAGAATAGATCTTACCTTCAGGTAATCATTCTTTAGGACGTGGTGCAACATCCTACATGTCTCCTTAACAATTACACCAACAGTGCTCTTTCCAATGCGATACTGGAAGCTTAATGAAGAAAACGACTCTCCTGTCAAAATGGAGATTGATTATAGATTTTTTTTTTGTATGTCTGACTATATGGGTTTTTTGAGCACACTGATAATGACATTACTATTATTACCTGTCGCTAAATATCTGAGTGTAATGGACAGTCTCTCTCTGGCACTGATTGCCCGTCTCAGTTGGGTGTTTCTCTTGGAAATGTATGGAGCCACCAGTTGGAGCAGATGATTGAACTGTTCCACATCCATGTGCAGTACATCTCTGAATCCACTTTGGTCATCCGTCTAAACAATACAACAAGCAGACTTTTAGAACGTTAGCAAACAAGGGCTCTCTCTGTGAAAGCATTGCTGAGCTTAAAACGTTGCAATAGACAACACATGTCGTTTGTATGTGCAGTGTATGTCGGTGGGAAAAGACCGATCATAACAGTAGACGCTAAATGCTAACGTTAGCAAAATGCTAGTAACGTTAGGCGCTAATAAGTACTTACCTCAAGTTGTCTCTGCAAAACTGGCATCCCAAGTTGGCCTCTTTCCCCCAGCCACGACCGAGTCCACATTCTCCTCCTCCTCCTCCTGCTCTTCTGGGGATTTCTTTCCAAACACATGAATGCGGCGACTATTGCAAGGACTCGGTTCCTGCTTGGCGTCATGTTGCTCTACCAGCGGCGTAGATTGATTTTTTTTTATAGTACAATAACAAATATGGCAACAGTGCTATTTAACAGGTATTTGAAAATTACAAAGAGATTGCCAAAGGGAACGACAACCTAGCAAACAGTCATAACCAAATTCATAAACAGAGAAAGTGCTTTAAATGAAGCGGCTTATACTGATGACGCGCGCTGGCGCGGCACGCACGCTGGTGACGTTTTTATGGACTTGTGACGTAGCCTGGGTACGACGTTAAACCGCAACCGCCGGGTCCTCGGTGACTAAATCGGCACACCCACTTCAACCCTTGGGGTTGTTGTGAGGAGGGTGTGTGGACACCCAGCAGGACTAAAAAGCAACAAAACCTGTCAAAGGGCGGATGAGTTCATCTGTGAACCAGCGGCCATCCATACCTGGGGAGGAGATAGGGACCACAGGGTACTCACCCTACTGAAACACAACCAGTTGAGGCATCAGCTGTGCTCCTACGACCTCCATAGGTTATGGAGCCGACGATGATGATGATGATGATGATGACGTAGCCTGCGATTCAGTAGGTGTTCGTTGTGACATTTCTGTCCAATTTTCATTACTCTACGAGCATGTGCCGTTGGGTTTCTGTGACGTATGCAATTCAGAACAAAAACGAATATTTTATAAATCTTTTCATTATTTTAGCAAAATTTCACATTCACCAAAGTAAAGTTTCTAACGGAAAACCTTTATTAAAAATTTTATCAATGAAATTCAACAATACGTATAAACTGTTCAGCACTCTACAAACCCCAAAGCCTTAAAAACTCGACATGTGTAAACTATATGATTGTCTGAGCTGCTGAACGAACCTCTCTTTATTTTATTAATTTTTTGTTCTTTTTTTTTAAATTCCTTTTTCTTTCACTTTATATTTTATTTACCTCATAACCCCTGGCATATAAGTCGGTATATATTGGTGTTGATTGACTGATGTTGTTTAATCTTGCAATTTATAAGTAAAATGTGTTAAAAAAATCATACAGTCTACATACATCAAACTTGATGTCGTACCCAACTTTATTAGATCCATATCGCACAGTGTGGCTTGCATTAAATTTATAAGATTGCTAAAATTTCACAGTCTGTAGGACGCTTAACACCAGAGAACTTAAACTAATAGATAATAAATGTGCCAGTTAGAGTTCCCGGTTTTGCATTTTAAAGTTTTATACCCTTTTTCCTAATCCTGGGAAATTGGATTTAATTAGCTGTCATTTACTTTGGGACTCTGGATACAGCTCTGCGTTATGTGTTGCTTTTTTGTCCTTGTCAAATCTAATTTTGGCTGTGACAGTCCCTGATCTGTCAGTCATTGTAGTTGCTCTGTTGTTTTCACCATTCTAAAGCAAGCAGTATCCAGACGTATAGCTGAGATGCAAAAACTTCTGCTTTTGTATCAAATGTGTCCAATATTTAGCCTACCTTCTTCTTCTTTTACCTTGTTCCCTGTTTCTCGAGGGTCACCACAGTGGATTTCACAGTTTCCATCAGTACCCTGTGAGGGCACAGCACCAATGGCAACCGTTGTTAACCCGGCCCTTGGCCAATCCAGTATGGTTTTGTTAATCCGCATACTGATTTGGCAAAATTTTACGTCGGATGCCCTTCCTGATGCAACCACTAACCTTATGGATGGGGGCACAGGTAAAGCGCTGGATGCCATCCCAGTATTCATGGCCTTGCGCCCATGCCTGTTGCCTAATGTATAGGCTACCTGATAGGGGTTAAATAGCTCCAGTTTCACCTGTTTAGCAAATCTTTATTTTTAATTTTTATTTTACTACTTATTGATCCCCGTGGGGAACTTATTCCTCTGCATTTAACCCATCCTAGCTGTGTAGCTAGGAGCAGTGGGCAGCTGCCGTGCAGCGCCTGGGGAATGCATATTCAGCTGTGGTTTAGGATTGTTCCAGTTTTCTCAAATAGTGTTACCAAGAACAGAAATCTCTATCCAGAGTTTACATTGGCAGGCAAATATGTGTCTCATCTTTGTTTGCTTATACATCTTTGTTTGTCATGTATTATTTGGTATTCCCTGATAAGGACTGTAGTCACTGATCTGGTGCTAATTGCTGGTATTCGTAGAGTCCCTTTATTAAGAATAGAAAGATCTACTGATAGTTTTTACTGGCTTCCTAGTAGGGCTGTGCAGTGTGACCTGGTTGATGCAGTATGTGTAGCTATGGGTAATTCTAAATTATGTGAGGACAATTCAACTAAACTCTTGCACAAACATGTCTTTATGCATACTCAATAATCCAGGTAAGAAAATCACGGGAGTTGAATCAGTTCATCTTGACACAACATTTATTGAAAGAGAAATGTTTCATCACTCCTTCAAGTGACCTCTTCAGTCTCAACTGACTGCAGGTGCCCCCACCCTTATAAACAATACAGTGGCATAGCGACCAAAAACAACACTGGGTTTCATATGCAAACTGCCGTGACCATTAACTAGAGTTAAATTGGCCACGTGTACTGTTCACAGCGGATTGGGGAGTGGTTGCAGTCACAGCATTGTAAGATGGTGACAAATGTACTCTTAGCCCCCCCCCCCCCCCCCCGGTTCTTGGAAGGTCATTCCCTCGTCACATAGATGGCCTCTTTGACTCCCTGTTCAAACAAGCGTTCCTCCCTATTGGGACTGTTGGTTTGAACGGCACCTCATAACAGCCTCATGACTCTCAACAAGGTCTTGGAAATGCTACCGTCTGACATCTTTTCAGTTCGTGTGCCAATGTCTTGCATTTAGCACCACAAGTGTTTCCTGCTTTTTGTGAGATATAGATTTGAGCTTTCAGGACCGACTATCAGGTGTATTCAAAACATGTATTAAAAAAAAAATCCGCTATGTGTGTTTTGGCAAATGTTATACCATCCTCTTCAAATAGCCATTCCAAAAAGTACCAACAGTCCATAACTATGTCTTTGCTTCTTGTGTTAGAGCAGTTGCGGTTATGTGTCAGCAAGGTTTTCCACAGTCCCGGTCTTCCTTAAAGGTGTGTGACTGCATTACCGTTGTGTGTTTCAGGCGTAATTATTGTCTCTTCAGATGACATGGAAACGGAGGGACTGTCCCAAAATACAAGGTAACGACATCTCTGTAACGGGCACTGTCCAACACCGTTTAATTTTTACAAGTTGTGGTGAAATTGTTGAAACAGTGGTCTTCTTTAAGGGTTAGCCTTTACATTGTTATACACTTGTAATCATGTCTTTTTAATGTTTTTCTTTTCACCCAGATGTTCCCTTCCTGGTGGAGCGGTGATTAACAGTCCGTGCCCCTGGGAGCCAACTTCAGCGGAGCAGTTTGACAGCACAATGCTACCTCAGATCTGGTATGAGGTCTGGAGGCCCATGTCACCTGAGCCCACCCGGGTGACCCCTATCGAGGTGGTGGACCTCACACTGGACGACGATGACTAGGAAAAAGTTTTACCCTGAATGAATAACTTGCACCTGAACACTCCCTTCTAATTTGTCCAGTCGTTTCTATCAAAGCCATTCTGGAGTGATTCCCTAAGTTTTTTTGTTTTTTGTTTTGTGGTTGTTTTTTTTTTGTTGTTTTTTTTTGGCAAATGAGAATTAAAGAATGGCTCTTAGTCGCTACATGGTGGCGAAGCACTTCAAGTGCAGATGACTTTAGACTCTAATGAAAGCAATATTTTCCATTCGTTTATACCTCATTTACCCACAGAATGCAGCCACTGTGTGGTCTATGGTGGCAATTTGTACAGGTAGTCTCCCGGGCTACGAATGAATTCCGTTTTTGAGTCTGTAAGTCGCATTTGTAAGTTGGAACAATTATGTACAGTTCACATCTAGTGTCAATTAGTTAGATGTTTGTCTTAGTATGTAATTATAATTATACTGTACTGTAGTTAGATTTATTATTACTGCATTATTATATTTATGGTGTTTTAGGTAAAATATACTAATTTACGCTCTAAATATAATAATGCAGTACTAATAAATCCAACTACAGTACAGTATAATATAGAGAGAGAATGTGTGTATAGGTATAAGAAACTTTAAACAAACATTTCTTACATTTCAAACTCCCCACCTGTCACTGTCCCGGGAGCGGGTCGCAACCATCAGAGGCCAGCCATTTCACTCCAGAAACGAGAGCCCACTCGGGGCTCGCCTCCCCGCCTCACTGGGTGAGTGGAAAAAATGATGAGCATTTCACTTCTCCCTGAACACTTTTATTATTTCCATTTTCGTTTCAATTGTGATCGTGTTCCTTTTCTTCGATGCATCACCATCACTTGTATCAGATTTACACTTTGAAGCTACGATTATGAGGGTAAACACACTAAAATTTAAAGTCAAAACACAACGCACACAATGTTTACGCGATCCGACTTAAAATGGTGACGACGGCGTCGCGTTCTCCGTCGGGCCGACAAACTGCCTAAAATGCACAGTGTTTTGAGTGTCACACAAAGTAGTCCGTCTGTTCATTAGTACAAACCATAGTTTGTAATTTGATTTTTTAAAATAATAGGCTTTACGGAGGTCGGTTCGTAAGTATGGGCGTTCATAAGTAAGGGCGTTCGTAACCCGGGGACTTCCTGTATTGTAATTAAGCTGCTGCTTGAGGCAGAGCGGGTCAGTAATTTTGACATGGCTGTTGTTGACCTGCTGGAATAAAGACTTGTGGCATATTTCCAGACTGGAATTGGTTTTTCATTGGCAGTCAGTTGCAGTCAATAGAAAATGGCAGCTTGTACACTTTGTCGTACAACAAACAATCGATAGAATGCTGCTTTAGGTTTGTTTAAGCCATTTTTTTTGTCTATTAAAGTCACACCACTGGTTCCCAATTTAGTTTAGACTGCATCAGTAAATTTGCTGTATTGTACAGTGCCTAGCACTGATTTTGTTGTCATGCACATCAACTTGCACATCAACTATAGTTTTCACTTTTGACTAAAGAAGGTATGTCACACTACAAGAACATTGAGCTTCAGAGGCCAACAGATGCTCAAACACTACAAAATACCACCAAAGCGGAGCTCGGGGCATTGTTTTAGGAATGCGAGCGACATACCTTCAGTTTGAAAGGTGTTATTGTGAAGCCACAGTTTGCTAGAGAATCAAAGTGTCCTAGATGATGCTGTCTATGAATGTATAGCCCTGCATTGCTGACTGTTGCACTTAGCTTGTATGCTTCTCTTGTGAGACTGAGAACCTTCATCTCCTTTGGTCCTTTGGGGAACCTTTTGTGACAGTGGGGGAGATATATCCTCCACTGAACATGGAGAAGCACGATGGTCCGAATGCCTTCAAATTTGCACTATTTCAGAAGCATATGTAGCCTATTCTTTTACATTAAAAGCAACAAACTTTGCTGTCTCAACAGATGTTTTGGTAAAAGATGGGAATTTAGTACATAGGTGATAAAAGTGCTATTGAGCTTGTGCCCATATTTGAAGCTGAAAATTAGACATTCTTCTAGGGGGCATCCGGGTGGCATGGTGGTCTCTTCTGTTGCCTACCAACATGGGGGATCGCTGGTTCGAATCCCCACATTACCTCCGGCTTGGTCGGGCGTCCCTACAGACACAATTGGCCGTGTCTGCGGGTGGGAAGCCAGATGTGGGTATGTGTCCTGGTCGTTGCACTAGCGCCTCCTCTGGTCGGCCGGGGTGCCTATTCGGGGGGGAGGGGGAATAGCATGATCTTTCCACACGTTACATCCCCCTGGTGAAACTCCTCACTGTCAGGTGAGAAGAAGCGGCTGGCGACTCCACATGTATCAGAGGAAGCATGTGGTAGTCTGCAGCCCTCCCCGGATCGGCAGAGGGGGTGGAGCAGCGACCAGGACAGCTCGGAAAATAGGGTAATTGGCCAAATACAACTGGGGAGGAAAAAAAGGGGGGGGATCCACAAAAAAAAATTAGACATTCTATTCTTATTCAACATTTAAACCCTCATCCTCAGTTTTTGCATCCTTTTTTTTCCCTCTGTTGTCTTGTTTTTGTCCCCATGCAGAGCATGTGACTGCAGCCAAGCTGATTATAGTGTTATTTACATCATTGTATAATGTTACTCCTGTCACTTTAACTCTCTTTTATGGTGTCCTTTATGTGTCCTTTACTTGGCCCCTATTGAAAATTTTTCAATCATCCCCCCCACTGGCCACAGAAAGGGAATTACCCTAGAGACCAGGAGCTAAACCAAAGTCTGGGTAGAATTTGTGTTGTCATACGACTAATGTCTAAGTGTCTAAGTATTTAATTATTGGCAATTGTTTAGCTTTTCAGATTTGAATTTTGTTTTCTGATGCATTTCTTTAAACTGAATTTGCTTAAAACGTCTAAAATGAGTTTTGTGTCACAGCCTTTCTGACCCAGATCAACCTTGCCAAGTTTTCGTTGTAGTTGTGATCTGTGGTTTTGTATTGAGATGGAAACATCTGGTTTTGTGTTCATTCTATCAGCTTATCAATTAAACTGTTCGATTAAAGTCATTCAACTGGTTCTTGTGGCTGCGCACTTCTTTCCGTATAATGCATAAACCTTTACCGGTCTGGTGAGAGGCTTCTTCTTCTTCATTCTGCTTGTTCTCTGTTGGTCAGGGGTCGCCACAGCTGATTTTTGCCCTCCATAGGTTTCTGTGTGACGCAGTCCGGTCTGGTGAGCGGCTAATGAGTTCAATATTTAATCTTACATTTTCAAAGAACATGTTTTATTATGTGGTGGTTACTTTTTTAAACTCCAGGTTGACGATGTTTTGACTTTCCATCTGGCCTGGGAATGTCTTGGGATCCCCCAGGAGGGGCTGGAGGGCGTTGCTGGGGAGAGGGACGTCTGGAGTGCCCTACTTAGCTTGCTGCCACCGCGACCCGACCCCGGAGAAGCGGCTGATGATGAGATGAGATGAGATGAGATGAGATGAGATCTGGCCAGTTCTCTCTCTATGCAGCTATCATGGAAGAGCAGTTGGTTTTTTTTTTTCATACCTCTTGCATGCAAAATAACTCAATCTATTTTTCCATTGTTTCTTATGGTTATTATAGAAAGGAGTTAAATTTTTTTTTTCCATCCATCCATTATCCAAACTGCTTATCCTGCTCTCAGGGCCGTTCATTCAGTCATTGGGCGGCAGGCGGGGAGACACCCTGGACAGGCCGCCAGGCCATCACAGGGTTTGTTTCATCCTCAAACTGGCTCTTAATTTGTGTTATAAACTGGAGAAAGGACATTATACGTAGAACTACTTGATTTGTTACCTAATGTTTATCTAATAATGCATTTATCAAAAGGCAATCGTTTCACAATGAATATACAGTGGCTTGCAAAAGTATTCATACCCCTTGAACTTTTCCACGTTTTGTCACGTTACGACCACAAACATAAATATATTTTATTGGAATTTTATGTGAAAGACCAACACAAAGTGGCACACAATTGTGAAGTACAAAGAAAATTATACATGATTTAAATTTTTTTTACAAATAAAAAACTGAAAAGTGCGGTGTGCAAAAGTATTCAGCCCTCTTTTCTCTGAGTGCAACCAACTGCCTTCAGAAGTTGCCTGATGATTGCTGAATGATCGAATGTTGACCTAATGACTAAATAGAGTCAACCTGTGTGTAATCTAATCTCAGTACAAATACAGCTGTTCTGTGACGGCCTCAGAGGTTTGTTAAGAGAATATTGGGGAGCAAACAGCATCATGAAGTCCAAGGAACACACCAGACAGGTCAGGGATAAAGTTGTGGAGAAGTTTAAAGCAGGGTTAGGCTATAAAAAGATTTCCCAAGCTTTGAACATCTCACGGAGCACTGTTCAATCCATCATCCGGAAATGGAAAGAATATGGCACAACTGCAAACCTACCAAGACACGGCCGTCCACCTAAACTTACAGGCCGAACAAGGAGAGCACTGATCAGAGATGCAGCCAAGAGGCCCATGGTGACTCTGGACGAACTGCAGAGATCCACAGCTCAGCTGGGGGAATCTGTCCACAGGACAACTATTGGTCGTGCACTGCACAAATCTGGCCTTTATGGAAGAGTGGCAAGAAGAAAGCCATTGTTAAAAGAAAACCATAAGAAGTCCCGTTTGCAGTTTGCCAGAAGCCATGTGGGGGACACAGCAAACATGTGGAAGAAGGTGCTCTGGTCAGATGAGACCAAAATTGAACTTTTTGGCCTAAATGCAAAACGCTATGTGTGGCGGAAAACTAACACTGCACATCACTCTGAACACACCATCCCCACTGTCAAACATGGTGGTGGCAGCATCATGCTCTGGGGGTGCTTCTCTTCAGCAGGGACAGGGAAGATGGTCAGAGTTGATGGGAAGATGGATGGAGCCAAATACAGGGCAATCTTGGAAGAAAACCTGTTGGAGTCTGCAAAAGACTTAACCTTCCAGCAGGACAACGACCCTAAACATAAAGCCAGGGCTACAATGGAAAGGTTTAAAACAAAACATATTCATGTGTTAGAATGGCCCAGTCAAAGTCCAGACCTAAATCCAATTGAGAATCTGTGGCAAGATCTGAAACCTGCTGTTCACAAACGCTCTCCATCTAATCTGACTGAGCTTGAGCTGTTTTGCAAAGAAGAATGGGCAAAAATTTCAGTCTCTAGATGTGCAAAGCTGGTAGAGACATACCCCAAAAGACTTGCAGCTGTAATTGCAGCAAAAGGCGGTTCCACAAAGTATTGACTCAGGGGGGCTGAATACTTTTGCACACCGCACTTTTCAGTTTTTTATTTGTAAAAAATGTTTTAAATCATGTATAATTTTCTTTGTACTTCACAATTGTGTGTCACTTTGTGTTGGTCTTTCACATAAAATTCCAACAAAATATATTTATGTTTGTGGTCGAAATATGACAAAATGTGGAAAAGTTCAAGGGGTATGAATACTTTTGCAAGCCACTGTATAGTAGTAGTTATTTTTCTCAAAGGTCTGGAGTGGATTATCTAGTATCAATTGAATATGTATTGGCATACAAGTCGTGGGAATTAGCCAAAATTATACTTGACTCTGGTATACATAGTATGTACCTGAGATTCTGTGGGCCAACAATACTTCAAGATGATAGTATGCAGTGTATGGGTATGTTATTGTGTGTGTGTGTGTGTGTGTGTGTGTGTGTGTGTGTGTGTATATGTGTATATGTGTATATGTGTATATGTGTATGCCCTTGTGAATTTGAAGAAAAAAAATGCCCTGATGGGTGCAAGACTAAATCGCTCTCTCATTGTTTCCCATTAATCTATGGCCACACAGTCCAGACAGCACTCTTACTATGAACAATGCGATCTCCTCACTCACAAAACGTGCAGGGTCAGAGGTCATACCATGACACCTGCTGCCAGAGGGACATGTGGAAGAGGACAATGAGGGACTGCAGCAATGCAATCCTTCCTGGCCCGTATCCCAAACCCAAAGCCCTTTTGCTGTCTGCTCACCCTCAGGACAGATCATCAGCTGTATGCTAATTCAGCTACAAGCTGTTGGTTCCATGGGCGAATGGATACACAGCTTTTACTCCCAAATAAGGAATTGTATTTTTTTCTTTCTTCTTCATATTATATCATAATGTAATTTTGTTATCCTGGTTCAATGTTATATCCTTCTCTCACCAAGATGTGTGACTTTATTTATTTATTTTACATGGTGATGGTGGTCACATGGCTTGGGTCCTGGGCTGTTCCGGTGGCGTCTGGACACTGCTTGGTGTCCTCCTCATCATATTCTTCATAAATTTTGCTAATTCCATTATCATTCTGTTATCCTCTTTTGATGTTGTATTCTGTAAATTGTGTAAACACAACATCCATTGCACATTGTCCATCTTGGCAGCAAGATCCCTCCTCTGTTGCTCTCCCTGGGCTTTCTTCCTATTTTTTCTCCCTGTTAAAGAGTTTTTTTAGGGACTTATTCCTTATCCAATGCGAGTGTCTAAGGACAAGATGTTGTGTTGCTGTAAAGCCCCTTGAGGCAAATTTGTAATTTGTGATATTGGGCTATGCAAATAAAATTGACTTGACTACTACTACTGCTACAACTGCTACTTCTTCTTCTTCTTCTTCTTCTTCTTCTTCTTCCTCCTTCTCCTCCTCCTCTGTCACACCAGCCACCCGCATGTCCTCCCTCACCACATCCATAAACCTCCTCCTTGGCCTTCCTCTTTTCCTCTTCCATGGCAGCTCCATATTCAGCATCCTTCTCCCAATATACCCAGCATCTCTCCTCTGCACAGGTCCAAACCATGTCAATCTTCCCTCTCTTGCTTTGTCTCCAAACCGTCCAACCTGAGCTGTCCCTCTTACAGTACTCGTTCCTAATCCTGTCCATCTTTGTCTTCCTCTCATTTAGAATAATGTAGCGTGACTTCATATTTTACTAGATTAAATCCTTTGTCTAAAGGCTGTTTTTCAAGGGGCTATTTCAGGCTATACACGAGTATATTTACAGAAACAGCTCACTTTGTATGCACAGGGAATGACTGCTACAATCACCACCAGAGGGCGTTGCTCTAATAGAGGGGGTTGATCCAATGTATTACTCTAAAGATAATGAAAACATTAGCACAAATGTTTCGTAACGAAACTCCTTCCTGGCTGAACGAGTCAAGTCAAATTTATTTGTCTAACCCTAAATAACCATTAAGTTCCAGAAGGGTTTACAATCTATTCATATCACACTCTCCAAAACATGTTTGACAAGGTACGGCACCCCTTATCCTTGGACATTTGTTTTAGATATGGTCAAACTCCACAGAAAAAAAAAACCCTTTCTAGGAACAAAATGTGAGCAACTCCAGGAAGAGCATGAAAAGACGAATGGATAGGTGTGCAGTAGGTGCCGTGAGGTCAGGCACAGTGTGGTAACAGATTTAGTGAGGCACTTGATGACTACAACAATGGAAAAATGCATATGATGAAATGTCAGCTACCCCCCCCCCCCCACCAGGAACATACCAGGCCTGGACATGTCAGCAATAATTAAAATGAAGTAATAAAAATAAAAATTGTGATTCTAAAGAGGAGGTATTAAATGTTTGCATGAATGAATGTTCTTTGATGTCTAACCTCCGACAATATTGATTGAATGTGTGCTACATTAAGGTTCACAGCTTGCGAACAAAGCAGCTACGCCACTATTTAACAATTCACTGTCAGATTAGCAAAAGTTCATAATGAATGTTAAGAGAAAAAGGACACAGAAGGGGATTGTTTTTTATTTTTGTTGTTTTTTTTTACCACAATAGTATTTCATAATGGTGGTGGTGTCTACTTTGATATATTTGTGATATTGGGCTCTACAGATAAAAATGACTTAATGTGGGAGACTAAAAGGTCAGAAGTCTCCATTCGTGTAAACTGAGACGAAATCAGTTGCAGTGCCCCTACCTGTATAAAAGAACTACAGTCAAGGGCTCGGGTCTTTGTCTGTGACTAAAGGCTTATGGCATTAGATGGGGATTCTAAGAGAAGGTCATATGGATTTGAGAGTGCCCCCCCCCCCCATTTCCATCTCTTTCTACCACCCTCTGTCTTAATTCTAGGCCAAAACAGTTTTTCAGGACCCTATGGGAAATAATTTTCAGCATGCCTTGTGTACAGAAAATGACACTGTTAAGAAGATTCCATATCCTTCTCTTTGTTTTAGTTTATTAATATCTCTTAGATATTACGAGTAGTATTTTAGTTTAGAATAGGCCTATATTTCATGTTCATTCCTAAAGTCCCGCCTAATCTATGTTTCTATTGGTTAATGGTGAAGTAGCCTGATTGCTATTGGTTAGCTAGGTTGTCAATCATCCATGTAGCCGTCATGTCCTCAGTTGCTCCGGTGAAGTTTGGAGAAGACATACGAGTGCCGACCAGTAGTTATTAGCCCAAAGTTCTACAACTAGCTAAGAATTAGTAACGAGAAATAGTGAATGAGCGTTTGTTTGGACATTGCTTGTCGAAGTGTGCGTCCATCGAGAGGCAAGTACTGCAGCATTTCTGTTGATTTGTGCAACGTTAGATGGGAATGAACCTAACTAAAATAAGCTAACGCTAGCTACAGTTATTGGACCTGTTATTGGGGATAACAATGGCGCTGCCCATGAAGAACATGTGCAGTTAGGTAGAGTTAAACTAGATTAGTTTATATCTTGTTAGAGTTCAGAGAACACATTTGTTAGCTACTGTTAGACTAATGTTTAGGAGTGGCTAATGTTATTTGATTGCTATGTGGCCTGTAATGTAAGATGAATGATTGGTTGTAGCCTAACTAAATTTGGTGATTTACTTACAAGGATCTAATTATTTCTGTTCTATTGCTGTAGTAGTGTATTTCATAGTGCAACTGCTGTAACGTGAATAATATTGTTTATTTCTGTTATTCCAGAACCACAACTCATAACACAAATATACATACAACTCATTATACAAACTATGTGCAACGAGACAACTGTTCAGTGCGTGTACTAAGCCAAATAAATAATAGCTATAATACATATAATAATGAATTATATGACCTGTGACCGATCATTGGGTTATTTTCCTTAATGGCTTTCTGTGTGTCACTTGATTGAGTCAAGGGGCTGTCCAAAACACACACGTTCTCCTCTTTGTAACACACATTGGATGAGCAGCCCGGTTCGGAGCTCATTGGCTGTAGCCAGTGTCACAGTAATAAGTCTCTTAAGAGGAGGTGCTCGCTGATTGGTTTACTCCGCCTTTGTCTGCAGGGCAGCTGAGCAGCCTGTCCTGTTTGAATGTGCTGGGACAGGAGAGGACCATTTCCATGGACCATCTGTCTCACAGGCTGCCCAAACAACAAAGGATCCAGGATGGTGTTAGTACATGTTGGATATTTGGTTCTTCCCGTCTTCGGCTCGGTTAGAAACAGAGGTATGGTTATTTATTTTCTTTAATCTGTAGGGGACCCAGCGGTCTTTTCGACGCCCACAGGAAACGTAAACATGAGCGTTGACATTTGCTAGCAAATAAAACCGTAAGCCAGCGATAAACGAGAGGCTAGCCTAGCCTACATAGCCGTCTCGCTAACGGTAACGACGCGCTTGATAACCAAAAACCGAGCAGGTTGAAACCGTGCTTGTGTGGCAAGGTGTGTTTTTATTTGATTAGAGTCGTATCTAATGAGTTCTCCATCCTTGTCCAGCGATCTGTATTGCCTTAAGTGCATCAAACCATTGTAGTCGTCAAAGTCGACTGGCGGCTCCTGTTAGCGCTCGGCTCGGCTCGGCTCTGCTCCGCGGCTAGCGCAGTCTCGTTCGTTGTTATTTTCATTGTGTGCTGATTGGCTGCGTTTGCAAAATAATACATGTGAAATCACTGCCACTGACCGATACCACACTAAACAGGCCAAATTTGTTAGTTTACGCCTGCCTAACGTTGGTCCTTTTTTTTTTTGTGTTCGTGATCAGGCTAAGCAAGCAGATGTAGCCGTAGCTGGTTTGACAACATGATTTTTTTTAGGTTGTGTGTGTGTGTGTGTGTGTGTGTGTGTGTGTGTGTGTGTGTGTGTGTGTGTACGCAATTAGTAATGAGCCCCATCTCCTTATTTCCCACTGAAGAGATTTGCACACGATTGGATTAGCTTTATGATTTGCTGTTAATCAAAATATCTTTAAGACAGACAGTCCATTTGATTGTAACCAAGCCTTGGGGGACTACATGGGTTTATGGCTATTCAAAAATTGACTAAGATGACAGTGCTTTGGTATCCTTGTAGTCCTTTTTAATGTGGCTACTAAATAAAATGGGAAACAGTCGATCGTACTGCACGCTCATTGGTCCTCCATTTTATTTTTGCTTGATCGCAAACACAAACACTGTTGAAAATTGGACAAAATAACACCCTCCATTGCAGCAGGCTATCTGTGCTGATTATGTAATAACGATATGACGTGCATTGTTAAAATACATGCAGTAGCACCAATGATTTCATTGTGCTTTTATTTGTGTTCTTTTTTCCTGTTCCATAGTATCGAGGCTGGCTCTACATTCCGCATTTCTCAGACCTTTGTCCCCCTCCATTGTGTAGCTAACGATCATCTGCTGCTGTCTGCCGTAGCCTCTGCCTGTTCTCTGCATCTAGCTGTATTGTGAACCCCTTCTTCCTCATTTCCTCTTTCCATCTGAAGACGACATTGGCATTAAAACTGAGTTCCCACTCATACCGTATCCTTCTGTGTAACAGACTAAAGAATAACACCTTCTGTAGAAAACAGTTTGTCTTTATTTAAACTGTCATGTTGCTCTTTAGTAAATAACCCATTGTAGCACTAGATCTTACTACAGAATGTCATTGTGATTTTACCATTCAGTGTGGACAAACTACATTCTGCTGTAAATTTCTGTAAAGTGGATACATTTTGACCCTTGATTCGATTACAGCCATGCTTGATCGAACTCTTTTTGGATAGTGTCTTCATCCCCTTTGCAAAGGTGCATTGTACCAGCCATCATCTTTATTAAAGCAATTGCATGGTTAACTTTTTTGAAACCTTGAATTAATCATTCTCCACGAAAATTATATTACCCTAATAAAGTCAATTGGCAAATACAGTGGTGTGAAAAAGTGTTTGCCCCCTTCCAGATTTCTTATTTTTTTGCATGTTTGTCACACTTAAATGTTTCAGATCATCAAACTAATTTAGATATTAGACAAAGGTAACACAAGTAAACACAAAATGCAGTTTTTTAGTGAAGGTTTTTATTATTAAGGGAAAAGAAAAATCCAAACCTACATGGCCCTGTGTGGAAAAAGTGATTGCCCCCCCCTGTTAAAACATAAATTAACTGTGGTTTATCACATCTTTGGAAAGCTGAGTTCAATTTCTCTAGCCACACACAGGCCTGATTACTGCCACACCTCTCTCAATCAAGAAATCACTTAAATAGGACCTGCCTGACAAAGTGAAGTAGACCAAAAGATCCTCAAAAGCTAGACATCATGCTGCGATCCAAAGAAATTCAGGAACAAATGAGAAACAAAGTAATTGAGATCTATCAGTCAGGAAAAGGTTATAAAGCCATTTCTAAAGCTTTGGGACTCCAGCGAACCACAGTGAGAGCCATTATCCACAAATGGCGAAAACATGGAACAGTGGTGAACCTTCCCAGGAGTGGCCGGCCAACCAAAATTACCCCAAGAGCGCAGCGACTACTCATCCAAGAGGTCACAAAAGACCCCACAACAACATCCAAAGAACTGCAGGCCTCACTTGCCTCAGTTAAGGTCAGTGTTCATGACTCCACCATAAGAAAGAGACTGGGCAAAAATGGCCTGCATGGCAGAGTTCCAAGACCACTGCTGAGCAAAAAGAGCATAAAGGCTCGTCTCAGTTTTGCCAGAAAACATCTTGATGAGCCCCAAGACTTTTGGGAAAATACTCTGTGGACTGACGAGACAAAAGTTGAACTTTTTGGAAGGTGTGTGTCCCATTACATCTGGCGTAAAAGTAACACAGCATTTCAGAAAAGGAACATCCTACCAACAGTAAAATATGGTGGTGGTAGTGTGATGGTCTGGGGCTGTTTTGCTGCTTCAGGACCTGGAAGACTTGCTGTGGTAAATGGAACCATGAATTCTGCTGTCTACCAAAAAATCTTGAAGAAGAATGTCCGGCCATCTGTTCGTGACCTCAAGCTGAAGCGCACTTGGGTTCTGCAGCAGGATGATCCAAAACACACCAGCAAGTCCACCTCTGAATGGCTTAAGAAAAACAAAATGAAGACTTTGGAGTGGCCTAGTCAAAGTCCTGACCTGAATCCGATTGAGATGCTGTGGCATGACCTTAAAAAGGCAGTTCATGCTCGAAAACCCTCCAATGTGGCTGAATTACAACAATTCTGCAAAGATGAGTGGGCCAAAATTCCTCCACAGCGCTGTAAAAGCCTCATTACCAGTTATCGCAAACGCTTGATTGCAGTTGTTGCTGCTAAGGGTGGCTCAACCAGTTACTAGGTTTAGGGGGCAAACACTTTTTCACACCACTGTAACTGCAATAACAAACATAACAGTAATTTGTGCTCAGTTATTTTCACCTTTGATGGTCCACTGCACCTGTTCGAGTCCTGTGTAAATGGCCGGTAATAATCCTATCCATGTCTGCAAGCCTTTGTTCCTGCTAGTTGAATTGAGTCAATTTAGCTAATTGCAGTGTTGGCGAGGTTTAGGCCTAAATCATCTTGCCATCAAAAAAATCCCCTTTGATCCACTGCCATGCACAGCCACCTTTTAGTCTTTTTCCAGATACTCCTAGAATGCTATCCATTTTACAGGGATGTGTATATCCTGCACTGCTGTAGAAGTCCTTTTAGAATCAAAATGTCTTTATTCTTTGGTTGTGGTTTTCTACCTTATGTTCTTGTATTAGATCCTAATGCATGGTCATTTTATACTTTTGTTTTTTCCACTTTGAACAGCAGATTCCAATGTAATCTTTGTGTAGAGATGTCCTGCTGTACACTCATTGGATGCTGCTTCTGTTCTGTTAACCCTACAGAAAGCATGGTTGGGCCTTGCTTTTGGTCTTTATTTGCATGGAATTATGGTTATATAGGCTATATTATGATTATATTATTATTATCATTATTATTATCGCACAGTGCCACACATATTAATATTTTCAAATAAAGACTGTAGTATTTTTCCTAACCTTCAGTGTGCTTTTTGCTGATTTCCATGTATGCCCCCTCTTCCCTCAACACCGTGCTGTCACTAAAGCAGTTACCCAACTATATGTGTACTCATCTCTCAGCTGTCTTTTACAGGGGCACTTCAAGGTACTGATCCTTGTACATTGGGGTGGCCATATTGCTCACCCATGTTGGGGGGGGAAAGGTTTTCACCGAAACACATTAGCCTTATGATTTATTTAAAAATGTCATTACGTCCCAGTCAATGCACAATCTTTTTATGTTCTTCTCGTCGGGTCCCCTCAGTGAGATGATATTTAGTTCTCGAGTAGTTTTATCCTTTCTATCACTCACAGGTATCTAACCAGTTGTGTTTGAGTCAGCTCTGGGTACACTTTGCGGTAGACCCTATCTAGCTCCATTTTTGTTTTGTGAGACTGAAAAAGCACTTTGAAGTCCCTCGTCATCACATGTAGGAGATGGAACTCTTAATATCTTTATAGGTAATGTTGGGTTTTATTTTCCAAGATGTTCCATTGTAGTCTTTGCCCATCTGGCATTAATCAGAATCAGATCATTTCTGATTTCCATAGGGAATGGTATAATTTCAGTGCCCCTATTTGCTCATTGTTAGGAATATTTGTGTAAGCCTGAGATCACTAAACACAGGACCACAATACAGCTGCAGGTACTCTTGTTTCCTTTATTCCTCTTGATTGGAATTTTTTTCAAATAAAGCTTTGAAACTGAGGTAGACGATAAACTCAGTGATAAATTTGTTTTTAAAGCAGCACATTGCTGATAATTTTTCTTTCATATTACGATATCAAGAATTTCTTGACCTTGTCTGGCTATTTTGTCTTACCACAATAGTACAACTAAAACCAAGTTGTAATAGAAATATACAGTTTTCAAGTGGTATGAGATAATTTTAATTTAGGTTCCTACTAAGAATTTTATGCGCCTCTATCTACAAGAAGTGTTTGCATTGAAATCACAAATGTTTTTGCTGAGTTCTGGGTTTTCATGACACTTGGTTGTAGAAGTTTGTCTTTGGGGTTTAAATGTAAAATGTGGATTCAAGAACAAGTCTGAAATGCGTGGTGTAATGGGCCACCTTCGGTACAACAACATTTAAAAATAAGGAGAATCAAGACTTTGAGAGCCCAAGAGATTGACAATCTGTACCATAGGATTTGGTCCTTGCTATTCTCCATAAACTATACGTATACTAAAACAAGGTGTATCTATCTGGGTGTCAGGCACTCACATTTCCCCAACTCCCCTGTTCATTAAAGAGCATAGGAACACAAAAAAATGGGTTGAACTATAAAAGATCTTATAATGGATACTCATTCAAGGTTCTGTGAATGCTGCAGCGCTGCAGCCCACCTTCACATCACTTTTCTGTCCCCCTCCCAGCATCACCATCCTTTTATTTGAGCAACATGGAGCATCTCGGGCAATAGGCAGGATTATGGAAGCGAGTAGGAGCTGTGATTATAAGGTTGCAGTGATAGAGGCCGGGAGGGGGGGTGGGGGGATAAGAGAGATCGGTTTAACATCAGACTGCAGCAGCCGCAGGTGGGCGGGGCTTATAGGCCTGTCAGACAGTCGGAGACATGCTGCAGCCACAACGTGGGGGAGGGGATGCTGGTGTAGCGGATCTATGGGAAGGTTGGGGGGGGTGAAGGAAGGGGGGCTGAATTGCGTCAGTCAGGAGGTTTATGCCTGTAAATCAGACTCAATAATAATACCATGGCTGCTGCACTGCTCTGTGTCAAATATAAATGCACATATAATGCTATGGCCTACCCAGGTTATTTGGTATTTATTCCAAGTATCACACTCACCATTGTCTTATCGGGGTCACGGCTGCGCTTTATTCAAAACTGATTTATAGTCACTGACCCTCCAATCCAGAAGTCGGCTATTTCTGCTCTACTTCCCCCAGTCAGTGGTTGCTCGGGTTCACTGAGGTTATTCTGTCCCAAGGCTATAACCAGTACAGACCACAAAAAAACAAAAACAACCAAGAACACTGCCATGTTGGATACACAAATATTCTTATGCACAACCATGACACAGGGAGATGTATTTAAAAAAGAGGTTATGAAATGTAATGTTTAAACTGAGGCCTTTATATTTAATTTGTCCAGTGATTCCTGTAATACACATACAGCCCTGCATTGATGTGCACTTTCTCAGGGGACTGGGAGGCACAGTACCCCGGCCCGGACTTTTAACACAAGGATGCACACTTGTCTGAGACCCCCCCCCCCCAAGGGTCTGGTGTCTATTCCCTGGCCCAGACAGCTGGGGGGCTATAACAGGGTTTTAAGGAGCAGCTGGCTCTCCCCCACCCACCACTCCCCCTCTTCCCTCACTTCATTCCACCAGCCCTCCCTCTTCTGAACTTGGAGAAATGGGTATTGATCGTTTGGCTTAAACCCAGTAGCATGCTGATTCAGCAGGACAGTAGGAGCCTCCTGTCTCTTCTTCCTCTGATATAGACAGAAATGATCTAAACCCAGGGGGGAGGTGGGGGGGGGGTTTATGTCCCCCTACAGTTTGCCAGAGACAGAGGAGAACTAAATTAACCGCATGAGCCTTCCTTGGCGACTGCTGGGCCTGGCTATTTCCAGGCTGCATGATAAGAAGACATGTATGCTAAGGATCTAGATAATACAGTAAATAAACTGTGCGATTCGTTTCAATGCCGGTCTTGATAATAATGATCTAAATCACGAGTAATTTGAGTGAACGTAAAAAGTGATCATCACAAGAGGCAAGGGAAACATTTCAAGGAGCAAATAATTATTTCTCATCAAAATACCAAATGGTTGACTCACTGTAGGTCAGGGCCAATCAGGTGGTGGTGATTGAAGAGCTCTGATAGCACAATGGATGACAAATCTACATGTTTTAAATCCATTACGTTGACACCGAGACGGCACACCAAATCCATCCCATTAGCTAGCAAGGGACCGAAGACAATTTAATGTAGCTGCTTTAGAGTAAATCTTCACTGAATCACCCCTGTTTGTTAATGGAGACCCATCTTCTCGAATTAACCTGCGGCAAGTCATGAGGCCGACCAGTTGGACATGGTCCGTCTGGTGCTTTTAGGGAAAGCTCCACAGGGGTCTCCACGTCTGTGATCTCCATCTGTTTTTTCGTCTGTCTCGTGTTCTCTCTTGTGTGAGGGCGCTTTTTTTTCTGCCTGTGCTCTCTCTGTGTTAAGGAATGCTTGTGGTTTGATTGATGGGTTTTCTATTTACCTATTACGTATGCTTGTGTGTATGATGGAGACAAAGGGCGAAATTGTCTTATCTTGGGGTGTCCGGGTGGCGTGGCAGTCTATTCCGTTGCCTACCAACATGGAGATCGCAGGTTCGAATCCCCGTGTAACCTCTGGCTTGGTCGGGCGTCCCTACAGACACAACTGACCATGTCTGCGGGTGGGAAGCCGGATGTGGGTATGTGTCCTGGTCGCTGCACTAGCGCCTCCTCTGGTTGGTCGGGGCGCCTGTTCAGGGAGAGTGGGATCTGGGGGGGGGGGGGATAGCGTGATCCTCCCACGCACTACGTCCCCCTGGTGAAACTCCTCACTGTCAGGTGAAAAGAAGCGGTTGGTGACTCCACATGTATCAGAGGAGGCACGTGGTAGTCTGCAAACCCTCCCCGGATCGGCAGAGGGGGTGGAACAGAGATCAGAATGGCTCGGAAGAGTAGGGTAATTGGCCAGATACAATTGGGGAGAAAATCCAAAATAAATGAATAAATAAAAATGTCTTATAGTTCATGTATTGTTTGTGCATTTATCTGTCTTTGTATGTACTTGTCTCTGGCTTGTCCGGGTCTCTCTGTTGTTTGCAAGCAACCACAGATTTTCCAAGTTGGCGGTCTGCGGTTTCTCAGCTCTTATCAGTTGCGTTTATTCCCTGTAGGAGCACACTTCACCAGGCATCAACACAGCCATGCTACCTCCTGCCGACACTTTCACCTGGGTGCTCCTCAGGCACCTATTTCAGCTGAGTTCCCTCTAGGACATGCCAGCCAACCCCCACAGACAGGCTTGGCCACCCACCTGCCCCCAGCACACCATCCGCCCCTCACTGCCCTGCCATCACCCCCACAGTTCCAGGATGTGCCAGGGCCTCCATTTCTACCTCAGGCCTTACACCAGCAATACCTCATCCAGCAGCAGCTTCTGGAGGCACAGCACCGCAGGATTTCACCACACTCTAGGTAGACCTGCGACTGCACACAGAAAACCACTAACACAGGGGAATGATTGTGGGTCCTTATCTGAAAGGACAGACATAAAAGAGCATATAGCTTGTATTTTTCTCCATATCCAGATTACAAAGTTTAACTACTGTCATGAAAATAAATTGAGGCTTTTTTATGTATAGGCAACTGCTCTGCACATTAAAACTCGAGACCAAGGGGCGTCCGGGTGGGGTCTATTCCGTTGCCTACCAACACAGGGATCGCCGGTTCAAATCCCTGTGTTACCTCCGGCTTGGTCGGGCATCCCTACAGACAATTGTTCGTGTCTGCAGGTGGGAAGCTGGATGTGGGTATGTGTCCTGGTCGCTGCACTAGTGCCTCCTCTAGTTGGTCGGGGTGCCTATTCAGGGGGGAGGGTGAACTAGGGGGGGGGATAGCGTGATCCTCCCACGCGCTACATCCCCCTGGTGAAACTCCTGTCAGGTGAAAAGAAGCGGCTGGCGACTCCACATGTATCAGAGGAGGCCTGTGGTAGTCTGCAGCCCTCCCCGGATCGGCAGAGGGGGTGGAGCAGCGACTAGGACAACTCGGAAGAGTGGGGTAATTGGCTGGGTACAACTGGGGAGAAAAAAAGGGGGGGGGGGGATAAAAAAAATGTTTTTATATAGTTTTGAATGTTAATCACTGCACACAAGTTGCACAATTGAAAGCCGGCAGTCAGATGCTTGTCAAATGTTTAAGTAAAACTGGAAGGTGTATAATATGGTCACATATTTGGTGAAGTCACAAAGTCCAAATCACGCATCATGTGTATGTTGCATTTTATTTGACAGCTGAAATACAACCAATCTCAATTCCAGTTCTTAATAGATAGTCTGCTACTCAGCAATGTCTGTGATTTGTCCGAGCATATTTATTTTTAACTTTATTTTGCCGTTAGGTGGAGGGAATAGGTGGGTGGCAAATATTTTGGGGTTGTTCAATGCTCCTTAGCACCCACAGAGCTGGCACCTGTGCATGTACAGGGATGGGCGTTTTCACGGCTCCCTTTTATCTCAGCTGGCGCAAGCCAGACTGACTGTTTCTCAAAAAATGTGATTGAAAACCGATTAAAAAACATCTTGAAAACTTGTCCTTATTTACATCCCATTATTATGCTCCGTACAGAAGGAACCAGGAGCGTGTCCCTCTGAACCCTCACCGGCTGCGTACGGGCTACGAGTACTCTCCTCCCCTCCATGTCCCCCAGCCAATATCTCAGCATCCACGTTACCTGGCCGAGGGCACAGACTGGTGAGTCACCATTGGATATTAAAAAGGGGCCTGTAGAGATGAGTAATTATGCTTCTCTCTCTCTCTCTCTCTGTCTCTCTCTCTCTCTCTCTCTGACACACTCTGTCTGCCGGATGTGGGTGGTGTTGTTCATTCACATGCCTGTTCTTGTGCCTACAGGGATCTCAGTGTGGATGCTGGCCTCCCCCACCACCAGTACCAGCTCCAGCAGCTTCCGCAGCACTATCAGCATTACCTGGCCTCTCCCAGAATGCATCACTTCCCACGTAGCACTTCCTCTGCACAAGTGGTACGTTTGTCGCAGTCTGTCCTTGCTGATGTTGGGTTTGTTTCCTGTTATTGTTTCCCATCTTTGCTGTTGCTTATTTTGATGGCTTGGTCAACTTTACAGTCGCTGAGTCAGTCCTTTTTATGTTGTGATGATGACTTCTATTTTGTCTTAACTAGGTTGTACATGAGATCAGAAACTACCCCTACCCCCAGCTTCACCTTCTGGCTTTGCAGGGCCTAAACCCTTCTCGACATGCCACGGCTGTGCGAGAAAGCTATGAGGTAGATATTCCTTGATGAATAAGTGCAGTTCATTTGCATTCTGTCTGAGGGCTTTAAATTTGTAATGTGACTTCTGTAGAATAGAAACATGTTGAGTTGTTGACATGTTATAATGTCTATTCTACTCTATTCTATTCTATTCTATTCTATTACATTATAATATATTCTATTCTATTCTGTTCTAATTATATGAACTGCTTTGGTGTAGGAGCTCTTGCAGCTGGAGGACCGTCTTGGTAGTGTTAGCAGAGGAGCTGTTCAAACAACCATAGAGAGATTCACCTTTCCACACAAATACAAAAAGGTAGGGGGGACAGTCAGGTGACAGTAAAACACCAATAGGTCAAATAAAAATAGGATCAAAATAGAATTACATGTGGTCTGAAACTATGAAAAAGCAAATCCTTGGATAATGTATGGCTTTGATATGTACATGCACAAATTTACATGATATTTACTGTATTTGAGCCACACAAAAAAAATATGGCTGTGATTCGACCTCAGCGTCTCCTTTTATGCCATCTGATTGGTTAACAGAGGAAGCCTCTGGAGCTGAAAATTGGGGAGGAGGAGGCTGAGGAGGAGACAGATGTAGATGAAAAATGCACCATCTGTTTATCCATGCTGGAGGATGGAGAGGATGTCAGGTAAGAGGTTATCTTAGATACATATAGCAAGCCCATCTGTCAGGCCGACTTAGGCTAGTGTCTGGGGCAGCATGATGATGCTAAGTACCTGTAGTCTACAGTCAAATAACAACCATGGGTGATGATGACCTAAACGTACCTTTACACATGCTCAATAATCCAGGTAAGGAAATCACATAAAGGTGAACCACCTTTCTCTACCACCAAGTATGTGGTGACAACATCCCCACTGACACAGCAGCTGGGGAAGGGGAGAAATCCCACATTAGACAGGCCCTGGTTAAGTGTGGTTATCCTAACTGGGCATTTGTCAAAGCCAGGAAGACAGCCAAACAGTGCACCAGCTGATCGAAGAGAGGCGAAGGACCACAGCTGCCTAAGCGTAAACCAGGGGTCATTCCGTAAGTGGCGGGAGTGTTGGAACAGTTGGGACGCATATTTTCCAAATACCGCATCCCAGTTGCTTTCAAACCCCAAAACACGCCGCGCCAGAAATTGGTCCACCCCAAGGATCGGGTCCCCCAGCACAAACAGGGCAATATAGTTTACGCTGTTAAGTGCCAGGATTGCCATGACTTGTACATCGGAGAAACCGAACAGACACTGGCCAAGAGGATGGCACAACACAGGAGAGCTAACACGTCAGGCCAGGACTCTGCAGTCTATATCCACCTACAGGCCAGTGGCCACTCTTTCAAGTATGAGGATATTCACATCCTTGATAGGGAGGAACGCTGGTTTGAATGGGGAGTCAAAGAGGCCATCTATGTGAAGAGGGAACGACCATCCCTGAACCGAGTGGGGGGGGGGGGCTAAGAGTACATCTGTCGCCATCTTACAATGCTGTGATTGCAAACATTCTCCAACCCTCTGTGAATAGCACACATGGCCATTGTAACTCTAGTTATACCTGCAGTCAGTTTAGACTGAAGAGGTTAGGGTTAGGGTTAGGTTTAGGTTTAGGGTTAGGATTAGATGAGCGATGAAACGTTTCTCCCACCAAACGTTGTGTCCAGATAAACTGATTCACCTTTCTGTGATGACCTAAAAGTAGAATTAAATCCTATAAATCCTATATTGCATTTTTTTTAGCTTTAAATTTGTTTGTATATCAGTTATTGGCATGACATCAACATTTCCAAGTCAATATCATATATCTATTTTTACATCCATGTCAGAAAATAATCACTTTCAGTTCTGGCCCAATCGAGATTTTGTGATATAATACTGAAGATTTTGATCTTGTAGGTGCTGGGTTCGTAGAATCTGATCCAAGTTATTGCCACCCCGATGTTGGTTGTAAACATCTTATGGTATTAGATGTATTGTGTGACTTTTATAACATACCACACACAACGCATTCTTTGTCTTGTAGAAAATTTACTGTGATACTCATACGCACACCTACCAGAGGAAAGAAACTGAACAAGATTTTTACAGTAGCTTACCAACAGACAAACAGGGCATAACTGGTGTTCCTAACAGGAATGCCAGTTATTCATGGTGGTGGGAACGAGTTTTGTCCTGTTTTAATCTTGACCTCCAAAGTCTTGGCCCCGTAAGCCTCAGCCTCTGCCCTGGGGGCATTAAACAGGATTCAGCGGAGGTAGGAAGTCAAATTGATGAGGTTCTGGCCTCAATAACATCCCCTTTGAGAGTCAATGCTACTTTCATTGGCATAGGCCGAGCTTGTGGATCAGTGGCTGAGACTCCAAAATGAATCCCAATATAATAGATGCTCCCTTTCACTCTTTCTCTCCATGTCATCTCATTTGTGTGTTAGTTGTATGCAAAGATTGCAGCAATTGGCAGCACAGTAGTGCAGTAGTTAGTGCTGTCACCTCACAGCAAGAACGTCCTGGGTTCGAACCCCGGTGTTGTCCAACCTTAGGGGGGGGGTCATCCCAGGTCATCCTCTGTGTGGAGTTTGCATGTTCTTCCCGTGACTGGGGTGGGTTTCCCCCGGGTGCTCCAGTTTCCCCCACCATCACAAAGACATGTATGTTAGGGTTAATGCTCCTGTCTGTGCCCCTGAACGAGGCATGGCAAGACGAACTGGAGTTGGTCCCCGGGCGCTGCACGGCGGCTGCCCACTGCTCCAAGCTACACAGCTAGGATGGGTGACATGCAGAGAAGAATTTTCCCACGGGGATTAATAAAGTATATCAAAATCAAAATTTAAAAAAATCCAAAAAAAAAACTGAGTTTCAGTACTTTTTATACGACTTGGATAAGTGTTTCGGTGCTTCTGCCCCTCAATATCTGTTAAGCAGGTAAAACCTTGCTAAAATATCTTCCACTCATGCACAATCGTTAACTGAATATTTACTGTTCTTTCGTGTACATGGATCATTTATTATGGATATTTTATGGCTATAAAATGTGACTGAAGTTTTATCTAGGAAATTTCTTATCAAATATCAGCGTCAATATAACTAAGATGACTGGCTATAATTATTACAGGTAAAGGTCAGAGGTCATTCAACTGCAGAGGATGGCATGCAAGCACAAACTGGGCTTGCTTTAATACTGCTAGTCAGTTTTATGACAAACATTTTTCACCAAACTATTTCTCTTTTTCCCATGATGTTTGAGGAATGAACAAGTGCACACTGCAGGGGCGAGAGAGCACGTGTTTTGGCATTAGGGGTGAAGTCAGTTTGCATGATAAGCAGTCACAGCTGTCTGAGAGGGGCACGGGATTGTTGGCCGAACACAAGCCTGCTAGAGAGGACAAAATTAACTCCCAAGTGTTATAAGAAGTTCACTGCTGACACAACTGTGTCAAACTGGACATTACTGCTCCAGGAGTTGAATGAGCAGTCAAAAGATTGAACTCTCCTCCTTTCTCTCTCTTTCTTTCTCTCACCCCCTCTTTCTCCCTCGTCCCCCTCTCTTTCTCTCTCGCTCTCTCTCTTTCTCACTCGCCCCCTCTCTCTCTCTCTCTCTCTCTCTCTCTCTCTCTCTCTCTCTCTCTCTCTCTCTCTCTCGCCCCCCTCTCCTTCTCCCTCACCCCCATCTCTCTCTTTCTCTCTCGCTCTTTCTCCCTTGCCCACCTCTCCCTCTCTGTCTCGCTCTCTCTCTCTAGGAGATTGCCCTGCATGCACCTCTTCCACCAAGGCTGTGTGGACCAATGGCTGGCCACCAGCAGGAAGTGTCCAATCTGCCGGGTCGACATCGAGACACAGCTGAACACTGACAGCTGATGAGCAGCGGACCGGCAGCAGTTTTAGCCCCTGTCAATCAGCCCCGTGTGGTCTCCGCTTTCTTCCACCCCAGCCTGCTGGCCCTTTCCCGATTGGGTGCTTTGCCAAAACGTCTCCAGACTTCATGTGACATCATCACCCCTCTGACTCATGCTTTACTGAGCCAAGCCAGGATTACTAACTGCACGAGAGGCTGCTGGAGACTCCCTCTCTTACACGCACACACACACACACACACACACACATGCACACACACGCACACACACGTGAGCCTATCCCTCTGGAAGCAAAACACACACAAACACACAAATATACATACTCCCATGTACACAGGGTTTACTTGTAGCTTGCTGGTCGTAAGTGGGGTGTTGTTATTGTTGTAGTGTCGTACTGTAGGTAGCCTGGGCCGTGTAGCATGTTCTTAAAAAGCCATGACTTTATGTCCTGAGAAGGAGAACATCCCTTATAACCCCACCTCAAGCTGGCTGCTCTTTCTCTCACCCGCTCTATATTTCTCCTTTCTCCATATGTATTCGATCAAAATGCATATTCTGCTGCACACAAAAGCTTCACACACAAAAAAACAGCGAGACGCTCTACCGCCGTGTTTGCCTAAAGCTCATTTGTGGTAGTAGCAGAGTAGCAGCGTTCAACATGCGTTATGAGGGTCTCTGACTTTGTTAGGGGGCAAGCACTAACGGAGTGTTAAAGTCACTCTCACCCAGCTTCTAGTTTTTGCAATACAGTTTTACATTTAACTCGGGACTGATGGTGTCATGCAAAAAGGCTTCCTTCATGCTGGGGAGTAAAACCCAGTGATTGATTGTTCTTCTTTTTTTCTGACTTACAAACAACATGCACAAGTAGAACGTGTTTCACCAAAATACATTTACTCATGGCGTAGCTTGACCTGGTGCACAGGTTCATTGTGTGTGCTCGGCTCTACTGTGAGGATTTCCGCAGTATATTTAATTTGTGTTTCGATGTGTGAAATTAAGTGTGAATTTGAGTGTATTTCAGTGGATCAAGGCAACACTTAAGTTACTGTAGTTGGGTGATTAACGTGGCCACCCGAGGGCTTATACAATAAAAAGCCAAATAAGGAATTAAAAAAAAAGGGTAACCCCACGTATAGGGCCCATCCTCCACAATGCACTACAGTGAAGTGAATGAAATGTGGGGTGTATTGTGGGTGAAGAGGTATTTAGTTGCCCAAGTACCAACCTCTTTTTTGGCACAAATGCTCTGTCTGAGCAGTGTAGGCTACTGAAATGCATGTTTTTCATTGGTGACTTGGGCTGTTAGCGTTGGTTGTGTCTCCTAAAAAAGAAAAAGAAAAAAGGAAGGTACAGAATTATCTGTGCATGACTTAGTTCATCTGAGCTGTGACTATCCTCTCAACACAAACAAAAAAGACGAACAAATGAGTACGACGTCAAGGGGCGGTTTCCCCTGACTTGTAGCCGGTGTTCACCTAGTCCCCTCGGTGGCAACGATGGAGTCCTCTTGTGATGTTTACCTTATTGCCTAAAGAACAAGCACATGTAATCATAGAAACAGCAACAAAAAAAAATGTTTTTGTATTGCATTTGCGTTGGCTAGTTATAGAAACGGAGTGTTTCTGCGTATTAATCTAGTGTTTTGTGTGACAGCTCCCCCTCGTGGTTGCTATGCTGTATTGCTAGAACACGTAGAATGTCGTGCGACGGAGGCAGTGTCCCTCTCACAGCGCACAAATACATGAAGGACGACGGAGACGGTTAGGATGGGACGACACTTGGCTGCTAAAAAAAAATAATCACGGCTTCTTTTGTGTTTGATTTTGAATAACTGTCACTATTGTTGTTTTTTCTCCCCAATTGTATCCGGCCAATTACCCCGTCCCGGTCGCTGCTCCACCCCCTCTGCTGATCCGGGGAGGGCTGCAGACTACCACATGCCTCCTCCGATACATGTGGAGCCGCCAGCCGCTTCTTTTCACCTGACAGTGAGGAGTTTCGCCAGGGGGACGCCAGTTCTCCCTCCCGAACAGGCGTCCCGAGCAGAGTAGGCGTTAGTGTAGCGACCGGGACACGTGCCCACATCCGGCTTCCCACCGACGGACACGTCCAGTTGTGTCTGTAGGGACACCCGACCAAGCCGGAGGCGACACGGAGATTCGAACCAAGATCCCCGTGTTGGTAGGCGGCGGAATAGACCGCTGCTCTACCCGGACGCCCTACTGTCACTATGTTTTCCAAGTTTCGATCCCGCCTACCCTACTCTTTCTCTGCAATATAAGTCTGTCATTTTAGTAGCCCGTGTTAATAATGGATGCCTGGATGTCCTGTGGACTGAAATACTAAAGGATTGGGATTAGACCCAAAGACCCCGACAGCCTTGTGAACCAATGGATTGGTTTGCAAGGAGTGTAAGAAAGACCTCCGTGTCTTGTGCGCTGCCAGTGAGGAGACTGCCTCCTGCTGTAGCGGAGTTGTCCGTGGGAAGTGTTGATAGTTTACACAGGGTGTTGTCAGTTGAGATGCCTTAAGTATTTAACAATCATAATTTATTACTAACTGTAGATATCGTGGGTATGTATTTAATTTTATATAGTTTCTTTGCGATTGAACCATAATTTATTTATTTAGAAATAACACAAAAAAATGATTTCAAAAAACTTACCTCATTTTTGCATCGTTTGAAATGGGAATGCTTTGCATGCAGTTGTATTTTTTCCGAAAACTAGCGTTGAAAAGAGAAGAAAAAAACGCCCTGCTGTTTGATCGCCCTAAGCTGTGTGATGTTTACTGTCCTAGGCTGATATACTGAGCCTGCTCTCTCTCCCGTCTCTCTATGACTCTCTCTCTCTCTCTATGACTCTCTATGACTATCGCTAGCTCCCTCTTTATATCCCAAACTCTTCCTCAATCTTGATTTTCCTGTCTCTTTGTCTTTCTCCCCCCCCCCTCTCTCCCTCTCCCTCTCTCTCTCTCTCTCTCTCTCTCATGTGGTGCTGTGGATCTTGGTTACATTCCATTCAATGCAATTTCTCGGATCCCCTATGCTGTGATTTAGCGGATAAACTGCAATTTGAGTGACTTGGTTTTTAGTTTGGTGAATCTTCCTGTCTTGTTTTGCACTCATAGTATTAATACGGGAACCCTCTTACTGGCATAACACAGTCACAGCTCCAGTTTGATACGATCGACGTCAATATAAGCTGTCTTTTCTATGCTTTCTGCTTTCAAAAATGTGACGTAGCTGTGATTAGTTCCATCATCTGTGAAGCATGCCCACCCCCCCCCAAAAAATGCCTTTTTGTCTTTCTCCCACTTCCTGGTGATATTTCTCCTCCCCTCTTGTTCTGAAAAAGCTTGTAGACTTAAGCATAACAAGTGCCTCGCTTCAAGGGTCTGGAGATATTTCCATATTGTAACGTGCATGGATAAGTAGACACGTTGGCCGCTGGTTAACGGATCTGACCCTTTAGTCAAATGGTTAGCGCTGTCTCCCGCGGTGCGGGCGATACGGGTTCGCGCCGCGGCAGTTTCTGTGGTTGCCCCCCCCCCCCCACTATTCGCTACTATATTATTTTGCACCACTGGAAACAATCACCCCCATGAAGCCAACATTGCCTTATTGGTCACATTAATTAATTAATTAGCCAAGAGACTCGCGAGGGAGCGAGGACGACGATCGTCAGATGTCGACAAAAGCCATTGTGTTGTTTTAGAGTTCAAATCCGGCTGAGACTTGGCAAAGCAGCGGCTGCTCTCGTATTATTGTCAGCATTATCCTTTTTGTCATTAAAAGAGCTTAATATCGTGGAAATATTTCTGACTGTCAAGAGGCACGTTTCACTGTGGACTTTACAAATGCCACAATAATCTCTCTCTCTCTCGTTTACTTCTCTCTTTATCTATCGCCATTTTAATCCCCCCCCACCCACCCAGTGCTGTCCTTGTTTTCGTTTTCTGTTGCTTTCTGAGTTTGACTCAGCCGTCCATCCTCCCACTTGGTATCCATCCACTCTCACAATCCTCCAGGGAACACAAGTACAGACAAGAGGATTTTAAAGCACAACCTTTCTAAAAAAAAAAACAAACACAAAAAATGCATGTTTTTTCTCAGGTTTCGACATAGTCTCAATGGAATAAGAGTATACAGTGAAAATATATACAAAGAATATAACAGATGATTATTAATTTTGCTGCTGCTTGAATTAAAAAAAACGAAAACAAAACTGAAGGAAGAGAAAATATCCCAAAAAGTGCCAGTGAAAGGGCTGCCACTGTCTTTGTATGAAAATCTGCTGTTTAGCTGTGACTGCGCAATGTTTTTCAACATAGGATATTTTATCTTATAATAGAACTATTTATCATTAATATTAAAGCAATAGCTCATTAATGACAATGAGTGTGTTGATGAAGAAATGGATGAGCATATTATGGGTAAATGTTAGATTTACATTTGGTGGAATTTTGTACTTTATTTATTACTACTAATAATAATGATCTTAAAAGTTGCATTGCTAAACCCAAACTGTTCTTTTTTTATTATTATTATTATTTTAATTTTATTTCATCGCTTGTATATTATCCTTTTGTATGTGCTCTTTTTGTAATAAACCGACTAAGATGGATGGAAGTTTTTTTTTTCGATTGTTGTGGCGTCTGTCTGCTGGGATATTTTGCACCATGCAACTGTGGGTACAATTTGACTTTCTTATTTATTTATTTATTTATTTGACCCCCCCCTTTTCCCCCAATTGCATCCGGCCAATTACCCCACTCTTCCGAGCCGTCCCGGTCGCTGCTCCACCCCCCTCTGCTGATCCGGGGAGGGCTGCAGACTACCACATGTCACCTGACAGTGAGGAGTTTCGCCAGGGGGACGTAGCACGTGGGAGGATCATGCTAGGTCCCCCAGTTCCCCCTCCCCCTCGAACAGTCGCCCTGACCAACCAGAGGAGGCGCTAGTGCAGCGACCAGGACACATACCCACATCTGGCTTCCCACCCGCAGACACGGACAATTGTGTCTGTAGGGACGCCCGACCAAGTCAGAGGTAACACAGGCATTCGAACCGGGATCCCTATGTTGGTAGCGTTGGTAGGCAGCAGAATAGACCGCTCCGCTACCCGGATGCCCCCACACTCTTGACTTTTGGCACACATTCTTAACACGCTGGCTGAAATATCCTGCCCCGAAATATGTTTATGAATCAAGTGGTTTAATTTTCCATTACGACATGTTAATTCGAACTGAGATGCAAAGGAATTTACCCTCAATGCCTTGCTGAGTCAGCCTGTGGCTCGGGTATACTGTGGAAAAAGTCCTTATCTGAAGAAAAAAAACAACATGAACACAAACTGATTTGATTTGGCTTTCTTGAGACTACTAAAAAGGATGGCACATCCATGTTACTTGACCAAAGGAGACAATTCAAGACGGTCCCCCTACTCAGCTTACATCGAAATATCAACCCATGATATTCTCTTAAAAAAGGTTTATGTAAAAATATAATTTCCTGAGATACTGAACATGGGGCAAAACAGAATCTCTTTGGTAAACAGCCTTTACCAAGCCACACACGAAAGAAGCATCCGTCGTCGACGCTCCCGTGATGGAGAGACACAAACAGATTAAGGCTTTGTCTATGTCATCTGTTTTCAGTGCATTGGGTGAAGAACTCTGAAGATTTGCCCATCAGCTCTCTTGGTGTCCAGCCACTTTCCACAGAGGAAGATGGCAGTGACACCATTGGCTGTGTTGGTGACATCCACACGATTCAGCAGCCAGCCGGGGTTTATGCCGGAGTTGTCGTGCTCCACCTTGACTCTGAGCAGTTCTCCCATATCCAGCATTTCGAGAAGAAAACGGTCAGTCTGTTCTCGTTCAAACAGGTTGCGGAATTTCTGCCGCAGGGGCCAGCGGCCTGAATCTCCATTGGAGCCATAGATAGTGATGAATACGTTGGCGTCAGTGCCGGCGCCCTTCTCATTGCCGGTGATGATGATGATCTCATATTTGACAAGCACCAAGCTGCGAGCCTTACTGGCAAAGCTCTCGATGGCCTTTGTGCACTCAAAGGTCATGAACTCGTCCCTCTTGTGGGAGAGAGGGATAAGGGCGTTGCAGCTAAAGATATACCTGGGTTTGATGGGACAGAGAGGAACGAAAACAGTTAGTTTTTTATCAGGCATCAAACATCCTAACATGTCTTTAGTGCTATATGTTCAACTGTACTGTAGATGTACTGAACAATCCATTGAATACATGAGGGATTTTCCCCCCTTTTTCACCCGCACCACTCTTCTGAGCCATCCCAGTCGCTCCTCCACCCCCTCTGCCAATACGGGGAGGGCTGCAGACTACCACATGCCTCCTCCAATACATGTGGAGTCGCCAGACGCTTCTTTTCACCTGACAGTGAGGAGTTTCACCAGAGGGACGTAGCGCGTGGGCGGATCACGCTATTCCCCCCAGTTCCCCCTCCCCCCCGAACAGGCACACCCTGACTAACCAGAGGAGGCGCTAGTGCAGTGACCAGGACACATACCCACATCCGGTTTCCCACCCACAGACACGGCCAATTGTGACCGTAGGAATGCCCGACCAAGCCAGAGGTAACATGGGGATTCGTACCGGGGATCCCTCTGTTGGTAGGCAATGGAATAGACCGCTACACTACCCAGACGCCCATGAATTTTCTATCGTTAACAAATATCAATGAGGCTCTAGATACTCGTTACTGGTCCATTACCTGTTGCCCAGCTCCTTTTCAATGACAACAACCTCCGCCACATGCCAGTATGCCTCCCCTTTAACCTTCTTTCCATCCTTGGTTGTGTGACCCAGGCAGATACCAGCAATGTCGCCCAGAACTTTGGAGGAAAACTCAAACTTGTCGTCACTTCCCCTAAAAAGAATTAAGAAAAAAAAATCACAATACAAGGCAGTGTAACTCGGGAATTATGGAGATAATGTTTAATTATTGAATTATTAACGGTTACTATGTAATGTAATTACTTAATGTTCCATGCTAAATAACGTTACAATGGGATACTCTTCATTTAACCTCATGAAGATTGTAGATAGCACTATATGTCCTTGCTCAAGGGCTCTTAGGGACAGGCCAGCATATGGCAGTCGATATGACAGCAAAAGAATGACTCAGATACTATGTCTTTGTGCTTTTTCCACACAAACAAAATCAATGCACTGAACTACACATGGGAGCAGACTACCGCAAGAATCTTTTCTTCTTTGAAGAGTTCTCCATTACAAACTCTTTTGATCTGCCCTTCCTCCCCTCAAGTGCAATCCAGGCATTCTCCTTGGTTTCAGCATCGTCAGTGTCTGCGGTTTTAATACAGATCTCATATCCTTGCAGACAGAAAAAATGATCAGTACTGATTCATCTGTAGTTTACATGTACACCACATATTTCAAGTGATATTTACATAAACTACACACCAGGCTAGTCAAACAATGTCCTATACCAGGCCCTAAAATTTGTCAGCACCACAGCTAAAGACCATCATAAGTGTTTCACAAACTTTACTGTGTAATTATGGAAATGCATGTTACAGAATGTAAAATGAACTGTGTTCAAATACAGACTAGTATGAAAATATTCGTTTGAGTTGATTTGTTGAAAGATAAATAGAATGTATTATGCTATCCTTACTCGTCTTCTCATTCAGGTCTAAGTCATCATTTTCACAGGCCATTTCTCTTATTATTTGTCCATCATCATCATTCTTTGCAAGCCATCGTTCACAGGGGAAGCGATATGTTGTGTTTAGTATCTCATCTTTAACATCAACGTACTCCAGATGCCATCCTGGAGCAAGACCTGAGCAGGGCAAGAATATGAGATAAACATGAAATAAATACGTATCTGCTATATAGTATATTATGACTTTTCTATGCTATTTCTTGTCCTTGTCAAGTTGACTAAGATGATATTCATACTGGTATTCTAATAATTATAGCTAGCTACACAGATTAGCTCCCCTTTGCAGTGTAGTAGTATATTGGCTGACCTGAGTTGTCGTGCCAGATCCGTACTTTGGAGAGCTCTCCCAGGCTGAGGATATCTGGGAAGCGAAATGTGTCTATTTGCTTTCGTTCAAACTTGTTAGACTTGTTGCTTTCCTTGAGGGCCAAAGTGCCCGTGTCTCCGTTTTCTCCAAAAATTATGAGCCACACATGGGCATCAGTTCCTGCTCCTGAGAGGGCGAGGGAAAGAGTTGAGTCAACCACAGTAAGGTCATAACATTAGTTTTCGTTGATTAAAGTTGCAACAGACCTTTGAGTCAATAGATAACATCTGTCCCAAGATATGAGGATTGCCTCTGGGCTATTTTTTCCCCCAGTAGACCCACTACTGAAACAGAGACAGACAGACAGACAGACAGACAGAAAGAAAGAAAGAAAGAAAGAAAGAAAGAAAGAAAGAAAGAAAGAAAGAAAGAAAGAAAGAAAGAAAGAAAGAAAGAAAGAAAGAAAGAAAGAAAGCAAGAAAGAACATAGAACATAGAAAAGAAAAGTAATAGAAATGTGTCCACTAAGCCCACTTCCACTCTCCCCTCCAGTACCCTCACTGCTTTGCTCCATGATATACAGATATGGATGACTATCTGAAATTAATGGAGTTCCACAGGGTTCAGTGTTGGGGCAACTCCTGTTTATTATTTACCTTCTCCCTCTTGGCAACATCTACCGGCACTATGGTATCCATTTCCACTGTTACACTGGTGAAACACAGCTTTATGTGTCAAATAAGCCCACTTCTACTCTCCCATCCAGTACCCTCACTGCTGGTATCCATGATATACAGATATGGATGACTATCTGAAATTCAACACTATTACAACTGAGCTAGTCCTCATTGGCACTAAATCTACACTCTCAAAAACTAATATTTGCTAACTCCTCATTGCTGGAGCCACGATACCTGTCTCCACACAGGCCTTGGTGTTATCCTCGATAGTACCCTTACTTTTCCAGTCATATAAATAAGGTCCTTTGGACTGCCTTTTTCCATCTGCAAAGTATCTCCAGACTATGCCCTGCTTTAACGAAACACTCCACAGAAGTCTTAGTCAACGCTTTGGTCACAGCATGTATTGACTACTGCAATGTGATTCTGGCAGGCATCCCCAACAAACTTATTCACCGACTTCAATTCATCCAGAATTCTGCAGCACGGATTACCCACCTTTTTAAATTAGCTTACTCACTTTAACTGCAACGTCATCTTGATTTAACTCCTTGCTGAGCTATGTTCTGTTGCTTACTGTGTGTTCTATTTTTGATTGTACGGATATTTTTTACTGCTTTGCTGTTTATTGTATATAATGTAAGGTGACCTTGAGTGCCATGAAAGGCGACATTGAATAAAATGTATTATTATTATTTATTATTATTAGAAAAGAAGGAATGAAATGGAAAATAAATACTAGGCTGACACACACACACACACACACACACACACACACACACACACAAACACACACACACAGTGCAAGTGACAGATGAAAAGATTTGAAAGAATGAATTATCATAGAAGAACAAAATGTGATTTACAAATACATGCACAATGAGAGATGACATCTTCAAAAGTCTTCATCATGGACCCCACCCCCACCCCCCCATAAACTGCCAACCAACCAGTGCTCTTCAGAGCTCTGCAGGTATGTGTATATGTATCTGTGTGTGTGTGTGTGTGTGTGTGTGTGAGAGGGAGAGAGAGAGAGAGAGAGAGAGAGAGAGAGAGAGAGAGAGAGAGAGAGAGAGAGAGAGAGAGAGAGAGAGAGAGAAGACAGACAGACAGACAGACAGACAGACAGAGAGGGAGGGAGCTCAGACTCAGTGGTATCACCAGGCCATGTCCTAATTTACACAAACCGCCAAGGCTACAGACAGGAGTCAGCTTAGACACCTTGCTGCTCTATTGTACAGCTCAGCCAGCATCACACACAGTATAGACAAACTGCATGGCGACAGAAAGGAGGAAAGATGCTGAAGAGGTTTCTTTTGTTACCCTGCGCTTGTTGATCATAACTTATCTCGTCTCTACTGCCCCACATATTTCTGTGAGAACATCAACCCTCTGCATCAGGAAGTTAAACAATGAAAAGAGGGACATCAGGGAACCTTAATACGATAGGACTGACAGCGAGACTGAATCAGGGACATGAAAAAGTTTCCTCCATTTAGAGACATTAATTGCTGTTAGAATCACAGTATTGAGAGTGAACAGTTACATACTGTGAGTGAAAGGAGATAAAATCTCCCCCGTTGTGTTGAATAATTGAATGCAATTATTGCAGCAAGTTTAATAATGCATAGTTATGCCTCATAAGCAGATTCGCAGTATACACTCTCTGTGATTATGTATGAGATTATGCTTATGAGCAGACTGCTTCGTCACGCTTTTCTCTGCTATAATAAATCCTACCACTACTTCAGGTTGGCTAGGGGGTACCTGCTTTAACTGCCTGTATGCGGACCCACCTGCAATGTCACTGGTCTTGATCTGGATGGTGTAAGTGGTGAGTTCCACCATCTGTTCCTCATCAACCACAGCTGCCATCTCACAGATCAAAGTCCTCTTGGGCCCAAGAGTCCTGGACAGCCACTCCTCATAGGTGAAGACAGACACCTCTTCTGTGGTCAGGTTACGCATGATGACCTGGTTGCATACAAGTCATGCCTTAAAAATATCATAATGTCATAATATGAAAAAATATCTACCATTTGATATCCATATAGTGAATTTTACAGTCACCTACAGTGAAATGTAAGATATGCTGTTACATAAAACAGTATAGACATGGGGATAATCAGTTTCCAAACATCCAAACAACAGAGTTAGTGTGTGCAAGAGGTGTTTTCAGCAAAATATGTGAGGGAGTTCATCAGCTGGGGCTTGTTAAAGATCAGCAAAGGAGCAAAGCACTCCTCGAATTAAGCATTTGCATCTCATCTCATCTCATCATCAGCCGCTTCTCCAGCGTCGGGTCACGGCGGCAGCAACCTAAGTGGGCAGTCCAGACGTCCCTCTCCTCAGCAATGCCCTCCAGCTCCTCCTGGGGGATCCCAATGCGTTCCCAGGCCAGATTGGACATGTAGTCCCTCCAGCGAGTTCTGGAGGGACTCCTAAATGGACGTGCCCAGAAAACCTCCAAAGGAAGACGCCCAGGAAGCATCCTAATCAGATACCTGAACCACCTCAACTGGCTCCTTTCAACACAAAGGAGCAGTGGCTCTACTCCGAGCTCCCTCCGAATGTCCGAGCTCCTCACCCTATCTCTAAGACTGAGCCCAGACACCCTACGGAGGACACTCATTTCAGCTGCTCGTATCTGTGATCTCACCCTTTCAGTCACCAAAGCTCATGACCATAGGTGAGAGTTGGAACGAAGACTGACTGGTAAATTGAGAGCTTTGCCTTGCGGCTCAGCTCCCTCTTCACCACAACGGTCCAGTACAACGTCCCCATTACTGCTGATGCTGCACCAATCCGCCTGTCAATCCCCCGTGCCATCCTACCCTCACTCGTGAACAAGACCCCAAGATACTTGAAATCCTTCATTTGAGGCAACAACTCATCATCCCCAACCCGGAGGGAGCAATCCACCATTTTCCAGTAGAGAACCATGGTGTCAGACTTGGATTAAATTAAACTTAGATAAAATTAAGCATTAATGAAAAACAAACAAACAAAAACTTTATCTGTAATGACGAATCATAAATATTGAAATTAAAACCATGAACAAAGTGCACTCATGTTCCATGGACAAAATAAGTGTCGGAGCCCATGTGCAGCCTAAAATATGCGTGCTCAGGACATGATTGGCTATTGTGAGTAAAAGCTTATTAATGCCTCACTTGAAGATTGTATTTGGCTTTATCCTTTTTTATTTTGGGCGGAGATAATTCTCCTGAGTGTCTGGTGAACTATAATGTGAATTCTACAAACTTGATGTCTGTTCTTCCCCAAACAGTGCAAGACAGACATAAACAAATATAACAAAGTTGGTATAAGATATATACGGATAAAGACTAAAAATAAGTATTAAAAAAGAAAATGAGTATAAAAATATTTACAGACATTTAGTGGGTAGCCAGGTTCAGGTGGGTAACAGCTTGGGGAAAGCAGCTGTTTTTGAGCCTGGTAGTTTGGGCTCTGAGGCTCCTGTAGCGCCTCCCAGAGCGCAGGGGGGAGAGCAGTCCATGGTTGGGGTGGGTGGGATTTCTGCTGATGCTGAGACCCCTTCGAAGGCAACGTTTGTGATAAATGTCTTTTATGGCTGGGAGCTGGGTACCGGTGATATGCTGGACCACCTTGACGACCTGCTGCAGAGCTTTCTGGTCTAATGATGTACAGTTACCGTACCACACTGAGATGCAGATAGTCAGGATGCTCTCTATGGTGCAGTGGTAGAAGTTGGTGAGAATTCTAGGGGATAGACGGGCACTCCTTAGCCTCCTCAGGAAATGCAGGCATTGTTGGGCCTTTTTCACAAGGGCCTGGGTGTTTGATGTCCAGGAAAGGTGCTCGCTGATGTGGACTCCAAGTAATTTAAAGCTGGAGACATGCCCCACTTGCACCCCATTGATGTGTATGGAGGAGTGGCTGCAGCTTCTAGACCTTCTGAAGTCCACAATCAGCTCCTTCGTCTTCTGCACAATGAGGACAAGATTGTTGGTAATGCACCATGATGTGAGGTGTTGAATCTCATTCCTGAAGGCCATCTCGTGATTGTTGGTGATACAGCCAATGGCCGTGGTGTCATCCGCAAACTTAACTATTACATTTGAAGGATGAGTTGGCAGGCAGTCGTGAGTAAAGAGGGAGAAAAGTAGGGGCCTCAGAACACAGCCTTGAGGTGCACCTGTGCTGAGGGTCAGGGTGGAGGAGATGTGGTCACCAAACCTAACAGACTGAGGTCTGTTGGTCAGGAAGTCCAGGGTCCAGTTACAGAAGAAGGAGTTGAGGGCAAGGGAGAGGAATTTGGTGGTTAGTTTGGTGGGGATGATAGTGTTGAAGCTGTAATCCATGAACAGCATCCGGATGTATGTGTTGTTAAGTTCAAGGTAGGTCACAGCAAAGTGCAGGGTAGTGGCAATGGCATCCTCCGTAGACCTTTTGGGACGGTAGGCGAACTGATGTGGGTCGAATGGGGGGGTGGGGGGATGTTTTTGATGAACCAGTCTCTCAAAGCACTTCATGGCAATGGGAGTGAGTGCACAGACACTCTGGTGAGCAAGGCAAGGCAGCGCCTCTATCACCTCAGGCAGCTGAGGAAATTCAAAGTCTCCCGGAAGATCCACCAGTCCTTCTACTCTGGGGCAGTGGAGAGCATCCTGACAGGATGCATCTCTGCCTGGTTTGGAAACAGCTCTGCCCAGGATAGGAAGGCTCTGCATAGGGTAGTGCATTCGGCTGAGCGCACTATTGGTAACTCACTCCCCACCCTGCAGCACCTATACACCAAGAGGTGCCAAACCAGAGCCTACAGGATTATGAAGGACCCTCACCACCCCAACAACGGACTGTTCCAGCTGCTGCGGTCAGGCAAGCGCCTCCGAAGTCATGCTGCAAATACAGAGAGACTGAGATAGAGCTTCTTTCCTCAGGCCATCAGGACTGTGAACTCTGACCTTACTGGGGCCCCGTCGCTGACCCCTACTGCCCCCCTCATGCTCAAGCACGCACGCACACGCACACACCCACACCCACACCCACACCCACACACACAGTAAGGTAACGACTACACATAACTCATATTATGTACACATACCGCATATTTAAGCACATATACTTCAGCTTTCTATTTTTCAAGTGCTTTGGGTCGGACCCTTTAGTCGACTGGTTAACGTTATCGCCCGTGGTGCGGGAGATCCGGGTTCATGTCCCGGATGTGGCGGTTCCCGGAACAATGTATGTGCATATGTTATATTACAGTATATATTGTGCTGTCTGTTTTCTTTTTACAGAGAGTTCTTAAGCTGTTGATTGTAAATTGTAAATTGTATATTGCAAATTGGAACGCGTGTGTACCTGTTGTACTTTGTTGTTTGCACATTTCATTTCGGAGCTCGTACCTTTTTTCTTTTTTTTTCATTTCACTGCACTCGGGACTTGTACTTGTGTGTATGTGACAAATAAAACTCTTGAGTCTTGACTCTTGAATCTTGAATATGGGTCGGTAGTCATTCAGACATGTGGGTGTTGATTTCTTGGGGACAGAAATGACAGAGGTGGTCTTAAAGCATGTCGGGGCTATGGATTGGGACAGTGACAGGTTAAATATAGTTGTGAAGACCTCAGCAAACTGGTCAGAGCATTCCCAGGGGAACCGACCCGGTATGCCATCTGGTCCAGCAAGCTTCCATGTGTTTGTATATTGAATACACATATTGAGTATATATTGAAGATGCAATGAACATCTGTTTAAACACGTACTTTGTTGTTATATTCACTCTTGTTATGACCAATTGCAATCAATAAATAAAACGTTTTTGTTAATTTAAGACAAAATGACACCTATACATCACATGACCACAAACTACAATATGACCTTGTTTAAAAAAACAACAGTTAAACATTTACTCTGGTAGAAATATATATATCTAAATATTACATCAGGGTATGTAAATGAGTGTTGCACATAAAGACTTAATTATGTTTTATGTATGATGGTGGCGCGAATTCATGTTTGCAGCGGCCTCACCCAGTACCATCCATGCAGTGTCTTTGTCCACGTCTGTGTCTAAGTTTGTGTCTTCGTTTGATGGCTGGGAAAGCTTGGTCTGCTGCCTCTTGTGGGCCCAGGGACCACGGCCCTGCCTGGAGCTGTGCCCGAAGAGGAAACACAGAGGGCGGTCTGACAGGATGCAGAAGCAGGCAGGCTACGCTAACTGCTAGCCCATGTAGGCCGGCAGTTCTGAACACCGAGGGCGGTCTGGCGGCGGCCTTGCCTAGCCTTGACTGTGTTTTTAGTGTCGTTGTGTAGAGTGCAGAGAGGTGTGTTGAAGGTGTTTGGCTGGGAGAGCTCGCGTTGGATCGGCTGACAGAGCCTGGTCTGCTACGTCTGGTGGGCCCAAGGACCACGGCCCTGCCCAGAGCAGCACCTGAAGAGGAAACACCGAGGGCGGTCTACAGGACGCAGAAGCGGGGCAGGCTACACTAACCGCTAGCCCATGCAGACCGGCAGTTCCAACATTCATCCTGGCTGGTGTTCGTTCTCCTGAACAGTGATATTTTATTTTAGTTTGGATATATGTTACTTTGTGTTAGTTTTGATGTGTTAGTTTGGATACATGTGTTCATGTAGTTCTTGTAGTTTTTGGATGTGTGTTTTTGTCTTTGTGTTGCACTGCTGTGGGCTGAGGGAAATTATGTTTCATTTCATTTCGTGTGCGCAAGTGCATGAAATGAAATGACAAATAAAGTGTTCCTGATTCCTGATTCCTTATTCCTGATGTACACACTTCCCTGCTTCTCAGAAGGTGTCAATCATGCTGATGACAGGTGGCATTTCAGTATTATAAAGTCAGAGGCTTGGCTAAAGCAGATTTAAAAATGTAAGCTCCTCACATCTCATATATTTGAACAGATAAATGCAATGCTGGCAGTCACCCAATCTCACTGCAGTGTCTGTTTGAATACAGACTCTCAGTCCATGAAGGGAGCACATCTTTTTGTTATGCTGTGCACGTGGGGCTGTGTGCAGGGTCTAAGTATCATTCCAGTCTATTTGCCTACTCTGTTGGCATGGTGCCTTGACAAGATATAGAAAATGTGTTGCATTTCATCAAAGCGGTTGGCTGAAATATCATGCTGTCCTCAAAGGATCAGCAGGAAAAGCACTGCAACACACACAGGAAGTGTCATTCGAACTCACTTAATTTGGTATTTTGTGCTTTGTAAACCACAAAATACCAAATTAATCTATAATCATTTCATTGTATCTGAACCAAAACACAACAATATGCAAAATGCATATATGTCAAATGGGACATGGGAGATGGGAAACCTGGCACTGGATCGGCTGAGAGAGCCTGGTCTGCTGCATCCTGTGTGCCCAAGGACCATGGCCCTGCCCAGAGCCGCACCCGAAGAAGAAACACCAAGGGCGGTCTGACAGGATGCGGAAGCGGGGCAGGCGAAGCTAACTGCTAGTCCATGCAGACCGGCAGTTCTGACAGTCATCCCGGCTGGTGTTTGTTCTCTTGGACAGTTTTTTTTTTTTGTATTGTAGTTTTTGGATGTGTGTTTTGTCTTTGTGTTGCACTGCTGTGGGCTGGGGGGAAGCGATATTTTGTTTTATTTCATGTACGCAAGTACAAGAAATGGCAGTTCTCCTGATTCCTGAAATGAGTGTATAATATATCAATACTGAAATATCAAATTTTATCTGTACCATAAATAAAATACTATATCACACAAGATGTGTTATAACAAACAGGTGGTGTTACACCGCACTGTATTAGCCAAGAGATAGCGATGCTGCATTGTATTCAGCTGGACAGTATATGGAGCCTGCATCTGAGTGTGTTTGTGTGTGTGTCAGACTCATCGCAATCCATGATACCAGCATCAAATCTGTGGCAACTATAGTGAGTCACTATGCTCACATGCTGAAAGGCTCACTCCAGGATAGCTGGTCCCTACTGTGACGCTTGCTGTTTGTATGTCTTTATGCATGCTTGTGTGTGTGTGTGTGTGTGTGTGTGTGTGTGTGTGTGTGTGTGCGTGTGCGTGTGTGTGTGTGTGTGTGGGCGGTAGGTCAAGTTGGTGGGTTTATGAATGAATCATGCACTGGCTGCTCTCCTGGAGGCAGGGTTAAATGTGTGACTCTATGTGTAAGCATGTCTGTGTGATATAATAGATTGAATGATCCACATGAACACACACGGCCATAATACGTATATGACTGCCACTGCTGTGCACAGGCGATTGTGTTTTAAAGTCATTTGTTCCATATCTATGGATTAGATACACTGTTGTCATTTCATAATCAAAAAGTCTTGGATAGGGGTGTCTGGGTAGCATAGCCGTCTATTCCGTTGCCTTACAACACGGGGATCCCGGTTTGAATCCCCGTGTTACCTTCAGCTTGGTTGGGCGTCCCTACAGACACAATTGGCTGTGTCTGCGGGTGGGAAGCTGGATGTGGGTATGTGTCCTGGTTGCTGCACTAGCGCCTCCTCTGGTCGGTCGGGGCACCTGTTCGGGGGGGAGGGGGAACCGGGGGGGGGGGGGGATAGCGTGATCCTCCCATGTGCTACATCCCCCTGGCGAAACTCCTCACTGTAAGGTGAAAAGAAGCAGCTGGCAACTCCACAGGAGGAGGCATGTGGTAGTCTGCAGCCCTCCCCGGATCAACAGAGGGGGGTGGAGCAGTGACCGGGATGACTCGGAAGAGTGGGGTGATTGGCAAATCAGAGAATAGGGCCTGGCTAGTTATTTCTTTATGAAATACTTGTAAATCTGGAAGTTTTTCTGCTATGTTCAGAGAATAAACATCTGCTGATCATGTCCATTTGTCTAGTCTGTCAAGTCAGTAAACTACTGCATTACTAAAAATTGACAGATATTCATTTTAAATATCTTTGGCTTGGCTTTAATAATCTGAAAGTTGGAGAGAGGTTTCTTTTAATGCATTGTTTTTTTGTTTTTAAATTTTTCCCCCTTTTTCTCCCCAATTGCATCTGGCCAACTACCCCACTCCTCCGAGCTGTCCCGGTTGCTGCTCCACCTCCTCTGCTGATCCGGGGAGGGCTTCAGACTACCACATACCTCCTCCGATACATGTGGAGTCGCCAGCCGCTTCTTTTCACCTGACAGTGAGGAGCTTCACCAGGGGGACATAGCACGTGGGAGGATCACGCTATTCCCGACCAGAGGAGGCGCAAGTGCAGCGACCAGGACACATACCCACATCCGGCTTCCCACTCGCAGACACGGCCAATTCTGTCTGTAAGGATGCCCGACCAAGCCGGAGGTAACACGGGGATTCAAACTGGCAATCCCCATGTTGGTAGGCAACAGAATAGATGGCCATGCTACACGGATGCCAATGCATCTTTGTTTTAATAAGATGGTCGTTTTTGACACAGTAGATAGAGACCTTGAGGTTCACAGTTCAATATGACTTGAGCTTAGTTCTGTCTAGTATCGAGCGTGCTAGTCACTGACACGCTCATCAAGCTGACCTTGTCAAGAAACCAGTCGGGTCGGCTGCCAGAGCCATCAATACGGAGTCTCATCTTCATCAGCGGGGCAATGTCATCGATCTCTAAGCTGAAAGTGTCCTCCTGTCCTCGCTCAAACCTGGCAACGACAATGCATACAGACACACAACTCACATTTTAAAGCACGATGAAAGGGCTCCTGAAGCTCTTCCTTGCTCTATTTCAAAACAGCCTTGTCAAGAAGGGTATATGATGTAAGCGGATGGGGCCAAAGCTTGGGAAAAAATGTCAAGTTAACAAGTGGCACAAAATGTATAACAGATATTACTGAATCTCAAAGTGTATAAAGATAGGAAAAGAAATGTTGTTTAATTCTTGAGGTTGATACCTCACCTGAACCTTTTAATGTATTACATCCATGAACACCTACCTGTCCTCGTTCTTCTGCAGCAGCATCTCCTCCATGCTGCCCTTGGACCCAAACACTGACATGTATATCTGTGTATCTGATCCCGCATTCTGCACATCACCTGTCACCACTGTCACCTCATAGATGATCTGACGTCAAGAGATGAGACATCTTACTCATTTGACTTAGTAAAACCATTTCCATACGCCCCGGACGGTATGTTATCTCCCAGAAATAACAGGTACAGAGATGAGTGACTTGTGGGGGAGTATTCTCTTTTTCGTGTCTATGGGTGCGAAAAAGATGCAGAAGTATAAACCGAACACATTCACGGATCTACATATTCATACTACACCACAGCTGTAACATCATGGTTATATGTTACCATGGTTACCCAATTTCCCTCAATAAAGTATTTCTGATTCTGATATTCTGTACCGTCAAGTATTTCATCTTGGATTTACTCTGTGCTCATTAATGATAGTTACATTTCTGCACTGTTAAGAGGTTTTGTTGTACTTACAGTCTGTGATTGCAAAATGTCAGATAGTGGTCATATTCTATGCTGTATGGCACTGACTTTTTATATGTTATTATTACTATTGTTGCTATTATTATTATTATTATTATTATTATTATATCATATACAGACCTTCTGGGGGATGGAAACACTCTCCGCATCAAACACATTAAATATTCTGGCGGTCAGACCATCTTCCCGATCTTTGGCCAGCCAGCACTTGCAAGAGAAAATATATTTGACCCCTTTAGTTGGCACAGAAACAGATAGCTCATCAACCAGCCAGCAGCTTTCAGGAGTGGCCCCGTCATGGCCCAGCTGCGAGGAGGAGAAACAATTACTTAGCGCTGTATTTGCATTTGTTATTCATGTTGTGTGTGTGTGTGTGTGTGTGTGTGTGTGTGTGTGTGTGTGTGTGTGTGAGACAATGCACAGTTCCCCTTGAAACTTTGTAAGCGTCATTTTCTCACCTTCACCTTTCTGATCTTCCCAACATCGGAACCGTGGACCTCAAAGCTCTCCAGAGAGCCGGCCTCAAAGCACTTCCTCCCATCAGGCAGGTCCAGCCACAGCCTCTCTGTCTGGGAGTGGCTGGCCCCAATGATAATCACATAGGCCCGGCTGGTGGTGCTAGCGTCACGCTCCAGTCCAGTAGAGATGATGATGTGGTATGGAATTACTGACAGGAAGGAAACAGATCACAGTAATTGACGAATTCTTGATTGTGAAAAATCTTGTGTTAATGGAGTGACTGAATTTGTGTCCAACGTAAAATACTTATGATTCTTCATTGGTGTTTTTTGGGGGGTTTTTCTCCCAGTTGTATTTGGCCAATTACCCTATTTTCCAAGCTGTCCCGTTCGCTGCTGCTCCCCCTCTGCAGATCCAGGGAGGGCTGCAGACTACCGGGCATGAATCGGATGAAGCGTGTGCCTCCACATGCTTCATCCAATACATGTGGAGGCACACGCCGCTTCTTTTCACCTGACGGTGAGGAGTTTCACCAGGGGGGGAATAGCACGTGGGAGGATCACGCTATTCCCCCCCACTCCCCCCAGAACGGGTGCCCCGACCGACCGGAGGAGGCACTAGTGCAGTGACCAGGACACATACCCAGATCCAGCTTCCCACCCACAGACACGGACAATTGTGTCTGTAGGGATGCCCAACCAAGCCGGAGGTAACACGGGGATTCGAACCGGCGATCCCCATGTTGGTAGAAAACGGAATAGACCGCCACGCCACCCGGACGCCCTTTCATTAGTAATTTTTTGTGTTTTCTTACTCGGGAGCTCCTCAGTGATTTCTTTCTTTTTCTTCTTGCTTTTTTGGTTCATGTTACTGTCGACACTCGTCAGTGTCAGAGCTGGGTTCTTCTTTTTATCGTTTAGACCTTCTCTCACCCCCTCATAACCCTGGGTGAACATAGCAGACACACACAGACACACAAAAAAAAAATTTAGCATCAGTGACAAACACATACAATATCAGTCAATCACATGTATGTATATATATATATATACATACACACAAGTGTGTGTGCGTGTGTGTGTGTGTGTGTGTGTGTGTGTATACAAAAGAAATTTATACACCAATACAATAGGTTGGCCCCGACCCCGGAAAAGAGGCTGATGAAGATGAGACAATAGGTTGAGTGTCTACACTGCATGGTATAAATCATACCTATTCCAGTGAATTATTTGGCTGGTACTTGTTACTGACAAAAGAAAACTTTAATCTTTTTTTTTAAGTTCAGTGATTTTACATAACTGGATCCGTGATATACTCGTGTTTTTGCGTTTGACATGTCATTGAATATTCCTTTAAAGGAAAGTTGAAGTACCCCAAAAGTCCACATCTATCTAGAGCCACTGAAGCTGTTAATTGTGGGCAGAGAGAACCTACCTCCAGTGATTTAGAGTCACACTTACTGTTATAGTACTACTGGCATTTGTATTTGTATGATCTAATTTTATATTATTTCTACTCTCTGTTCGTTATTATGCAGCGTTGTATTGTTCAACCACTGTATGTTGTTTTTTTGTCTCTGCTGCACAAAAATTGTCCATCGGGGACATTAAAGACCTGCTGCAGATCTACTACTACTACTACTACTACTGCTGCTGCTGCTGCTACTACTATCACTGTCACCACGTTCACACATATGCAACTGCTGATACCGTCTGTCCTACCTTGACATAGAAGACTCGGCAAAAACGACAATCCTCCCTCTTCTTGGAGAGCCAGCGTTCACACAGAAACAGGAAGACCTCCTCTGTGTCCTCATCAACCACTTCCACCTGCTCCAAGTACCAATCAGGACTGACCATACTGTTGTCATGGCGAATTTTTATCTTAAATACTAGGCCCATATCAACTGCCTCAATAGTGAACTTGTCCACCTGGAATGAGGGAGTAAAGACAGAGTAAAGGCTATACCAAAAACATAAAAAAGACAATAAAATTGCATATAGTTTAAACAGGTATTGCCCCCCCCTTTTCCTCCCCAATTGTATCCGGCCAATTGCCCTTCTCTGCCGATCAGGGGAGGGCTGCAGACTACCACATGCCTCCTCCGATACATGTGGAGTAGCCAGCCGCTTCTTTTCACCTGACAGTGAGGAGTTTCACCAGGAGGACATAACATGTGGGAGGATCACGCTATTCCTCCCACTTCTGCTAGTGCCGCCGCTGGTGCAGTGACCAGGGCACATACCCACATCCGGCTTCCCACCTGCAGACACGGCCAGTTGTGTCTGTAGGGACGCCCGATCAAGCCGGAGGCAACAAGGGGATTCAAACCGGCGATCCCCATGTTGGTAGGCAACGGAATAGACCGCCACACCACCCGGACACCCCGGTATTACTTTTTCTTAGTTCTACAATATTCTGACGGGGCCTATAAACATCTCAAGTTCAAAGTGCCAGATGGATGCTTTCACCTACTCTGTGTAGATATGTAGACATCTAACACATCATCATGATTAAACACAAAAGGAATAAATTCAGTCTCTATTTTGGCAATAGCTTCAGATGTGTGCGCTTTCTTACAGCTCCACGTTCGAACTTGTTGCTGTTGGTCTCTGACTTGCTCAGTTTCCTCTCTCCCGTGTCTCCCAGATCGCCATAGATGGTGAGGAAGACATTGGCATCGGTGCCAGCACCATACACGTCTCCTGTCATTACCGACACCGTGTACGTGTGGACTGTGGTGAGGATGATGATCACAGACATGATTAATACAGTGCATTAGTATGAGATGAAAAACAGCAAGGAGCTGTTTTCTAGCCACTTGTGCCATCAGGGGAGCAATTTCTATTATTGTTTTTTGTTGTGTTTTGTTTTTACCATTTTAATGTAGTCAGCATTCTGAGGCAACTGTAATGGTTGCCATTGTTTAAGGAGCTTGAAGGCTGGAAGCGAAAATTGTCTCTAGTTTTAAAACTGATGCTCAGGAAGGCAGATAAAAGATAGCACAAAACAAAACAGGGATGCAAAAGCAGCAGCGTGTGTGTCTTGATGCATGCTCAGTAATCCAAGTAAGAGAATCAAAGAAGGTTGAATCTGTTCATCTGGATACAAGATTGATTGACAGATACATTTCATCACTCATCTAAGTGACCTCTTCAGGTATCCCCACCCCTTATAAACAATTCAGTACAATACTGCTGCATAACGACCGCAACCAACGACCAGTTTCATATGTCACAGCCCAGCTCGTAGGCTGCGACAAAGATGGGAGACCGGACGAGTGTGCAATTTTGCCCAAGCACATTTATTTATAAAAATTATAAAGAACAACTAAATAAACGTGGTAATCAGTAATCAGTGGTGTGAGTATGTATGGATTTGTGTGTGAATGTCTGCAAAAAACAAAACAGCCGCCACCGCGATGGAAGAAGGAGAGAGTGATCCGTGCTCTGTAGATAAGCCTTGCTTCACAGCAAACCACACCGGGCCCAGGTGTGGCTCATGAGCAAAATGACCAGCCTCCACCCCTGGCCAAGATCCCGCAAGACAACGAAGAACACAAAACCACAGGCGCATTCAGTGGAGTGGAGGAGTCGTCACACATATGAAACGCTAGTTAATGGTCACACCCATATTTGCATATGAAACTGGTCGTTGGTTTCGGTCGTTATGCAGCTGTACTGTTTATAAGGGGTGGGGACACCTGCAGGCAGTTTAGGCTGAGGAGGTCACATAACCCCTTCCACACTGGCCAAAAAAACATCCGCTTTTTTAATTAAGTGATGAAACGTACCTGCCAATAAACGTTGTGTCCAGATGAACTGATTCAACCTTCTTTGACAGCAGCGTCTGTGTTTGAGTTTAGTTTTTTTATCGACATCAACAAGTATTTCAACTGACAACGGGAAGCTAGCAAGGAAACATGTTACATCGCAACTGAAGAACCAGAGTTCTGCCAAAGTCTTAACATTAAACTGGTATGATGCAGTGCTCTACACTAAGGTAAAGTGCTTGCACATGCTAACCTTTTCGGCTGTTAATAAAACTTTAACTTCATTTAAAATGACAAGCAGCAGTTTCAGGGGGGAGGTCAACAGATAAAGAGGAGCCAGGGAGCAAGTTAAAGATGTGGTGTAGGTACCCACAATCTGGCTGGTTGCCTTGGCTAATGTGGATCTTGGGTTGAATACTGATGAGCTTCCTATGTAAGAGTAGAGGAGCTGGAAATGCTGGTCAGCTTATATGCAGAGAAATGGCTAGAGGTCAAAAGTTGGAAATGACTTTGACGGAGTCTCAAGTTACATCAGTGAGGAACGTAGCACCTACCCCATATATATAAAAAAAACTTTGGAAAACCATTGAAAAATTAATATAATACTTCTTGCCACATTAAAATACAAGGACATTTGCATAGTCATACTATAGGAATACTTGCCACACTATAGAAATACAATAGTATTTGTATAGCTATATGACAAATACAGACAAATAGATACAACAAATTACATAGTAATTTCTATGGTTTTACTACAACTGATTTTTGTATGGGACTGTCTCAGCAGGAGGGAATTGTAACTACAGAGGAGCAAGTCAACGGGCGCAGTCAGCACTGTATGGATATGCATATGGATATGATATCACATATGAACGGATGAATAAAAGCCACTTTATTTGACATTGTATTCTTACAATGAATTGTATTCTTACATTGAATTTGTTCTTTGCATTTAACCCATCCTATTGTATAGGAGCAGCACAGGGACCAACAGTAGGCAGCACGGTGGCTCAGTGGTTAGCACTGTTGCTTCACTACAAGAAGGTCCTGGGTTCGAACCCCAGGCCGTCCCAGGTCCTTCCTGTGTGGAGTTTGCATGTTCTTCCCGCGTCTGTGTGGGTTTCCTCTGGGTGCTCCGGTTTCCTCCCACCATCAAAGACATGCATGTTAGGATTGATACTCCTGTCTGTGCCCCTGAGCAAGGCAATGGAAAGAAGAACTGGAGTTGGTCCCTGGGCGCTGAAGCTGCCTACTGCTCCTGTACAATAGGATGGGTTAAATGCAGAGATCTAATTTCATTGTAACCTACAATGACAAAATAAAGTGGCTTTCTTCTTCTTCTTCTTTCTTTCCATTGCCTTGATGAGGAGCACAGGCAGGAGTATTAACCCAAACATGCATGTTTTCAATGGTAGGAGGAAACCGGAGCACCCGGAGGAAACCCAAGCAGACACGGGGAGAACATGCAAATATGGAATACAGAACCAATAGGAAGTATGTTGAAGTATGTATGAAGAAGAAGAAGAAAAAGAAGGAGGAGGAGATTCAAGAGCAAGCAAACATTTGTTTTTAGCCTGTCTCCATCTACTCACATTTTGGAAAAAGGGGTGTAGATGAAGAGGACAGTGATGGTGGTGTGTGTTAGACTGAAGGTGGCAGTGCTGTAGCATAACACCTCAGCCCAGTATACCCAGGAATTGTTTAGTTTGCTAATGCTGGCATGTCGCCTTGCTGTTCACTTCATATTTTATTGGTCTAATGCATCGGACACCACATGTCAGCTAAAAATAATGGGGTATCAGTGTCTTCGATGACCCCATATAATACTGGGAAATCAGGTGGTTGATCAAAATGAGCGTTTTACCATACTTTGTCTCCCTCTTAACATCTGTGCTGTGATATAGTTGCATGTTGAATTTATTAGCAGGGCAGTCATTTTACTACCTAGGGAAAAACCAACATGTTTTCAGGTCATAACATAGAATTAAAGGGTTACTACCTCCTTAAGACTGAAGTAGTCTTGGGCAGGCATATCCTGGCACAACTAAAAGGGGGTCAGGGATTGGCAGGACCCAGTAGATGTAGGCAGTCAGCTGGAAGCATGTCAGGTCTGTGGTAGTCTAAGGCCTGACATGTACTATGGTCAGCTAGGTAACTTATTTTATATTTTGTTGTGGAGCTATTCTGAGTTAGCAGCAGAGGAGACAGAAAGCTAGAATGTGGCCTGTCGATGTGACACTATTAAGGTCTGTAGCCAAGTGTACTTTACTGCTTCCTAGCAAATTTTTGATTTCGTGAACAGAGCCTGAATATGCAGTCAAATTTCTTTCAGGGGCACCAACGGGAGCCGATAACGGGCTTTGATAAAAGCTTTCTGAGTATGACATAAAATTGACAGAGTAAATTTGTTTATGCTGAAAGGTGTATTACTCCATCTGGAGCATGGCACAAGGGCTGTCACATCACATCCTGTGTCATCCTGTAGCACATCCTGTATCAGTATCCTTACATGTTACTAAATACTGTATGTGTGTGTGTGTGTGTGTGTGTGTGTGTGTGTGTGTGTGTGTGTGTGTGTGTGTGTGCGTGTGTGTGTGTATGTGCGTGCGCATGCAGTTGCATGTTTTGTATGCTTAAGCAAGTATGTGTACATGGACATACTCTCCAGTGCATCCTCCACCTCAATCGTGGTAACCTTCAGACTGCCGTCTCGCATCAGCTTTTCAGTGATGATTTCACAGGGCACCAGCTCTCTCACCGTTTCTCCATCGTCCTCTGACGTGGCTAGCCAGCGCTCACATGCAAATATGATGGTCTCCGAACCCTGGAGAGAGAACAAACCAACAATCAGTGTCTTTATATGTGTGTACTTGTGTGTCTGTGTGTGTGCACACAGGTGCATGTGTGTGATCAAACAATTAAATCTAGACCCAGAATCTGACCAAAATGTTGGCACCTGACGTTAACCTAACCCTCATTTTAGTCTTCCAACCCAGTTCCTTATGTAACGTGAACATATGGGATCTTTTGTAAGTGTGTAACAAATATACTGATGTGAATATTATATGTACTATTTCTTTAACCTATTCAACCTTTATTGACTTTTTCTAAGTGACTTGATGTTTGTACTGTAAAGTGTATTAACTAAACGCTACCTTTCCCTTCCTGAGAAGACGCCTGATTTCAACTCTGTCCAGGTGCCAGCCTGGGTTGATCCCTTGGTTGTCATGGCCAATGCGAATCTTCTCAATCACGTCCCCCACATCCTCTAACTGGACAAAAACCAATGATTATCATTGTGCTGTTATTGCAATATATGTAGTCTACCTCTGTATTAGCTATATTATAGGTATAAGGCCAAGATATGAGGGATCCATTATTATACCAGCAGTCAGTCAGTCAGTCAGTGAGTCAGTCAGGCAGACAGATCGAAGCCAAGGTTTAGTAATGGAGTGAAACCATAAAGAAAATGTACTCTGCTTTTTCTTTTTCTTTTGGGGGGGGGGGGTTTCCCCCTTTTATCTCCCCAATTGTATTCGTCCAATTACCCCACTCTTCCGAGTTGTCTCAGTCACTGCTCCACCCCCTCTGCTGATCCGGGGAGGGCTGCAGACTACCACATGCCTCCTCCGACACATGTGGAGTCGCCAGCCGCTTCTACCCCTGACAGTGAGGCGTTTCACCAGGGGGATGTAGCATGTGGGAGGATCCCGCTATTTCCTCCAGTCTCCCCCCCGAACAGGTGCCCTGACCGATCAGAGGAGGTGCTAGTGCAGCTACCAAGAAAACACACCCCCACATCCAGCTTCCCACCTGCAGACACGGCCAATTGTGTCTGTAGGGATGCCCGACCAAGCCGGAAGTAACATAGGGATTCGAACCGGTGATCTCCATGTTGGTAGGCAACGGAATAGACCGCCACGCCACCCGGATTCCCAAATGTAACCTTTTCTAGTAAATTAAATTGCTTTTCTTTTTTTTCTTTTTCTTCTACTTTTTGTACCTCAACTATAAACATGTCCTCAGCTCCTCTTTCAAAGTACATCCTCCTCTCCCTCTTGTTGAGACACAGAGACTTCTCTTCGGTACAAACTGCATCTATCCCATACAGAGCAATGACGACGTCTGCATCCGTACCCGCCCCAAAAAGGTCACTCGTAAACGTTTTAATCTCGTAAGGCACAACTGCAACATTCAAACACAAAATACACCTTTGATTATAAAATCACAAAAAGTGAATCGACAATGTGTAAGTGCATACATACGAAACATTAATCAACCAAAATGATTTCATTCACTCAACATACTTTGCGATTGGAATCATGCATTAACATTTGTGTATTTTTTGGTAACCATTGTGTGTCTGTCTTACATGGTGTGTAAAGTTCTGTTTGAAGGGGATTAGGGAACAGGTCCCTGACAATCGCCCCATCCTCCTCTCCTCTATCCAGCCAACGGCCACAGGGGAAGTGTAGTTTTTGGCCAAGAGATGGAGCATCAATCTCCACCCAGTCAAGGAACCACCCTGCCGATCCTCCTGTAATATTTACACAAACTTTATAACCATCTGGGTGCAAGTGTGTGTGTGTGTGTGTGTGTGTGTGTGTGTGTGCAGGGTCATTTCAAGGCACAGGCAACATAGGCAGGGCACCACCTGCAGGGGGAGGAGGGGGGCACCGATTGGGCAACCCCCCCATCCCTCAAAATTGGAGGCAATTCAATCTATAAGTAATTTTAAGTATTATAAAAATAAAATTAATACCACACACATTAAGACTTATATTTATTTGTTATGAGTGACATGATGAGAAAGATGCACAGCACACGTTAAATATTTGACTGCACATTAATACTTTTTTTAATTTTAGTTTTTTTTTCATTTTTTAATTGTTTATTTTATAACGTCACACAATATGTTGAGTCTAATTTTTTTTCACCTTTTTTGCACACCTGCTGTTGCACTTTTATTTATTTCGTGTTTATAATAGTAAAATTAAAAAGTGTTATTTCCCCTGAGGGTGGCGCTGTTTTAGTGGGGTTGGAAATCTCGCCCAGGGTACCATAATGGACAATGGCCAGAAACACCACTGTGTGTGTGTGTGTGTGTGTGTGTGTGTGTGTGTGTGTGTGTGTGTGTGTGTGTGTGTGTGTGTGTGTGCGAGTGTGTGTGTGTGTGTGTGTGTGTGTGTGTGCGTGCATGCGTGTGCGTGTGCGTGTGTGTGGTTAGATGAACTGTGAGCCGTTAGGCTACCATTAACTCTTCCAGACACTGAGTCTGTTAGAATTTACCATAATTGTCGTGTCCAATACGTAACTTCTTTAGTGGTCCGATATCCACAGCCTCCACAGTGAACTCATCTGTCTTGCCACGCTCAAACTTATTCTTGTGAGTCCTTGAAGCCTTCATGTTTATTATGCCTGTAGACGTGCACATGTAATTCAAACACAAGGAAAACACATGAAATTATCTGGGGGGGGGGGGAAGCACACATAGATAGAGATGTAATGTGAATGTGTGTGTTTGACCTGTGTCATCCTTGGTGCCATAGAGAATAGTGAACACATTGGCATCCGTCCCGGCGTACTTCATGTCACCAGTTTTTACCTTCATTGTGTATGTTGTGGACATGGCTGCCACAAGAACAAAAAAAGAATTAAACGATTTAGGCTGAAATTCAGCAATTAAACAGTGGCATTTGGAATTACTTTTATTCATTAAAATAAATGAGTGGAATAATATAACGTGGAAGACACTGTGACAAAGTAAAATACAGTACACAAGGTGCCCCTCTCACCTTTCTGTTCTAGACTTAGTGTGACCTCAGAATTGTCTTCATTGTCATCACCCTTCTTCATGAACGCCTCATCTACAGGCACCAACTCCCTGGCAATCTGTGAATCATCTTCATCAATGGCCAACCACCGTTTACAAGGGAAGTAGTACCTAAAATAACATTGACATATTATTATTGGTTTTACTGACACAAAGCGAAATCTGCACTCTCTTGTCTCAAATTGATATTGTGGAAATTGGGAGTCCGGGTAGCGTAGCAGTCTATTCCACTGCCTACCAACACGGGGATGACTGGTTTGAATCCCCGTGTTACCTCTGGCTTGGCCGGGCGTCCCTACAGACACAATTGGCTATGTCTGCGAGTGGGAAGCCGTGTGCGGATATGTGTCCTGGCTGCTGCACTTGCACCTCCCCTGGTTAATCGGGGCGCCTGTACGGGGGGAGGGGGAACAGGGGGGAATAGCATGATCCTCCCACGGGCTATGTTCCCCTGGTGAAACTCCCCACTGGCAGGTGAAAAGTAGCAGCTGGCAACTCCACACGTATCGGAGGAGACATGTCTGCAGCCCTCCCCGGATCGGCAGAGGGGGTGGAGCAGCGACTGGGATGGAGCAGCGACCGGGCTGGAGCGGAAGAGTGGCGTAATTGGTCAAATGCAATTGGGGTGAAAAAAAAGGGGGGGTGGTTAAAATTATATTGTGGAATATCTCTGCAATCTCTGTAACAAAACAGTAGTGACAGAAACTGGTCATCTATCTTTAGACTCATCCTGAGTCTCTGGGGCACCTGTGGCCTAATGGTTGGAGCACATACCACATGGTCGCAACCGCCACCAGTTCACATTAAGCTGGCGACCTTTGTTGCATGTCTTACCCCTCTCTCTCCCCCCCTTTCCTGCCTGCTTCCACTGTCACTATCTAATAAAAAGGTATAAAAATACCAACAACAACAAAAAAATCCTGAACCTCTGAGGAAAGTGGCCATGCTCACTTCAGCAGAATACTCGTTTTCCATTTCACACCACAAGGTGGAGCTATTCAAACATTTTATGTATAGATTGATTGCATGATTAATTGATTGAATGAATCATGTCATTGTGAAGATGTAACACAGTCTAAAATTGAGCTACTACCATTGGTGAGTGACTGGGCCCTCTCTAAAAACATCGTCTTACTTACGTCGCGTCATCTTTGTTGTCAACAATCTCCACCCTGTCCAAAAACCAGGCGGCGTTGGCCTGGCCATTGTCATGTCGAATCCTTAGCTTCTTTAGTACCCCAAGCTCCACAGCTGGGATGTTGAAAATGTCTTCCTAAGCCAAGGGGAACAAACATGGAAGAAATGGGACAGCCAGTGTTAAATGTCCAAAGTCAGAGGTCCATGAGAATCTTATTGGCAAACCCACGCAGACAATATGAAGGCTTACCTGGCCCTTTTCGAATTTATTAAGGTTGTTGGACTTCCGCAGCCATCGCTCCCCTGTGTCGCCAATCTCCCCATAGATGTTGATGAAAACATTGGCATCGGTGCCCGCCCCCCACATTGTCCCAGTGAAAACATGAACCTCATATGAGTTCACTAGGAGGAAACCACAGACAGTCTCGATCATTATTGAGTTTTTATATCGCCCATATAGTGATTGCATCACTAACATCTTACATTTCTAAAAAGATAATTTCAATTGATCTACTTACAACAATCATTTGTTAACAACTATCAACAGAACAGCAAAATGTAGGTGTCCCGAGGCTCTCCTCACCCTCCAGGTCTTCATTGCCCTCAGGTAGCAGCTCAACCACAATCTCTCCATCCTCCTCGTCCCTGGCTAGCCAGCGCTGACAGGGGAAGATTAAAGTCTCCACGACCTCTTGCAGCTCCTCAATGATCTCCACCTCTTTTTCTTCCTTCTTCTTCTTTTTCTTGTCCTTCTTCTTGTCTTTCTTGGTGTCCTCCTTCTTAACCTCAACTTGTACCATGGCCATGGTCAGCCGCCTTATTTCCACAGACTCCAGAAGCCAGCCATCACCAATGCCTTTTCCATCATGGCCAATACGTATCTTGTAGATCTTACCAACATCCAGGGCTTCAATCTAAGTTAGGAACAGAACACAGTTTTTTCTCTCACAGAACATAATCATGACCCCCGACTCTGACTTGGGACTTCAGATAAAATTGTAAAAAAGCCACATCTTTTTTCAGTTTGAATAATAACAATCTGCATGGACCAACAAAATACATTGACAAAGATAAAATGCACCTTGAAGATCTCAGTGGTCCCACGCTCGAAATCGTTGGAGCGACTCTTGAGAACAATAACCTCGGTTTTTCCCTCGTCTCCAAAGATCTGACAGAAGACATTGGCATCGGTGCCACCACCAAGCACGTTTCCAGTGATCACTGTTACTTCATAGTTAATCACTGTAAGAGGGGGGCATCGCACTACATCATTTATATTCAGAGTCAAAAGGTCATGTAGTGCAAACAATATAATACAATAACTTGTCACTGGGATAAGAGTTCATCATCGAGACAATGATGCATGGGGTTTCTTTGCGACACAATTTAGTTTGCACGACTAATGTGTTTGACAGCATTCTTGTACTTGAGAAAGCTCTCTGTACTTGAATTATAACTGTGTGGTTGTTTACATTGTTCAATTTCCAATATCTCGCTGGGGTAGATTTCCACCTCCACTTTCCCATCAGCTTCGTCTTTGCAGAGCCAGCGGTGGCTTGGAAACATATACTGCTTCCCATGAACAGGTACAGAGATCTGAACATTATCCAGGTACCAACCGGCACTCAGACCCTCGTTGGTGTGGCCAATCAGGAGATGGTTGATCTACAAAAATTGTGGGACGAAATAAAATAAAGTAGGGAATCGCTGAGAAATGGGTGTACAAGCCATTAAAGAGAAATATGATTGCACTGAAAATGGTGGAAATATGAAACAGAGTAGGCATAAGTTGGTGCTCAAACAACCAGGGCTGGAGGTGTTACTTAAAAATGTGTGAAATCCACAAGGGATGAAGTGCAAATTTCTCTCTCGTTATATATAATTTAGCACAAAAAGTAAAGAAATTTGTGTTTGGTAGATTATTTCTGTTCTAACAATGCTTCTTGGCAATAAATCTTATATCAGGCACCAGATTGTCAGCACCTGGGGTACCAGAAGCTCAAAACAAGAGTCAATAGCAACAGCAAAATAAGCTGCTTGGCATTGGCAGAGAAGATTTGGCAAATTTTTCATGAGCACAACCCACATTCTCAGCTCTGCTGCTCATCCCACAAATGCATGTTCCTTACAAATGTGGCACCATTTAAAAGGGAAATAAACAGACTTTCCAACGGTATAAGATTTATTGCCAAGAAGCATTGTTACAACAAAGAAATAATCTACCAAACATAAATTTCCTTACTTTTTGTGCTAAGTATACGTATATATAATGTATACTGTTACAATTAGTCTGATAAAGAATGCAAGAGACATCACTCGTTTTTATCTGGCTAATTTTAATGAAGCTCTCAGCCCAAGTGCAATCTTCAAGTTCTTAGTCTATATGGCAACAGGTTACTCTCAGTCATTCTGTAATTCCATCGAGATAATAATGTTCAGCAAACACTCCTATTAACAATACAAGTGGCTGTAAACATAGCAGTAGGACCTACCTATACTATCCTAGATCTATTGTATATTTTTTTTTTTTTTGGAAAATATTTCCCCCTTTTTCTTCCCAATTGTATCTGGCCAGTTACCCCACTCTTCTGACCCGTCCCGGTCGCTACTCCACTCCCTCTCTTATCCGGGGAGGGCTGCAGACTACCACGTCTCCTCCGATGATACATGTGGAGTCGCCAGCCGCTTCTTTTCACCTGACAGTCAGGAGTTTCGCCAAAGAGACGTAGCGCGTGGGAGGATCACACTTTTCCCTCCCAGTCCCCCCTGAACAGGCGCCCCTACCAACCAGAGGAGGCACTAGTGCAGCGACCAGGACACACATCCCACATCCGGCTTCCCACCCGCAGACACGGCCAATTGTGTCTGTAGGGATGTCCGGCCAAGCCGGACGTAATACCGGGATTCGAACCGGCGATCCCCGTGTTGGTAGGCAACGGAATAGACCACCACGCCACCCGGACGCCCCTGAAATGAAGTTTTTTTTTTTTACATCCAAGTTGTGAGTTGCGCTTAATCCGCTATGAGAATATAAAATTCATTCATATCCATTCTTCTGAGCCACATATTGTATAAAAGCAAAAAAAAACATACTTGTCCAATGTCAAACGTTTCAACGGTAAAGATGTCAGTGCTTCCTGTCTCGAAGTAGTTTCTCAGGTCATTGTCTGAGACCATCAGCAGTATTTTGTTGGTATCTCCCTTCTCCCCATATAGCTTGACGAACACTTTGGAGTTAGAGCTGGCTCCATTGATGCTTCCTGTCTTCACTGCAATATGGTAGCTGACATCTGCGTGGGATCACATGAGTGTTATATGTGATAAAGGTATTAAAAACATAGGTTGGCCTCCTTTAATGTAAATGTACCATATAACCTGTGATATTCAACATGTATACTCCACATCCTTCCACTGTGCACTCACTAAAGAGGCGCAGGCCAACTCCAGCTGGGACTAACTCACGCGTAATCTGGCCATCATCCTCGTTGCGATCCAGCCACCTGAGTAAAGACACACAGGAAATATGTACAGAATGTCAGTTAAATCAACCATCCATCCATCCATTATCCAAACCGCTTATCCTGCTCTCAGGGTCGCGGGGACGCTGGAGCCTATACGACTAAATCAATCAATTTTATGTTATATTTCCCTAATCTATCAGTGGAATCAGCGGAAACTCCTTTTCCACAGCTAGTTACTTGGGTACCATGAGACCAACCTCCCTATCATTTAGCACACCTAATAAACAAAAGCTATATGAAACTATGAAACAATATAATGCTCTTTTGAGTAGTCAACAAAAGTAACTTAAATGTTATTTCATATTCAAAATTAAAACCACCTAATAGAAACTTGAACCCTTTTAAATGGTAGGATTACAGACTGGAGCTTCCTGCCAGACGTAACAAGGCACCTCGGCCTTGCGGGGTTTAGCTCGAGTTACCAAAGGAGAAAGGGCTGGCTGACTGTTGTGTGTTTAGTCCCTATTTGTAATGAGACGCTGGTCCATCGGTTGCCTAACTACTTAACCACAGGCCATTGAAGAACAGACACTTGGCCACTGGGAAACTGTAAACAATGGGTGTGGTGATATTCTGTTGGATTAGTTGGTGTTCTGGTGATATAGGCTACAAAAAAAGAGCAGGAAGTGCTTATATTTGCCTTTTTTTGCAGTATCAAGCATAATATATGAACAAATAAAAAATCTTTAGTACTTGGGGAGTTTTGTTTTTTTTTGGGGGGGGGGGATTTCCCCCCCCTTTTTCTTCCCAATTGTATCCGGCCAATTACCCCACTCATCTGAGCCATCCCGGTCGCTGCTCCAACCCCCTCTGCCGATCCGAGGAGGGCTGCAGACTACCACATGGTTCCTCCAATCCATGTGGAGTCGCCGGCCGCTTCTTTCACATGACAGTGAGGAATTTCGCCAGGGGGACATAGCACGTGGGAGGATCAAGCTATTCCCCCCAATTCCCCCTCCCTCCTGAACAGGCGCCCCGACCGACCAGAGGAGGCGCTAGTGCAGCGACCAGGACACATACCCACATCCGGCTTCCCACCCACAGACACGGCCAGTGGGGACGCCCGACCAAGCCGGAGGCAACACGGGGCTTTGAACTGGCAATCCCCATGTTGGTAGGCAACAGAATAGATCTCCACGCTACCTGGACAGTACTTGTGGAAATTTGTGATTTGTTCACCTGAGCTGTATATTGTGTAATCAAATAAATACTACAAATTACTTGTCTACGTGGCATCTATTATATCTGATTACCTACGAGGTTATTTTTCACAGTCATTTTTAGGTCAGTAACACAATATGTGAGGTTATGAATATTTTTGTTTAATATATGCCTAATGTCATATTGCCTTGCCTGTTACAGGGAAACTCAATGGCCAAAGTCTCTGGCTGTCCCTCTTCCCTGACCATCACCTTGTCTACGAACCAACCACAGCCTCCGCCCGACCCATCATGACCTACACGAACCCTGCGCACTTGACCCAATGTCACAGACTCAATGAGGAACTCGTCGTGCTGAGGAGACAGAAAGAAGGGCTATGTTAGAGGCAAATACAAAACACAAGATACATTCCCAACAAAACAAGATTGACCAGCATCACCATCATTCCATTGTTTCTCTTATTACTCAAGTACTCACATTGCCTTTTTCAAACTTGTTGACGTTGGTTTGGCTCATGAACATGAGTCGCTCTCCTGTGTCTCCCAGGTCACCGAAAATGGTAAGGAAGACGCTGGCGTCTGTGCCACTACCGCTGACATTACCAGTACAGATGGTTACACGGTATTTTATCACTAATATGAGTAGAAGCAGAGAAAATCCCCAAGCATTATATAATAAATGAAGACACCCCTTTGACTCATTCGTGACCTAAACACTGCTTTCCAGTAAACGTTACACGAGTCAGGATTATGGTTATGTCATGGTAGCTAATGGTCATGACTCTCAGGTGTGGTTCTCTGTGATTTGCAAGCCAGTTGTCTGACTTAGAGCCAGGTTTGTAGTGGATCCACAGTGCAAACAGCTCGTGCAATTGTGTGTATGCATGTATGCATGTGTGTGTGGACTTTAATGCCAGGGCAAGTGTGTGTCTTACGGGGAAGTGGCTCAGGGATCAGCGCTCCAGTAGCTGGCAGCTCTCTGATGATCTCATTGTCATCTTCGTTGATGTCCAGCCACCGGCCACAGTGGAAGGAATACTTCTCCTTTGTCAGCGTCTTCAAAAGAGTAACCTGAAAAAGACTGTACCCATCAGGCATCATTCACCATTATATGAATCACTATCCTCCATTTCCTTTGGGCCACAATGGTCCAACATAAGCAGAATATTTCAGGTTTACGACGCAATGAAGAAGACATATCACTGATATAAAGTGATAATGTTTTGGATGATAGTATTAACCAAATGATATAGACATTTTTCACTACATATCTGGCTCAAATGACGATGGCTGGGAGAGTGGGAACTGGATTGGCTGAGAGAGCTTGGTCTGCCACATCCTGTGGGCCCAGGGACCACGACCCTGCCCGGAGCTGAGCCCAAAGAGGAAACACTGAGGGTGGTCTGACAGAACATGGAAGCGGGGCAAGCTAAGCTAAATGCTAGCCCATGCAAGACCGGCAGTTCTGATAACACCAAGGGCAGTCTGGCGGCGGCCTCGCCTAGCATTAACTGTGTTTTTAGTGTCGTCGTGTGGAGTGCGGGGAGGTGGGTCGAAGGTGTCTGGCTGGGAGAGCTGGCGTTGGATCGACTGAGGGAGCCTGGTCTGCTGCATCCGGTGGACCCAGGGATCAGGGCCCTGCCCAGAGCTGCACCTAAGCAGGAAATAGCAGGCGTTCTAACAGGACGTGGAAGCGGGGCAGGCTAAGCTAACTGCTAGCCCATGCAGACCGGAAGTTCTGACAGTCATCCTGCATTCGTTCTCTTGGACAGTGATTTTTTCTTTGCAGTTTGGATATATGTGTTCTTGTAATTTTTGGCTATGTTTTTGTCTTTGTGTTGCACTGCTGTGGGCTGGGGGAAATTACATTTCAATGACAAATAAAGTGTTCCTGATTCCTTAAATACCTACACTCAGGATTACTGTGAGGACTAAATTCAGAGTCATGTTAAATGTTTGAGGAGATGGATGCTGGGTTTCCCTGTAAAGAGCCATTGAGACTTGACATTGACTGTGCAACCATTTCCCACCACTGAATGGTGGCACCATATACTGTTTTATAATTCTGTGATCAGACACTCTATTAGACTCTAATTGAGAGCATTTGTGTGGTCAGAGAGATAAACAGTGTGAACAACAGAATTAAAGGCTTACATTGATGGATAACAGAGCACTGGATCTCACCTTGGCTAAATGCCAGCCAGAGAAAGGATTTCTCTTTTCATGCCAGATGCGCAGTTTCCGCAGTTTTCCGATGTCTGGCATTTCGATCTATAGTGAATCCAAGAATTATAAAATGACGACAGATAAAAAAAACACTTGCCTAACAGATTCATCAAAATATACGAGGAGTTTTTATATCATTGGTAGGCGTTAAAACGTGTTTAGGTGTTATTCAGGGTAGCTTTTATCAGTGGAATATTTAAATGAGGAGAAGCACCGTAGTGATGATCCTGTTGAGGTCTTTCACTCAGCTTATCAATTTCATATTCAGCTCTATGGCTTACCGTGAATTTGTCCAGCTGACCCTGTTCAAAACTGTCTGACTTGTTCTCCAGTCTCATCTCATCAGACTTGCCCTTCTCCCCATATATCTGCAGAAACACCTGGGCATCTGTTCCTGAGCCTTTTACTTCTGATGTCCAGATCCACAGAGACCACGGGTACTCTGCGGTGAAGGAAAAGTGGTTTGATTTTGAGTCATTTTGTGCTTTGTTAACTAGCCTGTGAATCCTGAGTATGATTTCTGAGTTGTTGTTGTTGTTTTTTTTCTAGATAAGCCTCTGTTCCAGTAGGTTTTATGTTACGTATCTTCAGAATTATCAAATTATTATAAATCAACTCAAAATCAACAAGTTAAAGTTTGTCTACTACTACTTTCGGCTGCTCCCGTTAGGGGTCGCCACAGCGGATCATCCGTTTCCATTTAAACAAGTTAAAGTTTGTACTTTTTTTTAATCTTCTCTTAACCTGCGTACATCGTTTTTTGTTTTTTTTTATTAACTTATTTTGCCCTGTGATGGCCTGGCAGCCTGTCCAGGGTGTCTCCCTGCCTGCTGCCCAATGACTGCTGGGATAGGCTGCAGCATCCCCGCGACCCTGAGAGCAGGATAAGCAGTTTGGATAATGGATAGATGGATGGATTTTTCCCCCTTTCTCTCCTCAATTGTATCTGGCCAATTACCCCCCTCTTCTGACCCATCCCAGTCGCTGCTCCACCCCTTCTGCCGATCCAGGGAGGGCTGCAGACCACAACATGCCTCCTCTAATACATGTGGAGTCGCCAGACGCTTCTTTTCACCTGACAGTCAGAAGTTTCGCCAGGGGGACGTAGCACACGGGAGGATCACGCTATTCTCCCCAGTTCCCCCTCCCCTCCGAACAGGCACCCCGACCGACCAGAGGAGGTGCTAGTGCAGCGACCAGGACACAAAACCACATCCAGCTTCCCACCCGCAGACACAGCCAATTATGTCTATAGGGGCGCCCGACCAAGCCGGAGGTAAGACGGGGATTCGAACCGGCGATCCCCGTGTTGGCAGGCAACGGAATAGACTGCTACGCTACCCAGATGCCTAACCTGAATACATCTTGCTCTGATTCACATACAGTTATAAATAACTTGCAGTTTGGGTGCAGCTTTAATCATTTGCTAGTACATTTATGTGATTAACTGTCACTGGTTTTGAAAAGAGCTGTTAAAGGTAGGATGACTTAACCACCCACTTTTCTGCTTCTTCTGCCTGAGCGAGACCATCTCGTACAGCTCCCTCTCAACCAGTCCATCCCCGTAGTCCTCATCCAACCAACTCCTGCAGGGAAATGTCTGCTCAATGCCCGTGAATGGGCAGTACACTGTCACCTGGTTGAGGAAATGTGTGCTTAATTCAAACAGCAATACTTTCAACAACATACCCTGACCTATAACTGATGGCTAAGTACCTTTTCACAGTACCATCCAGCACCCACAGCTCCATTGTCGTGTCCAATGGTGACCCTGCTGAGAGGGCTGATCAGTTCACAGATTTCCACGTTGAAGATGTCAATGAGCCCGCGCTCAAACGCACCTCCTTCCAGGAATATTTTACCACTATTTTTCAAGCCCTTGGAGCCATGCATCACGATGTGGATCTTGGAGTCTGTTCCAGCGCCCCTAATATCGCCAGTCATGACTTGGACATTGTACACAATCGCTGTGGAGATTCACAGCCACAGAGTATAAAACAACATGGTACTGAACAACATGGTATGAATTATAAACATTGCCAGTGGGTGAATACAAGTTCAATGATTCTGCATTTTAGGGCAATACAGCCAGGATTTTTCCTTTAGAAGTCCTCAGTTATTACTTGCTGGGGAGGCTCAGTGTGTTGTGCTCACCCATAGGTTGAATTGATCCCACCAGCACATCTGTCTGTATTTTCCCATCACCCTGATCGATGGCAAACCAGCGATTGACTGGGAACTCATAAACCTCCTTATTCCCCATGTCATCTATTGTCACCTGTATGAAGGCACAATGTTTACTTACTTCAATATACAGTGTCGTGTCTCAGATAATCTGTAAAGCATGTCTTACTCATACGTAAAAAGTACTGAGGAAACACTTAGGTAAGTCATTTTGTAGATGATATTGCATATGAAACTAGAAGAGTGCACTCAGTAGAGTGCGGAATCCGCCAGGCGTATCTCCCCTTCTCTGGTGCCAAGACTTGATGAAAAACCAGCTGAGGAGTTAGCACTCAATTACGGTGTAAAGCATGCTTTTCAAAGGTTTTGAATCACAACAACCACGACAGGTACTTGATCATAAAGTCATGACTGCACAAAAATTATTAGGCTGACAGGCCCAGCAGTATGTAAGATTAGCAGCAGACAGATCCTTGCACACACGGACAAAATAAAAAAGTGCTTTTCCTGCCATTACAAGACTTTTGCACAGCACCCAAGTCAACTGAAGTGGAAACATGGGGAAAAAAGTTTATAATATACCGTGCTCAACCAAAACATCTACCTAAAAACATTTTGCCTGTCAGTCTGTGGATGTGCAGCCTCCGAGGCGGACCCTTGCACGAATGCATCCATCCATCATGGTATGATGGAGCCTATCCCAGCAGACACTGGGCGGCAGGCGGGGAGACGCCCTCGGCAGGCCGCCAGACCATCCCAGGGCCACGAATCACGAATGCAACTCAGTCTAATATGAACTTGCACTTTCCAAAAAGAAGCGGTTATTTTCGTAACGTAATAAAGCTGGGTAAACCGTCTACGCTTGCGGTCTACGGTTGACTCAGATCGGGCACAAGAATAACAAGAACACCAGCCCTCATCCCGGGTAATGACCTCTTCTTCCCGTCATAAGATCCCGAAAGAGACCGCGATAAGACGCTCTCAAAGTCTTCCGAAATCCATTCTCAGAGCTTATGTCGCTGCCTCGTCACAACACTTGGTTGCTCGGACAACACATCCCCAGTCTGCGATTTCAGCACACAGTGAGGATCGTGTACATCCACAGCCGGCATCTTCCCATTCCCATTTCCCCACAGCCACATTAATGGTTGGGGATTCCATAATCAGGACCATCCGTATTCTCAATGCAGACACTCACTTTCCCCCAAAGGAGCCATAGTCCCTGATATCCAAAATAAACTCCCAGGGTTGATCCGCTGACTACTGTCCTCCACCAATCGAGTGATCATTCATGTGGGAACCTTTTCAGGTTTTTAAGGACATGCGGAAAGTCTGTTTTCATCTCAGGTCATATTCCGACACTGGCCCGTGGAGCAGGGCATTTCAGCAAAATCCCCAGCCAGCACACATGGCACATCTCCGCCTGCAGAGCTCACAATATTTGTTTTATTGATCATTTTAATCTGTTTTTGGGATCGTCTCTCCTTCTTCAGATGTGACAGAGTCCACCCAAACAGGCTGGGTATTCGGATGCTAGCAGCCAACCTGCAGAACACCCGTACAGTCGTCCCCACATGTTGCGTGGACGCTTCGCTTCCCTCCCGGAGCCTCCGCTTCCGCCTGTGGTGGCACCCGACGATACTGTTCCACCCGCTGGCTCCCTCCACTGGCCTGATCTGTCATTAACCCTCTCACCGGGAGTTTTCCCCATACAGGCTATCATTAGGCATCGTACCTCTCATCCAAACGACGTATCTAATAGTAGAAACAACAACAACCGAATATCTGCAGCAAATACCTGCAATTTGCAACCTATTTGTTGTACTCCCGTTGGTTTTAACTCTGCCTTGACACCAAACAATTTTGGCCTCTTGAATGTGAGATCTCTGGTTAATAAGTCCATTGTCATCAATGATTTTATTATTTCTAATAATCTGAACTTTTTTTTATAATGACTGAGCTGTCCCCAGGGGACACTGTTCCCTTGACTGAGGCTCACTCCACTGCTGTTGCATATTTTCATATTCCCAGGCCCTCTGGTAGAGGGGGTGGCCTAGCTCTTTTTTATAAGTTAGGTCTTCAAGTGCCATCCTGTTACTTTTGGTAATTTCATCTCATTTGAGGTTTTACGTTTTTTTAACCACTGCCCCCCCCCTTTGCTCAGCATCTTAATTTATAGGTCCCCTAATTCAGTTAGTCTTATCTGAGTTTTCTGACCTTTTATCTATTGTCATGCCAAAATATGGCAGACAAATGTTCTTGGCGATTTTAATATTCACGTGTGTTGTCCTTCCCGTTCCCTCACCTCACCTCACTTTTTTTTTTTAGATCTTATAGACTCTTTTAACCTCATTCAATCTGTTAAAGGGGGCACACATTCTAAAGGTCACATCTTAGACCTTGTACACTCATCTGCTTTCTCTCTTGAATGTCTTAATTTGGTGGCTGTTGAGATATGACACCAGCGTATTTGTATGACTATGCGTTACTGTGTACTATTATTTTGTTTACGACTTTGTTTGTCCACAAGTTGGCGGTGTTGCGCTTGCATGTGCTGATTGATTACGTCACTGAGACGCCGTTCATTTTCTTCATTCTCCCCAAACTACCGAATAAACGGAGGCTGCATTTTTCCCTCCAGCAGAAGTTCGGTAGTCAGTACGATTCTTTATAACGGTTTAATAATCCACTTCATCTGCGCAGAGATAGACATAAAGTATTAGTCTAGTCTTCTAACAGGTTATGGGCCCAGATAACGTTGGATTATTTAGTAGCTTGATAAAAGAAGTACACAAAGTGTGATAACCTTGGATGGCGGGATGCGCGCAGGTTAGCACGGAGTAGCAAGTTAGCAAGTGTGAAGCTAGTTAGCATCGAGAGAGGCTATCGGGAAGCTAACGGAACGCTAAGCTAAGCTAACGCTACCTTGGGAGATGGAGCGAAAGAAGAGCAGGTGGCCCACATTCAACGGACAGGCCGATGAGTATGAACTGTGGGAAGAGCGAATGCTCTGTTGCATGCATGGTGTGGGGCTGAAAACCACCATTCTTACCGAGCCCGTGGGACCTTTGACAGTGGAAGAGCAGGCCCTAGACGAAGAGCGGAACGCGGACGCCTACTGCGCATTGGCGCCTTTATTGGACAACACAAGCTTGGGACTGATCTTCAGAGAAACGAAGAACAACGGTAGAGAGAGTCTACGGGTGTTGCGGGAACATTACATTGGTAAGGGCAGACCCCGGATTGTCACTCTGTATGTAACATTGACTGGGTTAAAGAAAGCTGATAATGAGACGATAACCGAATACATTATCCGAGCTGAACAAATCATTACGGCTCTCAAAGGGGCGGGAGAAGCACCGAGTGAGGGACTAATGATGGCCATGGTGATGAGGGGGTTACCCGAGAGATATAAGCCATTCACTCTAATGGTGACACATGGCGACAGTGAGTTGACATTGGGACAATTTAAGGCCAAATTGAGAAACTTTGAGGCGGCAGAAGATGTAGCTAATGCTACAGCATCGGACGAGACGTCCGAGAGGGTGATGAAGGCCCACGCAGCGCCTAAGAAAAAGCCAGTGAAACGCTGTGAGGGAGAAGATGATCAAACGGTGTGCTGGCGATGCGGTGACAAAGGCCATCGGAAATCGGACTGTTCACGCAGTGTGTGGTGCAGCTTCTGCCGGATCAAGGGTCACACGGACAAAGTGTGCAAGAAGAAGGACCGCGCTGATGGAGCCAGATGTGCACGCGAGCAAGGTGGCGGCGGCGGCGGTGGTCACGGAGCAGGTCGAGGTCAGGGACCGGGGAATACTGCGGAAGAAGAGAACTACATCTTCAGAGTGCAGGCTGGAGAGACCCGCTCAGCAGGACCAGGACGACGGCAACAGTTCAAACCAGGAATGATTGTGGACTGTGGGGTCTTCCCACATAGTCAATGATAAGAAGAAGTTCAAGAGCTTTGACAGCTCGTTCGAGCCAGAGAAACACTGCATGGAGCTGGCGGACGGTAAGCACACCTTTGGTGTGGTGCAGGGCAGGGGAGATGCTACGGTATGTCTGCTCGACAGTGAGGGGCGACAGTGTAGAGTGACACTGCGGAACGCACTATATATTCCATCGTACCCCCAAGAGCTCTTCTCTGTGAAGTCTGCGACAGCACACGGAGCCAGTGTGTTCTTCGAAGAGGGCAGAGATGCCCTAATGTCACCGGATGGTACCAGGTTTGACATTTTTGTACAGGGGAAAATGTACTATTTGCAAACTGAATGTGTTGTTGAAAAGTGCCATGTGAGCCATGATATAGAAACTTGGCATGAGATAATGGGCCACTGCAACTATGATGATATCATAAAGCTACAGGATATCACTGATGGTATGCATATAAAGGGTAAAGTGTGTAAACCTGACAAAGAGTGTGCAGTATGCATAGAAGGGAAGTTTACCCAAAACAGGAACAGGAAATCTACAGACAAAGCCAAGACACCACTGGAGTTGGTAAACACTGATTTAGCCGGTCCTGTGGCAAACGAGTCCATTAATGGTTTCAGGTACATGCAATCATTTACAGATGTGTGCACAGGGGCTGTGTGTGTTTATTTCTTAAAAACAAAGAGTGACACAGTGCAAGCGACCGAGAAATTTCTGGCAGATGTAGCTCCCTATGGGACAGTGAAATGCATAAGGTCAGATAATGGAACTGAGTTTACAGGCAAGGAGTTTCAAACCCTGTTGAGACGGAACAAAATAAGACATGAGACGTCCTGCCCATACTCTCCCCATCAAAATGGCGTTGCAGAGAGAGGAGGACGCACACTATTCGAGATGGCAAGGTGTATGCTAATAGATAGTGGTCTACCAAAGAGCCTCTGGCATTATGCTGTACGGGAGGCAGCCCACACCAGAAACAGATGCTTCAACAAGCACACAGGCACTACGCCATACACGGCAATGACAGGAAAAAAGTGCAACATGGCTAGAATGCAAAAGTTCGGGACAGAATGCTATGCTTACCAGCAGGACAAGGGAAAGTTAGATTCTAGATGTGAGAGGGGGCGTTTTGTAGGACATGACAAGAACAGCCCGGCCTACCTAGTCTACTACCCTGACCAAGAGAAAGTACAGAAACACAGACTAGTTAACTTTATACACAAGGCAACTAGTGAAAATTATACTCAGACACCAGGTCTGCACCCAGAAGACTGGGTAAGAGAGAGAAAGTCTGTTGAGACAGCTGCAACTCAGCCTAGAGTACAGACTGACGGTACACAGTCAGCACCCGAGGATGATGACGAGGAGCACCCAAGGGTGACATCACAAGCCTCAGCCAGTGGGAGGTACCCCCAAAGGGAACGCAACCCTCCGAGATACCTGATTGACTATAGTCAGGGCGACAGTGATGACAGCTCACTCACTACTATAGATTATGCATACAGGGCAGTGTGCGGTGTCCCTCTGACCTTTAAAGAGGCCATGGAATCGCCAGAATCAGAAAAGTGGTCCAGGGCAATGGACGAGGAAATGGAGTCTCTAAGAGACAACAAAACCTTCACCCTTACGAAATTGCCAGAGGGCAAGAAAACAGTGGGAGGAAGGTGGGTGTATTCGATAAAGACAGATATAGACGGACACGACAAGTACAAGGCTAGATTTGTAGCAAAGGGATATAGCCAGAGAGCTGGGGTGGATTATGGGGAGACATTTTCGCCAACAGCCAACCTAACAAGTGTTCGAGTGCTTCTACAGAAGGCGGCTCAGTATGACTTGATTTTACACCAGATGGATGTAAATACGGCCTATCTTCATGCCCCCATAGACTATGACATATACATAGAACAACCTGAGGGTTATATTGAGAAGGGAGAAAAACTAGTGTGTAAACTAGAGAAGTCAATCTACGGCCTCAAGCAGTCTGGCCGCAATTGGAACTTACTGTTACACGAGTGTTTGACAGGTGATGGTTTTACACAAAACCAATCAGACCATTGTGTGTACTCCAAGGAGTCAAAGGAAAGGATTTCATTGGTGTATTGCCCTACAGACGAAATGGTTGCGGATGTAATGACGAAGCCCGCATCCAAGGTAAAACTGAAGACATTTGCTAAGGCAATGTTTGGTGTGTGAAATGTGAGTGGTATGGGTTATACCAAGTTTTATTTTTATTTTTGTTCTATGAATAAGAAAAGGTATACAGTAAGCTCATGATTCATAAGTGGGAGTGTTGAGATATGACACCAGCGTATTTGTATGACTATGTGTTACTGTGTACTATTATTTTGTTTACGACTTTGTTTGTCCACAAGTTGGCGGTGTTGTGCTTGCATGCGCGGATTGATTACGTCACTGAGACGCCGTTCATTTTCTTCATTCTCCCCAAACTACCGAATAAACGGAGGCTGCATTTTTCCCTCCAGCAGAAGTTCGGTAGTCAGTACGATTCTTTATAACGGTTTAATAATCCACTTCATCTGCGCAGAGATAGACATAAAGTATTAGTCTAGTCTTCTAACAGTGGCTATGCCTATATCTGACCATAAAACTGTAATTTTCAAAGTCACACTACAGCTCGCTTTTCCTAGTCACTATCCTAAAACACGCTCTTGCATTCTCAATGCTGGCTCTGCAGTTAAATTCTACGATGCTTTTAATTCATCATCCTTTAATCCCTCTTTGTCCCCCTCAATCCAGATGCATTATTAAATGCATTCGATGATCAGTGCCTATCCATCCTTGACCAATTCGCACCGTTTAGAACTAGGAAACAAAAATCAAATAACCTCCCCTGGCTGCAGTGTCGGCGCCAGAACAAATCTGACGGCCGGGCCTACGGTTTTATTAATTATTAATTATTTGCTAAATTAACCTTCGAATGTGCGCTTAGAATCCTTACTTATGCTCTGCTCTTTCCCCCGTTGTTTTCCATTCGCGCACGCAGACGCTACAAGCAGATCGCGTGTTGTTGCAGCATCCGCCCTTTCTCTTTCTGCTGGTGTAGACTTGTTGTTTGGACCACGAGAAAGCCATTTTCCTATATCCATCGTGATTTTACAGTTAGCTAGCTAGCTCCGTCGATTTTGCCACGTTTTTAAAGTATCCTTTTCCTGTGTGTCACACGCAATTACCACCTGAATGGACAAAATCACACACTGATGCTCCGCTCCGGTGTCCTGCTAACCCCGCTCCTCCACAATCACGAAATTTAAGCATTATTTCATTGATTATTATTATTATTGATTATGTATTTAAATGTGCTATGTGCATTAATTAATTTTAATTCTACATGATGTTTAAGTACTAATTTTCACATCATCACTGGGTAATTGGCGGGGGGGGCACAACTTTCATTTGGGGGGGCGAGGCCCGGCCAATGCCCCCCCGTAGCGCCGACACTGCCTGGCTGAATGATCACACTCGTGCCCTTAGAAGACTCTGTAGAAAATCAGAACAACAATGGAAGGTCAACAAATCCGAAGTGGCACATAACACCCTTAAAATCCAAATGTCAATTTATCAGAAGGCAGCTAAGGATGCAAGATCAGCATACTTCTCTGAACTAATGTCAAGAAATAACCACAATCCTAAAGTTCTCTTCAGGGTAATTGATTCTTTTATTTATGGTCCCTCCGCTTCTCTTTTTGAACCTGATGCTGAGTTGTCCGAAAACTTCCTCACTTATTTTGTAAATAAGGTAGAGAATATTAGGTCCCAAATCCAGCCAGGCTCTTGCATTCGTTCCATTCCCCATGTTAATTCTGCCTCTTCCCCCCATTTTCAACCAACTAAAATTTCAATGTTAGAGAGTACAGTCTCCAATATGAACACCTCCTCCTGCATCCGAGACATCATTCCCACTAAGCTGTTCAATGAGGTGTTTTCAACTATCAGCCCCGTTATTCTGCAAATTCTGAATAATTCTCTGGCCTCTGGTTCTTTTCCAGACAGTTTTAAGCATGCCATTGTTCACCCATTGCTGAAGAAACCTAATTTAGATCCCCTCTCCCTAAGTAACTTCAGTACAATCTTCAAACACATACTGTTTTTAATAATTTCCGGTCTGGTTTTAGAGGACTTTATAGTACCGAGACAGCTCTAGTTAAGGTCACGAATGACGTACTGCAGACAGAGATGACTGCTCAATTTTAGTTATTTTAGAAATTACCAACCACTGTTCTGCCGACGAGATTATAGTGTATAGATTATGACTAATTGATGGCTTAATTGATTATGACAAATGACTATTGAAAATTGTTCTCTTCTCTCACGTCTTTTCTCTCTCTCTGAATGATGTCTTCTCCTTTCTCTTTTTCTGCCTGTGAATGGCGTCATGTGAGTCTCCCTCTCACATGCAGTCGGTCCTCCTCCCAGGTCTTTGTGGTGATGGTGGTCGCCACGTGGACGCTGCTTGGCATTCCCCTCATCACATTTTCTTTTTATATATATCTTACATATATGTCTTTTTTCATGGTGACGCTGGTCACGTGGCTTGGGTCCTTGGCATCATATTCTTCATCCCTTCCATTCCATTATCCAAGCTGCTTATCCTAATCAGGGTCGCGGGATGCAGAATTCCATTATAATTCTGTTTATCCTCTTTCAGTGTTGTAGTCTGTAAATTGTACAAACACAACATCCATTGCACATTGTCCATCTTGGGAGAGCGATCACTCCTCTGTTGCGCTCCCTGAGGTTTCTTCCTATTTTTTCTCCCCGTTAAAGGTTTTTTTTTTTTTTTAGGGAATTGTTCCTTATCTGATGAGAGGGTCTAAGGACAGGGTGTTGTGTTGCTGTAAAGCCCGCAAATTTGTAATTTGTGATATTGGGCTATACAAATAAAATTGACTTGACTTGACTTAAGTGCTGCCTTTAACGCAATCAAAGTAACATCCTCTTACAATGCTTAGAAACTTGGTTTGGCATTAAGGGTTCAGCTCTTAACTTATTATGCTCTTACCTCACCAACTGAACTTTTCTGTTGTTCTGGATAACTCTACCTCCTTGGTGGCTCAGTTGAGTTGTGGTGTCCCTCGAGGCTCAGTTCTTGGCCCCTTTCTGTTTTCTACATACATGCTGCCCTTTGTCCAGATCATTCAAAATCACGATGTGCTGTACCATTTTTATGCTGACGACACTCATTTATACATGCCACTAAAACCCATAGATCTTAGTGTCCTAGCAAATCTCACAACTTGCCTCTCTGACATTAAATCCTGGATGTCCAAAAATTTTCTCAAATTTAATGATGTCTGAGGTCATTCTGTTCAGTCCCAAAAATTCCATCAGCCCTTTTGTTGCTAATCTTGGTGGTCTGTCAGGTAGTTTTAAGTAGGCTGGTAGGAATCTTGGGGTAACATTCGATGCTAACCTCAGTTTTGATGATCAAATCAAACATGTCGTTCAGTCATGCTTTCTCCAGCTCAAGCTAATTTCCAAAATTAGGTCATTCTTATCCAATTGCCGATCTGCAAAAAGTTGTACATGCTTTCTATCTTTTCCCAGCTTGACTACTGCGATGCACTTCATTCTGATATCAGCAAGGGCTCCCTCCACCATCTGTAGTTGGTACAAAATGCAGTTTCTTGGCTCATTACCAGAACAAAGAGGGATGGACATATCACTCCTATGCTTTCCTCCCTACACTGGCTCCGTTATATTTCGAATTGATTTTAAAATTTTACTGCTCACTTTGAAGGCTTTAAATGGTCTTGCTCCTACATACGTTCATGATTTATTGACCTGGTATATGCCCCCTCGACCGTTAAGATCTGCAGATGGAGCCCTCCTGGTTATTCCCAGGTTTGTTACAAAAGGTGATCGGGCTTTTGCTGTTAGAGCCCCCACACTATAGAACTCTCTTCCTGTTTAACTAAGACAAACCAAGTCTCTAACTTCTTTTAAATCTATTCTTAAAACTCTTCTTTTTATGAAAGCTTTTACAAATGTTTGATATTTGTTTTTATACAAATATACAATTGTTTTTATTTACACTGTTTTTATTTTCACTCTTACTTATTTGGTCTTACTATTATTTTTGCCTTGTCTAGTTTTATTTTTTGTGAAGCACTTTGTAACATTGTTTTTTAGAAGCGCTTTATAGATAAAAGTTATCATTATTAATATAAAAATAAATTCCAGTCATTTCTCGATAATGTCTCAAGCAATGTCAAGAAAGTTGATAACCAATTTAAACCTTTGTGTGATGATCAGATCATTATTGCCGAACTCAAGGAGAGTATCAAAGGTTTTAAAGATAACTGTCCCCTTGAAAACGTTGGTCTTACCAGGGAACTCTGTAAGACCTTCAGTGAAGAGCTATATAGCTCCATTCCTTCTCTCAGTAATTAATGAATCCTTAACACACGCGCTACCGAACACATAATCCCCACCTTAAATAGAAGTAAACCTGAAATACTTAACCAGCACACAAACAGCGAGTCATAATCATTGCATCGAAGCTTAAGTTGCTAGCAAATATTGTGCATAATGTTTTGTATTAGGTCTTCATGGCTTCAGACCCTTTACCTTGAATCACATTGTGTTATCAATTTAAGACAGATGTGTGTGTGTGTGTGTGTGTGTGTGTGTTGCTGAAGTACCTTATCTAGACACCATCCAGCTGATGAACCTCTGTTGTTGTGGCCAATGGTGATTTTCCTTAGTTTTCCTAGATTTGGACCATCTATTGTAAACTTGTCCTCTGTCCCACGTTCAAAGTTGTCTATGTCACTCTCCAGCCGTCTCTCTCCTTTAATGGTATACAATAAAAACTCAACCATGGAGTTAGTAGAATCAAACACAAATCGCACTGATGATATTGTAAATATGGTCATTAGCAGCTACAGTCATAGTGCGGCATATCTTATTTTAAAAAACAAAACAAACTGTTACCTGTGTCACCATGTTCTCCGAAGACAGTAAGGAAGACATCAGCATCTGTTCCGCTGCCCTTTACATCAGCAGTGAACACACTCACTAAGTATTTATTCACTACAAAAACATAAAAGAGGATATATGAGTATCAGAAGTGTAGTCATCTTAATAATAAGCATGGCAGAAATGAAATTGGTCCTCCATACTGCAAAAGTAGCATACTACTTATATCCAAGAGTGAATGAGAGTGAGTTAATTTTTTTGACATTTTCTGCCTTGACATGCAGCAAAGGGTCCGGGTCGGATTCGAACCCAGGCCGCTGTGGTAAGGACTCAGCCTTTTGCGGTACACGCTCTACCAGGAGAGCCACAGGGGCACCCTGTGCGTTAAAATTTTGATGTATGAATAAGTTATCTAGCCCTGTGATGGCCTGGCGGCCTGTCCAGGGTGTCCCCCCACCTGCCGCCCAGTGACTGCTGAGATAGGCTCCAGCATCCCGCAACCCTGAGAGCAGGATAAGCGGTTTGGATAATGGATGGATGGATGGAATAAGTTATCTAGTTGCTAGTACTAACAAAGGTGTTGCCACCAACAGACACAGGTCTCAATTACCATTAGGCAGCTGCTTCTAATCCGCAGTAATCCCATTTCCAGGTTAAATATTCATGTGTTCAGGGTGTGTGCATGTATGTGGGAGGGAGGGAGTATCTAAAAAGGTCTTGACTGACTCATTAGACCACAAACTTAAATCACTGAAGAAATCGACACGTCTTTTTTACCTGAGCCCTTGTCCCCACCCTGCCCCTCTGCTCCGGTTCACTTCAACTACAGAGATGTCGAGTTACATGGCTGTTAGGGCGCCACAGAGATTAGTGGTACATCCACCCATCCATCCATTATCTGAACCGCTTATCCTACTCTCAGGGTCACGGGGATGCTGGAGCCTATCCCAGAAACAATTTAGTATGGCCGTTTCACCTGACCTACATGTCTTTGGACTGTGGGAGGAAACCGGAGCACCCGGAGGAAGCCCACACAGACACGGGGAGAACATGCAAACTCCACAACACAGAGGACGACCCCCAAGGTTTGACTACCCCGGGGCTCGAACCCAGGACCTTCTTGTTGTGAGGCGACCGCGCTAACCACTGCGCCACCGTGCCGAGTGGCATATTCAACTCCCATGGAATTCAAGTCAAACATGGACTTGTCATAGCAATTGTAAGATGCAACTCTGCATTGGGGAAATGTGTTAACTACATGCGACAGCTGAGTGTTTTGTGCAGAACGCTGTAAACTTTCATCATTTCATCTTATCCCTTTGAGGCATGTTGGTGTTGCATTCTGTATTTGCCACAAAGTGACCCACGTTTCAGTGCGTCCAAGGGGTTGAGGCATCCCAGCAGGTCCCTAACAAAGAGCTTGTCAGCCTCCTCCCGACTCAGCCAGTTGGTGCAGGCAAAGTAGAAAGTTAGGTGCGGCCGGTTCATGTCCGTCACCACCACCCTGTCCAGGTACCAGCGGGGATTCATCCCTGTGTTGTCATGCTCGATCCTAAAATAGGCGAAAAGTCATGGTCTGGTGTAAACAATACTGCAGTTCATCTCAAGTGATCGTGTAATATTGTGTGTTTGATTCTGAGTTCAAGTTTATTTCTGCCCTGGCTAATATTACTCAATAACCATGAAGAGAGAAGGATGCTCTTTTATTCAGATTTCAGCTTTGCAGTTCAGACATCACAAGTATGGCCCAGGCCCACAGCTACTTAGAATGAGGTCTCCACATTTTGTATGACTAGTAGCCAAAGTCCCCTCATTGGAAGATGGCATTAGTTTGCTTCCTCTCTTCCTCTTCCTCTTTTTTTTTCTTAAAAATACAATTCCAAGGCTATTTTTTGAGCTTTGGAATTATGTCAAAAATGACAAGGAAGCAATGTGTAAAAGGGTTTGTGTCGCTGATTAATTTGGCAAAATGTGTCATTCTTGATTAGGCTTAAAAATAATCTATATAGGGAGTGTCGAATTAGGAGACTGGTAAAAAAAAAATTTTTTTCCAATTGTTTTCCTCTGCTGATCTTCCTTCTGTGTAATGCATCGTTGTGTAGTATGCAGCAGGTTGTCCAGTTTGTTTTCCAACCCAGCTTATACTCAATAGCGCTTCACTCAAACGCAATCCTTCAGCTCACTCTCACCCCCCCCCCCCTTTTTCTCCGCAATTGTATCCGGCCAACTGTATCCCGGTCTCTGCTCCACCCCCTCTGCCGATCCGGGGAGGGCTGCAGCATGTCTCCTCTGATACATGTGGAGTCGCCACATCTTTTCACCTGACAGTGAGGAGTTTCACCAGGGGGGCGTAGTGCGTGGGACGATCACGCTATTCCTCCCAGCCCCCCCCCTCCAATCAGGCACCCAGACCGACCAGAGGAGGCGCTAGTGCAGCGAACAGGACACATACCCACATCCGACGTCCGACCAAGTCAGAGGTAACATGGGGCTTCGAACTGGCGATCCCCATGTTGGTAGGCAATGGAATAGCCTGCTACGCTACCCAGACGCCCATCACTCTCACTTTTTATGTCAGACTGACATGCAGATCTGACTTCTCTATAAACAGCAGCACAATGCTAATACCCAGGAACAGATAAGGCTTACTTCTCTCGCATTACTTGATGAAAGTCCTCAATGGCCAGCACAGATGGACAATAAGTCAGGCAGCTAGTATCTGACTCCATCTGTAAGCCAATATTAGCCAATAGTATACATCAAACTGTAAAGAATACAGAAACTGACAATGTCCTTTGAGCCATAGAATCGTTTGTATCTGCAGCAAAGGTATTTAAAGGAGCATAAGAGCCACAAAATTGAGAAAATTAATAAAATGTCTACTGAAAGTGACTGTTTCTGAAATATAGAGGACAAAAAGACTCTGGAAGGGGCGTCCGGGTGGCATGGCGGTCTATTCCGTTGCCTGCCAACACGGGGATCACCAGTTCGAATCCCCATGTTACCTCCGGTATGGTTGGGCGTCTCTACAGACAAAACTGGCCATGTCTGCAGATGTGGGTATGTGTCCTGGTCGAGGCACTAGCGCCTCCTCTGGTCGGTCGGGGCACCTGTTCGGAGGGGAGGGGGAACTGGGGGGAATAGCGTGATCCTCCCACGTGCTACTTCCCCTTGCCAAAACTCCTCACTGTCAGGGGAAAGAAAGCGGCTGGCGACTCCACATGTATCGGAGGAGGCATGTGGTAGTCTGCAGCCCTCCCCGGATCAGCAGAGGGGGTGGAGCAGTGACCGGGACAGCTCGGAAGAGTGCGGCAATTAGCCGGATACAACTCGGGGGAAAGGGGGGGGAGACTCTGGAAGACACTGCTCTCATCACAAAGTACCTCAGCTTCTTCAGGGGTCCCACATTTTGTGTTTTGATACGGAAAACGTCGGTCTTATTCTTCTCAAATGCTGTTAGACTTCTAAAAATTTGAGAAGAGAAAGGCAAATGTAAGAGCTAAGAAACAATTGTGCGTGGGGGGTGGGGGGGACATGCTTCACAGATGAGAGACAGAAACAGAGAGAGCTCCTAACTAAAAGTGAGAGAGACTGCAGTATGAAGTAAAAAGATCCAGTGCATGACAGACCACAAACAGAACAGATATGCTAGAGCAGTAAATTACATCTTCTGACTGATCTGGTTTAGGACACCCTGGTGGTCTCACGGCAGTGGTATAATTGGATACCAGGGCCCTACTAGGCCTTTGCCGCTTCAATACTCCTTCCTTCCTCCTCCACCCCCTTCTGATATTCATCTACCACTCGCCACGATGAGTTGGATCTGTGCAGATGACAGACTTTGTCTGCCAACCATGGTGAATCAGACACCTTTTGTTTCAACAATAGAGAGCGCCGGCCTTTGTCCCTGACCCGCATCTACTTCCATGCTCCCCTGCCTGCCATTTTGGCCAATATTCAATCCAGTGACAACGCCAAAAAAATACGCATAATTAAAGTGCAAGGTGCATCAATAAAAAATTGCCAAGATTGAAATACCATCCAACACACATATATCCATGCCTGCACTTTCTGTCTGCATGTAAAAAGAACCTGTAAGGGAAGGGTGAGGAGCCAGTGGTCAAAAGCAAACCTCCATGCAAGCTTTGAAATTCATGTAATCTGAATATCTGTTGATTACACTGGAATTCCAAAGAGTTGCATTTTTTATCTGCCCTGATTTCTCAATCTGGCAAATATGCTGGGAGCCATAGCAATCATCACTTACCTATATCATGTTGTAAAGCTGTCAGTGACCATTACACAATACAGGCAGGACCTGATATATATCTGAGTAAGGTGAAACTCCTTTTCACTGCCATTGTTACCATCAACATGTAACATTGTATTTTAAAGGATGCCTTAGATATCTATCACACACCGTACAGATGACATGTTGATGCTGTTTGAGGGGTTGGATAATGCCACACCACGGTATGCTTGACTTGGTCTAACCCGGGTCACAATACATGAGTAAACCCTATACAATGTACAGGAAACCTTATCTGCCAATCATGTGTGCAAAGATAAGAGGAGCCTGTCACTTACTCCCCTGAGGGTCATTTGATCATCAGCAGAAGAAATGACATCGTGGTCTTCTTCCATTTGCCTTTGAATGGAAAGGAAGACCGGCCATGCCACATAGTTCCTCCTTACTCCAGATATTCTGTGTCCATTGCTTTTTATGTTACTGTATGGAGAACACATTCCTGCATATCTCGAGTACAGGGATGTTGTTCTTTATTATTTATCTGAAAATATTTGTCTTGTTCAAGGTCCGGACCAAATATATTGCGGGAAATAGTAGGAAATAATTTGCTTAACTGGTTGATTACCAGCTGCATAACTGAGTACAGTAATCCAATGAGCAGGCTCTTTTTAGGCCTACTGTATTTTTTGCAGGAATGCTCCTTTGTACAGTGCCATATGCATGATAAAACCCAACACGAGGACAGGATCATAACCATCCCTTCGTAAATTGATGGGAAAATACCTCTTTTCTGTGCTGAAGGATCAGAGAAGAATAGAAAAATTCAACAGTTAATAGCTGACACGGAGATACAACTTTCACCAGCTGACAACCTGCTGTTCTTTCAAAACATACCAAAAACATCAAAGAAGGTTGAATCAGTTCATCTGGATATGTTTATTGACAGATGTCACTTAGATGAGTGCTGAAATGTATCTGTCAATAAACATTGTATCCAGATGTCACTTAGATGAGTGATGAAGATGAAATGTATCTGTCAATAAACACTGTATCCAGATAAACTGATTCAACCTTCTTTGATTTTCTTACCTGGATTATTGCGCATGCATAAAGACATACCAAACATGCAATATAATATTGAATCTAAACGTACAGCAATGCAATGCTACTTCTTCCAATGAATAAATCAGTCTTTACAGTAATTAAACTCTATTTACTTCCTTCTTTAACAGAGTGATTAATCTAATCCTGGCTCCTTTACAGACAGGGCCTCAGTTTGATGAGTGAAGATCTATAATGACCACATGTCCACAAAGTTACTGAAGAAAATTTTGACATTAAGCAAAGGTAAACGTTTGAACTCACTTGCTTGCCAAGTGCACTTTTGGAGTGGCACCAAAATCTCCGAAAAGGGTAACGAACACATTGGCATCTGTACCCGCTCCTTTGATGTTGCCAGTGACAGTTACAACTTCATACACTAAGAGAGAAAAACAGTCGTAGAGAATGAGAGAAAATTAAAATGAGCTCTGAATCGTGTTCTCAGCTCACTTGGAAGCACTTCGACACTTTAATCAGAAGATTGGTTTTCTTCAGCATGTTAAAGGTGATGGAGCACATTGACGGCTAAGCCCCACTGAATGCAATGTATATCCCTGGACTGGCATCCAGCCTGCCAAACTGGTCCTTTGTTGTCATGATCGGCCTGGTGGAAAGTAGGAAACGAAATTCAATAAGATCCCAGAGGAGTGACCGCAAGAACAAACCGAATCTTGTTTGTCCAATTAAATGGCTGATGAACAGCAACTTCATTTGCATAAAGTTAACCAGACTTCAACTTTTGTCCCACCCTTTTGTACCACAAGCTTGGTTCACATCACAAAACACCCCATCGCCCCTTGCACATCAAACATCCATGTCTAATATAAAGTCAGTGGAGGCGAAACAGTTGTGTCGTCAATCATTCCAGCTCGGCCATTATTTGCTTCTCTGTTGATGCCGTTTCTGTAAAACCCTACCTGGAATGAAACTGCATGGGCAATACCAAGTGATTAAATATGAGGGAGAGATTGAGAGATAATAGTGGCTGAGGTGCAGATTTTTTTTTTATCAATTTCCTTACCAGTAAGGATTATGATGTTAATTTGAAGAAAAAATAGCAAAATCTTCATTGTTTTACAGCAGCATATATTTTTGGATGCCCTCACTCACAAATATTTTTGGAGAGGTCGCAACTCCCCAGAATCTAATCAGATGGTACAGCTAAATATGAGACTAACTGTCATTTAGAGGTTCAAGAGTTGCTATGGGTCAAAAACCTCCTACTTATAGTGTGTCTGTAGAAATTACTGAGTCAAAATATGTGAATAAAGTGAATAAATGGAAAATGCTTTTCCTAAAAGCCTGAGCTTCTTCAAGACAGTATTTGAGAAACTTGATGCCAAATAGCAAAGCCTGCACTCCGTTAAAATATAGTGAGCAATGACCTGAGGGCCCCTGTAGAGGGATTTAAATTTATGAGGTTTATAGGAAGTTAAGATCCTATCATAGTGCACTGCCCTGAATGCCAACAAAGAATACTCTGGAGACATCTAAATTTTTGCTTTACAATGTCGAAAATCCCACAGGAATCTAGAAGATTTCACACAGGATTTTAACCCACATCTGCTGCCAATACAATATTAAATCTTATTTATGGCATTCTTCATGCTGTCATATTTAAACCAGTTCCGGATTTCTGAAGATGTATATCATATACATTAATGTGAGTGAAGATGATTTTCTATGAAAATCTTAAATTTGCAGGATTATGCTGCTAGGATTCGAAGGACTCCAGGTTTAGTTTTTAAGGAGGAGCTGGATAACTTCATGCTTAAAACTGGAGCGTGAAGATGCCCTCAAACAGAAAATCTCTTGATAATTTACCAGAGAACACCACAAGGACTAACTGCATCAAACACCCCAATCAGACACAGGACTTTGCAGACTAAGACATTGTGGGGGACATGAAAATGACCTCCTGCGAGACACAGAGTCAGTCAGGTCTGAAACAAAGTGAGTTCAAAATTTCTACAGTCAGTCAAAATTAAAGTACTTCAATTACATTTAAGAATAGAGATTCAAACCAACTTAAGCAGGTTTCAGTATTCATGAATAATTTCACTTTTTTAGATCTACTGACATCATAGCACACAAACAAATTATGAAAGTGTCTTCATAAGGTACACTCAGTGTTTGAATTAATTGGCTGTCAGTCACAGACAGCCACATTTGAACTGGATCCCAATTGTAATTATATTGTCCACTGATAGAGGGCGCTCTCTCGAAACACCAGGGGCCTGTAGTCAAGAAACGGCTTGCACATGGTCTCGTCTTGGTCTTACGCAACGACACGTGACGAGGAGAGACATGAGCGGCAAAAAAAATAAAATAAAATAAAACTTGACCTAGAGAACCGTGTCTTCCAGAATATATATTTTTACGAAATTCAAAGGCAGTCTTATGTGTTTAGTGTGCCTGGAAACAAAATCAGCCATGAAGGATTTCAACTTGAGTCGCCACTACAATATGGCGAACACCGGAGGCGCCAGAGCCGCTCCCATCGCTGACATTAATGAAAAGCAGAGCCTCTTTACCAAAGCCACGTCCACACAGGAGTCCCCTCTCAAGGCGTCTTATGCTGTTTCCCTTGAGCTTGCTAAAGCAAAGAAGCCCTTGTCAGATGGCGAAACAGTGAAGCTATGCAGTGGAGATGGCTAAAGCTTTTGGAGATGATAACATGGCTAAGAACGTTGAAACGGGTCTCTCTGTCCCGTCGCACAGTGACGCGAAGAATTTTTGACATTCAAAATCATGTCGAGGGAAAAGCTAAAGCAAGCCATCCATGTATGCAAGTACTTCTCCTTAGCGTTGGATGAGAGTACAGATGTGATGGATGTTAGCCAGCATGACGTGCACGATGAGTGATTGGAATTGGTGTCTTGGCATAACCAAGGGCAAGGATGTCTTCAACGCCGTTGAAAGTGTTGTTAGTGAGCATGGGGCTTGGACAAGTGCAAGGAAGAGGCACTGGATTCGCCGGGCTCCTCCCCCAGAGTGGCATTGGCTGTCCAATATTGCACTGCATCATGCATCAGGTGGGTAACGTTATTGCTAGCTAACTATTAATATATGGTTATGAATGTGGGTTTTCTTTGTTAGAATTTTTGTCATAGGCTAAATCCTATTTCATTTCTGTGCCGAGACACTGAACTTCAGACATGTCATGGATTTAGTTACCAATGTTATCAATCTCACTCGATGGGGAACAGGTCTCTCAGTCATAGGAAGTGTAGGTTTCCAAAGAAGGAAGCCTTTAGCTTGACGCTCCAACGACTGCCCTCGTCCGTATCCACATCAGAAACAAACAAAAAACTATATATCCACAGGACCACTCTGTAAAGGTTAACTGTTTAGTTCGACACAAGATATACTATTTGGTACAGAACGATTGTCGATTAGAAAAGAGAAAAGGTTAATAAGAACAGGAGTCCGAGAGTTCAAAAAAACTGGCTCCACTCTCTCCTTGCCTAACTCCACCCGCCCCTTCTCCAACTCTCGCGAGAGTATCATAAGAATTAAAGGCGTATGCGGTTACTAGGAAGCAACAGTTATAGTCACCTATCCCCAAATATTACAAACGTAACATAAATTAGATCTTATGTACTTTAAATTATTCACACACCTTTTGAGTACAATGAATCAAACAATTAACCTATTGCATTACTGTAAATATGAACTAGAAATCATTGCATGCTAATTAGTCAAATATTTACATTTTATATTTTGTCTATAAACTGTATTTAGGCTCCTACAGGAAGTTTGTAGCCTTTTTGGATGAAGTGAGTGCCGCTTATGGGGATTTACAGATGCACACTGAGATCAGATGGATGAGCTGTGGGAAGTGTTTGAAGAGGGTTTTTTTGCTCTGCGTACTGAAATCCCAGTGTTCTCGGAGGACAGTATTCGATGTGATACAAGGGCTTACTGCAGTAAACTCAGGGATACAGATTTTCTCTGGCCTTTCTTGCGGATATTACCTCGAATCTTAATCACCTTAATATACAGATGCAGGGAAGAGGCCCAACTGTGTGGGATCTCTACGTACCCATGAACGCATTTAAGCCTAAATTAGCCCTGTTCAAAGAAGGCTTTTCATCCGACCATCCAAATTTGTCCCCAAATGTGATAAAACGTTTCTCAAGTACAGAGCAGGCATAGAAACACTGCAGCAGCTGTTCAAGGAACACTTTCAAGATTTCCACGCCATGAAGCCAATAAATTGCATTATTCACTTGATCCCCCTCTCTGCTGCGGTCAGTGAGCAAGCCCTAGAGTTGCAGCTTGAACTTTGTGAACTGCAGTCAGGCCCCTTTTTTCAAGCAAAGCACAATGAGAGAAGAATTTCATTTTGGAGACTACTATCCAAGTCCCGCTTTCCACTCCTCAGCGATTTTGCACTCTCAATGGCCAGCATGTTTTGGAGTATTTATCTGTGAGAGCAGCTTCTCAACAATGAAGCACATCAAGATAAAAGAGAGAAACAGGCGGACAGATGAAACTCTGTTCCTCCAGCTCATGCAGATCGGAGGCACAAACGTTGACCTTGACATTTAGCATATTGTACGCCAGCAGGAGGGGCCACAAGTAACTCATTATGAGAGAACTTTATACTGATCCACTTGTGGGTGAGTTTCAATGGCTTCATCAGTGTAGTGAATGTGTGTGTGAATGTGAGGCATACAGTGTAAAAAGGTGCTTTGAGTGGTCGGTAGACTAGAAAAGTGTTATGTAAAATGCAGTCCATTTACCATTTTACCATTTTGAGCTAAATGTATGTTTATCTGAAACATGTCATGGAATGGGAGGTCAGAGTACAAATGCACTACAAACATGAATATTAGTTGTTGCACTTAGTATGAATGTTAACTTTTGTACCATTATTGAATGATGATTTTTGAGACCCCATTGCACTGAAATAATGGTATATCACACAGGAATTTGGACTTGTTGTTTCTGTGTTAAGCTGGTTAAATAGAAATGTTGGAATATTAAACTTTGATTACCGGTATATTTTTTACTCTCTTCATTAAATTAGTAGCTATAGGGATGGGGTTACAGTATCCCACTGGTGGAAGTGCATGGTCATAATCTGGCCCTCTGGTAGTGAGGATACCATTTTTGTGGCCCTCTTTATCATTAAAGTTGCCCAGCCCTGATCTGGACACCTTTATTGAGAGAAACGTTTCTCTCAATAAACGTGTCCAGATGAACTGATTCAACTTTCTGTGATTTTCTTATTGAGCATGCATAAAGACAGTTGACTATAAGGTTGCAGAACAGGCAAACATTTTACACATATTTTACATAATTGAAATCTTTAACATTTAGTCTGACTTTAATGATAACAAACATAAACATAGGGCGCAAACTGATTGCATCATGAAGTAACACAAACTGGATTTATAAAAGAGGCCACAGGGATTTGTGGTTGATTGTTAAGTGTTGCATAGGGCTCATGGTGACAGCCAAGCAAGGCAGTAATGGGACCACAGTTATCTCTCTACCGCCACCATTATTACACTTACACAAGGTCGAATATCTCCATTATAGCGGTAATCTTTTATGTCTACTGTGAAGAATTACCCCAAATGTACTTGTGATTTATGAGTACTTATACTTCGAAGAAACCTTGAATATCACTTTTGCTTACTCTTGAGTATTTATTCCTAAATTAACTTCCTCGAGTGTTATTTTTTTTAACACAAGTAGTTAACATAATGAGTTTTGGTATTTAGTGTAAACATCCATTTGAGTATTATAACTGGTGGTTAATATTTCTTGTAATGGGCAGAAAATTCAGAAAAAAATCCGCTTACAGTGTGGGAAGATGGCGGAGTGAACTTACGTTTGTGGCGGCCTCAGCCAGTACCATCCATGCAGTGTCTTTGTCTACGTCGGCATCTAAATTTGTGTTTTCGTTTGATGGCTGGGAGAGCTGGCGCTGGATCAGCTGGGAGAGCTTGGTCTGCCACATCCTGTGGGCCCAGGGACCACAGCCCTGCCCGGAGCTGCACCTGAGCAGGAAACACCGAGGGCAGTCTGACAGGACGCGGAAGCGGGGCAGGCTAAGCTAACTGCTAGCCCATGCAGATTGGCAGTTCCAATAACACAGAGGGCAGTCTGGCGGTGGCCTCACCTAGCGTTGACTGTGTTTTTGGTGTCATCGTGTGGAGTGTTGGGAGGTGTGTCGAAGGTGTCTGGCAGGAAGAGCTGGGGTTGGATCAGCTAGGGGAGCCTGGTCTGCTGCTGCCTGGAGCTGCGCCCGAGGAGGAAACACCGAATGCGGTCTGACAGGACGTGGAAGTGGGGCAGGCTAAGCTAACTACTAGCCCATGAAGACCGGCAATTCCAACAGTCATCCTGGTATTCGCTCTCTTGGACAGTGAATTTGTTTTTTTTATATGTTGGATATATGTTTTTGTAGTTTTTTGTATTTGGATTTATGTGTTCTTGTAGTTTTTTGTAGTTTGGATATATGTGTTCTTGTGGTGTGGATGCGTTTTTGTCTTTGTGTTGCACTGCTGTGGACTGGGGTAAATTATATTTCATTTCATTTCATGTGCACCAGTGGTTGGAATGAAATGACAAATAAATGTTCCTGACGTTCCTGAAAATGCAACATCCACAAACTCTTAGGTTGATAGTGGCCCATAGAATTAGTGGGCCACTGATTTATCAATGGAAAGCCTAATCCTAAACAGATAATGCATTATTTAAGTTTAGAGAGAATATTAGAAAACTCATACAAAACCTTAGGAGTTATTAGTTGTAGCTAACGTGCTTTACATGACCACTTTAAGTAAGCCACCCATCAATCTGACTAATTTCTCTGAACCAGAAGGCTTACTTTGTGTTGTATTTCAACCAAGATGTATCTCCATATATCTTCTTCTTCTTTCGGCTTATTCCCTGTTTCTCAGAGGTCGCCATAGAGGGTTTTATAATTTCCATCGTTACCCTGTGAGGGCACAGCACCAATGGCAACCAGGGTCTTGACCGATGCAGTATGGTCTTGTCAATCTGCATAATGATTTGGCAGAATTTCATGTCGGATGCCCTTCCTGACACAACCACTAACCCTATGGACAGGGGCACAGGTAAAGCGCTGGATGCCATCCCAGTATTCATGGACTTGTGCCCATGCCTCTGCTAAATATCTCTAAATGATATATTATATATTTATTTATATTTCAACTATCTTTCCAGCTTCAATTTAAAGCCACACAGCTAAACCTTCAGCGGTTGCTTACTTGACTACTTCCTATAGCCTGTGAGTCAATACCTTGGTTTTTACAGTGGTAATAGTATAGCACTATTGTGTTACTGTAAGTGAACCCAACACATAAAAAGGGCTATACGTTAATGCCGTTACGTATGGGGTTATCTGACATCTACACCATGGTGCTACTGGAGCTGCGCCTGAGGAGGAAACACTGAATGCGGTCTGACAGGACGCGTAAGGGGCAGGCTAAGCTAACCGCTAGGCCATGCAGACCGGCAGTTCTGACAGTCATCCTGGCATTCGCTCTCTTGGACAGTGATTATATATATATATATATATATATATATATATATATATATATATATATATATATATATATATATATATACACTCACTGGCCACTTTATTAGGTACACCTTGCTAGTACCGGGTTGGACCCCCTTTTGCCTTCAGAACTGCCTTAATCCTTCGTGGCATAGATTCAACAAGGTACTGGAAACATTCCTCAGAGAGTTTGGTCCATATTGACATGATAGCATCACGCAGTTGCTGCAGATTTGTCGGCTGCACATCCACCACATCCCAAAGGTGCTCTATTGGATTGAGATCTGGTAACTGTGGAGGCCATTTGAGTACAGTGAACTCATTGTCATGTTCAAGAAACCAGTCTGAGATGATTCGAGCTTTATGACATGGCGCGTTATCCTGCTGGAAGTAGCCATCAGAAGATGGGAACACTGTGGTCATAAAGGGATGGACATGGTCAGCAACAATACTCAGGTAGGCTGTGGCATTGACACGATGCTCAATTGGTACTAAGGGGCCCAAAGTGTGCCAAGAAAATATCCCCCACACCATTACACCACCACCACCAGCCTGAACCGTTGAAACATGGCAGGATGGATCCATGCTTTCATGTTGTTGACGCCAAATTCTGACCCTACCATCCGAATGTCGCAGCAGAAATCGAGACTCATCAGACCAGGCAACGTTTTTCCAATCTTCTATTGTCCAATTTTGGTGAGCCTGTGCGAATTGTAGCCTCAGTTTCCTGTTCTTAGCTGACAGGAGTGGCACCCGGTGTGGTCTTCTGCTGCTGTAGCCCATCTGCCTCAAGGTTCGACGTGTTGTGCGTTCAGAGATGCTCTTCTGCATACCTCGGTTGTAATGAGTGGTTATTTGAGTTACTGTTGCCTTTCTATCAGCTCGAACCAGTCTGGCCATTCTCCTCTGACCTCTGGCATCAACAAGGCATTTTCGCCCACAGAACTGCCACTCACTGGATATTTTCTCTTTTTCAGACCATTCTCTGTAAACCCTAGAGATGGTTGAGCGTGAAAATCCCAGTAGATCAGCAGTTTCTGAAATACTCAGACCAGCCCGTCTGGCACCAACAACCATGCCACGTTCAAAGTCACTTAAATCACCTTTCGTCCCCATTCTGATGCTCGGTTTGAACTGCAGCAGATCGTCTTGACCATGTCTACATGCCTAAATGTATTGAGTTGCTGCCATGTGATTGGCTGATTAGAAATTTGCGTTAACGAGCAGTTGGACAGGTGTGCCTAATAAAGTGGCCAGTGAGTGTATATGTGTGTGTGTGTGTGTTGATATATATGCTGATATATGTGTTTTTGTAGTTTTTTGTAGTGTGGATATATGTGCTCTTGTAGTTTGGATGTGTTTTTGTCTTTGTGTTGCACTGCTGTGGACTGGGGTAAATTATATTTCATTTCATTTCATGCGCGCAGGTGCCCAGAATGAAATGACAAATAAATGTTCCTGATGTTCCTGAAAATGCACCATCCACAAACTTTTAGGTTGATAGTGGCCCATAGAATTAGTGGGCCACTGATTTATCAATGAAAAGCCTAATCCCAAACAAATAATGCATTTGACTTTGGAGAGACTATTAGAAAACTCATACAAAACCTTAGGGATTATTAGTTGTAGCTAATGTGCTGTACATGACCACTTTAAGTAAGCCACTCATCAATCTGATTAATTTCTCTGAACCGGAACGCTTACTTTGTGTTGTATTTCAGCCGAGATGTATCTCCATATATCTTCTTCTTTCTTCTTCTTTCGGCTTATTCCCTGTTTCTCAGAGGTTGCCACAGCAGATTTTACAGTTTCCATCGGTACCCTGTGAGGGCACATCACCAATGGCAACCTGGGCCTTGACCGGTGCAGTATGGTCTTGTCAATCCGTGTAATGATTTGGCATAATTTTATGTCGGATGCCCTTCCTGACACAACCACTAACCCTATGGATGGGGGCACAGGTAAAGCGCTGGATGTCATCCTAATATTCATGGACTTGCGCACTTGCCTATCACTAAATATCTCCGTATAATATATATTTATATATATTTATTTATATTTCAACAATCTCTCCATCTTCAACTTAAAGCCACACAGCTAAACCTTCAGCAGTTGCTTACTTGACTACTTCCTATAGCCTGGGAGTCAATGCCTTGGCTTTTACTACAGTGGTAATAGTATAGCACTATTGTGTTACTGCAAGTGAGCTTAACGCCTACAAGGGGCTATACGTTAATGACCTTACGTATAGGGTAATGTAGCGTCTAGAACATGATGCACATTGCATGAAAAAGAAAGGTGACATTGTACTTGCCAGTGAGTCATTACTCAATAGTCAACCTTCCTCAGAGATACACAATATGGTGCCAAGGGGATTCTGATGTGCAACAACACAGTTAGACTGTCTGCTAATGGCCAAAAGACATTGTTTCATGTTTTTAGAGAAGATAATCTGATAGGCTTGCTACTCCAGTGTGACAGGGTATTGTAGTATTCAGGTTTAACGCCAAGCAGAGAGGAGTTCATGGAGGGCTAGGAGAGCTCATATGAGCCATGGTCATCATAAGTTCATCAAGGGAAACTTGATTACTCTGTGTGTGTGTGTGTGTGTGTGTGTGTGTGTGTGTGTGTGTGTGTGTGTGTGTGTGTGTGTGTGTGTGTGTGTGTGTATGTGTGTGTGTGTGTGTGTGTGTGTGTGTGTGTAGAGTGGAGAGAGGCTGTGCATAATCAGGTTAATAGGGAGAGAAAATGGAAGTCTGTGTGAGATTGATAGGGACAATCGAGGAAGTAAAGAAAGCAGAGAGCGAGAAACTGGGGCACATCTTGCTGCCTAGAAGTCCAATCTATGGCTATGCAATTCTACCCTCTCTCTCTCTCTCTCTCTCTCTCTCTCTCTCTCTCTCTCTCTCTCTCTCTCTCTCTCTCTCTCTCTCTCTCTCTCTCTCTCTCTCTCTCTCTCTCTCTCACACACACACACTCTCTCACACTCTCTCTCCTCTCTTCCTTTTTATTACTCTCTTTTTTTCTCCCACTCTTTTTATCTAATTTGACAACTTAGTAATCAGTTTTAAACAGCGTCTTAACTGGACATTAAAGCATGCATAAATTAATATGTAAACATAACAATTATTTGGAAAAAGAATCATTGCATACTATAAAAGGTTAAATTATTTGTAGTGCTTTTGTACAAGACCTCTTGCACTGTGCACAACACGTGCATACAGAGACACACACAGTGACAGTGATTACACTGTCTTGCTGCTTGCCACTGCGTCAAGCAGGTGATGCAGAAATGCAGACAGCATACAAGACAGTGTCATTCAGTGACTGGTTACTGACTCCAGTATGAGTCTGTGTGTAGTCTCCTATTATCTTTGGCTGGGTGGCATCAGCTCCTCAGCATCACCACCAAAGCACAAATGGCTGCTATTTAGTCATGTTTTTGTCTGCCTTGGCATGTCCCAAGTTTTTTTCCCGCAGGCTCCATATATTGGTTTCAGTGGTCTGGTGCTCCTCCCCACTCCCTCATAAGTCCTGAATGTTTTACTCTGGAAGAATTCCATTACACAGTAGATATAAAGAGCTCCGTTGTTGGATGGGCACAATAAGACATAGATGGATATTATAGAGCTTGTGTGATATACCCTGCTAGATGGCAGAAAGAGACAGGCCATGCAGGACGCAGTGAAGACGCTATTGTTCCACGGGTTAGCTTCTCTGACTGGCCGAAGTCCTTCACACTGATATTTGAAATTCCTCTGGTGTCGTCCAGAATGGATATGTGTATGTGTGTGTGTGTGTGTGTGTGTGTGTGTGTGTGTGTGTGTGTGTGTGTGTGTGTGTGTGTGTGTGTGTGTGTGTGGTTTCTATTTTCAACATGTATGTTAAACAGAAGTACGGCTGGTGGGTCTGAATAAAGGGAATTGTTCACAGTGCGATAAAATAGTTTGTTCATATTATTTTTTTATTGCTTGGTTGCATCCTAAATTTAAAAAAAAAAGAATTCTCCTCGATGCTTGTGCTTACAAATTTACTTACTATTCCTAAAGAGCAGTGAGAGTAGGCATCAGGGTCACTAATCAGAGGAAACACACATGCACATATACAGAAAACTTACAGGCAGAGAAATCAGACTGAGGACCATGGCAATAGGGAGAGACAGAAAGGACAGGGAGGGATGATAAAGGGCAATTTGAGAAAACTGCATCAGACAGTCTTGAGGACATAATTAATGGGAACAGACCTATTAAAGGCTGATTAACGGGAAAGCGAGAGTCCTGATAAAATCAGATGGGCACTGACCTGGTAAAACTGAGCCTTGATAAACTCCTTGGTCTGATGGGGAGCTCTGGAGACCTGCATCAATAAGCTAAGGAGCCTGGAGCACTAAGCAGCTTGCCTGCCACGCAGCTCATCTAGCCTAGCCAGAGAAGCAACTGACCCCAGACACCTATCCCCCCTCTTCTAAACGATAATACTCGCCATCGCTTAGCCAATCTGCATAATTACCAGGAACCAAAATGGCCCTAATTAAACTAAACTAGACTAATTATTCTGTTATTGCTTTTATTTATTTTTTTGGGGGGGGGGGTGGGGGTTCCCCCCTTTTTTCCCCAATTGTATCTGGCCAGTTATCCCACTCTTCTGAGCAGTCCCGGTCGCTGCTCCACCCCCTCTGTCGATCCGGGGAGGGCTGCAGACTACCACATGCTTCCTCCGACACATGTGGCGTCGCCAGCCGCTTCTTTTCACCTGACAGTGAGGAGTGAGGACATAGCATGTGGGAGGATCACACTATCCCCCCCAGTCCCCCCCCCCACAAACAGAGGAGGCGCTAGTGCAGTGACCAGGACACATATCCACATCCGGCTTCCCACCCGCATACACGGCCAGTTGTGTCTAGGGATGCCCGACCAAACCAGAACCGGGATCCCCATGTTGGTAGGCAACAGAATAGACTGCTACGCTACCCGGACGCCGTGTTGCTTTTATTTATTTTTTGTTGTAATGATGACAGGAAAATTGGTATCGACATTGGAGTGATTAGGACCAAAATAGTTTCACAGGATGCATGGACCACTTGGTTACACGTTACGAAACTTTTTTTTTTCTGAGAATGTGAGAATGTGTATCAAATGGAAAATGAAAGGAAAAAGCTTAACTTCTGGTCTGTGTATGTGGTCCAGAGCAGAAGTCACTCCTTTCAAAAAATCTGAGCGTTTATTTGACTCATACACCTGCCTCACACTTTATCCACTGTTTACTGGACATGGTAACTGTCAGATAATGTGTAGATTAAATGCCTAATGCTTGAGACATGCGTTCTGGAAAAATACATTATATCACCAAAAAGCAATGGAATAAATCTCTACTATTTGATTCTATTCGATTCCATTCGATTGTGTCCTTGTCTAGTCTAATCTAGTCTAGTCTAGCAGATATTTTCCAGGACCAAGACTTATCAATGACATTTTCCAGGACATTTGGTCGATTTTATAATTTTTCGGGTATTTCCCAAGGTTTTCCAGGACATGTAAGAACCTTGTCTATTCTATTCTATTTTATTCTATTCTATTCTGGTTTAGTATACTTAAATTCAGTCTAGTCTAGTCTATCCGGTCTAGTCTAACCTAGTCTTGTCTAGTCTAGCCTTGTGTATACTAGTCTGGTCTAAATTATTCTAGTCTAGTTATATCTAGTCTTACCTAGGCTAGTCTCATGTATTCTAGCTTAGTAAAGGTTATTCTAGTCAAGTATAGTCTGGTGCAGTCTATTCTAGTCTAGTCTAGGTAAGTCGGTTCTAATGGAATTTATTCCAAGCCAACACTTCTGGCTCCAAGCCCTGCCCCTGACCCCTGGGTGCTCCCAGCCTCTATGCTCTGGTCCCTGGGACTGCACCCAGCACCTGTTGGCCCGAGTCTGTGTTAGACTTCATTCATGTGTAACCTAACTGAGCTTTCACTTGCAGACAATCACGGAGGGATTCCCCAGGTATACCACCAGGAGTTTCTGCTTAGTGTCAAGAAGGGCTAAATAACCCGTTTTCTTGCTGTAATCTGATACTCGTTTGTATACGTGTCATATAGACAATACTCACCTATGGTACAAAATATGATGCTTCTCTGATGTGCTCTTGTGCTCTGTATTATACTGACAGGGTCCTACCTTTCTTTTTGTAGTACTCATCTTCATATTCATCAGATGACTCTGTATGGTAGTTCAACAACTCGTTTTGGTACAGCTCTGCATAGTCCACCTGTTTGCTTTTGGATTTCTTGCCCTTTTTCTTTTTGTCATCATCGCTGTCGGCTGATCCCTTCTTTGGCTTTTTCTTTTTCTTTTTCTTGGAGTCCCCTTCCTCCTCTTGCTCCTCCATTATGGGTTCCTCCTCCTCATCTTGAGACTTTTTCTTCTTCTTCCCTCCGTCTTTGGATTTTTTATCCTTGGACTCCATCTCCTCCTCTTCTTCTTGGTCCTCTGAGATGGATTTCTTTTTCTTTTTCTTTTTCTTGTCCTCCTTTGCTCCCTCAGTCACTTCTCCTTCCTCTGTGAGCTTCTCTGATTTCTGCCTTTTCTTGGAGTTGGTGGCAATGTCATTGTTGTTCTCCTCATTCCGTTTATCCCCACTTTCAATCAGGACACCAAAAGCATCTGCGTCATCAGATTCCTTTTTTGTTTTTTTCTCCTTTACCTTTTCACCCACCTTTTTCTTCTTCTGTTTCTCATGGAGTTCCTGGTCCTCAGAGGTCCGTGCGGTCTTGTGTTTCTTCTGAGTCTTTACTCGGTCTGCGGCGTCACTGTTTGCAAGAGACTTGCTCTTCCTTTTCGACTTTGGCTCCGTTTCCTCAACTTCGTCATCAACTTCTTTGGTTTCCTCCGAACCTGTGGATTTTTTCTGTTTTAAAAACATCTTTTATTCATCCACTTCACTGGCCTTTAGTTTCGTAAGTGCTGCCTTGAGTTTCTAAAGGTGTAAGACAATTCATCTGACCCTTGGCTGAGAGGAGTTTCACGGGCCCTGGGGTTTACACTGGGCTGCGTGGGGTATGTGAGTTCAGGCACCGGCTTAGGCCACAGGGAGCTGTGGCTGGCTGCCTGGGGCTCTAATACCTGGGCAGTATGGCCATACAACCAACACACTCTGCTCATGAAAAATTACTGTCATCTCAGCACTCACGTGACCCAAGGGAGAAAGCCCTGTGAAAAAGGAGACTTGCAGAGAGAACTTATCCTCTCTGCCACTGCACTCTCCATTATTCATGGTGTCAGGATCGCTTTACGGGCCGGGGTCGTCTCACTTCTACCTGAACTCACAGACATGCTCAGACAGAATCAGCGTGCAGATGCACACACGCACACACACGCACGCACATGCACACGCACACATATATATATATATATATCAATATTGATATTGATATTGATATTCCGCTCCTCATTTGTTGAGCACTTTCATCGACACCATTGACGGTTTCATTACATTTCAGAGTTGTAATTCCTTCTCATTTCTAATAGTACACATTGGTTTGAATTTCCTACAACACATGTCATTTTAGCAGTCGCTTAAATGTCAGGTATTGTGCAATATGTTGAACAATTCCTACCCATCTTTGTTGAAAAAAAATCATGCTTTAATTTTACAGGTAAGTCATTAATGTGAGAAAACAATTCTGTTGTATTATTTTAATGTGATTACTGATGTTGAATAATGAGTGTTATATTGCAGATTCTTTATAAAAGGAACTTGGTGCAGAACACTAATGAGTTTTCAAGCGCTTTTGTTCCGTGAAGTCTTGCCTGATTAAAAGGATGATTAACTCATTCATATTTTCATATCAAAGCAAGTCAACACAAAAAAAAACAACAACATTGTGAATGGAAGGATCGTCCTTAATATTTTGTTTTACCCCAAAGCATCGCCACGTCTGTTACGATAAGGATGCTGTCATGTGCTATCGTTGCCGTCTCATAACCCTGGAATACATATCCACACCTGAGTATGAGCCAAATCATTCCATTAGCCTTATTGCCGCCACCTGATACTTGATCATGTCAGCATAAGGCAGTCAAGGGAAAGGATGGTTGGGCAGTCTGGTCATATTGATACGAACAATTCTATCAACATCGGATTACACTGCAAGTTGCAACGGATAGTCAAATCTCATTTGACCAATGAATTTTTTTTGGTGGCCCAAGTGGTTAGCGCTGTCGCCTCGCGGCAAGGAGGGCCTGGGTTCGAACCCCGGGTTTGTCCAACCTTGGGGGGGGTCATCCCAAGTTGTCCCCTGTGTGGGGTTTGGATGTTCATCCCGTGTCTGTGGTGGGTTTTCTCCAGGTGTTCGGGTTTCCCCCACCGTCAGAAGAAACATGCATGTTAAGGTTTATGCTCCTGTCTGTGACCCTGACCAAGGCAGTGGGAAAAGGACGAGTTGGTCCCCGGGGGCAGCATGAAGGCGGCAGCCCACTGCTCCTAGCTACACAGTTAGGATGGGTTAAATACAGAGAGGAATTGCCCCATGGGGATTAATATAGTATATCCAACAACAAAAAAATTACATCCATGTTCAATAATGATCTGGTTATCATAATAGACAGAAAAATACTTTTGTAATATACCTGTAAGGAAATAATTGGTGAAGAAAATACACCAATGACTTGTGTAAGATATTCATAGATATACTCATCAATCAGATCACCAACGATGAACCTCTTTATATGGTCATTTGTTGTGTATCTGAATCTTGGGATTACTATATATTGTGATGTGACTCAACCCGTTTTCTCTCCTTTTGGTGGCTTTGTCAGCTGGTGTAACCTTCACCAGCCGGATCAGCCACCCCTGCTCCGTCCTTTTAACGCACACCTCAACTGTCCAAAAAACACAATTTAATGATGACTCAACTGGCCTTAATTGATTTACTGGGAATAAAAAAACTGGACTGAGCAGTGACAGATATGAAATAATAATAATAAAAAGAACTTGTTTTGGAGTCATGCGTTTTGAATATTTAATCATACAGATCCAGCTGCTGTCTTTTGAGTCCATTTGTGTAGAATTCAGTTTTAGGGAACTGTTAGCTATTCGTAAGCTACATCCCAGCTAATTTTACTCATCTTGCATCATAATTTGTCGATTCAAATACAGATAATATTTTTGTTTACTATATTGCTAATATCTTTTTGTTGTTTTTGTTTGTTTTTTTAGGCTTTCTTCCCCCCTTAATCTCCCCAATTATATTCAGCCAATTACCCCACTCTTCCCAGCCGTCCCGGTCACTGCTCCACCCCCTCTGCCGATCCGGGGAGGGCTGCAGACTACCACATGCCTCCTCCGATACATGTGGAGTCGCCAGACACTTCTTTTCACCTGACAGTGAGGAGTTTCGCCAAAGGGAAGTAGCACGTGGGAGGATCACGCTATTTCCCCCAGTTCCCCCTCCCCTCCCCTCCCAAGAGGCGCCCCGATCGACCAGAGGAGGCGCTAGTGCAGCGACCAGGACACATACCCAGATCCGGCTTCCCACCCACAGACTCGGCCATTTGTATCTGTATAGGGACGCCCGACCAAGCCGGAAGTAACACGGGGATTCGAACCAATGATCCCCGTGTTGGTAGGCAACGGAATAGACCGCCACGCCACCCGGGCGTCCCTTTATTTATTTGTACTGTACAAGCGAATGCCTGCTCAGGACCCTCCCCTTTAAAGTCTCTCTGTATGATTCTTTATAAACCAGACCAGCTTTTCTTCAGCGAGGCCATCGGTCAGTGGGAGGACAACTACACAGGCCACCGCTTAATAACTAAAGTTTCTATAGTAGCTTTAAGGAGCTCACTGGAGCGGGCAAACCAGAGGTCAGCTCACCGGAAATGAGGCAGTTAATTCATTTTAATATTCACCAAAGTTTATGACTCTCTCTCAGCTTTGCTTGTGATGGACACCCACATGCCACATTAATTCAAGTCTCATCCCTGGCAAATGAATTTATCTGAATTTGTTCCGTTGTTACTGTTATTTCCTGTGTTTGTGATTACGTAGTACTAACCTCCAAATATGCGCACACACACGCACACACACACACACACACACACACAGAGTCTATAAAAGACCAGTTATAGCAGAACACAGTTATAAAAGGAGACAGGTGAAAATCCAAACATGTTTATTTACAAACATGGTAACGGTATAAAGAAATTTCCAGAATAAAGTTAAGAAGCACTGTATTGTATATTTCCATCCATGAAGACCAGTTCCCTCCCTGTTCTGTACTTCCTTCAGTAGTGTTGTCTATAAAACAATTTGGTGACTCTGTGTTTTTTTTTTGGTGCGCTCATGCTTGAAATCTCATCTTTTGTGTGTGTAAACACAGAGTCTATGTAATAATTACAAATGAAGCTATTTTCACAGTAACTTGCAGCGACGCCCTTCAAAATAAAATAAAAAAGGGATAAATGGGCAAAAGCATTGCTGAGCATGAAACAGCTAAACGGCGAGTAAATATTCCACAACTGCTCAGTGTGTCTTTTAAAACCCTTTAATGGATTAAAACACAACTGAGTTTTTAAGATGTTCAGCATTCAAGTGCAAAAAAAATGTACAGCGCGCTCAGGATCGCTAACCGAATGTTCACATTTCAAGGGGGAGATGACGTCATGATGCAGCAGCAAACAAATCCTATTGAATAACAATGGGCAGCAACCATTTTTAATTCCTTCAGCTATCGATGAAAACTCCATCCAATTATACATAGTTCAGCCCAAGGAATCCGTTCTTTAGTGTGTGTGTGTGTGTGTGTGTGTGTGTGTGTGTGTGTGTGTGTGTGTGTGTGTGTGTGTGTGTGTGTGTGTGTATGTGTGTGTGTGTGTGATGAAAGTTTGTGTATATTTCCAAAAATATTGTGAGCTTAAGCAGAGGCTTAATTGTAAACATATTTCGGTGATCACTGAAGCAGGCACACAAAGTAAAGTACAGAGTACGCTCATGCACAGCATTGTGATTATGTATGGATCTCTATCTTACAAGGACGGGGACTTCGTTGATTTCAAATTGAAGTGGGGGATGACACATGAATTCCTGCAGCTCAGAGGTCATGAGAAGTCCTTTGTTTTATAAGACAGTATAAGAATCGGTTTGATATTGATGTACTTTCAGATAAGCAATACACGTGGGTGAGTTGCATATCAGAAAGAGGGTTTGAAATCTCATAAGGCAGCATGGCTTAAGACATGAATGACAGCGAGGGGCTAGGTTGCATGATGGTATTTTGAGATGTTTATCAAATATGGTGGCCGAAGAAGTAAGAGATTTGATATGGTGGTGTCATTATAGACGTTTATGCTGGCAGCCATACCAACATGTACCCTGGCTCTGCCAAATGACGGAAGCTAAGCAGGTATAGGATTGGCTAGAGCTCGGATGGGAGACTGGGGAAACTGAGTTGCTGCTGGAAGTGGTGTTGGTGAGCCAGTAGGGGGAAGTCTTCCCTCTGGTCCTAATAAAAACCACAAATATCAAATCCCAGCGCGGTGACGGGGACACTGTGTTGTGGGAAATGCCGTCCTTCGGACGAGACGTTAAACCAAGGTCCTGACTCACTGTGGTCATTAAAGATCCCATGGCACTTATCGCAAAGACTAGGGGGTTCACCAGTGTCCTGGCAAAATTCCCAACCTGGCTCTCCCCACCTGGCTAGCTACCTAATCATCCCCCCATGTAATCAACTCTGCATAACTGTAGTCCACTGACTTCCGGTTTCTACTGCAGCGATCATGCCAGTTTCCTGTTTGTTGGTGTGTGCTATTGACAATGGCATATTTTTTGCAATGTCTGCCAGATTTACCATGGATAAATGTCAACGACATGCACAGAATTGTCGACAAACTTCCACCTGCACCTACCAGCAAACAGGTGAAAAGTTTCAAGTTGGACATATCAAGTTGGACATAATTTGGATGTGACTTGATCAAGTTATGTCCACAATTATGAGGATCCTCATCCTCATAATTGTGGGGAGCAATGGAGGAGGGATCTCTCTCCCAAGACGGACAATGTGCAATGGATGTATTTATCCATGGTAAATTGGAAACCGGAAGTCAATGGGCTACAGTTATGCACAGAGCCGATTGGCTCAGTGATTCGCCCCTCTTCACTTCAAGCTGATGTGTGGTGTGTGTTCTGGCACAAAATGGCTGCCGTGCATCACTCAGGTGGGTTCCGCACATTGGTGGTGGTTGGAGTTACCCCCTTCAATGTGAAGCGCTTTGGGTGTCTAGAAAAGCGCTATCTAAATGTAATGATTTATTATTACTATTATTATTTACCAGGGTCGGGTCGCGGTAGGGGCAAGCTACGAGCAAGCGAACCGACCCCGGAGAAGAGGCTGATGATGAATGAATGAATTATTATTTACCTCGCCTTTGTCCAAAACCAACACCACCCATAAAAACAATCCCCCCCATTGTGCAACATCAGAGGAAATTTCCTAGTGCTAGTATATGGTAGATAGTAGGCCATTTAAAAAGGCCATTTCAACAGGGTAGCAGTGTTTTAAAACTGTCACCCGATGAACTCGGCGAATAGGAAATCGATTAAGAAAGCTCGACAACGGGAAGTTACATATTTTGCTGTTTTCTCTTTCTTTTCTTTTCTTTTTCCAGATTTGCTTACTATCCAGCTTCAGGCTTTTATCACACAAACATTAAAAGCTGCCACACCCACGGAGTGAGAAAGAGGGGGAAAGTGAAGGAAGGTAAGGTGACACAAACCGTCAGAGATAGAAAAGAGGGCGCGGGACACCCACGGTGGCCCTGCCTCTGCGTAAATACTTGTGCAACGTTGAGTAGAAAACAACACCGCTGTACAGCTGTACCACTGAGCCACTAAGAAACTTCACAGGTATGACGTCACTAGGAAGACCACTTTTCACATTAGAAATAAGCATCCTGTGGCCAGAGAATCGAAGGTGACCACGGTTGTTGGATTGGCAAAGTAAGCAAGGTAATGTACACATCAAGTAGAGAAATGATATCGTTGGCAAACGTGTGGTCAAATTACAATGAGCACCATGGAGTGTGCAGTGGTCCGAAGGCCATCTCTCTTTTTTCAACAAAGGAGAAACACTGAATCATCTTTTTCGGAAACATTTTTTTCCACCAGATGTCGTCATGCATGCTCGATAATCCAGGTAAGAAAGCCAAAGAAGGTTGAATCAGTTCATCTGGATACAGCGTTCATTAGTACACATGGCCATCGAAACTCTAGTTAATGGTCACACCCATATTTGCACGTGAAACTGGTCGCTGGTTTCCGTCGTTGTGCATCTGTCGCCATTTCACAATGCTGGGACTGCAGCATTCCCTAATCCTCTGTGAATACTACACATGGCCATTGATGCTGTAGTTAATGGCCACGCCCATATTTGCATGTGAAACTGGTCGTTGGTTTCGGTCGTTAGGCAACTGTATTGTGCTGTATTGTTTATAAGGGGTGGGGAAACCTACGGTCAGTTTAGACTGAAGATGCCACTTAGTTGAGTGATGAAATGTATGTCAATAAACGTTGTGTCCAGATGAACTGGTTCAACCCTCTTTGATTTTTCCACCAGATGTGCCCAGAGACAGTTTAGTATTTAGATCGCCTGCCTCGGAAATCATGCGTGAGCCAAACTGGCCTAAGATCGATCCTAACCAGCACTTTCCTATCCGTGTCCTGTTTTGTTTCCTATTCTGCCATCTAACTGTGTTGATAAATAAAGATAATTGGACTTTTCACTCTCCTTTAAACAAAATCCACCACATAAAACTAACATAAAAAACAAGCATAAAAAAATGGACAAAATGTTTTGCGTCCTCATCCTATTAGAGTTGAAGGCGTTAGGTCTCGGGTTTCAGGTGGGCAATTAACTGCATTGCCCGGTGTGAACATATAAGATTCCACGTGTGTGCATGTGCAGAAAGTTGAAGATTTCATTGGGCATTGCATGGAAGCCAGGCCTCGGTTTGACATTGTCATAGTAATGGTGAGTAATAAAGATACCAGAGGGGTTCATGGGAAATGCCCAGAAACCATAGAGGTGGACCTCCTCACACATTTCCAAGGCCGCTGTCACAAGCATCAGGCCGCTGCTGAGGCGCTTGGCCCGGACACCCTGCACTGCCCAAAAACGCTGCACATTGAGCAGGTACTGGGGGTGAAAGAAGAACACCCCTCTTTGAGAGTCAAAGTCATCTAGCATGTACTTGACCCGGAAAGATACATCGGTGTTGCGGGAGTTGTAGAAGGCAGGAAGAACCACGGAGGAGTTCTCGTAATTCTGGAGCACCTCGTAAAATGGCCGGCGCCACTTCTCGAGCTTCTGAAACCTGGAGCACAGCAGAAGTGAAATATTAGATGACAGAGGGGAGAGAGAAAGATAGCAATAGGGATGTGAAGAGATGGAGATAGAGAGATAAGGACAGCACAACAGAGAAGCAGTCACATGAAAAGGCAAAGTCAATCTGGTACAGTCATGTGACGCTGAACCAGAAAATTTTACCTCTCGGTTATAATACTTGGGTTTATGGTCACTAGATCTGTTTTAGTGCCAACATCAGCTGAGTACTTATCACTGATGGGGGGTATGTTGCATCTGTGAAAAAAAGAGTTTCCACAAGTAAAGGAATTAAAAGGTAACCGATGAAGCTTCATTTCAATATGTCAAACCAGGCATACGTGTAAAGCATAAAACATGTTTAATATTGTATACCTAAACACAAAATCAGCTGAGTCAATCTCTTTTCCGCATTTGCTGTTCTTGATGATTCCCCCATTGCCAATAACAGCACATTTCTTATACTGTGATTTAGTATATGGCATATCCTGGATGAAACAGAGACAGGGAAATAAACACACTTAGTAGGGTCTCGAAGAGAAAAAATTACAGTACCCGTGCATACTATTACAATATACGTATGTGCACATGCACACCAACACTCACACACATGAAGAAGTCCTGACATGCCAATCATTTACTTTATAAACACTTACATCTGGAAACATCTTGTAAACCTCAGTGGTGATGGGAAGAATGCCACTGGTGTCCACCTCGTACCTCAGCTTGGTGCCTGCTGGGGTATTCCTCTTGGTGGTGAATAGAAAGGAAGGAGCATTGCAACACCGAGACAGTGACATCCTAATGAGAGGCACAACAAATATACCGCCGTCAGCAAAGCAAAATCCCAAACCAAATGCACGTCTTGTATGTGTACAGTATATTATGTTCGCGGCCATGGAGACATGTAAATTTAAGGTGTAATAAATCTGAAACAGGTCCATTCCGATTGCAGATAAACCACTGACTGCACGAAGATGATAAAGATATGCTGTTTACTTGAAGTTGTTGGTCTCCGCTTTGTTCTGCTCCCACTTGCACACTTGCAGGTTTCTCCATCTCTCAAACAGCTCTGATGTTTTTACCCTGATGAACAGACAAATGAATAGATTACACCGGAGGCAACAAATCTGCTTCTTCTGCGGAGGGAGAAAACTTAAAAAATAACAGGACATGGGTTGAAAGACAAGGAGATGGATTACAAAAACACACAGGAAGCAGAACTACAAGGTTGTAGTTTGTGGGCCAGCGTGTTTTCACAAGCAAACATATCATGATTTCTTAAAAAGGGCACTCTTGCCCTAGCTTCTTGTAGCCCTAAAAAGCAGAGAGCAGGCAAAATATTTTTTGCAGCATAACTGTTGTGATCCACCTTGTGAAAACGAGCTGGTAATGTGAATGTGTTTTTGCAGTGCAGAGGGAATGATAAGCTCATTGCTATCTTTGATGGCGGCGGCCTCACCCAGTACCAACTATGCGGTGTCTTTGTCCTTGTCTGTGTCTAAGTTTGTGTCATCGTGTGCAGTTTTTATTTTAATCATCGATTTTTTTTTCATTTAATGGCTGGGCAGCTGAGAGAGCTTAGTCTGCTGCATCCTGTGGGCCCAGGGACCACGGCCCTGCCCGGAGAGCTGCACCCAAGAGGAAACACCGAGGTAGTCTGGCATCGGCCTCGCGTAGCATCAACTGTGCAGTGTTTTCGTCTGTGTCTGCATTTGTGTCGTTGTGTGGAGTGCGAAGAGGTGTGTCGAAGGTGTCTGGTTGAGAGAGTTAGAATTGGATCGGCTGAGGGAGCTTGGTCTGCTGCGTCCTGTGGGCCCAGGGACCACGGCCCTGCCCGGAGAGCTGCACCCAAGAGGAAACACCGAGGTAGTCTGGCATCGGCCTCGCGTAGCATCAACTGTGCAGTGTTTTCGTCTGTGTCTGCATTTGTGTCGTTGTGTGGAGTGCGAAGAGGTGTGTCAAAGGTGTCTGGTTGAGAGAGTTAGAATTGGATCGGCTGAGGGAGCTTGGTCTGCTGCGTCCAGTGGGCCCAAGGACCACGGCCCTGCCTGGAACTGCGCCGGAGAGGAAACACCGAGGGCGGTCTGACAGGACGGGGAAGTGGGGCAGGCTAAGCTAACTACTAGCCCGTGCAGACCGGCAGTTCCAACAATCATCCTGGCTGGAGTTCGTTCTCTGGACAGGGGAATTTTTGGGCTGTGTTGCACCAAGTGGACTATGTTGTTAACTGTTGGATTTTTTTTTTTTTTTTGCTTTGTTCCCTCTGTTTTTTTATGTTTTTGGTGGTGTCATTTTTGGGAAATTTTGGATGTATGTTTTTGTCTTTTGTGTTGCACTGCTGTGGGCTGGGAGAAACGAAATTTCGTTTCTTTTGTATGCGCAAGTACATGAAAGAAATGACAATAAATTGTCCCTGATTCCTGATCCTTAAATTGTTGGGTTTTCTTTTCCCTTTTTTTTTTTTAAGGTAGCTGAGTGTTCTCGCCAAACTCCCAAAAGCAGCACTACAACCATGTACAGTCAGACATCTCTAGCGGACAGCTGAAGGTGTCGCTGGATCGAACAGCATCTGGGCACGCACTGTAATGGTCTTGTACAAAGAGCTGAAATCTTTGTATAGTGCATTCTTAAATAGCTCCACGTCAATTTACATCTCCTTCAGCTGGCTGGTGATGTGATTTGCCCAGGGAGGCAGAACCACTTTATTACTTTGCCTGGCAGAGTGACAGTAGCCATTCTTTGCCACAGCCAGACTGGCACAAGGCCCAGCCAGGGCCCTCCATGTGGGTGATAATGAGGGCAGACGGACTAAGCAACATGCACAAAAGGTCACAGACCATGCTCACATTCATAAAGTACAAGAGGAAGGACGCTGTTCAAATAATCACAGACACAGCGTTCTGTGGGCCGTGGCTGGGACATGACTGGCCTGCTGAAGAGTAATGAATATATGTTGCCTTGTGAATGTTATCTACACTGCCATTTAATTGCACTAGGACTTTGTTAGTTGTCACACTTAGTTAACCCAGGACTGTGAGATGGGGAAGAAAAACAAACAAACAAACTTTGATTTCTGGTAGTGAATCATGATAAACATGATATAATGTTACTCTTGTCTTGTCTAATATCAGTACAGTGTATTGCTTCCACAACTGTAAGAGTCTCATTTCCCGTATTTCGTGTAGGGCTGAGGATGGAGTTCATAATCTGCAGGTGGTTTCAGACTCTACTGTATAATCAGGGTAACAGTTTTGATAATAACGCTCGGGGTATTTTTTTGGAGGGGAGGATTTTCCCCCCTTTTTCTCCCCAATTGTATTCAGCCAATTACCCCACTCTTCCGAGCCATCCCGGTTGCTGCTCCACCACCTCTGCCAATCCGGGGAGGGCTGCAGACTACCACATGCCTCCTCCGATACATGTGGAGTCGCCAGCCGCTTCTTTTCACCTGCCAGTGAGGAGTTTCACCAGGGGGACGTAGGGCATGGGAGGATCACACTATTTCCCCCTGCCCCCCCCCCCGAACAGGTGTCCCGACCGACCAGCGGAGGCGCTAGTGTAGCGACCAGGACACATACCCACATCCGGCTTCCCACCCGCAGACATGGCCAGTTGTGTCTGTAGGGACGCCCGACCAAGCCGCAGGTAACAAGGGGATTCGAACTGGTTATCCCCGTGTTGATAGGCAACCGTACAGAACGCCACACCACCCCGGACGCCCCTCACAGGGTATCTTCACTAATAAGCACAACCAAAAAGGAATTTAACTGTGTCTCTGCCCCACTTGCTCCATAGATGTTCCCATTTTCTGTGGTCTGGTCCTCAATGAGTCATGCATAAGGCCAAAAAATGTTGAGAGTTGATCAAATTTCTTAACTATGTAAAGTGATGGATGAGCCGCAACGATTTCAGTGGAAAAAAGGTCGCAACGTTTTTAGAACTGAATGTTGGGGGTGGGGGTTGAGAGAGAGAGAAGTGTGAAGATACAAAAAATTTGCTGCTACAAAATTATAAATTTGTGATTTTCAACCTGCCTCAATACACATGTTGCCCTTTGCGTCCGTGCACTGGATTTCTGTTGCTGCCCACGTAATGTGCAAAAACCTTATTGCTGGTGTTTTGGGAAGTTCAAGCCGGACCTGCACTGACTTACCTGAAAACCCACACTGCCCTGTACATTTCTGCTTGACCTCTTCTTTCTACCTCTGGTAGGCTGCCTCCCAGCCTCTATCAGAGTTACCGACTCCCTCATTTTGTTCAAGAAAGGCCTTGAATGAAGGCATTATCTTTCTTGTGAAGATTCTTTATGCTGCGGGCCTATTTTGTGCTTTTTATCTTTATCTTTATTTCATGTCATTTTTGGGTCAAAATCAATTTTGACTAATGTCAATTATACAAAAAAAATGTTCTTTCAAACATGGATTTGAAAATGGAGTGGGGGTTGGACTCTTCAGTAATATACTTGCCCCTCCATCAAAAAGGCTGATAGAGCCTGTTTTCTATTGTTAATGTTGATTTAGATTCATGTCCCAACTTGGTTGTGATTTTTAATAACATGAAATTACTTGCCTATCATGCACTTGTATAATTCAGGTCGTGATTTTTTCCCCCGCTGTTCGATGGGGTTCTTGTGTACTGAGCCTACACAGGGAGAAGGTGTTTCCATAACAAATGTGTCTGCTCACCAGTAGAAATAATAACCGCCGGTAGAGATAATAACAACACGTTCACTAACGGCTGTGGCGAAACTCACATTGTCAGGACTTTGACATCGATGATCTCCTGCCTGAGCTCCTTACATGCAGTGGAGTTGTAGTCGTAGGTACCATCATATGAGTCCAGGTACCTGAAGAGATACACATAGTCATTCTTTTGCCAAACCAGTTCACACACGGGGGGGGGCAGGGGGGGGCAAGTTTTTGGAGATAAAAGACAACAGAAACTCTGTGCTGCAAGACAAAATAACAGACAATACATTACTCTTCTAACCAGTCATTTTTTGTTTTCTTTATCTAAAATACTATCATGTCAATCTGGCATTGTTGGATAACAATGACAGGAGCAATGTGCAATATTCAGTTTTAGAAATAAACGTTGTAGTAGCATAGTCTACAACTTATGCTAGACACTTTTGCATTTAAACATTTATCAATAGGACATATACGTCTCACAGAAGATTGTAGTCTACACAAAACTATCATGCATATTTTGATTTATGCTGAGCTGGGATCAAGCAATATGTAATGAAGAATCCTGATGTACCACAAAAGGAACAGTGTAAACAGCAGTCTGACAGGGAAAATTGGGTAAATCCAGTGTAAGATTTGTTAAAATGGTTTCTATGAAATGGTGAATTCAATGTTAGTCTGATGAATATCAGTAAGAGTGTATCAATTCTAACAGGTGATAGTCAAAATTGTTTCACAAATATCTATACACACATTATATAACTATTATATTGATAAACATGGATCATCTCCATCTATCTCCAGCTCTTCCATTTTGCATTTTTTTGTGGACTATATCATGTAGACTCCCACATACACACATGCTCATGTACACATGTGATTAAAACGTAGAGCAAATTATCATTTCTACTCACAACCAAACAATTTAAACAGATTTAACATAACAAATCTTGAAATAGAACCAAAAGAAAAAACTCTTCGATCAGAAATTTTCTTGAATGTATTTCAGACACAGTAACACGATAAATAACTATACATAAAATGGCATCATTAACCAAAAGCACACAAAAAACAATGTGTGTGATGTGGTGGTGTGACTGTGTTGAGGTGGATGCGACACAACGGCTTCTGTGGCGGAAACGTTGAAGGAAATTAACATATCAACATGGAAGGATTTTTTTTAATCTATTTTAAAAATATTTCACTTATTGATTTGCCATTTATCTGTGTAATTGTGCTGCATTTACAGCAGCGCATCATTCTGTTCAGACTGAATAAGGTGCAGTTTGGTTATAGGGTACACGTGTATAGAGGAGGTGAGCGGGCTTAATAAGGAGATAAGGAAATTGTTAGCTTACTTACTTTGTTTTAATTTTAAGAGCATATCATTCTGGAAATACCATAGATCTTTTTTTCCTTTTTTCTTTTTTGTGGAACGGTAAATTTAGTAAAAACAAAAGACCAAAAAACTTACTTACTGTTACAGCCCCTGCCATGCCTAGGCTAGGGTTGTTTCCCTTTCCCCCTGTGTTTCCTGTTTCCCCGTCTGTCTCCGTGTGTGTATGTGGTGTGAGCGTGGCTTCCTTCCTTGGTATGGCTCCCTCCTGACTGCGGCTCATTCCCATCACCTTGCTCAGCCCGCATCCCTGCCTTCCATCAACTCATCAGCTCCTAAGTATTGTAGCAAATTCGGGGGGGCAGTCCGGGAGACCGTCGCCACAGCCGGGGCGCGAACCCGTGTCTCCCGCTCCGCAAGTAACAACGTTAACCAGTCGACTAAAGGCTCTGACCCTTTAGTCGAGCGGTCAGCGATGTCTCCCGCGGTGCGGGCAATACGGGTTCGCGTCCCGGCCGCGGCAGTTCCTGTGGTTGCCCCCGAATTCGCTACAGTATATCTACTCCGCTTCTCCATCCACTCATGGCCAGATCATTGTTTCTGCTGCAGTGGTAGTCTCTTGCTCTCGGCCGCTCTGTTGTCGTATATTCATAGTTATTCTTTGTGTTATTTGCATTACCTGTATTAACTCTGTTTCCGTGTGCTTTCAGGATCACCACCCTGCCTGACTGCCTCGCCTATTCACTTACTAAACCCCCGAGGTTCTCCTCAGCAAGCCACGCCCACTCCTTTATCCGCCTGTCCTGCTCAGCTCAACTCGGCTAACCGCCATCTTGCTCACTACCTTCTGCCTTACCTGCCATCGTCATTTTATTTATTCCTATATTCCTACTATAAACCCCTCTTCATATTAAATAATCCCATTGTCTGTGTCTAGATTTGCTTCCGCCTCTACTGGTCATAACACTTTGTGCCCGTAATTTTATTTGACTTGTTCAAACGGTCAAATGAACAATCGTAAATTATTCACCAATTTTATTATGAATTTCAAATTAACTTTCCGAAAAGCCGTAGCTAATTACCCCACTTTTCCGAGCCGCTGCTCCGCACCCTCTGCCAGAGCTGCAGACTACCACATGCCTCCTCCAATACATGTGAAGTCGCCAGCCACTTCTTTTCACCTGACTGTGAGGAGTTTCACCAGGGGGGACGTAGCGCGTGGGAGGATCATGCTATTCCCCCCAGTTCCCCCTCCCCCCTGAACAGGCGCCCTGACCGACCAGAGGAGGCACTAGTGTAGCGACCAGGACACATACCCGCATCCGGCTTCCCACCTGCAGACACGGCTAATTGTGTCTGTAGGGACGCCCGACCAAGCCGAAGGTAACACGGGGATTCGAACCGGCGATCCCCGTGTTGGTAGGCAACGGAATAGACCGCTATGCTACCCGGACGCCCTTCTGCTCTGCCTCTAATATAATATATGTGTCACTATATAAGTTGAAATCTGGGGTACTGATCTGTCAACCTATTAAGGTTTGTTGGCTGAGCAGGTACGGCAGAAACGGGCCAGTGATAAAGGAGCAGAAGCAGAGATCAAACTTGCAGATCTATCCTCTCACAGAAAAAAAGGAGTCCTGCAAAAGAGCCACAGAAGTGGGCTCAAAGGGGAGGGGGGCAGAGAGGAAGCAGGAAAATTTAGGTAAAAGACAGAAATGAATGTCCCCATGATGGACAAATAAGAACTCTTAATGAGAAAGGAAAAAAATCTGAAAAGCAGAAAATGTGAGATTCCTTTATCTTTTGAGAATCCCTTCACCGCCTCTGTCATAACAGACCTTGCACCTCATTTTATCATAAACCGTGTAGTCATATTTAAACATGATTTGTACAACTCATCTATAGCACCGTGTCTCCCCAAACCAATTGCACAGATTTTATCAAAATACAACATTGATTCAATGTACGTCTTTATTACACAGACACAAGGCAAAGAGTAAGCAGTCACTTGATATGGACATGGGGCCTATTCCTTCCCAAACATTTCACATCTTCCCCATATTTTGTTTTATTTTAAGAACCCCTCACCCACAGGGGGCTGCTGTATTTAGTCCCAATCTATAGTCATCCTTTTAGAGGTTGGGAAGAGAGGAAGCAAAATTAGGAGGGCAGTCTACTGACAGGCTATCATTACATAAAGGTATTGATCCCACACAGCATCTGTGGTGGAAGTCACCCTCCCTGTGGTGCCTGGGCTGTCAATTAAGGCACACTGGGTGGGGGGTAGGGGGTGCAGATGTCTACCTTCAATCTCACCTTCATGCGGTGACAGAAGTATTGAAAGCAACTTTCTCTGGATGGATGGATATTAGTCAATATCCAATAATTGTTCTTCCGAAAGCCAATTTCAAAGCCATTGCAGTGTGTGTTTGGTTGAATGGATGTTGGGTGTGAGATGTGCCATAGCGGAGGTAGGAGGAAGGAAGTGTTTTTAGTTCTGGAAAATGGGATAGTGCAAAAATATTGTCTGTGGCTGTGGAGTTAAAAATGTGAGATTTAGTTTTTTTTAAATGGAAGAACACAATGGGTAATATGATATAGAGACATTAAAGGAACAAGAAATGAGAGGAAATCAAACAAGTAAGGAATAATGAAAGTGCTTGTCTACATCCACCTGATGATGCAGTGTATTTCTGTTGAACTTGTTTTTTTGTTGTTGTTTTTTTACTGAAAACCGACAATTCAGTGAATAGCATTCAACACTTGGGGAGCTCGTGATACTTAATTTGGCTGAGATGATGAAACTTTTATAAATGTTATCCTCTCAGTTCTGGAGGAAAAACTATGTCATTTGAAGAGATGAATATCAACGCTGTGCCGTCTCAGATAAACCATGCTATGCTGGCTCAAGGCCAGTCCACAGAGGACAGCCCAGCAAAGATGTACCTGAAACCAGCGTCTATGCTGATGACTACTTTTTTTGTGTGACTGGAGACTTGGAGTTTTTGTGTAACCTGGTGTGTTCCTGTCTTCTTGCAAGAAGAGAAGTAGAGTGGAAAGGGGGTAAACCAGGTCACAGAGTGAGACAATGCAGATGTAAGAAGGGGCGATAGGGGGAGCAGAGAAAAGAGTCCATACTATGTATATGGCATACACACAAAGCTGTGTGGAACATATGACAAACAGGCTGAGGAGGACAAGGCATTTGGAAATGGGTGCTGGATGGGGGGGGCACAAAGGCACGAGGAGAAGCCGGTACATTGACACAAGACCGTGGTTAAACCAGCTTCTCGGGAGGGATGAGGTCAGGGTTTGGAGTTCAGGGTGGAAGGGATCAGACAACATGCAAGAGCAAATCTGAAGTGCAACCACCACTGAAAAAAAGATATGAGGGGTTATCCCTTTCAGACTAATGGAAAAGAAAGAGGCATTCTTGGGTTTCTGTGAAAGTACTTAAAATGCCTTCAAACTGGCCTACCTTTGAGAGCGTTTTTTTTTCTTCTTAATATCAGCTAGGCAGGGTGTGACTATTACGGAGTTCTGTGAATCTGGCTGAAAATTCTGACGGAAACATCTGTCAACATGCAGACAGGTTAAGTTAGAGTTAAAAACGTGTGAGTTGGTCCTGTGACATCATCACCCCTTCCAACCTCTCATCTGCTAACCTTTCAGATTTCAAAAAACAAATGGAGAAGAAAACTCTAGCTGTACTATGGCCTGGGTTCTCTTACTCTACATGTACAGCATCTGAGGAGACCGGTGGACACCTCAGTGGCCCAGTCCATACATGCAGGGCTGAGTCATCAACTGTGGATTTAAAGCGTTTGTTCTCTTTCACTCTTTCTTTCTCTCACACTCTTTTCTCTTAAGAGATGTTTGTGCAGTCAATCACTTTGGAAAGGTACCTTTTCTTCCCATTTCTGGCAGGCTTCAGAGATCCGTCATCCGAGAAATTAACGGGACCGGTCCAATTTCCTGTCTCGTCCCCTTTGAGTCGGCTAAACTGTTGTGCACTAGTAAGAAAATGAGTCAGTTTATTTGGTACTTATTGTCCTTTTTGTGCAAAAGTGAAACCCACACATCCAAACCCGCTCGTTCTCTCACAAGTCTTCCACGTGCCCACACGCATACACATGTGCATTATGGAGGATTAACCTTTGGGTTCAGGAAAAAAAACAGTACAGGTATGACACCAGGTAGAATGAAATTTAGGTGAAAAAAAACATGGTTAAAATTGATTTATATTTTGTTTAGTTGTTGCAACCATTTTAAGTGTGGTGAAAGCAACATACACTCTGTAATCACAGAGATAAAATATATACTAATCTAATATCACACTAAGCTCAAATAAGGGATGACAATATCCATCTTCACTGCATACTGTGCTTTTGATACCACTGGTTGGTAGCAAAAGTGTCCATGGATAAGGACAACAGGTCTAAGTTAAGCAGAATGAAGTATAAGGGGCAGAAATGTGCATGTGTAGCATGTCTTCATATGAGGCCGCAGGGTCCCAAGAGTTAATGTCAAATGTCCTCTGACTAAATGATGCTCACAGATTTGATGAGCATAAATCTTGAACATATTTCAGTCCAATATAAAAGTACAACAGAGCTGAGTTTATGTCCCTCTGAATGTCAAATTAATTAGAAGAGCACATCTGTTCTGGCTGGCTTTTCGTCCTCAAAATCAGGACCACAAACCACTTATTTTCACTGAATGATTGTTTATAATTTGGATGGATGTACTCCTAATACCAGATTTGGGGCATCCATCCATTATCCATGATCCATTATCCGAACCGCTTATCCTGCTCTCGGGGTCGCAGGGATGCTGGAGCCTATCCCAGCAGTCATCAGATTAATCAACTTTTACTTTTCAAGTGCCAAGGCCTACACCATTCAATGGCATCACCTTAACCCCTAATGTGCAGAAAATACAATTTAATAAGTGTTAGAATGGGAATTCAATATCTAATTCAAGATTAACATTTCATAATGCAAACAATCTGCTCGAACTTGTCAGCCATGTTGTGGGGGAGCACTACAAGAGAAATGGTACCCTTTTTTTTGAGTGCACTATATGATGTAAGAGCCTTGTAAGCTAAAACCCATCATGGACATCCCACCATTTGATTAGAGTGTCCACAACATGGCAGCTATCCTCTACACAGAATATGAAGCAATCTGAAACGACATATTTTCTTTCTTTCTTTTTTTTGTATTTTCCCCTCTTTTTAGTTGAACTTGGCCAATTATCTCACTCTTCCGCTGCTCCACCCCCTCTGCCGATCCAGGGAAGGCTGCAGACTACCACATGTCCCCTCTGATACATGTGGAGTCGCCAGTTGCTTCTTTTCACCTGACAGTGAGGAGTTTCACCAGGGGGGCGTAGTGTGTGGGAGGATCACGCTATTCCCCCCAGTTCGCCCCCCCCCCCCGAACAGGTGCTCCGGCCAGAGGAGACGCTAGTGCAGGGACCACATACCCACATCCGGCTTCCCTCCCACAGACACAGCCAATTGTGTCTGTAGGGACGCCCGAACAAGCCAGGGGGTAACACGGGGATTCACCTCACTCACCAACGTTCCCATATTACACCTATGGAGGTCGTTATTCGCTATATCAACGCCATCAAATGATCTATTTTTATCTGGTTAACCAGTATTACAGAGCTCAGCACTGACACACAGATCTGTTTGGCCTGGTGAAATCCAAGGATAAGAGACATCATTCGTTCATAACCATAATTCAAACTGTTTTTGTGGGAAAGAACATCTGACTAGGATGTCCATTAGTTTTCCAAGATAAATTGGAGAGTGTTTTATTGTTAGTGCTTATTCAAAAAGGACACTCAACTATAAGTGTTCCTGGGTACATGATGAGGACAGACTGATGAAGCTTCGGGGGGAGGGGGGAGATCAGATCTTGAGCTTTTCCCTTTCTAGATTAACAGATCGTCATGGGACCGCTCGTGAAAACGCAACGGTTTGATTAATGAATTACTGACCGTAGGGTCCATGTACCTTTAAAAATATTGTATAGAATTTGGGGCAGTTCGGGAACCGCTGGTGCCGGGACGCGAGCGCGGCTCCCCCGCATCGCGGGTGACAACGTTAACCAATCGACTAAAGGCTCCGACCCGTTAGCCAAGGGCTAACGTATCTACTTATTCGTGTACGTTACAATATCATCCCATTTAATTAAAAAGTTATAGTCTGTACGGTTTCATTATCATTACCAAATTGAAAGAATTTAAAAAACAATTACATAGACTCGGTGAGACACAGTCAGCACTGATAAGACGTTAAGCAGTTTTCTGAGCCACACAACTGGGCGCTGTTGCCCAAAGTACCCACCGAGTTTGGATTAAATAGTGTATGACTTTTTGGCTCCTAGCCTCCCCCCGGGGGAGCCGATGGCTGCAGCCAATGTTATTTTTAGGCATCACCCTTTTCGAGTGGATTTGAAGGAAGTTAACATGCCCTCGCCTACAAAGTGGGTCACGCAGAGTGGGTTATTTAACACGCTCCCAGCTCCGCTCCACACCGCCGTTTCACAGGCCGCTTCGCTACCGCTGCGTCGACGCTCACCTTGGGGGGGATGTTTGCCAATGTCCGGGCCAACAAGAAGGGACCAGGGGGCCATCTCACACTTTACAACCCCATGGAAATTTCATGGTTTGTATTATTTATTTATCTATTTATATTATATTTTATAAACTTTATGATTATTGACACTGTGTACATCAAGTTGTCCGGTACCTCCTGGTTCATCAATGGGCAAGAACTTCAACCTCCGCTGTTATCTGTGAACCACTGAGGACCCATACCCCCCCCCCCCCACAGCAAACTAAAGTCCATGTGTGATTCAGGAAACATGCTATAATTCATTACTCCCAGCGCCGGTCCACAAATTCATCAACCCACCCCTGCTGCTGTGCTTGCACTGAGCCTCGCTTCTCTGCTGGGGGGTTTTAAGCCCATGCAACAGCTTCTGATGATCTGCAGAGATGGCTTGCTGTGATCCCATGGGACATCAGAGGATCTGATAAATCCCCTGCCTACATGGTTTCGGGCTAGCGATGCATGGGCAGAATGGCGTTGGCTGGGAGTGGCTGACCCTGTGTGCTACACCTTGTGCTTAGTTTAAGCATGGGGGAGATGTGTACCGTAGAGTGAAATGACACACACAGTGCGCTCTCTCCCTCTCCCTCTCTCTCTCTCTCTCTCTCTCTCAAACACAAACTCACACACAATCAGTGTTTTTCCTCCCTTGCACTTTCATTCACAATTCCTCACTCTCTCGTTCTTGCTCTCTTCCCAGCTGCGCTGAGGTGTGTGCAGACAGACAACAGCGAAATGGCCGCCGCCGCCGCCGCCGCCGAGCCCGCTGGCTGGTGCCGTGTGGCGTGTTTCTTTCTCCCCCAGGTGGAGTACCGGGAGTGTGGGGGGGGGGGCACAGGCGGAGGTGTGTCTCATGGATGGATTTGTGCATCTCACCAACCACCAGAGGGTTCGAGATGCCACACAGTATCATCAGGCCAGACCAGCAGGAGGGCAGGGAAAGGTGGGGGAGGTAGGGGTGTGTGGTGGGGGTCTCTCAGATTGCAGCACATGTATGCTTGCCGTGAGGCAAAACCATAATGTGCCATCTGTGAAATAACTGTAGGTGGGGAACAAAGCTTTGTAGAATTGTTTTAAAATCCTTGAGTCTTTTTTCTTCAGAGCTTTTTTGGGTTTTTTTTTTTGTAAGCCACCTTCAGGTCAAACATCCCGCTTCTCAGCATCTGCTTGTCTCACAATGAAATTTCGTCTCAAGGTGTCATGGTGAACATATCTAAAGGCCCTCCTTTTGTGGTTAAACCGAGTTCTTCAGAATGGGTTGCAGTGGTACTAAAAGGGTTTTCATCAAGGATCCCACGTCAGGAGGACACAAGGACAGTCGCCTGTGTCTCCTGCTGCAGGGATAAGCTATTATAAAACACGGCTCTTCAGTGGCTGTGTGTGCTCTGTGTGCAGCCTGGTAAATACTGTGTTTCACAAGGACCGATGAGAAATACACATCATCCTTATTTATATGATAATTAGCCTCTACATTCATCACCAGCTCTGATGGATCCCTGTGGCAACGTGACAATTTCATGCTCCTGATAGATGTAGGCTATGACCAGTCAAGAAAGCTGAAAAATCAAACAAACATTGTTTTGTTTTTTTTTTAAGAAAGGGGAAAGTATTACCATACACAGCTCGGGGCACTGTGTATGGTAGGAATGTGATGCTCCATTTCCATAAAAAAAAGTTAATCAAAAAAATAAATCTCGTGAAAATTGTTTACATGCCTCTGAAATGACGGACGGCTAATTGCTATTGTTCTTTTCAGCCATGGCTGTTGAGCACGCTCATCACCCATCAAAAAGGCTGCACATAACCAATAAAACATCGTGGCTAATTTATCTACTCACACATTAATAAATACAAATATGAAGGTTACGCTAGGTGTCAGAGTGAAGTGGGAGCCCAGCACGCGGCTTCTGGTGCATGCATTTAAGATCAAAATGCTGCAACGCTGCAGAGATGCACCTCGATTAAGGCTCACTCCCTCTTTGGCTCTATACTAGATAGAAGAGGGGGGGAAACAACAAGGCAAATCCCGCTCACCTCTTAATGTAGTTTTTCCCGGACAGAATCTGCTGCAGCAGGGTGACGAGTCCGAAAGCGCAAATGAAAATGAAACAAAGGGACCTATTGCCGAGCAAATCTCTACCCGACGACGGGTCGGAGTATCCCATTCTTCGGCGCAGCATCCACGGGTACCACGAACCCCCAGGCGGGGACTCGGTCGCCGCTGCATTCAGTACAAATCCCACCGGTCTCCTGCTAGCACAGGAGTAGACATGGTCCAGCACCCTTTTTCTTTTTTCTTTTTTCTAAGCTATTTTTATAGCTACGCGGCCACGATGCGCGGAGCTCATTGGTCTTGAACGAGAAGCATCTCTGTTCCCCGGGTCTGCCGAGACCGCGGGGTCTGCGTTTAAATGGGGGGCTGTTTAAACCGTCTACCTTCAGTACGGTTCGCGAGACAGGAAGTGTCCCGGGTGATGTGTTCTGGTGTCTACCGATAATGCTGCGCTATGAGCTGCCCGTCTGGATGAAGCGCACCCGCTCGACCGACAGCAAGCAACGCAGATGTCATCCAGTGTGCGCGCGCGCGCGCGCGTGCTTAAATTAAACCACACCGTGCGACAATATTACCCGATTCTTTTCTCTTCTTTTTTTTATGTCAGCTTCAATAATGGCGTCGACGTGAATCGCTACTTGCTTAACTAAAAAACAAGACATCCTTCATCTCAAATCCGGGCGCAGCGGCGACGAGGAGGGAATCGTCCGCGGTGGTGCTGATGATGCTGCGCCGTCCTGCAGCCCAGCAGCCAGGGGCGCGCCGCACTTCATTAAAGATGCTCGATAATCAGCAACAACAACAAGGTCATGATATGCTGTCCAAGGACGCCATCAGCCTTGCAGACTAATAAATAAGATTTATTTGTAGGCCTGTGAATACACACTCCCCCCCCTCCCCGCCTGTCTGTGGGTGATATAACGTCGTGCTTACTGGAGCCACTCTCTAAACGGTGCAAAGAGGCCTGCTGCCATTACTCACACTATCGGAATCGGAGTGTGTATATTAACTACAATTATAAAACCTATACTTCCTCCCATGTCAGAATTGCCTTGACCACAAATACTCTTGGGGCAACCTCGAGAATACATTATTCATTTGCGAGCCATTCTCAAAATATAGACTAGACCACAATAGAATAAGATCGATCCTTGTCACTCGGAAAGTGGTCAGTACCGAGCTGAGCCAGGGGGGAAACCAAACGGTGCCCTAGCAACCGTCACATGTCCACTTGTTGGACTGAGAAATTGTCTTAATTGGTCTATTATTGCAGTTATCGGAGACTTGGGTTATAATTTGACTTTCCGGAAGGAGCGCTGTTGAGCACAATGGAGCGAGGACACGTTTTACGGAGCTCCACCATGTGGCAAAAGTTATTTAATTTAAAGCACGGTTTTACCTTAATTTATGCAAATACTACCTTAAAGTATTGTAACGTGCATGGATAAGTAGACATGTTGGCCCTTGGCTAACGGGTCGGACCCTTTAGTCGAGCGGTTAGCGATGTCTCCTGCGGTGCGGGCCCATACGGGTTCGCGTCCCGGCCGCGGCAGTTCTTGTGGTTGCCCCCACCCCCGAATTCACTACAGCGTAATATTAGTATCTGGCGATCTCCGTTATTTCGCCTGTACATAGTCAATCCTTGTGTGTACATTTGAAGGTTGTAGCGTTGTTATTCTATGTTAAGTACACTGAGACAGCCACAAAATCCGAGTCAAATTTCATATTTGTGCAAACCTACATGGCCAATTAACGTGATTCTGATTCTGATTCTGGTGTTGTTTTCAGCTAACCAACAACCAGAAAAGCAAGATGACACATCACACGATTTTTTTTAAAGACTTGTTTGTTTGAGCACGTTAAAGGTGACAGTGCACATCTCACATCTCTGTCGATGGTGTTTCTGTGAAATCCTACCTTGAATGAAACCGCATGGGCAATCATGGGCAATACCAAGCAATAGAATAGGAGGAAGAGGGTATAAGAGAGAATAGTGGTGGGGTGCAATAAAAACAATCTTGCCAAGTTTCTTAGCATGGAGATTATTATGTTAAGCAAAAAAAAAAAGTATTTAACATCTTCCAGTCTTTGAAATTTGAAGTAATCGTATCTGTCATGTTTACTAGTAAAAGTGACGCTGAAGAGAGGGTTTGGTCTTGACTGTCCGCTATGGCATGCCATTTTAACATATCAATTTTAAGGCACTAGTCACTAAAATGTAAAAGTAGATACTTACTTATTGAAACTAGTCACTATTCTGACTGTCATCAGTCACAGTTGTAAAGGGACTAGTTGCTAAAAATTAGATACGTGGTATATTAGAATAAGCACTAGTTACTAATTTCATTATAACTAGTCACTTTTCTTTTTCACTGGTGACAATTCAATAACCACGAGTGCTCTTACTTACTAATTTTCTCTTTTACTCGTAACAATTCAGTGAACACTATTCGTTTTGTTTTATTTACAAAAGTCACAAGTCACTCGTCTAATGATATCTTTTATTAGCAACTAGTAACTTCACAATAGCGGCTGGTGTTTAAAAAAAATAAGCATTAGTTTTTCATTTTTAGCGACTAGTGCCTAAACGGCCCATAGTCTACTAACTAAATGCATCCCACCATAACCCACCCTGCCTTTTATTTCGCCTGTATATAGTTAATCCTTGTGTATATATCTGGAGATTGTTGTGTTTTTGTGTTGTTATTCTATGTTAAATACACTGTGAGGGCCACGAAACCGGAGTCAAATTCCATGTTTGTGCAAACTTACATGGCCAATAAACCTGATCCTGATCCTGATTCTGAAAACGTGGCTGAGGTGATTTGGCACTAATCACTAAAATTAACCATAACATTCTTTTTTTTTTCAAACACTAGTTACTATTCTGGCCATCAACTGTCACTTTTGTAAATTTACTAGTTGCTAAAAATTAGATACAAGGTCTAAAAATACATGTTTACTTGTCCCTATAGACACTTCTGCCAGTAATTATATATGAGTCACTATAGTAACTATTTATTAAAGCTATTTTCTATTCCAGTAATCACTAGTGAATGTCCCACTTGCTTTTGAATAGTAGCCTAGTAGTTTTTCAAGGTGACTCATTGCTATTCACTATGACACTATCAACTTTTCCATGTTGACTAGGCCATCCATCCATCCATTATCCAAACCGCTTATCCTGCTCTCAGGGTCGCGGGGGTGCTGGAGCCTATCCCAGCAGTCACTGGGCGCCATGCGGGGAGACACCCTGGACAGGCTGCCAGGACAGGCTGCCAGGACAGGCTGCCCGGACAGGCTGCCCGGACAGGCTGCCAGGACAGGCTGCCCGGACAGGCTGCCAGGACAGGCTGCCAGGACAGGCTGCCAGGACAGGGCAAGCTGTTGACTAGTCCACTCTGAAAATTTGATATTAACATCTACCCTACTGTTAAAACACATGTCAAGTAAAAACATATATGTTGACCTTTTATTTGTAATAGAGACTAGATCTAATTAAAAAGCGACTTGTCAACAGTGAATATCAACTAGTAACAATATAGTTGTGAGAAGTGAAGCTCAGAATAGCAACTAGTCATTGATGAACAGTTACTAGCAACCAACATATAATGACTAGTAGAGCTGGACTAACAACTAGTACTATTTAAATACTGAGTAGTTAGTGAAAAGGGGTGGAGAAGAGTGTCAGGAGTGATTTGCAATAGAAGGGTACCAGCAAGAGTTAAAGGGAAGGTTTACAAGATGGCTGTGAGACCAGCTATGTTATATGGTTTGGAGACAGTGGCACTGACGAAAAGACAGGAGGTGGAGCTGGAGGTGGCAGAGTTGAAGATGTTAAGATTTTCACTGGGAGTGACAAAGAAGAACAGGATTAGAAATGATTATATTAGATGGACAGCTCAGGTTGGACGGTTTGGAGACAAAGCAAGACAGGCAAGATTGAGATGGTTTGGACATGTGTGGAGGAGAGATGCTGGGTATATTGGGAGAAGGATGCTGAATATGGAGCTGCCAGGCAAAAGGAAAAGAGGGAGGCCAAAGAGGAGTTTTATGGATGTGGTGAGGGAGGACATGCAGGTGGCTGGTGTGACAGAGGAAGATGCAGAGGACAGGAAGAGATGGAAACGGATGATCCGCTGTGGCGACCCCTAACGGGAGCAGCCGAAATAGCAGTAGTAGTAGTAGTAGTAGTGGTAGTAGTAGTAGTAGTAGTAGTAGGGGAACTGCAGTAGAGAAGAGTCTATCAGTGATGGGCAACATGATCCAGAAAGGGCTGATGTGGGTGCAGGTCTTTGTTCCAACCAACCGGTTGCACACCTGATTTTATTAGTCAACCAATAGTCTTTGCTAAGGACCTTGGCTTGTAGACACATGCGTGTAACAACTGCTTAGGCACAAAGACCTGCACCCACACCAGCCCTTTCTGGATCATGTTGTCCATCAGCTAGTGACTTGGGGCCCCGTTGTGGCGGAAGTGCCAGGCGCCTTTCTTTGGCTGAGCGTAGTGAGCGGGACTGAGTGTAGACCTGAATGAGGGAGTTCAGGTAGGCGGGAGCCGTTTTAGTCAGCATAGCAATGGCATGAGGAACAACGGCAGCAAGTGAGGTGGTGTATATTGAGCAGAGATAGCTGATAATTGATAAAGTGTCGTTGAAAAGTGAGAATTTAAAAGTGTAACAGATTCATAACAACTCAGTTGGCCATGTCGTCCACATGCGCAGAGGCAACCTGCAAATACTTTGCTGCCTCCCCGTAAAAGCAGGAAATCTCGTGCACTCTAGTCAGTTGTGCTCTACGGAGGACGCTTCCTAAATGGGACGCATACCTCCATTTGGGACACAATCCCTAAGTCAGTTTGTGAGGGAGTGAGTGAGTTAGAAACCAAGTTCATGATGTGCTCTGCTTTATAAAAAAAAAAGCCACAGGAATAAAATTTTCCTGAAAGTTTTCAGAAATTGAGAATGACAGAAAATCCAACATGGCATTCATTAATGTCATTGAGGCACATCTAGAGAGCAAAGACAGATGGATGTGTACACCAAATTTCATTTCCGCAAACCTTGGGTGAAAGATATGGATTGTTAAAATCATTAACATTTACCATTAATTTTAGCACTCCCCACACCCCACACCTCTTAGGTCAATTAGTATAATTTAAATGCTGAAATCAAGTGGTAGCATCATTCCCCCCTCAAGGTTAAGGTACAAATTTGAGCGGTGGTGTTTGATATATCACACAACTGTCTGAAATATTGTAAAACGGCCAAATGAAAGGATAAACAAACATTTGATGAAAAAACCTGGAACTGGTCCAGAGATCAGCAGTACGACGATCAGGTTTCTCCAATATTGTTCAGATGCACTGGTGTCCAATAACAGTGGTGAATCAGCTGAAGTGCTTTCCCAAATGTCTTTACGTGCCCACAGATTGTTGAGGGGCTCAATCCCGTGTTTATGGAAGTACAATAGTGCCCCTACTGGGCATACGTGATTACTGCATTGGTGTCTCAAAAACAAAACAAAACGAAAAAAAAATAATAATAATAATGCGGGGAATGAAAACCTCAACAATACCAGTAGTGATAGGAGCCCTGGGACTTGTATAAAAAAAGAGATGGAGAAATACACCTAACGGATCCCAGGTAACATCAAAGTACAAGAACTACAGAAGATCGCACTACCTGGAACATCTCATATCCTAAGAAAGGCACTATCCATCAAATAGACCTCTACCTCATTCTAACCCTAAGCCCAAGGAATGGGCCCGGTTATTATGTTATGTTATGGCATGAAGTTAAAGGAAATTTGTATAATAATAATAATAATAATAATAATAATAATAATAATAATAATAATGATAATGATAATAATGATAATAATAATTCAATTCAATTCAATTTTATTGTCATTAAAAACAATGTGCAGGCACATGTTAAAAATGAAATGAGGGCTGTGGCTTCACCAAACAGTGCAAGACAGACACAGACAAACACAGCAAACACAGTATAAGATATACACACATGAAGACCAAAAGCTAAAAATAAGTTAAAAAAAAGAGCTGGGGTACAAAATATTTAAAAATATCTACAGACATTCAGTGGGTAGCCAGGTTCAGGTGGGCAACGGCTTGTGGAAAGAAGCTGTTTTTGAGCCTGGTAGTGCGGGCTCTGAGGCTCCTGTAGCGCCTCCCAGAGCGCAGGGGGGAGAACAGTCCGTGGTTGGGGTGGGTGGGATCTCTGCTGATGCTGAGACCCCTTCGAAGGCAGCGTTTGTGATAAATGTCTTTTATGGCTGCGAGCTGGGTACCGGTGATATGCTGGGCCACCTTGACGATCCACTGCAGAGCTTTCTGGTCTACTGAGGTGCAGTTGCCGTACCACACTGAGATGCAGATGGTCAGGATGCTCTCTATGGTGCAGTGGTAGAAGTTGGTGAGAATTTGGGGGGGTAGATGGGTGCTCCTCAGCCTCCTCAGGAAATGCAGGCGTTGTTGGGCCTTTTTCACAAGGGCCTGGGTGTTTAATATCCACGAAAGGTCCTCGCTGATGTGGACTCCAAGGAATTTAAAGCTGGAAACACGGTCCACTTCCACCCCATTGATGTGTATGGGGGAGTGGCTGCAGCTTCTAGACCTCCTGAAGTCCACAATCAGCTCCTTTGTCTTCTGCACATTAAGGACAAGATTGTTGGTATTACACCATGATGTGAGGTGCTCAATCTCGTCTCTGTAGGCCATCTCGTCATTGTTGGTGATACGGCCAATGACTGTGGTGTCATCTGCAAACTTAACTATAACATTTGAGGGGTGAGTTGGCAGGCAGTCGTGGGTGAAGAGGGAGAAAAGGAGGGGGCTCAGAACACAGCCTTGAGGGGCACCTGTGCTGAGGGTCAGGGTGGAGGAGGAGTGGTCACCTAACCTAACAGACTGAGGTCTGTTGGTCAGGAAGTCCAGGATCCAGTTACAGAGGGAGGGGTTGAGGCCAAGGGAGAGGAGTTTGGTGGTTGGTTTGGCGGGGATGATAGTGTTGAAGGCAGAGCTGTAATCTATAAACAGCATCCGGATGTAAGTGTTGTTAAGTTCAAGGTGGGTCAGAGCAATGTGTAGGGCAGTGGCAATGGCATCCTCAGTAGACCTTTTGGGACGGTAGGCGAACTGATGTGGGTCGAATGTGGGGGGGATAATGTTTTTGATGTGAGCCAGAACCAGTCTTTCAAAGCACTTCATGGCAATGGGGGTGAGTGCTATGGGTCGGTAGTCATTCAGACATGTGGATGTTGGTTTCTTGGAGACAGGAATGATAGAGGTGGTCTTAAAGCATGCCGGGACTTTAGATTGGGACAGTGAGAGGTTAAATACAGGTGTGAAGATCTCAGCCAGCTGGTCGGCACATTCCCGGTAGACCCAACCCGGTATGCCGTCTGGTCCGGCAGCCTTCCGTTTGTTCACTCTGCGCAGTGATTCTCTGACTTCTGCGACTGATAGAGTGAGCACCTGGTTTTCTGGGTGGCTGGAGATTTTTTTTCTTTTTTTTAATAATAATAATAATAATGATGCTGAAATAGGCTCCAGCATCCCCGCGACCCTGAGAGCAGGATAAGCAGTTCAGATAATGGGTGGATGGATAACTACATTTATATAGTGTTTTTTTAAACTATTGTACTGGCTATCAAAAAACTAAAGGTGATTTGGATGCTGAGTCCTCTTCCAGAAAAATAAGTAGAATTTAAATGTAGTTATTGATATGCTATGTATGCTTTGACTTTTAATACAAAGAAACGGTGTGGCATCCAAATCATGTAAATGCCCTACACAAATATTTCTCTAAGATTTATGAGTTTTTCATAAGCAGCGATCTACTACACTTGTACAACCTCCATATCTATAAATAAGTATCGTTATGTTTCTCTGTTTAGCACCTCTTTGTAGGTGCCACACTGGCGGGATTCTCTGTGACCAGGATTCCTTAAACGTTTACACGTTGTGTGTGGGGCTTGAGTCACAGAGACACGGACTTCAAAAGTGTCTGCATCAAATTGCTAGACTGACTGGATCAATTTGTGAAGGATCAACTAGGTACTACCGAATCCTCCAATGTGTATAATTATGCAGAGCAGGACAAAAGCATAATTGCTACGCAAAAAGCATCCCCGAAGCAGTCGAGATTTAGAAGATGTCTTTGGCCAAACCTCAACAATGAGTATAACACAATTTGCAATTTGAGTTCTCCCAATAACAGAACAAAAATGTTGAGCTTCTGTGTAGCTTGTGGGGATTTTTTTTTTAAATCAAGCGAAACAAATGGCAAACAGTAGGTTTTGTGGAATGGCCCACTGTTTGCCATTTACCATAGTGGGGAAATGTGACATTTTAGATCAATGAGTCAATGAAACACCATTAACATGATCATTTATTGCAATTTACGATTAGTTTGTTTTTAATTACATTTAATATTCATTTTCTTTAGGTTATGTGGCCGCTGCAGGTTTCAGAACTGAGTTAGAGAAGTGAAAATGCGTGCAAATTCAGAAGTCAGCAGGCTACATATACGTTTACAGTGTGCACATCATACTTTAATTATTATCATTATTATTATTAGTCTGAATATTTTGTAGAGTTTGTACCAGTCAGGTTGCATTTGTTCGTCGCACAGGAAGCAGTACGCGCTATAATGCGACACAACTTCCTTTTCCGCCCTCTTTTCGCGCAGCCACAGGGAAAAAATGGTAAGGCGGAATGCCCGCAGAGGGGAATCGTTTAACATCCTTTTAATGGATCACTTATCCGACCCAAATTATTCACTTTTTACTAGTTATCATAAATGTCTATCTTATCGTTGAGGTATTGTGTGGCGTTAGGTTTAATTTTGATCGTATTTACCGTTGTCAAATGTTCCATCCATACATCCAACGCTTTCTTGCTAGCTCCTCCGCAGTACAGTAGGTCCGTCTAGCAATGAATAGGAAGCTTTTCGGGTTACGTGGTCAAGAGTTAAAGAGCTTCCGCACCGGTGTTTTGGACGTCGGCTACCGGTGTGAAGATAAACAGAATTAGTTCAGGCCAACTGGGTAGGTTAGCGAACTGGCAGGCCAAATTAATTTTCTTAAGCGCGTCTTAGGCATCTTGCAGTCTCGACGGCGACGCTGTGTACTTGATATATGCTAACTTAGCTAACAGACTAGGCGGCTCCAACGTCTTTTACTGCTTTTTATGCAATTTTTTGGTAATATTTTAAGGTTCATTTTACGATTTGTTACTTGTGTAAGCGGAAAGTTTGGTATGCACCCCGTTTATTAGACTTGATAGTTGCCCCCACATGAGTCTTGTCGGTGATGCTTTAAAAAACAAATGTCTGAACAAATGAGATCCTGTGATTCTTACTTTATTACTGAGACAAGACTGCAACCGTAGTGTAATGAGTTCGCAAGCTATTGAAAATGTGCCTGACCACCTTGTTTTGTCTGAATTTTAGACCAAGGGTACATCATCTTTTGGTAAGAGGCGCAACAAGACGCACACTCTGTGCCGTCGTTGTGGATCCAAGGCCTACCACCTGCAGAAGTCTACCTGTGGAAAGTGCGGCTATCCAGAGAAGCGCAAGAGAAAGTGTAAGTTACTAATATGATTAGACACCGTTATCTAAGTTGTAAATTCTTCTTGCAAAGTTGTAAATTCATGCAATTGTTTGAACTAGAAATTAGGCAAAAGTTGATTGTTGGTTTGTTGTGGTACTGGTAGTCTTAAGGTATGTTGGTACAGGGGCACTTGTTAAAGTAGGCATACACAATTGTGCCATGAAGTGCCAAGAGTATGTAGGTTTTCCCTTCAACTGATTGCTAGACCAGGTGGTTTCACTAATTCGCACACATTCCACCTATGAAAGCTGGACTAATTACAAAATCAAATTGTTGTAATTGGTTGGAGGGAAAACTTGCAATTCTATCGGCCAGGGTCCAAAATTAACATTCGCCAGCTGCCAAATGCCGTAAATTTAGTTTTATCCGGTAAATTATGGAGACCTCCAGCCGGTAGAAAAAATGAATTTTCTACACGCGCTGGAGAAAGCTGCTGGTTTGCTGTCACTTCAGTCTGTTAGATCTGCCATGCTGCGTGTGTCGTGCGTTGTACTTAATTGTGTCAGTCATCAAATCGCGCGATTTTTTGTTACAGTATTTGAGATACTTGTAATCCAGGCAGTTGAAACAAACCCAGCTATTTGTAGATTTACTGTGGGAGTGGACCCACACACACACACACACACACACACACACACACACACACACACACACACACAGAAAAGAAAACAGGTGAACTTCAGGCCGAAGAGGCCACTTTTGGCATGGCCAATGCAAGTGCTCATCCATTGACACTGTCATCCAGTAGGAGACAAGAAAGAGGGAAATCGCTTTGAGAGCCAACTGTCTGAGGAGGACTTAACATGCTACTAAAGAATAGAAAAACATTAATATGAACTATGACTCTGAATGTATTACTGTGATTTTACTTATTGTTAATTCCTCCAAATTGTTTTATTCTAACTCCTCAAAAAATTATTCTTCTTGCACGTAAAGGCGCAACAATTGAATAATATTTCTGCATACAGTTAGTGTTACTGCTGTTAAATGTGCTTGGGTCAATACATTTTTTCATCTACCAGGTAGATAGATGGCATGTAAGCCAAAAAAATAGGTTTGGACCCTGCTTTCAACACTCTATGGCATGATTCTCTGTCTTAAATCAAAGTAGTCTTCTATCAAACAGCTTGTTCAAAATTGCCTAAATGGTTTTCCACAACTCAGGTGTTGTCGTTTGTCTCATGCGGAAAACCTTTTAACACTTGTTTTGCAGACAACTGGAGCGCTAAGGCAAAAAGGAGGAACACCACTGGAACTGGCCGTCTGAGACACCTCAGGGTTGTCTACCGCAGATTCAGGTGAAATATTAATGGGGAAGAAGTACCCATGTAGTTCTTTCCTTTTTGTGAGTTGTTCTTGGATGTAGTATTGATGGGAGACTAAATATGGCAGGGGTCGGGAATCTTATCGGGAAGGGGCTGATGTGGGTGCAGGCTTTAGTTAGAACAAAACTGTTAGACACACCTGATTCAGCTAATCAAGGTCCTTTAAAAAAACTACCGGTTGATTAGTAAAATCACGTGTGCAACTACTTGGCTGAAACAGAAGCCGGCACCCCCATCCGCCCTTTTTGGATAAGATTCCCACCCCTGGAATAGGGGAACAGAGGGTGAATTGAGTTGGATCCCAGAGTTTGATGCAATTGTGGTGCTGCGTATTTGTTTTCATTATAGGATTGGCATTACAGCTCACCTGTTTCACTTCAGTAATTTGGTTCCTTTTTTGGTAACTTGTTTATAGCTGGATTTTCATCGCTATTGTTAGAAGTTTGATCAATGGAATGTGATGTTTTTAAAAAAGCAGTGGAAAATCATTGGACAAAAATTAGGCCTGGCATGTTCAAAATGGTTTAAGCTAACTGTGTAACAGTTGGAAATGACCTTGAAGACTAGTCACTACTCGTAAGTACGTTTGGCCTTGAATATCAGATACTCGGGCAGGATGGTACTCAAAATATTCTGCTCTCTCTCTCTCACTCATTTGTGTAACTGCGTCAGTAAGTTATATGCAGTATCTTGACTATTTGTAGGGTAGCTTCAGATCACATACAAATACGAATCCTGACAAGTTTGTGGCATGGTGGCCCAGTGGTTAGCACTGTTGTCTCACAGCAAGAAGGTCCTGGGTTCAAATCCCGGGCCATTCCAGGACCTTTCTGTGTGGAGTTTGGAGTTTACATGTTCTCCCCGCGTCTGTGTGGGTTTCCTCCAGGTGCTCTGGTTTCCTCCCACCATCAAAAAGTCATGCATGTTAGGGTTAATACTCCTGCCTGTGCCCCTTATCAAGGCAATGGGAAGAAGAACTGGAGTTGGTCCCTGGCCACTGCAGCTGCTATAGGATGAGTTAAATGCAGAAAAGAAGTTTCATTGTAACTGAATAACTGTACAATGACAAAATTAAGTGGATTTTAAAAAGAAAAGTGGTTTCAGTGAAAGAGAACGGCACTGAGAGACTACTGCAGTATATTCGGTGATAGAGATTCAAACTGTGCATTTGCGCATGAGTGGAATAATTGCTGAGAGTGATAGTCTACACCATTACAATACCTTCACGTATTCCCAACCATTCATCAGTAAGAGACGATTGTACCCAGGTTTGTGTCAACCACGATGTTTTAGCTGATTTTATTTGTTCCCCCTCCGGTTGCCAACATAGAAAACATAGTTCAGTATAACGAAAACATTCAGTACACATGTGTAATAGTGTTTGATTACAAAGTTGAATCAGTTCATCCGGACACAACGTTTGAGAAAAAGATTTCCTCACTCGTCTAAGTGAACTCTTCAGTTTCAACTGGGCGCAGGTATCCCCACCCTTACAAACGATACAGTGGCATAACGACTGAAAACAACGATCGGTTTCAGGTGCAAATTGCCATGACCAATTACAGTTTCAATGGCCATGTGTACTCTTCACAGAGGATTGGGGAATGGTTGCAGTCACATCATTGTGAGGTGGGGACAGATGTACTCTTAGCCACACACACACACACAAACATATCTGTCGCCTACATTTGTAAATGCCAGGAAGACACCCAAACAGTGCACCAGCCAATCGAAGGGAGGAGAAGGACAGCAGCTAGCTAAGCATAAACCAGTGGTGGTTCCGTATGTGGCGAACTTATTCAACTTTCTGTGATTTTCTAACTGGATTATTGAGCATGGATAAAGACTAGTGTTTGATGTTTTTACATTATTTATCAAACATAATTGGGCTCTTATTGCTGAGCTGAGCCAGATGATCTAGCTCACTAAAAAGAGCCAGAATTCCTATCACTATGTCTTAGCTGTCTTCTGTTGGGTCTAGCAAACGTGTTATAGCAGCATTGGTGTAATAAAAGATGCTTGCTATGATCTGGCACGAAATGTCTTTGTCCACTTTTCTGGCAAGCGATTAGACCTGTGCAGGGAAAGTGAAGCGAGATTTCGCATCGAGTTTGGTTAAAATGCAGTTAGGCCTTTATTTGATTTTATCTTATTAATGTAGAACAACTTCAGAAAATGTGCCAAATAGCCGATGCTTGCAAAGGTATTTGAGACAGCACTTAATTGTAAACCAAACATTGTCTGTAAAACATCTCCATCCTTCCAGATAATCTGGCCACCCCATTTGTAAAATGCATGTTTTTCGGTTGTCCGTTGGTTTTAAGTATTAGAACATTGCCAGGTTAATGTTCTTATGGTTAGATGGCGTGGAATATACCTAGCTACCTGACTTGAACCAAAATACCCAGTTCTTTGGAAATCCTTTAGTTTAGCTCAGTATATTATTGATTTACTTCTTTAAGTTAATTTGCTACTGCAAAAGTGGCACAAAAATTTTACTTTGCTGCAACTTGTCAAGTTTATTTGAAAATTGGTTGCCATTTTTGAGGTGGCATTTACTTTCTGAGAATTGTTAATTGCACTTACCTGTGATGTGGAAATAGATTTCTGCACAAATGCACTGTCGCAATTCAGGTAACGTCACATTAAAAACCTGCAATATTTTGATAGTCTAATGAGATGTTCAGAACATGCCATTTTTTCAAATGTGTATTAAATCCGGTTCATGGCCTTTGCGTATACCCAACTATTTGTCATTAAGAGGCTGTTGCACCTAGGTTTGGGTCGACCACAATGTTCACAATTCTTCTAAATTGATTTCTGCTGCTATTGTGGATCTGAAGAATAAAAAATTCCTTAGCCTCAAAGCCACAATGTTGGAAATCACTGCTGCATCTTACTACCTAGCATTCTCACCTGAGTGGCATTTAAAATGTCAACTAAAACTCCCAAGTTGTGATAAAATGTGGAACATAGCTGTCCCATTTCTTGTTGTATTGTTGTGAAACGTGCCTAACTTTCTGCTCTTCATTTCTTTCTTCAGGAATGGATTCCGTGAAGGGACCACCCCAAAACCTCGACGTGCTGCAGTGGCCGCCTCCAGCTCATCTTAAAAGACACACTTTTCGTTAAATAAATGTGCTGTTGGTCTGAGTTTCAGTCTTGGCTCTTTTGAGTTTTGTTTTGTTTTTCGACTGGCTAGCAGTGGCTTGATTGTTTTTGCAGGGTTGACTGGATAAATACATGGAGCATAGTCTGTGTATTGTTACCTGTTTGTACACGAGACATGTAGTCACCCTGCAGCTGGTTAACTTTCAAAGGTTTTAAGTTTGACTGTGCAAAAGTGTCAAATGTTTTCCTGCAGGAACCAGACATGCATGTTAGATACTATTACCAAGAGCATCAGCCACCAGTTTACAGGCATTCTTCAGGAATGAGGAACGAAGCTTTAATTATTCCATAACTCAGTTGGGTCTTAGCTGCTCACAAACTAGCTACCATCAGTGGTGTAGCAATAAAGGACAACATGAAAACCCACCTTGTTTTTACATGGGTAGTCTTATGACCCTGGTGCTTAGTGTTTACTTAGTAAATTTAGGGATGCTGGTTTGGTAGTGGGAAGCTGAGCCAAGATGCATGCTATCAGATTTGGCCACAGGACACAGCTGTTGTAATAACTGTCTCCCACAAAAGTTGGGTGATGTCGGTGTCAATCTCAACACTGCCCCAGTGTCTTGGAAACACAAGACTGGGTAAAGTTAAAATTTGCTCAGTGCTGGTATGGCCAACTTGGGGTTTTTTTTTTTCAACCTTAAAACACTGAATTTTTAGTGTATAGGGTTAAATAATGAAACTATATATATGTAATATAAACAATTTATAGAAGGAGTTGAGACACGGAAAGATGTTGCGTGTGAAGAGAAGTTGAATAGGTTGAAATAGAGAGCAAATTCATTGTAAGTATATAATTCGTTGTAAGAACACAATGTCGAATAAAGTGGCTTTCATTTCATTTCTTCATAAAATGTGAGTGTTGGAATTTTTTTTTTCTCTTGTGGCACTTGCACAGCCAAAAATGCATTCCAGACAAGTCCCATTTACAACACAGTTCCTTCAGCTGATATGAAGAAAGAAAGCCACTTTATTTTTGTCATTGTAAGTTGTTCATTTACAATGAATTTGTTCTCTGCATTTAACCCATCCTAGGAGGATAGAAGTGGTGGGCAGCTGCAGCACCCGGGGACCAACTCCAGTTCTCTCCATTGCCTTGCTCAGGGGCTCCAGCAGGAATATTAACCCTAACATCCATGGCTTTTTGACTCCTAGATTCTAGTTTGTCACTTTTGATAGGATCCAGTTTCATTGTACAGTCTTTACTGTAAGTAATATGAAACTGCAGCTGACCTACAGGTGCATCTCGAAAAATTAGAATGTTGTGGAAAAGTTCATTATTTTCCGTAATTTAATTCAAAAAGTGAAACTTTCATATATTCTAGATTCGTTACACATAAAGTGAAATATGTCCAGCCTTTTTTGTTTTAATCTTGATGATTACGACTTACAGCTCATGAAAATCAAAAATCCAGTATCAAAATATTAGAATATTACAGAAGACCAATCAAAAAAAGGATTTATAATACAGAAATGTCGACCTTCTGAAAAGTATGTTCATTTATGCACTCAATACTTGGCCGGGGCTCCTTTTGCATGAATTACTGTATCAATGCGGCGTGGCATGGAGGCAGGCAGCCTGTGGCACTGCTGAGGTGTTATGGAAGCCCAGGTTGCTTTGATAGCGGCCTTCAGCTCGTCTGCATTGTTGGGTCTGGTGTCTCTCATCTTCCTCTTGACAACACCCCATTAGCCACAGAAGGTCATTGCTGAAAGGGCTGGCTGTTCGCAGAGTGCTGCATCAAACCATAACCATGGAAAGTTGACTGGAAGGGAAAAGTGTGGTCGGGAAAGGTGCACAAGCAACAGGGATGACCGCAGCCTTGAGAGGATTGTCAAGCAAGGCCGATTCAAGAACTTGGGGGAGCTTCACAAGGAGTGGACTGAGGCTGGAGTCAGTGCATCAAGAGCCACCACGCACAGACGTGCCCAGGAACTGGGCTACAAGCGTCGCATTCCTAGTGTCAAGCCACTCCTGAACCAGAGACAACGTCAGAAGCGTCTTACCTGGACTCAGGAAAAAAAAACTGGACTGTTGGTCAGTGGTCCAAAGTCCTCTTTTCAGATGAAAGTAAATGCTGCATTTCATTTGGAAATCAAGGTCCCAGAGTCTGGAGGAAGAGTGGAGAGGCACAGAATCCAAGTTGCTTGAAGTCCTGTGTGAAGTTTCCACAGTCAGTGAAGATTTGGGGTGCCATGTCATCTGCTGGTGTTGGTCCACTGTGTTTCATCAAGCCCAGAGTCAACGTAGCCGTCTACCAGGAGATTTTAGAGCACCTCATGCTTCTGTCTGCTGACAAGCTTTATGGAGATACTGATTTCATTTTCCAACAGGACTTGGCACCAGCCCATAGTGCCAAAACTACCATGGTATTACTGTGCTTGATTGGCCAGGCAACTCACCTGACCTGAACCCCACATGGGGTGTTGTCAAGAGGAAGATGAGAGACACCAGACCCAACAATGCAGATGAGCTGAAGGCCGCTATCAAAGCAACCTGGGCTTCCATAACACCTCAGCAGTACCACAGGCTGCCTGCCTCCATGCCACGCCGCATTGATACAATAATACATGCAAAAGGAGCCCCGGCCAAGTATTGAGTGCACAAATGGGCATACTTTTCAGAAGGTTGACATTTCTGTATTATAAATCCTTTTTTTGATTGGTCTTCTGTAATATTCTAATATTTGGAGATACTTGATTTTTGATTTTCATGAGCTGTAAGCCGTAATCATCAAGATTAAAGCAAAAAAAGGCTTGACATATTTCACTTTATGTGTAATGAATCTAGAATATACGAAAGTTTCACTTTTTGAATTACATTACGGAAAATAATGAACTTTTCCACAATATTCTAATTTTTTTGAGATGCACCTGTATACCATTGAATTGGTTTATAGATGAAAATACAGCTGACTGACCATGTGGTGAATCACGCCGTAACCATGTTCTGGTGAATAACAGAGCAAAACGCTCCAGAGGCCTTGCCAAAGTTCTGAAGGGGGAGTGGACACAGCAACCTTTCTGGGTCGGTGTTTTTCACTGGCAATTTTGCTGCCAATATATCAAAGGATATCAGGACTGTGTATTGTAATATCCTTCCTTTTTGATTTCCCAGGAACTTCCCAGAACCTTTACTGGCAAGTCCTTTTTCAAGCCCCCCCCCCCTTGTTTCTTTCAATAATCAAAAAGGCATTTCACAACTTTCAAAATAACAGTTGCAAATACAAACACTGAGCAAATACACCAATCATACAAAGGACGTTATGAACAAAAATAAGGAAATAAATCAGCTAACACAAAAATAAAATAAAAAACACAAAGAGGTCAATCAGGAATTAAAGTGATTCTCAGAAAGACATTGGGCTTTTCTTGATTTTATCAGTTTTGCACATCTCTTATATATTTCCATCTCATTAACAAATCCATTAAACAGGGGCTTGTTTTCAAGAAGCGACATCTGTGTATAAAGAACTTTGCTAAGATAATTAGGTTATCGTACACAAATTCAGCTTTTCTTTCCCCCATTAAAAGACCAAGTTTTATATTTTCACATCTTAATTGTGGCATAATTAGATTATTATTCGCTGTCCAAGTTTGGAATGCATCCCAGAAGGTACTCGTGACCTCGCAGTGAAAGAACATGTGTTCTGCTGGTTCAAGGTCTGATCCACACAAACCACAACTGTTTCAATCAAAATTGAATCTGTGATGCAGGAAATCATTACATGGGTAGATGTCATTAATTGTTTTTGAAATGCACTTCTTTTGCTTTGGGTGGGTTGGGATCCCCCCTCCCCCTTTGTTTTTTTCTATTTACTACAGAAAGGCCAGAGTAGCCGTACATCAACCAGCTCAGCGTTTCTCAAACCTCTCCTGGAGGACCACTTGTCCTGCATGTTTTAGATCTCTCCCTGCTCCAACACAGCTGATTTAAATGATCAGTTTTATTACAGTTTTTCACAACTGTTTAAACACATTTCCCGATAGACTACCTCGCTTTCTCAAAACCCTAAACACAAATCATAAAACTCACACACAGAATGCAGAATCCTACACTTCTCTTGCAAAAGCACAATTTGTCCTTAAAACAGTGTTAACTCTTCACTGAATGGTATTTTCTTTTCAAATTACAAACACATACATCATATGAGTAGACATTCCTAAGCACCCATTGAACACTGATGTGCAGAATGGAAAACACTATGGTATGAATGGAAAACACTATATGAATGCTTTATCGGTAGAATTATGCCTTTGCATGTTCAGTGTCACACTTTCACCTGTTGGCTGTAAAATATTACCACAATTGTGTTGGAGAACACGGTCCAGTGTAGATAAACTCACTGTTGCTATATTTTGGAATAGGTGTTGGTCTGCAATGATTGCATCTTGGACTTGTTGGAGAGTTATGACATTGTTCGCCAGCACCATGTTGACTACTGCAGTCTCCTGCTCATCTGTGAGGAGTCTTCCTCTTCCACCACGTTGTGGTAATCTTGCAGTTCTGCAAAAGATACAAATAGATACAAATACAGCAAGGTCCTTGCAACACTCATTGAATACTGTACTGATATGCAGTACTAAAGTAAGGCGAGTAGGTTTCTTACCTATGCTCATTTCTGAAAGTCCGAATTACGTATTGAGGCAACCGAGAAGCGACTCGGGTTGGGTTGGACCCTCTGGCCAGCCTCCCTCATGGCCAAACCATGGTTGACCACAAGATCAATGACAGTGGCCCTAGTCTCATCAGAGATTATGGTTCTTCTCCTTCCTCCTCCTTGTCCTCCTCCTCGTCCTCCTCGTCCTCCTCCTTGTCCTTGTCCTCCTCCTCCTTGTCCTCTCCCTCCTCCTCTTACTCTCACTCCTCTGCCTTGCTGCTCACCTCTCTCTTCAATGTTGCCACCATCCAATGTTCTCCAAGCAAACCAGGAGCTCGTCTGTGACCCTTCTATGGCAAATTGCTGATTGCAAATGGCACAACAGCCTTTGGAGTTTAGAAATGTGATTGGCAGTGTGTTCTGTGTGAACACCAAGAGAGGGAATTCAAGAACAGTGTGCAAGATATAGAGAATTGTGTGTAGTGTTGTGAAAAATGTGTGGTATGGAATGGGAATCTGAGTCTAAAGCAGAAAATGGGCTTGGAGTTCAGCAGAATTACTTTAGGCAGTTGGTACATGAGTTTCAGGTTGTGCACATTGCGTCTGATGTTCCAATTAATGTGTTTAAACAATTGTGAAAAACAGTATTAGGCGGCTTCGGGAGCTCACAAGGAGTTGATCATCTGAATCAGCTGTGTTGGAGCAGGGAGAGATCCAAAACATGTAGGACAAGTGGTCCTCCAGGAGAGGTTTGAGAAACGCTGAGCTAGCGCATGTCCAGCAAAGCTTAAGCTCTGCATTATGGCAGAAATCGTCAGTACAATGAAGACCTTCTTCTCTCTACTCAGCTGCTTAACATAAGTAGCGTATATTCCAATCTCAGGAGACTCCTGGTTTTGGTTATTTTACCGGAATCCTGGGAGATGTTGCCAAGAACATCGTGGGCCAAGGAGGTTCTCGGCAAAGGAAGGCGAGGAGGGCAGGTTATCCAGAGGTTGCGTCTGGTTTCCCATCATAAAAACATTTGGGATGTCGTGTATTTTTATACGCGTATGACAAGTTACGGCAGAAAGTTGAACCATTTCCTCTGGACACCACGTTTATTGTGAGTAACGGTTCATCACAACCGGCTGTTATGATGAATGAACTCGCACGCACACACACACACACACACACACACACACACACACACACACACACACACACACACACACACACACACACACACGGCTCACACGATAGCCAGCAGGGGGCGATATAGAGTCGTTTTTTGTTTGTTTTTTCTGTCCCCCCATTAACTCACCGTCCCATTTGCCGGCATCTTCCGTGAAACGTCGCAGTAGAAGGTTGGTGGTGCGCGGGATCGGAGAGGGGGTCCATTTGGTATGCTCGTCGTCCACGTTTCCGTTCTTTGGAAGAAGTTTTATGGGCGGGAATGAATTTGTTGAACTGAAACTGCCGCAATGAAGTGTAAGTAAATTATAACAGACGTCACTTTCTAGCCTTTTGGTTGTTGCCTCACATCTGTAACTCTAACTATTGATTTGCATTCAAAGCCTCGGTCCTAGCATCAGCTTGTGCACTTTTTTTGCTGTTGCGGGAGCCTGCGTGCCTGGGTGATGAGGTTACATCCAAAACAGGTTGGTAGTCAATCACTAAAACTGCTTTTGAATCATGTGCAGAATGTACCCAGACTTCCCATGTATTCCTCATTGTACTCTCAGTGGTTTTTATTCTATCATTTACTAAGCATGTGTTGTTTTGTCAATTGATCCTGAGTGATAGCATTACATTGGAGTTGTTTTATCTGGTGTCTCCCCAGGCCAGACACGGCCACTGAATTGACAATTTGTGTGGGTGTGTGTGTGGGGGGGCAAGCCCAGTCATGTCAAAGGGTTTGTAAGGTTTCCCTAACACCAGAGGAAGCTGCTGTGGGCCAGGCATTCCTGGAAATGTAAAACCAAAGGCTGGCTGGGGGGAAAAAAGGGGGGGGATGTGAACCATTCTTGTAATAATAAAACAACAATCACTCAGAGCAGGCCCCCAGAACAGACAATTCCTGTCTGACCTGTGGCCAGAACTTTGCAGTTTATATTGACCTTTAGGCCCCATCCCTTGACATCCCACACAAGAGAATATAGCATCCTGTCATGAAGTCATTGTCAACCTTTACAATTCTAGACAAAAAGATGTATAATTTAATTCTTGTTTGTCAGCGTTTTACCGCTGGATATGTGGTTGTTGTAATTCAATGATTGCCGTTCAATAATTCACAGAAAGTTGAATCAGTTCATCTGGATACAACGTTTACTCTTTTTTTTGGTACTTTTTACTACTTTATGCAGAGGAATAATTCTTCCTCTGCATAAAGGAAGAATTTTCCCTTTATGCAGGAAAATTCTGCATAAAGGAAAATTCTTCCTCTGCATTTAACCCATCCTAGCTAGGAGCAGTGGGCAGCTACCGTGCAGCGCCCGGGGACCAACTCCAGTTCGTCTTGCCATGCCTCAGTCAGGGTCACAGACAGGAGTATTAACCCTAACATGCATGTCTTTTTGATGGTGGGGGGAAACCGGAGCGCCTGGAGGAAACCCACCGCAGACAGAGAAGAGAACATGCAAACTCCACGCAGAAAGGACCTGGGGGGTGACCCCCAAGGTTGGACTACCCCGGGGTTCAACCCAGGGCTTTTTTGCTGTGAAGCGACAGCGCTACCCACTGCGCCACCGAGAGAGACGTTTCATCACTCATCTAAGTGACCTCTTCAGTCTAAACTGACTGCAGGTATCCCCACCTTTATAAATAATGACAGTGGCATAACGACCGAAACCAACGATTGGTTTCATATGCAAATGTAGGTGTGGCCATTAACTAGAGTTTCAATGGCCATGTGACCTACTCACAGAGGATCTGGAAATGTTTGCAGTTACAGCATTGTAAGATGATGAAAGATGTATTCTTAGTGCCCTCTCGGTTCAAGGATGGTCGTTCCTTCTTTACATAGATGGCCTCTTTGACTCCCCGTTCAAACCAGCATTCCTCCCTATCAAGGATGTGAACATCCTCATCCTTGACAGAGTGGCCACTGGCCTGTAGATGGGTGTAGACTGCAGAGTCCTGGCCTGACGTGTTAGCTCTCCTGTGTTGTGCCATCCTCTGTTTAGTTTCCCTAATGTACAAGTCACGGCAATCCTCTCGGCACTTAACAGCGTACACTATATTGCTCTGTTTGTGCCGGAGGACCCAATCCGGTTTCTGGCACAGCCTGTTTTGGGGCTTTGAAAGCAACCGAGACGGGATGTTTTGGAAAATACACGTCTCAACTTTTCCGACACTCCTGCCACATACGGACTCATCACTAGTTCACGCTTAGGCAGTTGCTGTCCGTCTCCTCTGCTCGGTTGGCTGGGACACGTGCGGTCAGTTGAGACTGAGGAGGTCATTCAGATGAGTAATGAGACGTTTCTCTAGCTAAACGTTGTGCCCAGATGAATTGATTCAATTTTCTGTGATTTCCTTAACCTGGATTATTGAGCAGGCATAAAGAAGCGTTGAATTTTTGTGTATTTCCTGTTGTAAAAAATGAATGGATGAACCGTAGGGCTCTTTGTGTAATGAATGGCACATTTTTTCCGCACTTATGGGTCTCTACCTGCATGTCTTTACGTTCTGCTAAATCAGATAGTTAAGTTTCCTATGATTCACAGATCAGTGTCAGGGTTTTTTCTCCACTGGAAAACCATGAGCGTGTGTGTGTGAATTTACTCATGCATGCTTGTGTTTGAATGAAATATATGGGGGCATTCTGGGACTGGGAGTAAGGGGGAGTTTATCTTCTTTCTAGCGCGGGTGGTAACGCATTGGAGCAGAGAGGCATGTCTTTGCATGTGTGCTGTCTTAGGAAACAAAATCCATTACGGACTTTTTCCCCTCATTCCTAAAAAAGAAATATCAAGGATATTATCTCAGCCATGGTAATACCCAGTAACCACATCCTTAGTGCTTGTGTAATATGATCGTCACTTCACCAGAGGAATGTGTTAAGAAGAATTTGATCTTCGTGTATAAATCGAGATTGCATTTTTCATCATGATAGTAATTGGATAATTGATGGCAATTTGCTCATCCCTGTGTGTGTGTGTGTGCGTGTGCGTGCGTGCGTGCATGCATGCGTGCGCGTGCGCGCACTTTGGGGGGTATACATGCGTTTGCAACTGAGAACAAAGGTTCTCATGGAGGTTCTCAAGGTTGCATGGAGGATACGGGCACCTGCAGATTGCTTAAGCGGTGCGCCCACACAAGCTTGCTAGACATTTTAGAGGGGGGCCAAGTTTTAAAAGACAAAAAAAAGTTATTCATTTTTCAGCCATTAAGATTTCAGACATTTTAATTCTTACTACTGTACGGCTTAAATACAAAATACAAAGTACCCTGACTTTTTGCCTTTAACTAAATTAGTGTCCCTAATATAAGAAGGCATGAACTCCACAGAGCTATTCAGCTCAGTGTTTCAGTGGGGGGGGGGGTTAAATCAGGGAGGAAAAAAAACAACAATGTAATATAAAATAATAAAAATGGAATATAAATAAATAATGTAAAAATGTTTATTTATTTATTTAAATGTGACTGCTGTCAGAATTCCATGTATCCTGTCTGCTCATTTAGCTAGTTTATGTGGTCCAAGTACCCTCTTTGACCTCACTTCCTGTTCTTGATCCCCGCAGTGAACCCTTGCTGTCACTTCCCCTGTCAGCACTGGGGTGTTTGTGTAAGGTATGGCCTGGACAAGTATGAATGTGACTGCACTCGCACCGGCTACCATGGAGAAAACTGCACTATCCGTAGGTCACATTATCCAGATGGTGTGAAGTCTCATATGCCAGTTATGAATGTACATTGAGAGGAACATTTGACACGCTGTATTCTCATGCACTTTACAAAATAGTTAGTCGCTGGCATTTCGTAGCCATTTACTTTCTTACATTTCTATTACCAGAGAAAGGCCATTTTAGTACTGTATCTCAGCGTTTCTCAAACCCTCTCCTGGAGGACCACTTGTCCTGCATGGTTTAGATCTCTCCCTGCTCCAACACAGCTGATTTAAATGATCCGTTTTGTTATCAGGCAGCTTCGGGAGCTCATAACGAGTTGATCATTTGAATCAGCTGTGATCTAAACCATGCAGGACAAGTGGTCCTCCAGGAGAGGGTTTGAGAAACGCTGCTGTATCTGCCTCGTCTTTCAGCTCCAACACCGAACTCAGAGCGTCTGCTGTTCATTGCAAGTGACAATCAAACATTGTGTCTCCTAATTAAACGTGAAGTGAAAGACTCTCAGTTATGCAGTTACCTCACCCGCACTCAGTGGCGTAACAATGGACCAGTGTTGAGAACACGTGGAACAGCCTCGTATCCAGGGATACGAAGTTGGAAAAAAGGAACAAACGGATATAGAGGAGTATTACATTAAGGAAGAAAGAAAGAAAGAAAGAAAGAAAGAAAGAAAGAAAGAAAGAAAGAAAGAAAGAAAGAAAGAAAGAAAGAAAGAAAGAGAGAGAGGGGCGTCCGGGTAGCGTAGCGGTCTGTTCCGTTGCCTACCAACACGGAGATCGCCGGTTCGAATCCCCGTATGACCTCCGGCTTCGTTGGGCGTCCCTACAGACACAATTGGCCGTGTCTGCGGGTGGGACGCCGGATGTGGGTGTGTCCTGGTTGCTGCACGAGCGCCTCCTCTGGTCGGTCAGGGCGCCTGTTCAGCGAGGAGGGGGAACTGGGGGGAATAGCGTGATCCTCCCACGCGCCACGTCCCCCTGGTGAGACTCCTCACTGTCAGGTGAAAGGAAGCGGCTGGCGACTCCACGTGTCTCGGAGGAGGCATGTGGTTGTCTGTAGCCGTCCCCGGATCGGCAGAGGGGGTGGAGCAGCAACCGGGACGGCTCGGAAGAGCGGGGTAATTGGCCGGCTACAACTGGGGAGAAAAGAAAGAAAGAAAGAAAGAAAGAAAAAAGAGTAAGTTTTAAGTCCATGTTAAAGCTAAATACCAAGGAACGGTGTGCTGTAAAGCCAGTGAGGCTTGTGGGTGTGCTGGCCCTTTCTTGAAGTGATTCATAAATCACACTGACAGTCAGGCGTTATTTTGTGACCAGTTACCTTAATACCGTAACATCTTTAACATTAATTGTGATTGTATGCTTTGTATCTGAAATTATCTTTGTCATTTTTAACCTGACTGTGATATTGTATCCAGACCCCCCCCCCCAAAAAAAATCCCTGACCCCCTATTAAGACATGGTCCTCTTGTGTATCGTTCATCTTTAGCTGAGTTTTGGTCCAGGGTTCGCCAATTCTTGAAACCCAGTCCGGATGTGATCCATTACATCCTGACCCATTTCCAGTGGATGTGGGAAATCATCAATCGCACCTTCCTACGGGACGTCTTGATGCGGCTAGTTCTGACAGGTCTGAAAATTAATAGTTTCATCCGTTTCATTATAAATGCATCTTCAATCTTCCTCGTCTGCTCTTGAACGTAGATGAAGGGCATCCGGGTAGTGTGGCGGTCTATTCCATTGCTTACCAACACGGGGATCTACGGTTCGAATCCCCGTTTGCGGGTGGGAAGCCGGATGTGGGTATGTGTCCTGGTCGCTGCACTAGCGCCTCCTCTGGTCACCTGTTCGGGGGGGGGCTGGGGGGAATAGCGTGATCCTCCCATGCGCTACGTCCCCCTGGCGAAACTCCTCACTGTCAGGTGAAAAGAAGCGGCTGGTGACTCCACATGTATCGGAGGAGACGTGGTAGTCTGCAGCCCTCCCCGGATCGGCAGAGGGGGTTGAGCAATGACTGGGACGGCTCGGGAGAGTGGGGTAATTGGCCGGATACAGTTGGGGAGAAAAAAAGGGGGGGAGAAAGTAGATGAAACCAGACTAGTCCAATGACCTGTTAATTTAAGTTTCATTTACTTTTTCATGCTATTGTTTTTACATTTGCAGCAAGGGCCAGCCTGATCCCCAGTCCTCCCACTTTCAACTCCAAGTATGGCTACCTTAGCTGGGAATCCTACTATAATGTCAGCTACTACACTCGTATACTGCCCCCTGTGCCAGAGGACTGCCCCACCCCTCTAGGGGTCAAAGGTTAGGTAGTCTTTTGCATGCCATTGCTAAATTATAAAACTGTTTTTGTTTCTCTCACCAATCTCATAATTACCACATACCAATAAATACCATGCAGGTTTTTATTCCAACCCAACACCACACAGGCTGAGTTTTTGGCGCCGATAAGAGATCACCGCCGTATTCGTTAATCCCATAATTGTTTTTGAGATTATCAAGCTCTGTGTGGCAAATATTTACAACTTGCTCAGTCTTGTCAACCACAACCTGCCCTTTGCTCAGTGTTTTGCCACCTGACTCTACATTTTCCACCGTTGTGACATCAATGCCATCTATTAACCTTGGAGAGTTCAGTTGTACAGTGTGCTGCGTTCACCGCATCAGCCATGTTTAGACCGCTACACTATTGTGACTACAAATGTAGTTTATCTGTGTTTGCCGCAATGGTTTACGTGATGCTTTGAGTCTCTGCTCAGGCAAGGCTGTGCTCCCTGACCCTGAGCTGCTGGTGGAGAGGCTGCTGCTGAGAAGGAAGTTCAGACGAGACCCACAGGGAAGCAACCTCATGTTTGCCTTTTTTGCCCAGCACTTCACTCACCAGTTCTTTAAGACCTATAATCGGATGGGCCTGGGCTTCACCAAGGCTCTCGCACACGGGGTTAGTTTATATGTTACCTTTTTCCATGTCAGTTCAATAATTAAACTTTATCTTTACCGCAGTAGCTTGAAAACAAGTTTGTGGTCATAACTTAAAGAGAAGGGGGGGGGGGGCGTCCGGGTAGCGTAGCCATCTATTCCGTTGCCTACCAACACAGGGATCGCTGGTTCGAATCCCCGTGTTACCTCCGGCTTGGTCGGGTGTCCCTACAGACATAATTGGCCGTGTCTGCAGGTGGGAAGCCGGGTGTGGGTATGTGTCCTGGTCGCTGCACTAGCGCCTCCTTTGGTCGGTCGGGGTGCCTGTTCAAGGCATAGGGGGAACTGGGGGGAATTGCGTGATCCTCCCCAGCGCTACGTCCCCCTGGCGAAACTCCTCACTGTCAGGTGAAAAGAAGCGGCTGGTGACTCCACATGTATCGGAGGAGGCATGTGGTAGTCTGCAGCCCTCCCCAGATCAGCAGAGGGGGTGGAGCAGCGATCGGGACGGCTCGTAGGGGTGGGTTAATTGGCCAGATACAATTGGGGTGGAAAGGGGGGGGGGTCAGGGAAGTGAAGGAGGAAAAGGAAAAAGAGATTGGATTGGAGAAACTTATTCATGAAATTAACCAGCTTGCTCTTGCCTCACCATGATTCACTTGTTTCATTTGTCTCATTATTATCCCTCCATCTCTCTCCCTGCATGAGGCTTGCAGGTAGATGCAGGCCACATTTATGGAGACAACCTGGCTCGGCAGCTTAACCTGCGGCTTCACAAAGACGGAAAGCTTAAGTACCAGGTGACAGTGATGCAAACACCTGAACTTGTAGGGGTTTTATGAAGGCAACATATTGATCAGGATTAAACTAGAAGAAAATTTGATATTGCTAAAAAATGTCCCATCTTCATTTCTTCAAATGTTGAATCAGTTCATCTGGGCACATTTACTGGGAGAAACCTTCCATCACTAAACTAAATGACTCCCTAGGTCTCAACTGACTGTAGGTATCCCCGCCCTTATTAACAGTACAGTGGCATAACGACCGAAAACAACGATCGGTTTCATATGCAAATTGCTGTGACCATTACCTGGAGTTACAATGGCCATGTGTACTTTTCACGGAGGATTTGGGAACGGTGACAGATGTACTCTTAGACCCCCTCTCGATTCAGGGATGGTCGTTTCCTCTTCACATAGATGGCCTCTTTGACTCCCTGTTCAAACCAGCGTTCCAAACCGTCCCTGTCGTTGCTCCACCCCCCCTCTGCCGATCCGGGGAGGGCTGCAGACTACCACATACCTCCGATACATGTGGAGTCACCAGCCGCTTCTTTTCACCTGACAGTGAGGAGTTTCGCCAAGCTTGGAAGCTTGGAAGAAAGGTTGGGAAGAGTGGGGTAATTGGCCAAGTACAACTGGGGAGAAAAAGGGGGGAGAATCCCCCCCCAGCGCCCCTCCCTAGCAAGGATGTGCACATCTTCATCCTTGAAAGAGTGGCCACTGGCCTGTAGATGGGTGTCATTCTCTTGGCCTGTTTGTTTTCCCCAATGTACAAGTTTTGGCAATGCTCCCGGCCTTAAAGGAGTGATGAAACGTTTCTCCCAATAACCGTTGTGTCCAGATGAACTGATTCAACTCAATGTGATTTCCTTACCTAATCTATTGAGCATGCATCAAGATATCGTCATTTCTTGTGGCATTTGAGATTTATTCCTTTACAGTCTCAGAGCTAGTTCCATATTTTGTATATATGAAAGGCATTTTAGCCAGAGGTGACATACCAGCTATATGACAGAATAATAAAACACATCTCTTAACATGTTGCACAGCCAGTTGGGAGAGGATTTGGAACGATACTGAGGTGGAGGGAAGTAGAAGTTTATATTATGTTGATAGGTTTTTGTGAGTTGTCTTATTATTATTAGCTAATAGATGGCGAGGTATACCCACCCACTGTAGCGGATGCACCTGTCAGGATGAGCTACCCCTCAGGGGTCCCTCCTGAGAGCCAGCTGGCCATTGGTCAGGAAGTGTACGGACTCCTCCCTGGTCTCGGGCTGTATGCCACACTATGGCTGAGGGAACATAACCGTGTCTGTGATATCCTGAAGGCCGAGCATCCCACATGGGATGATGAGCAGCTCTTCCAGACCACACGTCTCATCATTATCGGTGAGCCGGCGATGGTTTTAAAGCACTACTTGTTTATTATAATACCAATTTATTTAGTGCAGCTGTATTCTGACTCATCCATTTTTTTGGTAGCTTGACTGACCCCACCTCTTTTCTCTCCGCCTTTGTGTCTGCCTCTGCTTATTTCAGGCGAGACAATACACATAGTGATCGAAGAGTACGTGCAGCATCTGAGTGGATACCTGCTGCAGCTAAAGTTTGACCCCACGCTGCTGTTTAACTCACCGTTCCAGTACGGAAACCGCATCGCGTTGGAGTTTAGTCAGCTCTACCACTGGCACCCTCTGATGCCCGACAGCTTCCTTATCGATGGAGATGAACTTTCCTACTCGCAGTTTATCTTCAATACTTCTGTTCTCACCCACTACGGTGTGGAAAAACTGGTGGCCGCCTTCTCACGGCAAGTTGCCGGCCAGGTAACCAAGTCAACAAATCTACCGCACGTAACTAGACTGTAAGGCACAACGGTTATGGAGCCTGTTCTGCGAAATAGCACACAGATTTGGTGGTTATTTGAATGTCTCCTATGTTGAATGAAGTTAAAAACTTTGCAACTGCAGAAAAAGTTTTGTTTTTTGTTTTTTGGGGTTTTTTTTTGCAACATTACAACATTGACTCCATTTTAAAGTGGAAATGAAACCACATTTCTATTTGAGCCGTAGACATGTCTACATGTATCCTACCTGATTAAAAACCTATCAAGCTATGTAGTTGGAGTAGGGCTGGGTGATATTGCTGAAATCACATATCAACCATTTTTGACTGATGACCTCAGTATTGATAATGTGACATATTTTGAGGACGGCTATTGGTGCTTTCATAAGATATTTACACACAAGAAAATGTTGAGAAGAGATCATTAGTGGGCGGCACGGTGGCGCAGTGGTTAGCGCGGTCGCCTCACAGCAAGAAGGTCCTGGGTTCGAGCCCCGGGGTAGTCCAACCTTGGTGGGTCATCCCGGGTTGTCCTCTGTGTGGAGCGTGCATGTTCTCCCCGTGTCTGCGTGGGTTTCCTCCGGGTGCTCCAGTTTCCTCCCACAGTCCAAAGACATGTAGGTCAGGTGAATTGGCCGTACTAAATAGTCCCTAGGTATGTGTGTGTGCGTATGTGTGTGTGCGTGTGCGTGTGTGTGTGTGTGTGTGTGTGTGTGTGTGTGGGGGGGGTCTACCCGCCTGCCGCCCAATGACTGCTGGGATAGGCTCCAGCACCCCCGCAACCCTGAGAGCAGGATAAGCGGTTTGGATAATGGTGGATGTGTGCAATATAAATCCATGCCATGTTTCATATTTTTAACTGCAATTAATTAAAGTAAGCCAAGCATTTTATTAATTTTTCACTTACTCAGATAACTCTTCACTCATACCAGTATCCAATTATGTTGTCCTTAGAGGAACTGTATTTGTAAAGAAAGTATTACACAGTTTGCAACCCACTGGCAAAGCGCTACAGCGCAAGAGAGTAAATGTTATTTCCCATCTTATACTGTTTTGTACAGATTGGAGGCGGCCACAACATAAATGGTGTGGTGACCAAAGTGTCTGTGGGGGCCGTGAAGGAGTCACGGCAGCTTCGCATGCAGCCTTTCAACCAGTACCGGAAACGCTTTAACTTGAAACCGTACACGTCATTTAAAGAGTTCACAGGTAGGAGAAGTCAGTTTTCACGACATACAAACGTCATACATCTTATTTATGGATTTAACAAGGGCATGAGAAACCCTGGGTATACATTCCTAAAATATCTGGCCTCAACTCATGTTTCAGGCTTAATAACGTGTTACAGGTGACAAGTTTTTAGTTTAGTTTTTATTTTCTGTATTTATTTACAGGTACTTGGTGCATTGCATAGCATATTTTTCTTTTCTTTTCTTTTTCTTTGTGTGTATTATTGAGGCAATGAAACACTTTCCCACAGGGTTTGTAATGGTGTGATTAATAGGAGTACAACTCTGAGGCCCACTGCACAATCTGTAGTCTTTTTCTTTAAACATGGATTCTTGGCTCACATGCAACGGGGCCAACATGTAATGAATGAGTGTCTGTGAATGTTCTCATTCATCCAGGTCATGGTTATCCAAAGGAGTTGAATCAAGTGCAACTGGACTTGGTATATATCCGTGAAATATATATCCGTTCACGGATATACCAAGTCCAGTTGCACTTGATTCAACTCCTTTGGGTAATGAATGAGGTCTCATGAGTAGACTCGGACTTACAGTTGAGTGATTGTGTACTTCAAATATACAATCCCGAAGAGTTCCATTCAAACAAATGGTCTTTTTGATACTTCTGGTGTATCTCAGACAATATGCAAATCATGAATACGTTCATAGTTGCTGTACCCCCCCCTTTTTTCCCTCCCCAATTGTATCCGGCCAATTACCCCACTCTTCTGAGCTGTCCTGGTCGCTGCTCCAGCCGCTTCTTTTCACCTGACAGGGAGGAGTTCACCAGGGGGACGTAGTGTGTGGGAGGATCACGCTATTCCCCCCAGTCCCACCCCCCCGAACAGGTGCCCCGACTGACCAGAGGAGGCGTTAGTGCAGCGACCAGGACACATACCCACATCCGGCTTCCCACCCGCAGACCCAGCCAATTGTGTCTGTAGGGATGTACGACCAAGCCGGAGTTAACACGAGGATTCGAACCAGCGAGCCCCGTGTTGGTAGGCGACGGAATAGACCGCTACGCTACCCGGACGCCCTGTAGTTGCTCATTTTTATGATCAGGATGGACATACCCAAGAAGAAATGTATGGCTCATAGCTTCTTACATCTTACATCGTCAATGGCCTTTACAGAAGAATAAAGAGGATGATGGTGAATTTGAAGACGAAACAAAGTTGTTGTTGTTGCTAACAGATAAAGCAGGCCAAGCTCATTAAAATTTTTCACCAACAGATATTACAACATCAATAGGTAAAACACAGATTCAGCCTTTGGGATGATGTTGGCACATCAGCACTGGTGACTGTTTTGATTTCAAATAGTTTTTGAAGGAGGCACTTTATTTTGATATCCTTAAACAGGATTCCGAGAGTGTCCCCATTTCAGTTTAATGATAAAATACATAGGGATGCAAAAAGATCTCCTCATTTTGGGGAATTTTTGGGTTCAATCATGCCACAATTTTGCATTTATTTGTTGAAATGATTTTTTGTGGGCTACGAAGTTGCAGTTGAAAAAGGTTTAAAATTGCTAGCATTGACCAGCTTAGCATCATCATCGTTTCACAAGTTCTGACAGTGCCATTCACCACTGTTCTCCTAACTACGATGTGCTATCATCACACAGTCAATGATGTACATTACAATCTATCTGAAAAGATTTAATAGAAGCTGCAAAAGTGGTAAAAAAAACTGCACCTGGGCACACAGAGAAAAAAAGTAAAGTCTTTCAGTGAGCCACATTACAGCCTTAGTCAGGTCCAGGTTTCTAATGAATTTATCAGAGATGGATGATGCAACTTCCGCATCATGGCTGTAGCATAGCGTCTTTTAAAATGGTGGTGGTCATTTAAACATACAAGGGCTGTACCATTTGTCATCTGCACATAATATAGGTAACATGTTGTAAGTACAGAGTGATTGGTGAAAGTGATTCAACTGTCCTACTCATTTTACAACAGGTTAAAAGATATAATGGATCTGCATGTGCTGCAGGGATAACAAATTCACATCTAAATAGATCTGTGGGATGCAAGTGGTCAATGTAGTCTCAGTATCACCATAGGTGTTAGTAAGCTAAACAAAAATACCGATCTTCAGGATTGTAGCTTAAATGTAGGTGTATTTTCATTAAATGGCTGCTAAGTTTTAATTATAATGCTGGCGGTTTTATTTCGCAGGTAATGAGGAGATTGCCAGAGAGCTTGAGGAGCTGTATGGCGATATTGATGCTTTGGAATTTTATCCTGGCCTGCTTCTGGAAAAACTTCGGCCGGGCACCATATTCGGGGAGAGCATGGTGGAAATGGGTGCCCCGTTCTCCCTGAAAGGCCTGCTGGGAAGCCCCATATGTTCACCAGAGTACTGGAAACCCAGCACCTTTGGTGGCCAAGTAGGCTTTGATATAGTTAACTCTGCCACACTAAAGAAGCTGGTCTGCCTTAACAGCAGGACTTGCCCTTATGTGGCTTTCAGGATACCATTAGAAGAACCAACACATACAAGAAGTGATAACAATTATGGGAGGAATAAAGAATTATGACAAAATCCAGAGAAGGACAGCACAAAGGTGGACATGGTTTTGGTCCCATGGATGATGGCAGATTAGACTAAACAGGACACTGCTGCTAATATAACAATGTTTACAGAAAAACGCCTGACTCCACCTGTGAGAAGGATGTATTGTACACTGAAGATTCATAAGTGATTGAAATATCAGTATAAAACTGAATACTTAGTTTTTACAGACACAGACACACGGGGCTGTAGAGTATGTCAATATTGTCGCATTTGTGAATGAAAAAAATATACTGTGCAAAAAATCCTATCATATCTGTGTGAGAGGCTGATTGGTTCCACAAAACTTCTGACACAACACCTCTCAGATGAACAATTAAATGCATCATGGGAAATGTATTTCAAATTGTTGAAAAAAATTCCTATTTCCGTGTTACATTGCAACAGCAAGCAACTTTGGAGCAGTATTGTGAAGTCAGCAAGAGCTGAGAGACCAGTGTTCACACATCAAAGAAAGTTGAATCAGTTTATCTGGATACAATGTGTGTACCACACATACTCTCTCGGCACCCTGTCATATGCACCCTGTCTAAAGCCACAAAGATACAATGTTACTCCTTTTGACCATTTTCTATACTTCTCATTCAACATACTCAAAGCAAATATGACATCTGTAGTGCCCTTTTGTGGCATGAAACCATGCTGCTGCTCGCTAATCATCACCTCTCCTCTTAACCTAGCTTCTATTACTCTTTCCCATATCTTCATGCTGTGGCTGATCAACTTTATACCTCTGTAGTTACTACAGCTCTGCCCATCACTCTTATTCTTGAATCTGGATACCAGTATGCTTCTTCTCTACTCCTCAGGCATCCTCTCACTTTCTGAGATTGTGCTAAACAATCTAGTTAAAAACTCCACTGCCATCTCTCCTAAACATCTCCATGCCTCCACGGGTATGTCGTCTGGACCAACCGCCTTTCCACTCTTCATTCTCTTCATAGCTGCCCTCACTTCCTCCTTGCTAATCCACTGCACTTCCTGATTCACTATCCCTACATCATCAAACCTTCTCTCTCGCTCTAATTTTCTTCATTCACCAGCCCCTCAGAGTATACTCCTTTCACCTTCTCAACATACTCCCCTTGCTTGTCAGCACATTTCCATCTCTATCGTTCATCACCATAACCTGCTGCACATTCTTCCCAGCTCGGTCCTTCTGTCTAGCCAATCTGTGAAATTCCTTTTCTCCTTCCTTAGTGTCCAACCTCTCATACAACTCACCATACACCTTTTCATTTGCCTTCGCCACCTCTCTCTTCACTTTACACCACATCTCCTTGTACTCCTGTCTACTTTCTTCATCTCTCTATCCCACGTCTTCTTTGCCAACCTCTTCCTCTGCATACTTTGCTGTACTTCCTCATTCCACCACCAAGTCTCCTTGTCTTCCTTCCTCTGTCCAGATGATACACCAAGTACCTTCCTAGCTGTCTCCCTCACTATTTCTGCAGTGGTTGCCCAGCCATTTGGCAATTCTTCACTACCACCAAATGCCTGCCTTAACTCTTCCCCGAACTCCACACAACAGTCTTCAACCTGTACCTTCTTCAACCCCCACCATTTGAACCTTGGCTCTGCCTTCACTCTCTTCCTCTTCTTGATCTCCAAAGTCATCCTACAGACCACCATCCAATGCTGCCTAGCTACGTTCTCCCCTGTAACCACCTTGCAGTCCCCAATCCCTTTCAGATTGTGCCTCCTGCATAAGACATTGTCGACCTGTGTGCACCTTCCTCCACTTATATGTCACCCTATGTTCTTCCCTCTTCTTGAAATATGTATTCACCACAGCCATTTCCATCCTTTTCGCAAAACCCTCCACCATCTGTCCTTCCACATTCTTCTCCTTGATACCATACCTAGCCAACACCTCCTCATCACCCCTGTTCCCTTTATCAACATGTCTATTGAAGTCTGCTCCAATCACCACTCTCCTCTACTTCATCCAACTCACTCCAGAATTATTATTTCTCTTCCATCTCACACCCAACTTGCTGGACAAATGCGCTGATAACATTCATCACACCTTTGATTTCCAGCGTCATACTAATCACTCTGTCTGACATGCTCTTCACCTCCAGCACACTCTTGACACACTCTTCCTTCAGAATTACCCCTACCCCATTTCTCCTCCTATCTGCACCATGGTAGAAGAGTTTGAACCCACCTCTGATGCTCCTAGCCTTACTCCTCTTCCACCTGGTCTCTTGCACACACAGTATATATACCTTCCTTCTCTCCATCATATCAGATAGCTCTCCCCCTTTACCAGTCGTGGTGCCAATATTCAAAGTTCCAAATCTCACTTCCACACTCCTGTCCTTCCTCCTCTCCTGCTGCCTCTGGACATGCCTTCCTATTCTCCTTTTCCTTTGTCCAACAGTAGCATAGTTTCCACCGGCACCCTGCTGGCCAACAGTACCGGTGGCGGTCATTGGTAACCCAGGCCTCAATCAATATGGTATGTAAATTTGATCTGTGATCCGCATAATTGATTTGGCAAAGGTTTTATGTCGGATGACCTTCCTGATGCAACCCTCCCCATTTATCCGGGCTTGGGAACGGCACTAAGTATGCACTGGCTTGTGCATCCTCAGTGGCTGGGCTTATTGATAATTGATCGATTGATCAACCAACCAACCAATCAATCAATCTTATTGTACATGTTAAAAAACAAATACAAACAAACAATAAAATCATCAGCAACATATAAGTGAAAAATAAGCAACTCAGATAGTACCAATCATGTTCAAAAGGGATAAGAATTTGAGAATTTTTCTAGTCCTACCCCCTCAATTCATGCATTGATAATGGAAAATGAATGTTCAACTTAAAGCCATCAGTGCCCGTGATATCTGTCTCAGTTGCCTCAAAAAACAAAACAAAAAAAACAACCCATTTGGATAAATCAAATCTCATTACCGTTCAATATTACCGTTCGATATTTTGTTTCTGACGTCTTTTTAGTTCGGATAAAGTACCACATGTTTTCAGCTCATCAGTGCAGTTATTCCACAAACCAACCCCCTTGGTTGTACCACAGTGATATTTTGCATCTGCCCTTACTGGTGGTTTTTAGAAAATACAGGTTACTCTCAGATTATGTTTACTTTCTCTCCATTGGAACAACCCTTGGATACTAATAGGTAATTGTTGATGTATTATTCTGTATGTAATTTGAATGGTTTTATAATTTTGTTTTAGCGCAATCGCCTCACAGTAGGGTCCTGGGTTTGAGCCCCGAGGTAGTCAACCTTGGGGTGGGGGGTGGGGGGGTTCAGCTCAAAGTTTATTATTGAAAATGCCTGAACTCCCCACATACCGGATATATATGTATACATGCCGGATATATCGTCACAGCAACCTGGTTAACACACTTCACATGCCTGTAACATCCCTTTCCTTTAGCTTTGGAACATAAATGTAATCAGATGCTTAATGTAACAATTTCCTCCAACTTCTCCAAGGTGCATGTAAACACCCCACCAGTTGTATTGCATTTCACACTGTAATAACAGGCAAGGCAAGGCAGTTCTGTGAATAAACTTTGAACTTGAACTTTGAACTTGAACTTACACATTTAGCATAATGGCAAAGCATTACATAATGCAGTCTCCACAATCACAACGTTTTTTTTTCAACAATGAACATCGAGCAGTCCAACAGTCTTTTGTGAACAGTTTCTTTGTGTATGTACTGTAAATGTGTATGTGTGTGTGTGACTGAGCTTTTGTAAGAGCAGCAATCCGCCCACACCCTAGTGCACATGTTCTCTCAATGCCACCTCAAAGTCACAAGTTCAGTCTTTGTGGTGGCCGTGACAGGCGGCCACTACGCGAGTAGACGGCCTAGCCTGTTGTGCCACTGGGTTTTCCCGGTGTCGAGCACCGTCCTTGCGCTGGTGCACTTGGTGTGTGAGGAGGTTCCACCTCACTTGGTTCGCCCTGACCTTTCTTGTCTCGGCTGAGGTGGTCTTTCCGGTGACATGTCCCTGTTCAGGACTGCTCTGCTCAGGCATTCCCAAGTGCTGTGTTTGGGCTGAGCGCTCTGCTACAGGCAGATCTACGCGGTTGCGTCTGTAGAGTGTGCCGTCAACATCCACCACGAATGAACGAGGAGCGACTTTCTGGAGGCACTGTCCCAGAGGCCATCGTCCCGTGCGATCACCTGGTAGAGGCCTCATTCTTATATGATCTCCCACATTCAGCGCTGGGAGGTCCCTGGCAGATCTGTCGTAGGTTGATTTTTCCATCCGCCGTTTCCACCGCAACTTCTCTGTCGCTCCGACCACTACATGTGTTGGAAGCAAGCTGTCTGCGGCTGGCAGAGAAGTTTTGAGCCTACATGACATTAAGCGTTGGACTGGGCTGCTGTCTAACCACCCTGTGGGTGTGTTGCCCCAGTAGAGGATGGCCATCCATGCATCTGTACCATCCAGTTTTGCTCAGTTGCAGAGAGACTACCAGTTTTCACGGCCGACATTCTGGCGATAGCTGGCTAGCGTTATCTTTTGAAGCCCCGGTAGGGGGCACTAGTTACATGTTGCAAGGTGTTTTAGGAAGAAATCCGGGGCTCGTTATTTGAGTGTTCGCCTATGATACTGTCTCCGTCTCCCGTTATTCATTCACCTCTACATGGTATCAGAAGTGGTCAAGACTACTCCCTGTGCCTATAATCACCCAGTCACCAATAGAAGAGGTGCTTCTTTACAATCCACTCAGAGGTTTGTGTAATTTACAAGATTACAGATATACACAGATGTACACATCTGGCGTTAGCATGCTAACGATAGCCTCATGAAGGCAGCAAAGCTAGCTAAAGTTAGCCACGAGACATTACTTACCTTACCTACAAACTCTTGGAAATTGCATTCCTTGGATCATTAGATGATGGTCAGGGGCAGCCATGGGTAACCAACATCAGCCTGTGTGGCCACAGCACAGAGTTCAAAATCGACACGGGGGCTGTAATGACTGTGATTCTAGAATGCCTTTACCATGACCTGCATGCAGCTCCTCCACTGGAGTAGACTAATAAAGTGCTCCAGGGACCAAGTCATATCCCACTGTATGTACGGGGGAGGTTTTCAGTCACCTTAATGACAGGTGAGAAGTCCACACAGCAGAATGTGTACGTCATCCGTGTCCTCCGAATGGCCTCACTTGGCCGCCCCGCCATTTCAGCTCTAAGCCTGGTGACGAGCAGACCCAAACTCAGTCGACACTACCTCCTGCAGCCTAGAACAAGAAGTAAAACAGCGCATCCCCATCCTGTTTGAGGGTATTGGCAGGCTTGAGGGCGGTTATCACATAGCCCTCAAACCAGGTGCAACACCCTTCGCTCTCTCCATGCCCAGATGCATTTCTCTCCCTTTCATGTCTAGAGTGAAGGATGAACTTACCCGGATGGAAAAGTTGGGCATCATCTCACGAGTGGAAGAGCCCACAGCTTGGTGCGCAAGGTTGGTAGTTGTGCCCAAGGCGGACAGCCAGGTGATCTCACCAAGTTAAATGCGTAGATCTCACCAAGTTAAATGAAAACGTCCGCCGAGAACTCCACATCCTCCCCTGTGTTGAATCCACACTGGGCCAGCTGAAGGATGCTAAAATCTTCACAAACCTCGATGCACAATCAGGATTTTGGTAATTCCCACTGTCTGGAATCTTTGCTCCTGACAACTTTCATCACTCCATTTGGCCGCTTCTGCTCCCGAACATTGCCTTTTGGAATCAGTTCGGCCCCGGAGCACTTCCAACAGCGCATGTCCCAACTCCTAGAGGGTCTGGAAACGACTCTATGCCACATGGACGATGTCCTTGTATTTGGGGCTACACAGGCCCAACATGATACACGTCTCATGGCAGTGCTCGAGCACCTCCATCAGTCAGGACTCACACGCAACACAAAATATGAGTTCTCAAAGAGGCAGGTGAAGTTCCTGGGCCAGGTCATTGATGGAGAGGGCATCAGAGCCGACCCCGACAAGGTCAGGGCCCTCACCCTCATGGCAGAGCCGACAAACATAACATTTCATGGGCCTTGTGACACACCTGGGGAAATACCTCCCAAACCTCACGGAGGTTTGGGAGGTATTTGTTCAGGGACTTCCTGAACAAAGACACCTCCTGGTAATGGGGCCCACAACAGTGCCAAGCCTTTACGGATATAAAGAATGAGCTGTCGACCCCACCTGGCCTAGGCTTGTATGACTCCAGTAACGAGACCAAGGTCTCGGCAGATGCATCCTCCTATGGTCTGGGGGCGGTCCTCCTTCAACGGGGCCGACACACAGACTAGCACCCCGTGGCATACGTTTCACGGGCTCTCACGACCACAAAACAGCGCTATGTGAAGATAGAAAAGGAGGCTCTGGCTATAACGTGGGCGTGCGAGCATTTCAAGGACTTCCTGCTTGGCATGACCTTTCAGGTTGAAACAGATCATAAATCCCTCCTCGCCTTCCTAGGGACCAAACACCTCGATGAACTGTCACCCCGCATCCTGCGGTTTCGAATGAGACTCATGCGGTTCCATTTCTCCATCTCACACATGCCTAGAAAGAGCCTGGCCACAGCAGATGTGCTATCTAGAGCACCGGTGCATGGCATTCAGGCCCTGTAGAAGAGCAGCTCATTGAGGGGTTTGTGCATTCTTTGATCGCCTCACTGCCTATCACAGAAAAGCGGCTCATGGACCTCAGACAGGCTCAACAGGCTGATGAGTTGCTTAGACAGGTGGCTCATTACTGTCAGGAAGGTTGGCCAGACGACGTCAAGCATGACAATGCACTCAAGGCTTATTGGGCTGTCTCAGGTGACCTCGCCATAGCCCAGGGCCTACTGCTTAAGGGCACCAGATTGATTATTCCTGCTTCAATGCAGACGGACATACTTAACAAAATCCACGCAGGCCACCAAGGCATCACCAAATTCAGAGAGAGGGCCAAGTGCTCTGTCTGGTGGCTAGGACTCAGTAGACAGCTACAGGAGGCTGTGGAAAAGTGCCAAATGTGCACCCAGAACAGACTGCAACCCCCTGAGTCTCTCCTCCCTGGAAACACCCCTTACGGTCCTTGGCAAAAGGTTGGGACTGACCTCTGTCTTCTAGATGACTCCACCTACCTCATCATGTTCGACTACTTCTCGCAGTTCATTGAGGTTGCCAAGCTGCAATCCACCACCTCATCGACAGCTGTGGAATGCATGCAACGGTATTCCACTTACAGTGGTCACAGACAGTGGACCACAGTTCTCCTCTGACACCTTTCATCTTTTCTCAAGGGCCTGGGACTTCACTCATGTGACCTTTAGCCCACTTTACCCATAAAGTAACGGCGTGGCAGAGAGGGCCGTTCAAACTGTGAAGCAACTCTTCAAGAAATCATCTGACCCATACCTGGCACTCCTGGCCTACCGCTCTACCCCCCTCGCCCGTGGATATAGCCCATCCAAACTCCTCCAAGGACGGCGACTCCGCACACTGGTGCCTGCCCACCCTTCACTCCTCCAGCCAGGCTGGCCTGATTGCTCAGCTTTCAAGGGACAAGACCAGCAGTCAAAGCTGAAACAGAAAGCTCACTTTGATACTCGTCACAGAGCCAAACTGCTGCCAGCACTCGGCTCAGGTGACTGTGTCTGGGTTCGAGACTCTAAATCAAAAGGTACTGTACAGCGAGAGGCTGACACGCCACAGTCCTATTATGTTGATGTGGGGGGCTGCATAGGGAGGAGAAACCGCCGGGATCTCACTGTCACTCAGCCAGGCGGGGGTGGCTCCACTGACTCTGTCCTACCCGATCCAGTGGACGACCCACTGGACCCCCACCTGCCCCCCACCGGTACCCTGAAAGGGTGCGGGGTCCCCCGATACACCTATAAGACTTTGAGACTAATCTAGTTTAACACAGAGGCTACTCCCATGGGCAGAATAATCCCAGAGATCCTCCGATTCAGGGTCAGGTAGTCCACCCTGGCCCTGATAGCTAGTGTGTTTATTAAAAAAAAAATTAAAAAAGACAACGTATGTTTAGTTGTACATCCTGTTGGTTCATGTTAAAAAAAATTAAAGTAGCCTATGTTTAGTTGTAGCCTACATCCTGACAAGTTATGTTTTGTTTTGTTGTTTTAAAGAAACGGAGATGTGGTGATAGCTGGCTAGCGTTGTCTTTGGAAGCCCCGGTAGGGGGCACTAGTTACATGTTGCAAGGTGTTTTAGGAAGACACCCTGGACTCGTTATTTGAGCGTTCGCCTACGATACTGTCTCCGTCTCCGTTATTCATTCACCTCTTTACAGACTCGGCCTTACCATTCCATTTTGGATGTCGGGGTGTGGATGTGACATGGGTAAAACCTCAGCTCGCTGCAAACCTCCTGAATTGCTCACAAGCAAACTGTGGGCCGTTATCAGTGATCACTCTGTCTGTGGGTAAAAGTGGAGCAATTGGCTATGTACAATTGGGGAGAAAAACTGGGGGGGGGGGGACTTTAAAGAAATACATGCCTGTAACATGGTCGCCCGGGTCGTCCTCTGTGTGGAGTTTGCATCTTCTCCCCGTGTCTGCGTGGGTTTCCTCCGGGTGCTCTGGTTTCCTCCCACAGTCCAAAGACGTGTAGGTCAGGGCTAAATCGCCCCTATGGTGTGTGTGTTTGTCGGCCCTGTGATGGACTGGCGAGCTGTCCAGGGTGTCTCCCCGCCTGCCGTCCAATGACTGCTGGGATAGGCTTCGGCATCCCCGCGACCCCGCGATTCTTACGGAGTAAGAATAAGCGGTTTGGATAACGAATGAATGGATGAATGAATATCAGCTGTTTAATAGCGCCTTCTAACGATGAAGTTTAGAGGCGCACCAGTGAGTATGACGTCACTCTTCATGTGACGGGGTTTGTCCAATCCGATGAATCTCGTCCTTCTCTATGGAAAACAGCCAAGTGGTTTAAGCCAACTGTCTTGGATTAGCGTTTCGCTGAGTGGCTGTCGTCGTTTAATGTGAGGTCGTAATACAAAAAGGTAGGAGTATAACCACCAAAGTCGATTGTCCGCGGTATTTATTTTCAAAATATTCATGGGCGTTATAAAGCTGTCAGTTTTTAAATCGCACAAGGTCTGTTTGATGTGAATTTGTTTTGACAGGAAGTTAGTGTTACGAGCTAACCAAATTTGTTAGCACGCTAGTTAGCAAATGCTTCGATCGGTGTCGAGCCACTCGACAAAGATGTCACAGGCGTTTTCTCCTCGGTTTCTTTTTTATTTAGCTTCGCAGTTTGGGTTTCTGTTTGTACTTACTTTCCCGTAGCGTCCCTTGGCGCTTGTGGAAAGAATCGGTGTGCTAAACTAAGCTTCCCAGCTAACCTACTTTATGTTTGCGACCCTGTGAGCAGGATAAGCGGTTCGGATAATGGATGGATGGATGGTACCGTTTGTGCTGTGTTGACGTCAAGATAACCTCCGTTGCCACATTTTTCGTAAGCTTTTAACATCCCCTTGTAAGAAATATTCAACCACTGGTGTATTATCAAATCAACGACAGGTGGTACTGCCACTTCACCACTCTGTAATAGCATGTAGCTAGAAGTACATTTCATAATAATGGCTGACGTTAGATGGTGATGTCTCTGGACGTAAAAGGATTAACATCGGCGAAAATCACAAGGTTCCCCGTGGCCTTTTCGTCTGCCTGACCACTTTCATAGTGATGCTCAGTGAACGGGATCTGTTTCCCTACCCCGACTCCTATTCTTGCGAATGGAATGGTCAACATATGGATTAATGCACCATTTAATCTCGCTTTAGGGCTTTGAGCTAGATTATCAAATGTAACTCACTCACTGTTGACTATATGTAGCGTAGTTGTCCTATTTCAAAGATAATCCTTTGCCATTGTGTGGACAGTTGCTGAGCTGATCAGTTGGTTTGGTTATGCTTAAATGATGGCCATCTGTCATTCCACAGCAAAGCATAATTATTTGATGGGGTTATATAGTGTCTGAAATAGGCCTGCTAATCTGTAACTAAATTGTTGTTGTAATACTAGCACTGTGCCATGACAAAAGTAGTTATACATACTTCTGCCTCTCCTCCCACTTTCTCAGGTGAGCAGCAGTCATGACAACTCTGGATGACAAGGTTCTTGGAGAGAAGCTGCAGTACTACTATAGCAGCAGTGAGGATGAAGGCAGTGACAATGAGGATGAAGATGGAGAATCCAAAAGCATTCGCAATCCTGATGTCTTGGAGCCTGAGATAGACTATAGCCCGGATGGAAGTGCTGTCAACACAGGTAGCAAACACAAACATAAATAGTAGTCCGACATACGGGTTTTCACATGAGATAAAGTGACATGGTACATTTCTGTTACATACCCTAATCATTTTGTTCTATTCTTCCTAGAAATCCTTCCCAATGGATTTATTGAATATATTAAGATAGCTATATAGGTAAATATGTTATTGATCCAGAGGGAAATTAAAGTGTCATTACAGTTTGCATAATCCAAAGGCACAATATCACAAAAATAAACAATAGCGAGAACAATGTGGTTCAGCTTGCAGCAGTCCACAAATTTATCCACCAGGCCCCTGTACTCTGCCTCCTGCCCTCCACTTTCCACTTATACACCCCACAATAGCAGTCATCTGAGAGCTGCAGGTGGCGTGACTCAGAGTTGTAGCTGAAGTCCAAGGTGTAAAGGGTGAACAGGAATGGGAACAGCCCTGTCCCCTGTGGTGATCCTGTGTTGCTCACCGCCATCTCTGGCACGCAGTAAAGTAACTCATCATGGATGCTTGTAATTAAAAACAAGTCAAAGATAACAAAAATGTACTTGACTTGTTTCCCCCTTGTCCTGGTTGCTCTATCCTGAATCGCTGAACCCTCGTTTTCTGTGAGATGCAGTTGCACATACAGTGGTTTCATGTTAAAGCTGATATGCTGGCTGTTCCCTCTCAGGACCAAAGGGTGTGATCAACGACTGGAGGAAGTACAAGCAGCTGGAGGTGGAGCAGAGGCAGGAGCAAAAGAAAGAGATGGAAAGGTTGATCAAGAAGCTGTCCATGACCTGCCGCTCGGACCTGGACTTGCAGAAGGATAAGGAGAAACAGAAAGACATACAGGATAAGATAAAAGGCAAAGTAAGTGCAGTAGGGATAAAAAGCAGAAGGCAAAAATTTACTGCATAGCTATATGTTGTTGTTTTATTTGGTTACTATTGAACAGTTGCTGCTGTCCAATAATTATGCACAGTAGATTACACACACTTTATTAATAGGGTACTGTACTATTATTACTGATTACTCTGATTACCAGAGGGCCAGTCATGAAAAAAACATAAAACCTCAAAGGAGGTAAAACACTTAAAGTAACAGGATGACACTTAAGGCCTAACTTATAAAAAAACAGCTAGGCCACCTCCTCTACCAGAGGGCCTGGGAATATGAAAATATGCAAAATCAGTGGGGCTAGCCTCAATCAGTGGAACAGTGTCCCCTGGGGACAGCCATGTCTCAGTAATCATAACTCCAGATCATTAGAAACAGTAAAATCATTAATGATAAAGGACTTATTACCAGGAAATCTCACATTCAAGAGGCCAAAATTGTTTGGTGTCAAAGCAGATTTCAAATCAACTGGAGAACAACAAATATGATGCAAATTGCAGATATTTGCTTCAGATATTCGGTTGTTGTTGTTGTTTCTACTATTAGATATGTCGTGTGGATGAGAGGCACAATGCCTAATAATAGTCTGTGTGGGGAAAACTCCCAGGGAGAGGGTCAGTGACAGGTGAGGTAAGCAGAGGGAGTCAGCGGGCGGAAAAGTACCGTCGAGGGCCACCACAGGCAGAAGCGAAGGCTCCGGGAGGGAAGCGTGGAGTGTAAACAGTCAGTCACGTGGAGACACTGGCATTTTTGGCTTTAGTTTAGAGGTTGATGTTTGTACAATGGTGTGATGGCCATCATCTCATTGTAATCACTAAGAAAACAGAAGAAATTATTTTTAATCCAGGACATCTGGGGGATCATTCTCCTTTACTGATCCATAACGCTTATATTACCCAGGTTCATTCTTACAAATACTTGGGTGTATATATTGATTGTAATCTTTCTTGGGATGTCCATGTGAATTCTGTAGGTACTAGGATCCAACAGCGACTACTTTTTGCGCAGACTCAGGGTGTTTGGGGTTGGACAGAGGGTTATTTTGTCATGCTGTGGTAGAGAGTATATTACATTTGGGAATTTTAGCTTGGTTTGGTAACATCAGTTAAGTTAAATTCACAATTAAACAGACTGGTCCACTGTGAGGGCAATTCATATGTGATGTCTGCTTACTTTTAATCTTTGACCATGTATGACCTTATAGCATGTTTAACTTTAGTCTACATTGCTTAGCTAGATGCTTAATGTTCATGGGTAACAGAACAAATGTAGTCTTGTAAAGTGTCTTCTCCATGTGGACATAAAGGCCTATTGTTAACTGTTGGTTGATAGCAGAGGAATATGTGGGAGTCACTGAGTGTAGCAAAGTGTGTACATAGTAACTGGAGAGATGGCCTTGGTTGGCTGTGAGAAGGAAGACATGAGATAAGGAGAACAGACAACTGCCCCATAAGAGAGACTGTACTGTACTGATCGGCGCACACTTAAGTATCTAGGCTTGTGCATCTGTTCATGAGCATATTAAAGTGTGACAATACTGGAGGAGATTTTTGCCTCGCTCCTCATTTAATGTCAGAGGGGAATTAAATAATTGCCACGACATCCACACAGCAGTGAAAGTGATGGGGGTGAGGGAACATCCCTCCCTCCAAATGCTGTTTGAGAAGACAACAGCTAAACAAGCTAGGAAAGTTATCGCTGACCCCTCTCATGCCCTGTATTCAGAATACGGGCTGCTCCCATCAGGTAGACGCTACAGGGCTCCAATTAAATACAGGAAAAGATCCCTGAACAGGTATAAAACTACTTCCTCCCTCTATCAGTGAATTTCCTAAACTCAGGACATAAGGAGGGTGTGAAATAAGGGACTGTGTTGCATGTATTTCAAAGCACTTTATGTCTGCACTTGTCTGCTATGCACTTTGTCTGTTACTGCACTATAATCTTTATATTTTTAATTGCCACCCTTTATGTCCAAGACAAATTTCTCTTGGGACAAACTGTTTAATTCTACTTCTGTCTTCTCATCTTCCTCTTAAGATGACGTTACAGGAATACAGCATGCTCCAGGAGGAGGAGGATGATGAGGATTTCCTCCAGCACTACCGCATGCAGCGCATTGAAGAGATGCGGCGCCAGCTGTGCCGTGGCAAGCGGTTTGAGCAGGTCTATGAGCTGAACAGTGGAGAGGAGTTCCTTGAGGCCCTGGATAAGGAGGACAAAAGCACTGTGGTCATGATCCACATCTATGAGCCCGATGTCCCAGGTTGTGAGGCCATGAGTGGCAGCCTTCTGTGTCTAGCCCAGGAATACCCACTGGTCAAATTTTGCAGCGTACGTAGCTCCGCAATAAGCACCAGCGCATTGTTCAGAGGTAGCGCTCTGCCAGCCCTACTGGTTTATAAAGGTGGGGACCTGATTGGTAATTTTGTGCGGGTCACAGACCAGCTAGGGGAAGACTTCTTTGCTGTTGATCTGGAGGCCCTGCTGCAAGAGTATGGCCTTCTGCCAGATAAACCTGTCCTCATCCCAAAGACAATTTGCAATGGAGCAATCATACAGCACACTCACAGTGATGAGGACTCTGATCTCGATATAGACTAGTCACTATATGCAGTCCACATCACATGCCCAGGGAGCACAGGCACATATACATAGTTTGCATGGACTGGATATGTTTATATGTTTATAGACCTACCCTTTATATGTTTTAAGACCTACCTAGTGATGACTGAGCCTATTTTGAAGCATGTAAGCTTTTACTTTCACAGCATCATACCACCAGCTATGAAACGGACCAAGAGGCAAATGCACAGCAAGGATAAGATGTCGAAACCCAGAGAGCGTTCATCATGACACTTCATTCCATAGTAAACATGAGTTATATTTAATATTAGTAATACTGAGGACCTACTGTCATGCACAGGTTATGCAGGTGTTATGTCGTTTGAGTGTTTTTATTTGAGCTACAATCGAGTGTAACTATTTATTTTGAAGTTGTAGTAGAACAGTTTTTTTTTCATTGTGTTTTATGCATACTCAGTAATCCAGGTAAGAAAATGACAGGAAGTTGAATCATTTCATTTGGACACAACATTTATTGAGAGGGGAACGTTTCATCACTCATCTAAGTGGCCTCCTCAGGCTTTTTGAATAAAATCCTGGACTCCTGCCATCCCACAATGCCACTTGTCATTTACCAGGAAGTAACATGGTGAAGTTGATTAGTATTGTAAAGGAAGTGGGGGAAGATGGAGGCTATTGGGACATCTAACATGCTACTCCATACAACAATAGACATCTGCCGCTGATTCAATGGCCCAGTCATAACTGTGACTGATCCTAAGCCCACAATACACAGCACAGTTTGGTTTTCTGTTCAATATACACAACTGTTTGTCTTTTTATGAAAGTTTTTTTTTTGTTAAATCTTAATCAAAAGATAAACCTTATCGCAGATGATAGTAGAAAACAGTACACAAGTTTACCATCAAGGCAATTTGCATCTGAAACCGGTCGCTGTTTTCGGTCGTTATCCCGTTGTATAGGGGTATTGTGTAGTGTGTTGTATAGGGGTGGGGATACCTGCAGTCAGTTGAGACTGAAGAGGTCACGTAGATGAGTAATGACATGTTTCTCTCAATACACGTGTGCAGATGAACTGATTCAACTTTCTGCGATTCTCTTGGATTATTGAGCATGCATAAAGACGGTACACAAGTTGTACAGTACACAAGTCTGCAGTCCTGACAACCAGGTGATGTAAGTTACAGCCTTATAGGGCACCCTGTATAAGGTTATGGCATTATAAACACCCTTTTGGCTTAAGCAGTGTTATTGCTAGTTTCATTCATTCTTGCTTAACTAGCCATGTTTTTCATTTTCGGTGTGTCAGATCCTGAACATGATCACACCCAAACATACTTCCTGGGTAGGATACACCTGTATCCTCCACTGAAGGACAGCACAGAGCATACAGGAAAGAAGTGGGCAAACTATAAAAAAGATGAGGCAATATCAACAAAAAAAGAGGGTGTATGTGCAAGAGACCAGGTGGAAGGAGAGTAAGGCCAGGAGCATCAGGTGGGTTCAAACTCTTCTACTATGGTGGAAGGGAGGAGAAATGGGGTAGGGGTACTTCTGAAGGAAGAGTATGTCAAGAGTGTGTTGGAGGTGAAGCGTGTCAGACAGTGATGAGTATGAAGCTGAAAAAGGGGTGATGATGAATGTTAACAGCTCATATGCTCCGCAAGTTGGGTGTGAGATGGAAGAAAGGAGTGAGTCGGATGAAGTGGAGAGTGTACGCAAGGAGGAGAGTAGTGATTGGAGCAGACTTCAATGGGCATGTTGGTGAAGGGAACAGAAGTGATGAGGAGGTGATGGGTAGGTGTGTCAAGGAGAGAAATGTGGAAGGACAGATGGTGGTGGATTTTGCAAAAAGGGTGGAAATGGCTGTGGTGAATACATATTTCAAGAAGATGGGAGGAACACAGGGCGACGTATAAGTGGAGGAAAGTTCTCACAGGTGGACTATATCTTATGTAGGGGAGGCGATCTGAAAGGGACTGGAGACTGCAAGGTGGTGACGGGAGAACGTAGCTAGGCAGCATCGGATGATGGTCTGCAGGATGACTGGAGACCAAGAAGAGGGAAGCGAGTGAAGGCAGAGCCAAGGATCAAATGGTGGACGTTGAAGAAGGAAGACTGTTGTGTGGAGCTCAGGCAGTAGTTAAGACAGGCACTGGGTGGTAGTGAAGAGTTGCCGAATGGCTGGGCAACCACTGCAGAAATAGTGATGGAGACAGCTAGGAAGGTACTTGGTGTGTCATCTGGACAGAGGAAGGAAGACAAGGAGACTTGATGGGGGAATGAAGAAGTACAGCAAAGTATACAGAGGAAGAGGTTGGCAAAGAAGTGGGATAATTAGAGAGACGAAGAAAGTAGACAGGAGTACAAGGAGATGCAGCGTAAAGTGAAGAGAGGTGACGAAGGCAAAGGAAAAGGCGTATGGTGAGTTGTATGAGAGGTTGGACACTAAGGAAGGAGAAAAGCACTCGTACCGAATGGCTAGACAGAGGGACTGAGCTGGAAGGATGTGCAGCAGGTTATGAGGAAGGATAGAGATGGAAACGTGCCGACAAGCGATGAGAGTGTGCTGAGAAGGTGGAAGGAGTACTTTGAGAGGCTGATGAATGAAGAAAATGAGAGCGAGGGACGGCTGGATGAAGGGGGGATAGTGAATTTGGAAATGTGGTGGATTAGCAAGGAGGAAGTGAGGGCAGCTATGAAGAGGATGAAGAGTGGAAAGGCAGGTGGTTTGGATGAAACTGGAGGCATGGAGGTGTTTAGGAGAGATGCAGTGGAGGTTTTAACCAGATTGGGGAGAAAAAATGGGGGGGGGGGAATCCAGAAAAAAAGATTAGGGGGAGCAAACTTGTATTTTTGCATCCCCATTTTCGCTTATTGAAAATGAAATTAACAAATATAACTATTGTTGTGAGGTAGTTTTTTCTGAAAATTTGTTTCTGGTGACTAATAATTTAAAAGGTTGTATTTGAGGTGTTTAATAATTGGAAATGTATGGAGAATAGACACAAATGCATTAAATTACTTGATCCAGTTGAAAGCTCTGGATTGCAGGAAATTGCAGTGGCAGGTGTTTAAAAAATGTTTGGGGCTCGGCACCCCCGCTTTAAAACACAATCAGGCATCTATGATGCACAAATGTGCATTCAGATTATTTAATTCACCTACGATCACCTGTAGAATGGGAATCAGCTGCTTAAATATCCTGAATTTTGGGGCATCCGGGTGGTGTGGCAGTCTATTCCGTTGCCTACCAACATGGGGATCGCCTGTTCAAATCCACGTGTTACCTCCGGCTTAATCGGGCATCCCTACACACACAATTGGCCGTGTCTGCGGGTGGGAAGCCGGATGTGGGTACGTTGCACTAGCACCTTCTCTGGTCAGTTGGGGCGCCTGTCCAGGGGGGAGGGCGTGAGCTTTCCATGTGCTACGTCCCCCTGGCGAAACTCCTCACTGTCAGGTGAAAAGAAGCGGCTGGCGACTCCACATTTATCGAAGGAGGCATGTGGTAGACTGCAGCCCTCCCCGGATCAGCAGAGGGGGTGGAGCAGCGACCGGGACGGCTCGGAAGAGTGGGGTAATTGGCCGGGTACAATAGGGAGATAAATGGGGAAAATTTTCGACAACAAAAAATAAATAAAAAAAATAATACATGAAAAAAATTACATATATATATATATCCTGAATTTTAATATTAAAATATTCTAATTTTTATGCATAGACTAGTGAAACTGTTTAACATTTGTGGAAATATTTAAAGACATGAAAAGACATGACAAAATTGCCCTTATATCAGTAGTATGAGCTGGAACACCTACTGGTTTTGGACATGGACAAGAAAATTTCCATATTCAACAACTGGACAATTAAAAAGAGCCCCGTGATATTTTTTGCTAAAAGCACAATCCAAGATTTACATTTGAATAAAACACAATGCAATGCAACATCTAGATAGATATTATGGAGCGTTTAATAAAACCAAACACATTAGTGAATGTCGAACTCATCCGTCTAATCAAGCTACAGTGATGTCCAGAAAATAACAATTAAAACACCCAAGGAGTCAGCAGCTCCTCTCAGCAACAAGTCAGCGTCCTTTCTTACGATACGCCGCCATCAACAAGTTCCTCTCCAGTCCGCTGGCTTCCCCCGGGGTGTTTTTTATCACAGCAGAGGTGGTGGATAGATCAATTTAACCAATCTAGCCCAGTCAATAACCACTTTTTCACAGCAAGGCTATACAGGGCTAGGGAGGGGACGAGCTCATGTTTATGACAGGATCTACGTCATTCAGTCAAACTGAAACTGTGCAGCCTCACACATCCATCCCCCGATGGCCACGAGATACAAACTTAAATTGGGAAAATAATTTGAGCCAATCTGAGAAAACCCGAGTGACATACGCACAACCGGTGTGGGTTTTGTTCGGCTGTTCAATAGAAATCAGGCTAATGTAGCCTACAAACAGCCCAGCAGCAGGAGGGTGAGATAGGGCAACGCCGATAGCAGGACGGGCGACTCTTGGTGAAGCCGAGCGGCTGAGCCGTGGGGGTCGTGTCCACACAGCGCATGCTCCAACAGGAGATGGGTCTCCGCGCTTATGCCTGCCGGGAAGAAGAAGAAGATGGAGAAAAGGGAACAATATCAGCCAACGCGGGATTTTTTTCCTGCAGCCTAAATCAGTCCTTCGAATAAAAATTATTCTGCTTACGTGACCCGACTGGCCTCTGCTCTAGTCTATACAGGCATAAAATCGATGCCACCTAATGGTATGGTGTCCGCCATGTCACATTTTCCCCATGTGCTTGCGTCACAGCTACAGATGCTTTTTGCAGCTGCACTAAATTAGTTCAGTGAGGCTCGTCAGTTTGGGGGAGAGGCAAACAAGAAAAGAAGATACCCACCATGCTCTGACCATTCATCCCACAGATGCCGAACATCTTCATTGTGATGCTCATGGTGGTCGTGATTCTCCGGGTCTGTTCGAAAGCCACAAAACAACACGAATTAAGCGAGGCAAGGCTTCGTGCCTCTGCCAAAACACACCTACTAAGAGTATTTGCATGAAGTTGTGTTTCTTATTTTAAAAAATGCAAAAGTGACTGATCGGTATCAGTGCATAGGCTGAAGCGTATGGTGAGAAGCTAAAGAGAAATAACGTTGTGTGGGGTGTAATATTTGCTAGTAATATTTGATTTGCTAATGTCCCTTACGGCTTTCCGTAGCGCCACAACAAAGTCACGTGATGTACGTAACAACGTCAGTCGGAATCCGGTCGGTGAATAAACACCCAGCACGAGAGAAGTCGTCCTTGCTTTATTAATGTTATAAGTTAACATAGCCAGAGGGCACAGATCATTACATGGTGTCAGAGTAGCGGAGTTTAAATACCCAATATGGATTCGTACGGCGTTCCAGCTCCACGGATGGACTGGGAATCGGCGAACTTACCTGAAGCATGGAGACGATTTCGACAAACAACGGAGCTAATGTTCACGGGCCCCCTGCGCGGGAAGAATGAAGAGGAGAAATGCAGCTACCTCCTGCTCTGGATAGGGGAAAAAGGGCGCGATGTGCACAACACTTGGACACTCAGCGGAGAACAAGCCAAGAAGCTAGAAACGTACTACGATAAGTACACTGAGTACATCACCCCCAAAGCAAACCCGATTTATGCCAGATATAAATTTCATGAAAAGATGCAGGGAGAGAGTGAATCCTTCGAACGATTTGTAACTGAGCTAAAGCTCCTAGTCAAAGACTGTGGCTACCCAAATGCCGACGAGATGGTCAGGGACCGCATCGTGTTTGCCACCAACTCACCCAGAGTGAGAGAAAAGCTACTTAGCCAGGGAGCTGAGCTAACGCTAGAAAAGGCCATAGATGTAGCCCGCTCACACGAGCTAGCAAAGCAACAGCTAAAGTCTATGGGCCAGGGCAGCACACATGAAACGGTGCACGCAATAGGCAGAAAGACTTACAAACCGAACGCACCCAAAGCAGCTAACGCTAACTTCAGACAAAGGGAGGGTAACGTTAGCACCGCCGCTAGGGCGTGTAGCTATTGTGGAGGGCTACACGGCGCTAAAGCCACTTGCCCAGCTAAGGGTAAACAATGCATTAAATGCAAGAAGCTCAATCATTTTGCTAAAGTATGCAAGTCTAGCTCCCAGGGACAGACAAAGTACTACCGCGGCACAGTACATGCCGTCGGAGAGAACCCAGAAGAGTACACCACTGACAGAGAGCAGGAAGAACTGTACTTCGACAACATTACAGTGGAGAGCACCGCTGTGGGAGAACAGACAGAGCTGTACATAGACTGCATCTCAATAGAGAACAACGGAAAAAGCAACGAGCAGGCTTACGTAGAGGTTGGAATTGGCACACCTCCACAGAAGGTAAAGTTTAAACTAGACACTGGGGCACAGGCCAATACTATTCCCACCAACCTGTTCCAGGCGCTGTTCAAAAATGTGACACTGAAACCAGCAATACACAGACTCACTGAATATGGAGGAGGCGCGCTGAGCGTGAAAGGCACATGCAAACTCAAATGTAAGTACAGAGACAATGCAATTATGCTGGACTTTTACGTCATTGACACAAACGCCCCACCAGTCATGGCAATGAAAACATGCCGTGACCTAAACTTGGTAAAAATAGTGATGGCTGTGAGCGAGGAAAACAATGTCACATCACAGAGCATAATGGATGAGTATGCAGATGTTTTCCAAGGAATAGGAGAGTTCCCAGGCGAGTGCACCTTCCGCGTCACACCAGATGCAACGCCGGTCGTCTGCCCGCCACGCAGAATCCCCATCGCCCTACGCAGCAAACTGAGGGACGAGCTTGACAGCATGGAGAAAGGCGGCATAATCTGTAAGGTAACAGAACCCACAGAATGGGTGAACGCACTCGTCATTGTTGAGAAGCCAAAGACAGGCAAACTTAGAGTGTGTTTAGACCCCAGAGCTCTTAACAAAGTGATACAACGACCTCACTACCCCCTCCCCACGCTGGAGGACGCCACCACAAAGCTCGCTGGAGCTGAGTACTTTAGCGTGTTAGACGCGCGGTCAGGCTATTGGGCCATCAAACTGAGCACTGAATCCTCAATGTTGACGACATTTAACACAGTGTTTGGCAGGTATCGTTTCCTCAGACTGCCATTCGGAATCGTGTCCGCTCAAGACGAGTTCCAGAGACGCGTGGATGAAACATATGAAGGATTGGACGGTGTGACGGCCATAGTGGACGACATACTAGTGTTCGGCAAGACTAAAGAGGAACATGACCAGCGTCTCAGAGCGATGCTGAAGCGCACAAGGGAGCGAGGGGTGAGGCTCAACCCCGACAAGTGTCACATATGCGTGTCCGAGGTAAGCTACTTCGGCCACACGCTCTCACACGAAGGCATCAAACCAGACCCACACAAGGTGAAGGCGGTCAAGGACATGCAACCCCCACAGAACAAAGCAGAGCTGGAGACAGTCCTCGGCATGATCAACTACCTCGCCAGATTTGCTCCACACCTCTCACAGATAAACTCACCCCTCAGACAGCTTCTGAAACAGGACAGTGAGTTTGTGTGGGATGCAGTCCACGACAAGGCGTTCCAAGAGATGAAGAATCTCATTACACAGCACCCAGGTCCAGTACTCTCATATTTCGACCCGCAGAAAGAGCTGCGACTCCAAGTGGATGCATCCAAAAGTGGCCTTGGGGCTGTCATGCTCCAAGATGGCAAACCAATTGCCTATGCGTCCAAGTCACTCAACAGCACTGAAGAAAACTACGCACAGATAGAGAAGGAGCTCTACGCTGTGGTCTTCGGCTGCAAGAGGTTCCACGAGTACATGTATGGACGAAAAGTGATTGTGGAGTCAGACCACAAGCCTCTGGAGGCAATACTAAAAAAGCCACTGGCAGCAGCACCACCCCGGCTGCAACGGATGATCCTGGCGCTCCAAAAATACGACATCCAAATCATCCACCGCCCCGGTAAGGACATACCGGTGGCCGACACACTGTCACGCAAGTCAATAGAACACCACGACAGTGACCTACAGGAAGGGATGGAGGCCCAAGTGCACACAGTCCTCAGCAACATCCCTGTGAGCGACACAAGACTCACAGAAATCAAGCAGGAAACAGCGCAAGATCCACAGCTCACCGCACTCAGACGAGCCACACTCACTGGCTGGCCAGACACAAAGAAAAAGTGCCCGCCCAGCATCCAGGAATACTGGAACCACAGAGCAGAAATCTCAGAAATGGACGGTATCCTGTTCAAAGGTGAGAGAATCATTGTCCCCCAAAAGCTTCGCAAGGACATGATACAGCGCATCCATGCCGGCCACCTTGGCGTGGAAAAAAGCAAATGCCGAGCAAGAGACTTACTGTTCTGGCCTGGCATGGGGAAACAGATCGAGGATGCGGTAGCAGACTGCAGCATATGCCAAGAACGGCGCAGCGCAAATGCAAAGGAACCAATGATGTCACACGCCATACCCGAGCGGCCGTGGCAAGTGATAGGCACAGACCTATTCACATGGAACTCACAGGACTTCATAGTCACTGTGGACTACTACTCCAGATTCTTCGAGCTAGAGAGACTTTACAGCTGCACCTCATCTGCCGTCATCATGAAGCTGAAAGCAGCAATGGCTCGACACGGAATCCCCGAGACTATCATCAGCGACAACGGTCCGTGCTACAGCTCTGGTGAGTTCCGCAACTTCTCACAGACATGGGGTTTCTCACACACCACCACAAGCCCCCACTACCCACAGAGCAACGGCCTCTCCGAGAAGACTGTCCAGACGGCCAAACGCATCCTGGACAAAGCCAAAGCTGAGAACAAAGACCCCTACATGAGCTTACTGGAGTATCGCAACACACCGGTGGACAACCTGAAATCACCGGCACAGCTACTGATGAGTCGGAGGCTGCGGTCCATTCTCCCATCAACAGCAAAACACCTGCAGCCACAGATCGCCAGTCAGGAGGATGTTCACAAAAGGAGAGAGGTATGTCAACAGCGCCAGCAGGCATACTACAACCGAACAGCCAAACCTCTGCCCCACCTGCCCGCAGGCACACCAATCCGCTTCCGGCAGGAGGATGGATCCTGGAGACCTGCAACTGTGGAAAGACCAGCGAACACAGACAGGAGCTACCACATCCAAACCAAAGAAGGTCAGATCTACCGACGCAACCGTCAACACCTGCGACAAAGCAGAGTGAACACTCACACTACACACACACACACTTCACAGCAGACTGTTACCAGCGCTAACAACAACACACAAGCCCATCAGCAAGAGCATGCTGAACCTCCAGACACGAACAATCAGCGACAACCAGACACACAGCCTGGTTACACCACGAGGTCAGGTCGCACGGTCAAACCAAGACAAATCCTTGACTTATGAATGTAAAAAAAAAAAAAAAAAAAAAAGATGAAATGTTATTACGGTGTCACATTTAGACAGGGAAGGAAATGTTTTACACTACTTTGTTGCAGTCCAGTTATATAAGAGTTCCATTTTCATATTCTTTCTTATTAAGATTGTATTCGTTTATAAACGTGCTCAACGTGGTCTGTATCTCTGCAGAGAAAGCAGCACTTTTCAGAAAAAGGGAGATGTAATATTTGCTAGTAATATTTGATTTGCTAATGTCCCTTACGGCTTTCCGTAGCGCCACAACAAAGTCACGTGATGTACGTAACAACGTCAGTCGGAATCCGGTCGGTGAATAAACACCCAGCACGAGAGAAGTCGTCCTTGCTTTATTAATGTTATAAGTTAACATAGCCAGAGGGCACAGATCATTACATGGGGAACTGGTTAATGTAGCTAAAGCAAAACACACGCACACAGAAGGGAGAGGATTAAGAGAAAACAGATGAGGACACGAACAGGAAATGAAAAAAATGGGAAAAGAGACAAGAGCAAAAGGCTGTTTTGACCTTGTGCTTGCTTTAGCCAGCATTGTGAAAGTGCAGCATTTCATTTTTTTTAAAACCGATGAAATGCTCCCAGACTACAAAATAAAAATATTTAAAAAAAAGCAAAATAAAAATTACATGATTTATTAATGCGTATATAATCAGCATTACTCCATGCATGACAAAGCTGCCTGGCAATAAGAAAGCTTTTGACGAAAGTGTGATTTCAAACCAGGTAACGCACCAAAAAATGCTGCAAAAAATACAACCAGAAAAGCTGCTCATGTCAGTCACTTTGCTGTAGCCCCAGTACACGTGTAAAACACCAACAGTTAACCAAATTATTCAGGGTCATCAATTTCACATCCACATTTACAATTCGTGCTTGGATATTTGCAACGTTCGCATACAATTCTCGCACATAATGGTTAAGTAGATATTTCCCTAATTGATCATAAAATGGAGGACCCATGAAAAGTGCTGTTAAATGGTTTCAGAAGGGGGGGGGGTCAGTACCAGTTGAGTGGTGCCAGAGCATCCGTTTAAGTTCTCTGAGAGCGTGGGTTAGGTTCTCCAGCCGGTCGTGGAGGTGGATATTCTCCTCTATCAAAGCGTGGATGGTATCCTGGAGTTCAAAGGTCCGACTCTGCAGCACCAGCAGAGCCAAGGGCAGGATGAAGCAGAGCGTTGGCCTGAGTCCCCTCATAGCGACCACAGCGCGGAATCTCCCAACGACGGGAAAATCCTCAACATCCTTACAAGCAGTGACGCATCCTTTAGGATAGGGAGATCGCTCACGTCCACTTTCCAGAGCTGTGTAAAAAAATGATTGGCACAGGATGCTTCATCAGCTTAACTCTAGGGGAGGTGACAACAGATTTTCTTTTTCTTTTTTTTTAAAGCCAGGGGTGGAAAGCAGCCAGTGGGCTACTTTAAACTAAATCCATTCAATGTTTCCACACCAGTGGGCAGTTTGTGACCACATCAAACGAGGCCCTATCTACTTGGGAGCTCATCTGCATAAAATGAAAGTGAAAGTTGTGTTTTTATTTAGAGCAAGCCGACAATAGCCACATCTGACACCTCACAAGTATTCACACCGCTTTAAGTTGAGGATTCCCAATGAAAGGTTGTCAGGGAGTCAAAAAGGCCAGCTATGTGACGCGGGAACGGGGGGCTAAGCGGAGGGGGGGGGCTAAGAGTACCATCTTACAATATTGTGATTGCAACCATTCCCAAATCCTCTGTGAATAGTACTCATGGCCATTGTAACTCCGTATGAAATATGCAGATATGGTCATACAGGACATGCAGTACGGGTCGTTAGGCCACTGTATTGTTTATAAGGGTGGGGGTTCCTACAGCCAGCTGAGACTGAAGAGGTTACGTGATGAAACGCCCCCCCCCCCCAATAAACGTTGTGTCCAGATGAACTGATTCAACTTCCCGGGTTGTCAGAAGCGATCGACGCGCACACTGGGAATAAAGGTAATCGATGCATATAGGAAACACATCCTGCTGGTTTTTAATTAGCTACAGTTCACTTCTGTCACGTGCCCGCAGAAACTGTTCAGCCCTGGCAGAGCACCACCGCAACGTCCAGAGGGAGAATCAAACCCAAATAACTCATTCAAAATCAAGCCCAGTACTGACAAGAGGCACAACAGGCACAATACATGTGATGGGACCAGCAGTGCACGCGCACGTAAATTGCCCTGAAGTGCACAAACAGGCCTTTTTGGGGTTGGTGCGGGAGAGGTCAACCTAAGCAGACTAACTGCCCTTCTAAATGTGAGTAGTTTTATCGCCAAAATCCAGTAGCGGTTCTGGGTGTAAGTCGAGTGCGACCCAATAGCCCGTTGTCAACACAATAGTTTGCATTCAAAGCGATAGAAAAAGGTTGATTTCAGTGTTTATAAATGTCTTCAGCTTACCGAGATGCTTTGTCATAAACTTCAACCTTTTATTGCAGGGTTGACTGCAGTTTCGATCAAACCCAGTCACTTAGGATACGTGTAATGGATATTGCGTGTTCTGCTTGTGTCCATTAGTGGCTTCTGCAACCATTGTACTTGGCATGGCACATTTGTCAGCCAGGAAGTGTTGAGCAAATGTATCAACAATAGCAAGTACACAAAGATGACACATCTACCAGATTTTGGGTATCATCCATATTTAAATTCTATTACTTTAGCTAAGTTTTAAATGATTATTAATCCTGCCAATAAGGGCCATTGTTAGAAATTAACACTTGTAACACAAACATGTTGAATTAAGTTGAGCAGATACAGCCTTCCAGAAATTTATGTAATGCTCATTTGCAGCAATAGTGGTTGACAAGACTCATGTAAAAACTCTCAGATGTAACTTAACCCATGAAATTAACGCTGAAGATTACTAACTATTGAATCTCCTGGCTCATTGCAATCTCTTGCAATAATAATAATAATTTTATTTATATAGCACTTTTCTAAAACAATGCTACAAAGTGCTTTACAAAAAACAAAACAAAACCAGACGATCTGCAATCTCTCAAATGCATTGGCTTATGGGTCTAACCAAAATCCCCGACCACATTAAGAACAGACTCATTACAATGTTTTATATTTGCCATGAGATTTTATTTCATATATTGTATACATCTACGTCAATTCATGCCGTCTTGGAAGCCCTGCTGCGCTTCTTTTTGACGACAACAGGCTTCTGGCTCTTCAGGATGGCACTGGCACGACGCAGGGCAGCCTGAGGAAACACAGACCCATCATTAATGGACGCTTTCAAGACTTGCATGATACAACTTCACCCGAGGGACCAGTTTTAGATAGACAGAACAAGCCTATGTAGTTGCTATATTTGAAAGCATTCAATATGTAAACATTATGCCCAGAAGTCACTAGTCCCGGTGGCAAGTCTTTTTTGATGGGAACCCACCCGGCCTGGGCCAGCAAGACTGATGGCAGCATTAAGGTAGGGCCGAATAGTTTCTGTGACAACAGAATCACAGACGGAACCGTGGAATTGAGAATTTAAGAAAAGCTACAACACAGACTCTATTCTACATTGTGTCAGTGCTAAAAGCTGACAGGAGTTCTGAAAATATGACTACGTAATGTGTCATAAGTAAGTCATTTATTCGACACACATTTAAAAAAAATTAACAACTTATAGCAGAGTCTTACAGATAATCTGATAATGTTCAGTCTTGGAATGGTGTTTTCACCAATAAAAGAAAATAAACTAAAATAATATCTAAGTTTTTGGACTTTACAAAAAACCTGAAAAAGTCCTGCTTGGCTACTGATTCTTACAGCCTTGGGATGCTGGGCACGTTTCAAAAACAAAATATATTGAAATAATTAATATCAAAGTTTTTGTGCTTGGCTACTGTGCAAGATCAACCAAGAGATCCAAACTGATCACTTTGAGGTCTAGGGAAAAGTCGGCACTTGGTTTGCTTATAATTGTGTCCTCTCCTTCATGAGCACTGGAGTCAAAACAAACACAAAACCGTCCAGACCCGTGTCCCATTAAATGACCACAATTTGCAGTGCATAGTACCAGCAGCTTGCAATAAATACACTGGCACAGAAACCATGTTATGTGTCAGCTCACCATGCGCAGGTCCTTCCTGTATTTGTTCTTGCGAATAATGTGCCTCAGGCTGCTCAGGGTGGCACGGGAGTTCTTATTGATGGTGATCTTCTCATAGGAAGATGCAGGTTTGCGCTGACCTGCAGGAAAAACAAAGAATCGTGAAACTACATTAGCAGCAATACCCCCCCCCCCCCAAAACAACTCACCCAATTCACCACTCCTACATCAGACATCCACCCCTCCCCATTCTGATGAGATTCTAATTCTTGGTGATTTCAATATTCATCTGAATAAGGCTGCTGATCCTCTAAGTAAAGCCTCTCTGGTGCTTGTTGATACTTTTGGGGTCGCTCAGTTTGTTCCAGAGTTGACTCATTGGTAACACTCTTGATTTGCTTTTATGTAAAGGGATAGCCATTTCTGATCTGAATGTTTTGCCAACCACATCTGCTTTTTCAGATCATTTTCCCATTGAATTTGAAGCATTATTGGCCTGTCCTCATAATGTCGGCACAGATGTAATTGCCACTCGCTACATTGGTCCCTCCACTGTAGCTGCATTTGGCCAGCAGCTGCCTAAGGTCTTGACTCCTTTCACTGTAGAGACTGACTCTGTTGGCATGAGTTTTTATTGAAATACAAGCATGCTTTATCTGCTGTGAAAGCAGCCTCTCTCTCATTTAATCAATATTAATAAACATAAGCTCAGATTTCTCTGACACTGTAGCTAAATTTTACTAAAAAGCGGCCGTCTCTTAGTAAGTAATTTAGTAAAGTTTTCTTTATATAGCACTTTTGAAAACATACAGTTACAAAGTGCTTTACACTCAATCCAGAAAAATACGAGTAAATACATAAAATAAACTGAATGAATATAAAACATAGCACAGGGAGTAACAGACCAAGCTAAAAATGAACCAAAACAGAAGACAGGGATGGGGATCTATAAAAAGGCTTGCCTAAAAAGATGGGTTTTTAGAAGCCACTTAAAACAGTCCAAAGATTCAGCAAATCCATTAGCTGCTCACCATTTGCGGCCCTTGAGTTTCTAGACTTTTTCTGCAATAAGGTTGATGGGATCATAAACAAAATTAGTTCCTCAACTCCAGCTACTGCAGATCCTGTCTTACCAAATTCATATCTATGCGATGAGTCACCGATAGTCCGTTATTACAGCTTTTGAGACTATCTCTCTTGATACTTTGACAAAGCTTATGTAAGCATCTAAACCAACTAGCCAAAGCGGACTGGCCTTTCCTGGGACCTACATTGCTAAACATTGTTAATTTATCACTTACTACTGGCACCGTTCTCAGCATTTTTAAGACAGCTGTGGTCAAAACCCTACTTAAGAAACCACACCTCGATCCAGGGTCTCTTAATAACTGTCGACCAGTCTCTAATCTTTCATTCTCTTCTAAAGTAAGTAGGTAAAGAGAAGGACAACAGCTGCCTAAGTGTAAACCAGTGGTGATTCTGTATGTGGCGGGAGTTTTGGAATAGTTGAGACATGTATTTTCCAAACACCGTGTCTCAGTTGCTTTCAAACCCCAAAACACACTGTGCCAGAAATTGGGTCACCCCAAGTAGCGGGTCCCCCGGCACAAACAGAGCAATATAGTGTACGCTGTTAAGTGCTGGGAGGATTGCCATGACTTGTACATCAGGGAAACCAAACAGACGCTGGCCAAGAGGATGGCACAACACAGAATAGCTACTCTTGGCCACTCTTTCAAGGGTTAGAATGTGCACATCCTTGATAGGGAAGAACACTGGTTTGAACAGGGAGTCAAAGAGACCATCTATGAAAAGGGAACGACCATCATTGAACCAGGGAGCGGGGGGGGGGCCTAAGAGTACACCTGTCACCATCTTACAATGCTGTGATTGCAACCATTCCCCAATCTTCATGGTTGTACAAACATAAAAGTTTATTATAACCCCCTGTCATTTCAAGTTTTCATTATTATTGTTTTGTTTTTATCTTTTGTCATTGTTTTTTCTATTTTTACATGTTCAAAATAAAAGAAATCAAAAAATTAAATTAAGAAAAAATTCTAGCCACTTCACATGAAATTGTATTAGCTATCACATATCTCGAGTGTTAAGTTTGCCGTTTTAAAATATAATGTGGTGATACAGAATGCTACCAAAAACTATTCCATAAAGGCATAACAACTGAACTACTTAATTGTTGCACTGATAAGTTACATGATGAGAATATAGAAATAAGAGGATCTTTTATCTACCTGCACGCTTCTTCAACACAACAACAATGCCTTTTCCGTCTGCCGCAGGCTGGACACCCACAGTTTTTTTATGCACCAAGCCATTGAAGCGAAATGAGTTCCTGGACTTCAAATTGTTAGGTTCCTGTTGCAAAGATTGATTGAGGGAAAAGAACATGTCAGCCATACAGTGTTTGCTTGCTGCGTTGATTTCAAAAAAGCATTCAGAATTTGCTCTTTTGCCATCATAATCATAAGTAGCAACATATCTCTTCCTGAATGACACTGCATCAGTAACCATTTTATCATCCATAGCCTTTAATAAAGGTTACTTACTTACTTTAAGCATGTCATCTTATTTTCTAAAGAGAATGTAAAACTTAACCAAAGGTAATATTTTAATCAGTTCAATGTACCTCATATGACATCACTAAAGAACTTTATTTGAAATGCTGAGATGAATGTGTGAATTCAGAAAAGTGCTCTGTCAGGCTGTTCTAAATTCAACAAAATCCCAAACTTTGCATCTGTTTTCATGTTATTCCTTTGTTTGGAATTATCCGATTTTTAGTACACCGAAAGAAAACTTATTTTAAGGCTGGATCAATGGGCAAAATCATCAGCCGGACTGGGTAAATCTGACGGATTTTACTCCACAGAAGACCCATTTTATGGACATCATGTTAACTATTACTACTACTTTCGACTGCTCCCATTAGGGGTCACCACAGAGGATCATCCGTTTCCATCTCTTCCTGTCCTCTGCACCTTCCTCTGTCACACCAGCCACCTGCATGTCCTCCCTCACCACATCCATAAACCTCCTCTTTGGCCTTCCTCGTTTCCTCTTCCCTGGCAGCTCCAGTCAGCATCCATCTCCCAATATACCCAGCATCTCTCCTCCACACATGTCCAAACCATCTCAATCTTGCCTCTCTTGCTGTCTCCAAACTGTCCAACCTGAGCTGTCCCTCTAATATAATCGTTCCTAATCCTGTCCTTCGTCACTCCCAATGAAAACCTTAGCATCTTCGACTCTGCCACCTCCATCTCCGCCTCCCGTCTTTTCGTCAGTGCCACTGTCTCCAAACCATACAACATAGCAGGTCTCACAACCATCTTGTAAACCTTCCCTTTAAGTTTTGCTGGTACCATTCTTTTGCAAATCACTCCTGACACTCTTCTCCACCCACTCCGCCCTGCCTGCACTCTCTTCTGCACTCCCCATTACTTTGGACAGTTGACCCCAAATATTTAAACCCATACACCTTTGTCACCTCTACTCCTTGCATCCTCACCATTCCACTGTCCTCCCTCTCATTCACACATAGGTATTCCGTCTTGCTCCGACTGACTTTCATTCCTCTTCTCTCTAGTGCATACCGCCACCTCTCCAGTGGACATCATGTTAACAACGTGGCTATATGAAACACAGTTAGCAGTAGCACTAAGGGCGCGCCACTGAAAATGTACTTACAGTGCTGTATGTTTGCCCATTCCTCTTAATCAGGAAGCTGGAGCAATTTCTGATCACCATCCATTGCAGATGAGAAGACATGGCTAACCTGGAAAGGATAAAGCATTACAAAGCATTAAAAAATTGCTTAACCCTCCTGTTGCGTTCCAGTCAAATTGGACCTTTTTTTTTTTTTACAAGTTTTCTCTCTGAAAAATGTAGTTCAGTTAATCTGACCGTCATAATGTTCCACGACTTTGTCCACACAGGGTTTTCATTAAATTTTGGGTGTTTTATTTGACTTTTGTACACCTGTGGTGTTCCAGGTCTACATGAAAGAAAGCCACTTTATTTGACATTGTAGTTACAATGAATTTGTCTTCTGCATTTAACCCATCCTATTGTATAGGAGCAGTGGGCAGCTGCAGTGCCCAGGGACCAACTCAAATTCTTCTTTCCATTGCCTTGGTCAGGGGCACAGACAGGATTATTAACCCTAATGCATGAATGAATGATGAATTATTTCGAACATGTAAATAAGCTGGATATAACATACAGATAAACCATTGCCAATAATCTGAATTGTTCAACAAATCCACACATCAAACTCAACACATCTCAGTATGCATTAGATTGTTTGTTACATGTACACTTATTTTTCTTACCCCTTCTCACTTACTCCTAAGTTAATTTAGCTACTATACATTTCAAACTCAATTCTCACTTTACTGTATAGTGCAAATTCAATGCAAGTTGTGCTGCACAATACAAGCCCAACTACTGTGAATAAGAGAAAAAACCCCAAAACAAAACAAATCAAAAACACACGAGAAAGAGAAAAAAAGAAAGAAGAAGTAAAACACATCCTAATGTCATGTACCAAGAATAAACAGATCTCGATGCTATGTACAACCCAAATATCCACTTGGTGTCATAGAAAAAAAAACAGTAATAAGAAATGTTTAGAGATAAATAAAACTTAAGACAGCGTTAACACAACTCTTCGTCATCCCTCTTGATAATCAGTCCTTTGTTCTTCTTGAATTGTGTAATGTTTGCACTTTGTTTGAGTTCCATGCTCAGGCTGTTCCACAATTTTACCCCAAATACTGAAATGCCCATGCTCTTCAAAGTTGTACGAACACATAATTTCTGGAAGTTTAATTTCCCTCTAAAATTAATATTCCTTCTGAGAATATTTTTTGTATATTACTCAGTAGTAGATTGTTTCTTGCCTTGAACATTATTTGTGGTGTGTTAAAGTCTACTAAATTCCTAAATTTCAGGGCAACTGACTTTAAAAATAGGTTGTTAGTGCATTCACGATATCCTACATTAACTATCCTAAGTTTTATAGTTTTTTTAGTACAAGTTTTATTTATCTCTAAACATTTCTTATTAATTTTTTTCATTTTTCTTTCTATGACACCGAGAGCAATTCATATTTGATGTTTGCTTACTTTTAATCTCTCACCATGCATGAACTATACCATATTTCACTTTATTTTACATTGCTTCGATAGACGCTTAAAGTCCATGTAAAACAGAACAAAGGTAGTCTTATAAAGTGTCTTCTCCCGGTGAAAAAATAAAGGCCTATTCTTAACTGTTGGTTGATAGCAGAAGAATGTATGGGAGACTCACTGAGAATAGCAAGTCTATACACACTAATTGGAGAAATGGCCTTGGTGAGATGTGAGCTGGAAGACATGATAAGGAGGGGAAGAACAGATAACTGTCCTATAAGAGACTGTACTGTATTGATCAGTGCGCATTCAAGCATCAAGACTTCTGCATCATGTTCACGAACATATTATATTAAAATGTGACAACATTGTAAGAGATTTTTATCTCTCTCCTCACTTAATGTCAAGAGTGGATTTAAATAATTGGCATGAACAGACTTACTCTCGTTACTTACTCTGCTCATACTGTTGGAGCAGCAGTTATTCTGCTCTGGCAGTAGATAGTAACTTGAATTGTCTGGATGCCCAATCTCTTTTTATATAACTCTGGAATAGGTGTCTATGAGTTGGATTGTGTGTTTGGTTTTGTTTTTTGTTTTCCTTAGTCTGGAATCTCCGGTGAGTGGAATTAGCTGCACTAGCGGCATAGTTAATAGCAGCATTTTGCTACTTAAACAGAATATAAGCAACTCAGTTAATTTGCGTGAAAGTAAGCTAAAACCAATTAAGAGTACTTAGAACAGTATTTTGAACAGTACTACAAAGTATTTTGGACGTATACGGTGTGTCCTTATTTATTTTTTGGTCATATTCATGGCAACATGTTCAACGTAGTTATGCTAGTCTAATTTCAGCAAGTTATTCTGCTTGAGATGCGGGGAATATACACTACCGTTCAAAAGTTTGGGATCACATTGAAATGTCCATATTTTTGAAGGAAAAGCACTGTACTTTTCAATGAAGATAACTTTAAACTAGTCTTAACTTTAAAGAAATACACTCTATACATTGCTAATGTGGTAAATGACTATTCTAGCTGCAAATGTCTGGTTTTTGGTGCAATATCTACATAGGTGTATAGAGGCCCATTTCAAGCAACTATCACTCCAGTGTTCTAATGGTACAATGTGTTAGCTCATTGGCTCAGAAGGCTAATTGATGATTAGAAAACCCTTGTGCAATCATGTTCACACATCTGAAAACAGTTTAGCTCGATACAGAAGCTACAAAACTGACCTTCCTTTGAGCAGATTGAGTTTCTGGAGCATCACATTAGTGGGGTCAATTAAACGCTCAAAATGGCCAGAAAAAGAGAACTTTCATCTGAAACTCGACAGTCTATTCTTGTTCTTAGAAATGAAGGCTATTCCATGCGAGAAATTGCTAAGAAATTGAAGATTTCCTACACCGGTGTGTACTACTCCCTTCAGAGGACAGCACAAACAGGCTCTAACCAGAGTAGAAAAAGAAGTGGGAGGCCGCGTTGCACAACTGAGCAAGAAGAAAGTACATTAGAGTCTCTAGTTTGAGAAACAGACGCCTCACAGGTCCCCAACTGGCATCTTCATTAAATAGTACCCGCAAAACACCAGTGTCAACATCTACAGTGAAGAGGCGGCTGCGGGATTCTGGGCTTCAGGGCAGAGTGGCAAAGAAAAAGCCATATCTGAGACTGACCAATAAAAGAAAAAGATTAAGATGGGCAAAAGAACACAGACATTGGACAGAGGAAGACTGGAAAAAAGTGTTGTGGACGGATGAATCCAAGTTTGAGGTGTTTGGATCACAAAGAAGAACGTTTGTGAGACGCAGAACAAATGAAAAGATGCTGGAAGAATGCCTGACGCCATCTGTTAAGCATGGTGGAGGTAATGTGATGGTCTGGGGTTGCTTTGGTGCTGGTAAGGTGGGAGATTTGTACAGGGTAAAAGGGATTCTGAATAAGGAAGGCTATCACTCCATTTTGCAACGCCATGCCATACCCAGTGGACAGCGCTTGATTGGAGCCAATTTCATCCTACAACAGGACAATGACCCTAAACACACCTCCAAATTGTGCAAGAACTATTTAGAGCAGAAGCAGGCAGCTGGTATTCTATCGCTAATGGAGTGGCCAGCGCAGTCACCAGATCTGAACCCCATTGAGCTGTTGTGGGAGCCGCTTGACCGTATGGTACGCAAGAAGTGCCCATCCAACCAATCCAACTTGTGGGAGCTGCTTCTGGAAGCGTGGGGTGCAATTTCTCCAGATTACCTCAACAAATTAACAGCTAGAATGCCAAAGGTCTGCGATGCTGTAATTGCTGCAAATGGAGGATTCTTTGACGAAAGCAAAGTTTGATGTAAAAAAAATCTTATTTCAAATACAAATCATTATTTCTAACCTTGTCAATGTCTTGACTCTATTTTCTATTCATTTCACAACATATGGTGGTGAATAAGTGTGACTTTTCATGGAAAACACAAAATTGTTTGGGTGATCCCAAACTTTTGAACGGTAGTGTATTTCGACTGTGAGTTTTTATTTCTGACTTCCACTTATATGATACACTCAGTCTGAGGTTAACGACATAGCTTGACACTCAGTCTGAGGTTAACGACATAGCTTGTGGTATTAAATTTGCATTCATATCTCGAAAATTGTGACCCAATTCTAACACCATGCAATTCTACATGCGCCAATCCATCCGTTAGGCCAGTGAAGCGCCATGCACCTGAGGGGAGCAAATAGATTTGACGACCCTGACACTGTAAGAGTAAGGTACATATAATAGCGACACAGAGTGGCTCCTCCTTCTGTGTTGTTGTGACGCGCTAGTGGAGCCGTTCTCAGTGCTGCTTCGACGGACGTCCACAAGAACGAACCCTCACCGTAACAAGTTGGTGCAGGTTATGATTTCTGTGTTTTACTGTTCAAGTACGATCGGTGAACATAGTGCCGTGGAGACGTGGCATTGTATGGTCGATGTTATGTATGATAGAATAAAGCAGAAGATGTGTAAATCCCCATCCCGCCGTCTGTCGACTCTCTGAGCTAATCAGCTATGCCGGGGCTCTTGCTAACTAGCTACATGCTGCTAGCTCTCTCCGCCTTCACCAAGCCCAAAGTTGCAACACGTAAAGACAATTGAATAGTGCTGAAACTGAACAATTAACACCAAATAAACAAAATATCTCTTTCCAATAACCTACATATCAATAACTATCACTTTACCAAACCTATTAATGTGCTAAAGATGTAAAAATAAAATGTTACTATACCTAGTAGAACGACGTGATGTCTCCACGTTGCTTGTAGCGGAAGAAAGGAGAGCGGGTTTACGGAAGCCGGGCTACGGCACATAATTGATAAATCCCTGCGCATTGAAAACAGTTTATCAAGATTTATAACACGTTGCACACATACGCATAACATTTAACATAAACTTTAACGTATAATTAACATTCATCATTTTATTTTGATCATCACTAAAGGCTCAAAATTGCCCTATTATTCGGTACTATTTTTCATATCCATGTTCGGAGGTATACTAGCATCAGTGCTCGTTGTGATTAGGTGCTACGTCATTTTTCTGCGCTTATTGTTCGCGATATCGAGTATCACATTTAGTTTTAGTAAATTAACATTAATGCATGTTGGTTAACGAAATGGGAACACGATATTGATTTCCATGTAGCGGCAACAATTACTGCACAAGTTACAAATGATGTACTGAACCCGTTCAAAGTGTGCGCCTTTGGGCTAAAGCAGCCTCAGGATGTTGTTGCAGCGGATAGTTGCAGATGTAAGTGACATTAAAGATGATAGTGGTGAAACATACCTGGAGTGCTACAACTTTTATGTTCCAAATAAAGGAAAAGTCGGGTGTAACTTGGCAGATTAAGGTAAAATATTTAAGGTTATAAGTCAGGCATGGATGAGGAGGAAGATCTGGAGGCAGTTGGTGAACGACTATATAATCTGATATATCCCAAACATACAGAGATCGCTGGAAAACTCACAGGTGAGATGGTCATCGCACAGTTCCATGTATTCGTTGATGGCATCTTGTAATCATTTTGTGCATACAATTTAACTTACAAAAGGAACAAATAATAAATGATGTCAATAAGATTTTGCATTGGGAAAATAAGATAAATAGCACTGTTGAGACAAGTTAGAATGTTAACTTTTTTCCAGGAATGCTGCTTGAGCTGCCAGGGGCCGTACTGAATCAGATTTTGAAGGATGAAGCCATGCTCACTAGAGCTTTGGATAAAGCCCTCAGAGCCCTACAACTCCCTCAAGGGCCCAGGTTAAAAAAAAATAGAGGGGGGGGGGTGCATGTCTTACACAATATACTGCTTCACTCAGAACTATGGGTTTAAGCTTTGTCATTGGATGTCTGTATTGTTTTTATTTTTGAGTAGTAGTTTTATGCAGATGAATATGAATTTGTCAATTTACTGATGCATTGAGCCATGAGTTTATGAAAAGAAAAGGTAATTATTTTATTGTCTGAAATTCAAAAAAGAAAAAAAAATCTAATGTGCAAGCTCTTTGATACACCATGTGGTGTAACCTGGACACATTGTCAGTAGTGAACCTGGGGTCATCAGGTCTTCAGGGTCTTAACATCAGACACACCCCTCCTGAGCAAACCAGCCGAGGGTGCTCAAGCCCCAACTTATGTCCAGGTAGCACATTACGCCATGTGTCACCCCTCTTTATCCAGACCAACGGAAAGCCTTTTCACCGGCTTCCAAGATGTTCCTAATGGCTCTTCTTCTTTGCAGCCCACAAATCCCCAAGAGTCCCAGGACCTTCCACCCATTCCTGTGACACTCGGCTACCTGGCTCTCTTCCTTTGTTGCGCTTCCTCCATCTGATCTTTCCAGGGGACAGTTAGCTCTAGCAAAATTACTTGCTTGATTGCCACAGACATCAGAACCATGTCTGGCCTGAGTGTGGTAGCTGCAATGATGTCTGGGGACCTCAGTTGTCTCCCTAGGTCGACCAGAAATTGCCAGTCACTTGATGTTGCGAGCAGCCCACCCTGGGCCTTTGGCTGGGGCTTCTTCCCAGCTCGAACAAAGGTGATGGTGCGTTTTGTTTGGTGTTGCTCCTTTGAGTAGCTGATCCCAGTGCAGATGGTGTCTGCTACTGCCCGCAGAACTTGGTTATGGCACCAATGATACCACCCCTCTCCCAAGGCCTTTGGACAGCAGCTCAGGATGTCCTCCAATGATCCCCTTTTCTGGCAGCGTTGGCAAGCAAGTGAGTCTGCCAGGCCTCAACTGAACAGGTTGGAAGGGCTCGGGAGAACATCATAGACTGACTGGACCAAAAACTTGAATCAGTGTGATTCCACCTTCCGGAGTTCTTTCCAGGTGATCCTTCGGCCGGTTGTATGCTCTCAGTTGGTCCAGGCCCCCTGCTTTCACATACCCACCATTCTGCTGTAGCCAGCTTCCTCCACCTCTGCGCGTACCCCCTCCTGGATCAATTGTTGCCTCTCCTTTCCTTGGGCTTTACCGTAGCAAGGTCTTGAGTTGCTCCTGAGCCCAACCTGACCAGTTGCCACAGTGGCCATCAGGATGCTGTGCCACAACCTTGCCTCATCCCGCTTAACTGCCTCCTGTGCGTGCCACTTCCTTCCTGTTCTGACCTTGATGCCTGCAGAGGAGACCTTGGTGTCAGTGGAATCTCGGTAGAGCAGGACTTCTCTGGCTTGGGTGCCAGACTGCTTAGAGAAAGCTATAGCTTGGTGTTATGCCTGTAAAGGGCGATGCTGCTTAGGCTCCATGGCAGGCCCAGCCACCTGTGCAGGAACTGGCTGATGTTCCTTTCAATGCCCTCCATGGTGGTGATGGGGACTTCATAGATTAGCAGTGGCCGGAGGAGTCGAGACAGGATTCCATGTTGATATATCCAGGCCTTGAATTTTCCAGGAAGCCCTGACTTGTCCACTGTGGGGAGCCAAGGGTTGAGGTCATCACTGGTTGCCTGGCACGCCGCTGTGTACTTCAGATTGCTGGTGAAGAGCTTACCCAGGCTCTTGACTGGCTTTTGAGTCACAGATGGAATTTGGGTGCCTCCCAAAGAGAAGCTGAACTGGTTGGTTTCTCTTCCTTTCCTGAGGACCAGAGATCTGGATTTTATGGTCTTGAAGCTCATTATTGCCCATAATAATAATAATAATAATAATAATAATCATCATCGTCATCATCATCATAATCATCGTCATCATCATTACATTAATATGGCGCTTTTGTAGACACCCAAAGCATTTCACATTGAAGGGGGTCACTCACTTCGACCACCACCAATATGTAGCACCCACTTGGGTGATGCACGGCAGCCATTTTGCTCCAGAACAGTTACCACACGTCAGCTTGAAGTGGAGAGGGAGGAATCATTGAGCCAGTTACATGGGGGAGGATAATTAGGTGGCCAGATGGAGAGAGGCAGTTTGGGAATTTTGCCAGGACTCCAGGGAACCCCCTACTCTTTGCAATAAGTGCCATGGGATCTTTAATGACCACAGTGAGTCAGGACTTCTGTTTAACATCTCAGCCGAAGGATTGCTTCTCCTACAGCACAGTGTCCCCGTCACTGCACTGGGGCATTGGGATTTGATATTTGTTGTTTTTTTAGGACCAGAGGGAACACTGCCCCATACTGGTCCACCAACACCACTTCCGGCAGCAACTCAGCTTTCCCGGGAGATCTCCCATCTAAGTACTAGCCAAGCCCATCCCTGCTTAGCTTCCATCATTTGGCAGAGCCAGAGTACATGTTGTAATGGCTGCCGGCGATGCCCATGTAATGAGCCGTTCAAGTCCTTGAAGGAGCCACCTGCATCCGGGCACTGATGTAGTTGTTACTGTTAGGTCATCCATGAACACTGTGATCAGACATTGTCGGGTGCCAGATTTGGATCGGGGACCTCTCCTCTGCATGCCACTTCCGCAGACTTCACTAGCATATTCATGGCCAGTGCAAACAGGGACACAGAAATTGTGCAGCCAGTGATGATACCCTTTTCTAGCCGATGCCATGCTGATGTGGAGGTACCAGAAGGCACTCTCAGGCTAAAGTTGTTGTAATAGTCGAGGCTGAGGTTTTTGATCTTTTCTGGGACTTGGTGTCTGATCAGGGCCAATTCTGCCACCTTGTGTGGGATCGATCTGTAGGCATCAGCAAGGTCCAGCCACAGCACTGCCAGGTCTCCCCCTCCTTTCACACGCTTCTCTGATCAATTGGGATACCACACATGTGTGCTCTATGTATCCTGGAACACAAGGGACTCCTCCCTTCTGCACCAAGGTGTCTATGTAGGAGTTCTTCAGGAGAAATCCCATGAGGTGATTGGCAACAATCTTGAAGAAGATCTTACATTCCACACTGAGGAGTGAAACCGACCTAAATTGTTTGATGTTGCTTGGGTTCTCCTCCTTAGGAATCCACACTCTTTCTGCATATCTCCACTGCTTCAGCACCTTTCCCCCCCTCCAGATCACCCTGTAAATCTTCCAAAGGCTTTGCAGGAGCCTGGGGCAACTCTGAAGACCTTGAACGACACTCCACTTGGGCCTGGGGCTGAAGATGTTCTAGCCGACTTGATGACCTCCTTGATCTCTTTCAATGTGGGTTCGTTGATGTTGAACAGGGTGCTGAGTTCCGGTGGGGATGTAAGGGCTGCACAGTGGCCAAGGTCTTTCTCCTTCATACTGTCACTGTAGGTGTTGCTAATGTGTCAGTTGATCTCTTCCTCAGGGCGTGACAGGTGACCGCTGCATTTCTGCCCCAGCAGCTTTTCGTAAATCCAAAAGGATATATACCCATGTTTCAATTTGGACTAGATGCTGTAACTGGCAAACAATTGTTGTGGCTATGGGTTTGCACAAGGTTTCCTTTTCGAATATAACTGACACCTGGAACATTTATTGTAATACATTCTGATTTTAGGTTGGTTTAAAGATGTAATTCAGGAAAATAGTGTGCAATTAATTAGAGGATTGGATTCCAAATCCTCTTGGAAGAAGTTGTAAAGTCAAATCCCTGTAACTTTTTAGTGGTAAGGTGACTTCTAAGGAGGAGGAGGATGCATCTGTGTCTTCTGATTCACTGGGGGAGCAACTGTTTGAGTTGGTTGATGTCTACAACACAGGCCACTCAGAGAAAATTACTGGTAAGCGTCCAGTCCACTCATTCACAGTAAACAATTTACAATGGTGAGCTGATAATTTACAGCATAAAATTGTTAGCCAAATGCTACAAACAGGGGCAGCACGTTGGCGCAGTGGTTAGCGCAGTTGCCTCACAGCAAGGGTTCAAGCCCCGGGGTAGTCCAACCTTGGGGGTTGTCCCGGGTCATCCTCTGTGTGGAGTTTGCATGTTCTGTCCGTGTCTGCGGTCATTCTGTTCGGTCCTGAAAATTCCAGCAGCCCTTTTGTTACTAATCTTGGTGGTCTATCAGGTAGTCTTAAGCAGGCTGCTAGGAATCTTGGGGTAGTATTCGATGCTAACCTCGGTTTTGATAATCAAATCAGACATGTTGTTCAGCCATGCTTTCTCCAGCTCAAGCTAATCTGCAAAATTAGGTAATCTTTATCAGTTGCCGATCTGCAAAAAGTTGTACATGCTTTTATCGATTCTTGGCTTGACTATTGTAATGCACTTTATTCTGGTATCAGCAAGGGCTCCTCCACCATCTGCAGTTGGTACAAAATTCCGCTGCTCGGCTCATTACCGGGAAAAAGCGGCATGACCATGTCACTGCTGTGCTTGCCTCCCTGCACTGGCTCCCTGTTATATTTCCAATTGATTTTAAAATTTTATTGCTTGCTTTTAAGGCTTTAAATATTCCTGTTCCTACATACATTTGTGATTTATTGACCTTGTATACGCCCTCTCGACCATTAAGAACTACAGATGGAGACCTGCTGGTTATTCCCAGGTCTCAGTTTGTTACAAAAGGTGATTGGGCTTTTGCTGTTAGAGTCCCCACACTATGGAACTCTCTTCCTACTGAACTAAGACAAACCAAGTCTCTAGCTTCCTTTAAATATTGTCTTAAAACTTTTCTTTTTATGAAAGCTTTTACAAATAATTGATGTTGTTTTTTTTAAAAATGTATACTGTTTTTATTTGTACACTTATTTGGTTTACTCTTATTTTTGCCTTGCCTGGTTTTATTTCTTCGTACAGCACTTAGTAACATTGTTTTAGAAAAGTGCTATATAGATAAAGACTATAATTATTATTATTAGTAGTAGTAGTAGTAGAAGTAGTATAGCGTTCCTAATAAAGTGCTCAGTGAGTGTGTACATAAGTTATTGTCAACTATGGTTTTGCTCACTTTAGTTATAAAGCATCTACTATACAGTGCATGGACAAATTTTATTGTAGAAAATGTATTTTGTTAGATTTTTTGTTATGTCCAATTTGCTCAGTCCAGTATGCTATGTGTGAGAAAGCACAGTGTCAATGAAATGCACTGGACATAAATTACAGTCCTAGTTCTCAGTGCTTACAGTACACTTGTCCATTTTTTAAAAATACATTATGTTTACCACGGTTGCCAACAATTAAAAATGGCGTTGTACACAACATTTTGAGGGGCGCTTTATATTCTTCTACAGGTATGCTACTGGAACAGCAGAAAGAAATGGTGTTGAACATCCTCTCAAAGCCTGCACTGTTGGAAGAGCAGGTGAACCTAGCCCTGAAGACGCTAAAGGAGTACGAGACATATGTTTACAGTATATTCACTACTTGCTTTTCTGCCTCTTCTCAAAGTGCGCAATTTTGTTCTCACGTGCAATCTTAAATTGAAAGTAAACAACTGAGAATTCATATTAATCAATATAATGACTTTAAATTCATATATTTTAATGTGTCTGTGTGGCTTCTTTCAGGCAGAATGTGATGGAGACTGATGTCAGTGAATCAACAGACTTTGAGGACACTGACAGGCTTGGAGAGAAGCTGTTTTTATTGGTGGAGGAGCTGGATCCCGTACATGCAAATGATATCACAGGTTAGTTAGCTGACTCATGTGCCCTAACGTTTAAAATCTTTTTTAAACATTTTCATGTTTGAGGAAAGCATAAATGCTTAGGTAATACATTACTACAATATTGTGGTATCTAGTATATCTATCTATCTATCTATCTATCTATCTATCTATCTATCTATCTATCTATCTATCTATCTATCTATCTATCTATCTATCTATCTATCTATCTATCTATCTATCTATCTATCTATCTATCTATCTATCTATCTATCTATCTATCTATCTATATATATATATACATACATAGTGATGTTGCTATTCAAGCATATGGAACAGCTGTGATGCAGACACTCTTTATCTCTACAGGCATGCTACTGGAGATGGACCCTGTTCCTCTCGTGCAAATGCTGGCTGATCAAACTATGCTCAAGGTTGCTGTTCAGAAGGCACAAGCTGCCCTTGACAGCTTCAAGTGAACTTTCCTCACGGAAGATGATATAAGGAGAATTTGGACGGGAGCGGATAGAAAAATTGTAAATACTAAATAGTATTCTAAATGATATTCTAAATAATATTAGACTGTAATAAACTATAACACTTAAAACAGCTGCAGGACAGTATTTGATAAACACAGTACAATGGGCAATGACTCTACAAGATTGTGTAAAATAAACACAAAAATGTTAAGTTTAATTATCTCTGCCACCCACACAGAGATGTTATAATAATTTAGCCTAAAACAATCATTATCATCATTATTTTATATTAATCTTGATATAGATTATAGAAGTTATAGGCTTGGATGGCTTGAATTTAAGTAAAAGACCCAGGGAAGACTTGTTGAAGGATTTGAAAACTTGGGGTCAGTAAAGATGAATTTGATTTAGTATAGATTGGAGCATTACAGTCAAAGGGTCAATTTGTGAATGTCTATCACAGCCAAACTCTACTGGTTGCCAATTATGTTGCATTCATTGGTTCATGAAATATTTATCAACAAATTAGTGATCTTGATTTGCCGATAAATCAAGGATCAGCTTCCACAACGTGAGGTGAAAATTCTGCATCCTTGACCAACAACTGATGTCTCACTTGCAAAGGCCAGGTTTAAGCAAAGTTCATTCAATACAGTGTCACCAACAAGATTGCTTTGGACAGTAGTGTATTTAAAGTTTTTGTTTTGCATTAGCACTGTGCATTATGCTTTAAATTGAATTTAATGAAATGTCTATGGGCAGCACGGTGGCGCAGTGGTTACTGCGGTCGCCTCACAGCAAGAAGGTTCTGGGTTCAAGCCCCGGGGTAGTCCATCCTTGGGGGTCGTCCTGGGTCATCCTCTGTGTGGAGTTTGCATGTGCTCCCCGTGTCTGCATGGGTTTGCCCCCGAGGGCTCCGGTTTCCTCCCACAGTCCAAAGACATGTAGGTCAGGTGGATTGGCCGTACTTAATTGCCCCTAGATGTGAATGTGAATGTGTGTGTGTGTGTGTGTGTGTGTGTGTGTGTGTGTGTGTGTGTGTGTGTGTGTGTGTGTGTGTGTGTGTGTGTGTGTGTGTGTGTGTGGGGGGGCTATATGATGGCCTGGCAGCCTGTCCAGGGTGTCTCCCCGCCTGCTAACCAATGACTGCTGGGATAGGCTCCAGTGTCCCCGTGACCCTGAGAGCAGGATAAGCGGTTCGGATAATGGATGGATGAAATGTCTTTGCTCATGGGAAACATGACTACGTATATACGACAACTGAACTCCTACATCACAAGTTAACTTCATTCCTAAACTACTCCTTTCAGTGAAGAATTCAACAGTGTTTCCTAACACAACCTCTCCCAGTAATGCTTCAAGCACTTTTTTTTTTACAATAGGAGTGTTGTGTCCTGAAGAGGAGGAGTAGTCTGACACTGACACTATCAATATCACAGAAAGAAAACTGCAGCTGTTTAAACAAAACCTTATAATGACTCAAGTCTACAAATCATTTATCAAGCAAATACACTAATATATTTAAGGTCAAATTATGTATATATAAGAATTAGACCCCCCCCCTTTTTCCCTCCCCAGTTGTACCTGGCCAATTATCCCACTCTTCCCGAGCCGACCACCACATGCCTCCTCCGATACATGTGGAGTCACCAGCCACTGCTTTTCTCCTGACAGTGAGGAGTTTCGCCAGGGGGACGTAGCGTGGGACGATCACGCTATTCCCCCCCAGTTCCCCCTTCCCCCCGAACAGGTGCCCCGGCCGACCACAGGAGGCGCTAGTGCAGTGACCAGGACGCATACCCACATCCAGCTTCCCACCATCAGATACGGCCAATTATGTCTGTAGGGACGCCTGACCAAGCTGGAGGTAACACGGGGATTCGAACCAGCGATCCCCGTGTTGGTAGGCAACGGAATAGACCGCTACGCTACCCGGGCGCCCCAGAAGTAGTTTAATTTAAATGGAGGCTTTGCATAGCTGAGCCGGACACTTTCAGTCTTCGCTTAAGAAAACAAAATTCTCAACATCTAAAATAATAGTAGACTTGTAATATCAAGCTAGGCCTTCATGATGTTCAGGGACTGAACAAGTAGTCTTTACTTAAAGATTTTTGTACTATTTTTGACAAGACGTGTGTGAAGGCAACTTTCTGCCATACAATCATATATGTTTGCTTACTTTTAATCTTTGACCATGTATGGCCTATACTTATAAGTTTAACTTTAGTCTATTTTGCTCAGATAGAAGCTAAAAGTTCATGTGTAGCAGAAAAAGGGTCGTGTTATAAACTGTCTTCTCCATATGAACTCATAAAGGCCTATTGTCACCTGTTGGCTGATAGCAGGCGAATGTACGAGAAGCTCGTTTGGGCGTGGCGAGGTCTGAAGGAACCGGTACTGGTGAATTACGAGCTGGAAGATGTGGACGAGAGGAGACCTGACTGACCTATGAACTCTGATCAATATGCAAGTTCTGTGAGGATGACAGTCCAGCAATTAAACAGGCTTCTTCCTCCAAACAGGATTAGGGAGAAACTCTGGGTATATACCACTGTGACCGTAACTCAGACTTGTGTAAAATAAGCATGGCTCAGCAGTTCATGCTGCAAGGGAGCGTGGGCTCTGAGATCAGGGCCTTAAGTATGCGTGCTTTGTGCGTCTGTTCATTAACATATTAAAGAGTGACAATACTGTTCAGATTGTTGTCATTTATGGTCAGAGTGGGATTAAATCACAGCACGGTGGCACAGCGGTTAGCACTGTCGCCTCACAGCGAGAAGGTCCTGGGTTCGAACCCCGGGGTTGTCCAACCTTTGGGGGCCATCCCAGGTCCGTCCTCTGTGTGGAGTTTGCATGTTCTTCCCGTGTCTGCGGTGGGATTTCTCCGGGTGCTGCGGTTTCCCCCACCATCAAAAAGACATGCATGTTAGGGTTTATACTCCTGTCTGTGCCCCCTGACCGAGGCATGGCAAGACGAACTGGAGTTGGTCCCCGGGTGCTGCCTGGCGGCTTCCCACTGCTCCTAGCTACACAGCTAGGATGGGTTAAATGCAGAGAATTGCCCCACAGGGATTCATATGGAATATCTAATCAAATCAAAATAATCGCCATGACAACATGCTTAATTCATTTCCTCTTAATTTTACTCATCTTCATTCTCTTACCTAGACTTACTGGTTGTGGTCACGCTGATTGTCATCTATTTTCCATCATCCAAAATGTAAACTTGTGCCATTTAGATTTCATTAAGAACTTACAAAAGAATATTTTTTTTTAATGTATAGTTTTGATAATTTATAGAGCGTGACATGTTACCCTCAATTATCTCTATTATCATTGGCAATACTTGCATATTTCTTAATCAGTGTTGTACCATTCCTTTGCAGGAATTTTGTGTGTACCCACTATTTTTATACTGCCAGGTAAACTGCTCCCAAAAAGAGATACATTGGAGATGAAGCACATTTCTAGTCATTTCATTTAATGATACACCATCATTGTACTGTAAAATCACAGTTTCTGATATTGATCACATAATTATTCTCACAAACATTTTACAAATTTCCATAATGAATGAAACCCATACACATATCTTTCAAAGTGCTAGAGCGCAAAAATATCTTTATTACTATGTTTTTACTTTTTTATTTTTTATAATTTTACATGAGGGATTCTAACAAGTGGCAAATTCAAGGTTTTTTTTTTCTTTTTCAAACAAGAAGGACCTTTGAAAATCAATCTCGTAATCTACACAAAAATCGGCAACCAAGGAGATTCAAGTGATGTGTTATATAACTACAAATGATTTCATCTATCCGGGAGAAAAACAAATCACAAGTTAGGAAAGGAAAATGACAGGGAAATGATAGTTTAGTACAATTAGCTCTCATTTCACAATTTTATGCAGGGCTTTTTATCTGCAGAAGCAGCCAATATAAATGATCAGAGTGTGAATCCAAGACATCTGTCATGAACCAATGCATCTCATCAAAGCTTATCAGGAAAAAAATTAGTTGCTTTCCACACACACTTATGACTACAGCTCATAAATACAATCAGTCAGATATACAAATATTTGGATAGATTTTTTCAACAGTATTTAAAATTGTGTTTTAGTCCTGAATCCTGCGGTTCTGAAGATCAATCCTTGTTTCTCTGGTTTGTCAAACTCAGGAAATGGGAAGAATGTGAGTCGAGACCCTGACACATCATGAAAGTGAAGAGTTATTGAAGGGAAATTTAAATACATGTCTAGAAAAAAAATCCTTCTAATAAAACAACTTCCACTGGTTTTTGTGAAGCTGAAACTTCTGCCGTGTCTCAGAAACCCCAACATCCTTCCTGAATTTTGGGTGACCGAGGACAGGGAAACTACACAGCAGACACTGCACCCGTTTCACCTGCACACCAAGTCATCTCCAGTTAATGAGGAAAAAAAACCCAAGGGCTAGAAATGCACGGAAGTATACAGGATGGATTAAATGGTGACATTCTTTTCTTCCCTTGAACACACACACACACACACATACAACCGAACATGGACATCGGGGTCGTGGACACAACTTGGGTGTAACTGAAATAAGACTTGGGACAGTCCTTGCTTTATCTGGCACAGCTACTAGTGGTCAAATTTGGGAGACATTTTGAATGTATGTTTTTGTCAGCCACCAAAACCAGATAAGCGGGATGACATTTACTGTAGTACGGTCTATATGAAAATATTGTGTATAAATGCATCCATGCAAAAGCCTCTGTAGCCATGTTGACACCCACAGTACAAATGTCTTAAGTTTGAATGTGGAAATAAGCCCTTTCGAGAACAAAAACATAACCTGTAAAAACTAATATATTTCACATGACATTAAACTTAAGAAAAAGTTGAACGAGTGGTGTAGTTGTTTGACGATGGTGACGGTTTCGATGTCGACTATGGTTTTCTTGGGTTAGGGCAAAAAAATCTGGGTCCTTCAGAGATAAAGCAGTATGTCCATGTGCTTCAGTTATTTCCAGGCAGGACATCATCAAATCCATTCAGTCTGTTTCATGATCACTCTGCTGGATGTCTATTTTAACACTGGGTATGGTCTCTGACCGCCCAACCGTCCAGACTGGACCCCACCTCCAGACGGTGCACTCGTCTGCTAAGGAAGAAGAAAAAAAAATCATAAAGGAGATCCCCAAGTAAAAAGAAAAACTTGCAAACATGTTTATTGGGAGCCAGCACTGTAGTATACCGCCATGCACAGTAAGACCCCCCCCCATGGCTTTGTATTTACCTATATGTAAATATTATAACATTCAATTTTGCAAGACTCACAGTCATATGCCAAGTTCAGAGTCCCCGTGAAGACCATGCAGGTTTTTTTTTAATGTTTTTTTTTTCCAATTGTCATTACCTGTGCAAAATGGGCAGGATTATAAAAGAGAACGCCTCCAGTGGGTGGCGCTACCTGGCCAGGGTGACTCTGTAAAGGACAATAGTTAAGAGTTAATACAGCAACCACAATATACCTTACCATCTCAGCACTTTGACAGATAGAGACAGTACTGGCTATGTGTGAGACTCTGGCTGACGTCTTCCATATTCTGCCCATGAAGCTTGTAATGGAAGACATGACAGGACACAATATCACACCCTGTCCACTTTGTGAGGTGACATTGTTATACAAATCAGTGTGTTTGAATTCCTGAAGCCAAAAAGTGTGAACACGTAATGACACGGAGCTGTAAGGATCCACTGCAAGGCAGCATGGCAAACCACTGGTGTCACTTGATTTAGTAAAGCATGCAAAGCGTTGTGGAGGGCTAGTGTCAGCGAGTGCTGCCATGTGATCAGGCAAGGAGGTCGTTCTGCGATAGTCTCCAGCACGTTTCACTCCATGACAAAGGTATCTATTCTCCTTTATAACCCGAAACTGGTACAACTTAATGTAGAAAATGGACTCCTCTGTGTTTTTGTTTTTTTTTGTATACAAATCTGATTAGTATGACTTTGTTGACCATCAGCGGGATGGGTTGTACCATAAAGCTATAGAGCTGAATAGTGCTGGAGCCAGCAGGTGAGCAGGCAGGGCTGCAAGCAGGTATCTTGGGCTGAATGAGGGGAGAGTCTAAAGGTGCAACAGTGAGACATACTACATGAAATGCCATGAGCTGGGTGGGTGATGAGAGGTGAGGTTGGCAAGTGGGTGTGAGAATGGATGTGGGGCACCTTAGGCCCCGCTAGAGGTACCTGGTTTAAATGCTGACTCACTTCGCGTGATAAAGAACTCATTGAGCTAGAACGTGAGAGCTAAAGACAGCAAGGGGGAAATAAACAATAGACAAGAACACAAACCACAAACCCAGATTAATAATCTCCCATGCACTGGATTAAGTCTGCCTCCACTTTCCACCAATTCAGAATAAAACACAAATCAGCACTGAAGAATTAAAGATTCTTGAAAGGAACGGACAAACGCGAAGAGAATTAGATTTTAACGGCCATTGATACTAAGATTTTTTTTGATTCCCCCAACCCCTTCTCCCCAATTGTATCCGGCCAATTATCTACCCCACTCTTCCAAGCCGTCCCGGTCGCTGCTCCACCCCCTCGGCTGAGCCGGGGAGGGCTGCAAACTACCACATGCCTCTTCCGATACATGTGGAGTCGCCAGCTGCTTCTTTTCACCTGACAGTGAGGAGTTTCACCAGGGGGACGTAGCGCGTGGGAGGATCACGCTATTCCCCCCAGTTCTCCCTCCCCCCTGAACAGGTGCTCCAACCGACCACAGGAGGCCCTAGTCCAGCGACCAGGACACGTACCCACATCTGGCTTCCCACTTGCAGACACGGCCAATTGTATCTGTAGGGACGCCCAACCAAGCCGGAGGTAACATGGGGATTCAAACTGGCGATCCCAGTGTTGTTAGGCAACGGAATAGACCGCCACACCACCCGGACGCCCCGATACTGAGATTTAATATTTTGTTCTAGCCACGCCATTTCACCTGAATGTGAGGTAAGATTTTAAGTGGACATGCATGCATCCTCATTTTTTGTCAGAGTCACTCACTCACCAACTCACGAAAACACACAAACAAGTGCGGACACAATTTAGTTGTTAGGTGTAGAGCATCATGTTTCAATGGTGGCATGATGGTAGTATGATATTATGGTAGCTAGAGTAGCAGCATACTGCCAGCAGATAGGAGTGAGGTCATCTTACCTCCCCTGACTGTGATCCATCAGGCATGGGAGGACCTTCTGGAGCAGGGGGTAACAACGTTGGGTTAAACATCTGGGGAAAGCCAGGAAAAAAACATCAGAACCAGATCTGAATCAATTCAGCCTTTGTGCCATTTTTAATCTGAAAGGCTTCGTGATTGTCACTGTACATGACTGTACAACATGACTGTTCTTAATTTCATCTAACTACTTACACAGAAAAACTGAAGTCGCACCATTTAGTTTTTAATTCATAGGAAACTGAAGTAAGACGTTGTGATCTTGATGCAGAAGGTTAGAAATGCTGTTTGTAAAATGTTCAAACTAGCGGGCCCTGCATATAGTTTCAAAGCCACAAAACTGCAGAAATAAAAGCACAGTGGTAAAAATTAAGACAATGAAAACCTTACATTTCCCCCCTAATACCAACTCGCAGGTTCTACCAATAAAATAACCGAAGTACCTGTGGTACAGCGCTCGAGTTTGGTGAATTTTGCTCCTGGTGTCCTCCTTCACTGCCCTCCATCGGCTGTTGATCATCAGGAGCTAATGAACAAGGAGGGAATAAATTATTTATTGAGATGGCCAATCCATACGCACACTGTGGCCCGCTTTGTTTGAACACTGCTGCCCCCTAATGGCTATGTTGACAAAGTAATTTGAGGATATTTGTTTCAGTTTGAAAGTTTCTGTTTTGAGTTTGGATTGAAGGTCTTGTTTGAGACAGGATAACATTTCCATTCTTTTGTTAGACAGAGGTTTTACATGTAGAGGTTTCTGTTTGTATTATGAGGTTGTAAAGGGTGATTTAAATAATGTTTATAAATATTGGACTAAAAGAAGGTTTTTTTGGGTAATGACTGAATCTGAAAATTGATCCCTCATCTTTAAAACAAACACATACACACATGATTTTATTCCACACACTGAGAACACTCAGTGCTAAAAGTCTTACACATAATACACACCTGCACCAGGCACAAACAGGTTAACTGGCATGGGTGCAAGAGGGGCAAAGATATCTGCTGGGGCAGGAGCCATTCCGCCAGGCTTAGCAGCCCTACTGGGGTTCAAGACATCCACATATCTGCTCTTTGTGCCTAAGAAAAGAGCAATCCACAGTTAAAGAACTGAGAGAAACAACAAATATATATTATTCAATTTTAATTCTGAAAGGTGATAAAAACATATTTGTGAAATTACAGCTCACAATAAATAATACATATTTCACCTGCTTTCCTAGAGAACATGTTGACAGGAGGACCACCACTTGAGGATAGGCCAGGCCCTCCAGGCGGCCCAGGCATGGGAGCCATCATAGGGAAACCAGAGGGAGGTGGTGGAGGAGCCTTGCTCTAGTGGATAATATGGAAATCAGGGAATCAGAATTTGTTTATATGCAAAGTTAGGGAAACAAAAATTAAATATGCCTAAAGTTAACCCCAAAATCAAAACCCTCACTTTCTGAACATCACATACCTCCTCCTCAGGCTCATTCAGGTCAACCCATTTCTGCTTCTTCTCATCCCAAACAATCTGGAAATGATAAAAGAAAGAATAAACATACTGTCAATCCGAAATATTTACACTTTAAAATTGTGACTGTGTGAAGGAGAGTGATGAGATAAAAATCGTTGCAACATGGAATTGCAAGATGGAATTCTAACTCACAGATTTATTTTTGTCATCTGGGAGGTGAGCTTCATTCTTCCCCTTCCTATAAAGCCAGTTCAGCCAGCCACCCCCTCCTCCACCCTGCATAAACGTCAGAAGAAAGAAAGAGAAGACAAGAAAACGCAATGACCCCCAGGGTTGACACTTGATGGGAGCATTGGCAGATGGAGGTGTGACTGTATGTACCTTTTTCGGAGATTCCTTCTTGGCCTTTTTGAACTCTTCCTTGTGGGGCTGCTCAGGAATGGAAGGTGGGGGAGGGGAGGACTGCTTAGCAGCTGAGTTACTCCGCTCCCTTCCACCAGAATGAGTGGAGGACTCAGACGTGGTGCGAGAGCGAGGACCTGAGTGCTGTGGACCACAAAAGGCATAAAGACAGTCAGACGTAATAAAATGAGTAAGCTCTCTTTGCAACAGGGCACCATAAGGCAGCTTAAAGTATAGTACACAGCTCTAACAGTACATTTAGAAGTCACAAGGCCTTACCCACAATCCCTCTGTACTTGCTGAGTACTAGTAAAAAACTTTCATTACTTGTCTTTTGATGGCTTAGACTAAGAGCTTAGACAAATAAATCATCTAACAGCAGGTTAAGTGTCTAAATAAATTTGAGAATGTCCATCTTCATATGAAACTTATCTATATATTCCTTTACTCCACTGTGAAGGTCACACAAGCAACTGGGGACTAGGTGTATATTCTTAACAGTATTTATCAACAGTATTTACTGAAGGAGACAAGAGTCTTTCTTGGATACAATCATTAGATTATCAATTCGTGCTGTCAAAATTAGCATGTTAATTTTTGCAATTAATTTGAAATATTTAATGAACATGTTAAACATATAAGCAATAAAAGAAACTAATAAACAAAATCATTATCAATATATAAGCAACAAATAAGCAACTCAAATAACACCGATCATGTTAAGGCGTTAAAAATTAACGCAGCTATGTTTTATTTACGAGGGAGCGGTGGCTATGCGAGGCTGTTTCACAGCCATATTGGGGATTTGGCTGCACCCTGCCCCCTGCTTGTCAGTGCGTGGAGAGCGGTCTTTTCCCCTACTCGACACAACACGATCCACACTGCACTTGCCGCTGGGTTCAGCGCACATCTGACTCGGGGAAGTTGTGGAGGACAGAGTAAAATAGGTGGCATTTTCAAAATTTCTAGCTGCGCCCGCGCTTTACTCGACAGCGGAAAGCTGTGATCTCGCAGCGCAACCCAGTGGAAATAATGGGCTTCAGAGTGCAGCGGTGCCACTGTTGCGTTATGTCTTAAAGGGACTTCACAGTGCGTAACCTTCGTCTCGGCTTCCTCACAGCAGGAGGCTTTGTTTGTTCCCAGCCCTCATCTCCTCATGGAGAACAATAGATATTCTACTATGCTGTGCCACTGGGGCGCATATTGGGTTCTGTGATGCGCCAGTATGAACACGTAATGAATGTCGAGAATTCACGACATGTTAAATTCAACTGACACTTGAACATGTAACTCTTTTTTTGCTGTTTATTATCATTTATATTAATGAATACGAGCAATTATTGCCTTCTAAGCTGATACCTAATTTTGATGGCCTTGATGGTTTTGAAATTCAACTGGCACTTTAACATATAGGCCTGGGTTTTGGTATTAATTCTGTTAGTGCATATAAGAAATATGCCTTTTAAGCTGACAATCGGGAGGGCAATCTATGTTCACAGTTAAAGATGCTACTAAACAATAGCGTCTGATTTTTTTTTTTTATCTTTCCCCCCTTTTCTCCCCAACTGTACCTGGCCAATCACCCCACTCTCTGAGTCGTCCCGGTCGCTGCTCCACCCCCTCTGCTGATCTGGGGAGGGCTGCAGACTACCACATGCCTCCTCCAATACATGTGGAGTCACCAGCCGCTTCTTTTCAACTGAAAGTGAGGAGTTTCACCAGGGGGACGTAGCATGTGGGAGGATCACGCTATTCCCCCCAGTTCTCCCTCCCTTCAGAACAGGTGCCCTGACCGACCAGAGGAGGCACTAGTGCAGCGACCAGGACACATACCCACATCCAGCTTCCCACCCACAGACACGGCCAATTGTGTCTGTACGGCTGCTGACAAAGCTAGTGGTAACACAGGGTTTCGAACAGGCAAGCCCCGTGTTGCTAGCCAACGGAATAGACTGCTATGCCACCCAGACACCCCATCTTATCCATCCATTATCCAACCCGCTAATCCTGCTCTCAGGGATGCTGAAGCCTATCCCAGCAGTCATTGGACGGCAGGCGGGGAGACACCCTGGACAGGCCGCCAGGCCATCTCTCTCTCTCTCTCACACACACACACCCACACACACACATTCAAAGCTAGGGACCATTTAGTATGGTTGATTCACCTGACCTACATGTCTTTGGATCTTTGGACTGTGGGAAGAAACCGGAGCACACAGAGGACGACCTGGGACAACCCCCAAGGTTGGACTACCCCGGGGCTCGAACCCAGGACCTGCTTGCTGTGAGGCGACCGCGCTAACCACTGCACCACTGTGCCGCTCGCCCCATAGTATTTGAATTTAAATATACTTCCTTTGTATTGATTCTACATTAATTTCCTGATTTTACATTTAAATAGCCATTATTACAAGCTTCAGTCTTAAGAAGAAACAAAGCAATTAATCACAATTAATCACAGCAAATTGTGCGATTAATTAGTTTTTTTTTTTTTCAACTGGCCCCTTATTATCAATATAACCTTCAGTTAGGTACCTAGTATATCAGCACATCAGTTAGGATAGACACTGTCAGCAGAGGGATTACAGCCAACAAATGTGTCTCTTCCTGTCAGACACTGTACCTTGAGGTCAGCTCTGCTTCGTGTCATATCTGGATACATCTGATGATAGACAAGCCCTCGATTGATATTTAACAAAACTTGTAGCTATTTTTAAAAAGTCAAAGACAAAAAATATACCATATGCACTGATGACTGTGACATAGTCCTTGATGTCCTTCCAGGACCCTGCAGGGACAGCACAGACAAATTGTAAACTGTTACTTACAAAAGCCATGCATCAAGAATAAACAAAACTCAGCACCACTGGTCAACCGGTATATACTCACCATGTTAGCCATTTGGTCATAAAAATCCATCCTTGGTGTGAAGGTACTCCTAGATGGAGAGGGACACATTGGAGGAGCAGGCTGCATCTCCATTGAGGACTGGGGTGGTTGCTCTACCGGAGGAATATGCCCAGGAGAAGGGGGCATGTGTGGGGACATCTGGAGTGGAGGCTGGTTCATCATCTGAGGTGGATGCTGCATCTGAGGGGGCAAGTGAGGTGACATTTGGCCCAAATGAGGGGGTGGGGGACAAGGCTGCTGCAGGGCTCCTGGGTAAATGTCTGGCTGCTCTGGCTGGGGCTGAGGATGGAAAGGAGTAGGGACAAACCCAGGACCTGGTGGAGGGTAGCCCGGCACTGGGATCTGGTCTGGTGGTCCAGGATGGCTTGGGGGCACTGGGTAGAACTGGGGCCCATCTGAGGGGGGCATTGGTTGCGGTGGGACCATCCCATCCTGGAGAATGGTGTTGGGAGCTGAAACATAAGCGTGTGAGTCTATTAATGCATGCTCAATAATCCAGGTAAGGAAATCACAGAAAATCTAATCAGTTCACCTGGACACATTTACTGGGAGAAACGTTTCATCACTCATCCCAGTGACCTCTTCAGTCTCCACTGACTGCAGGTATCCCCGCCCTTATAAACAGCACAGCACAACGACCTAAAACAACTATCAGTTTCATATGCAAATTGCCATGAACATTAACTAGTTACAATGGCCATGTGTACTATTCACAGAGGATTGGGGAATAGTTGCAATCACAGCATTGTCAGCTGGCAACAGATGTACTCTTAGGACGGGGATCTCACATTTTTAAGTTGGACAAACTGAGTGCGGCCAGAGGGATATGATCTAAACCAGTCAAGGGGGGTTGCCAGTTATTCCAATGGAAGCTAATATTTCTTGGAGGATGTTTTGTGAGATGGTATCAAAGGCTGCACTCAGATCAAGGAGGACAAGTATGGTTAAGAGCCCAGAGTCAGTTGCCATCAAAAGATCATTAGTGATTTTCACTAATGCTGTCTCCATACTGTGCATGGAGCAAAAACCAGACTGGAATTGTTCAAACAGATTGTTGTTAGTCAAGTGAGCGTGTACCTGAGATGTGACTGTTCTTTCAAGTGTTTTAGAAAGAAATGGTAAATTTGAGATTGGGAAAAAATTATTAAAATTGTTGGGGTCTGCACCAGGTTTCTTGAGTATTGGAGTTATTGCAGCTGTCTTGAGAGATGAGGGAACAAGATCAAAGGTAGGGGAGGAATGTATGATATCAGTTATTAAAGAGGCTAGAGAAGGTAGACAGTCTTTTACTAAATGAGTAGGAAGGGGGTCTAACTGACAGGTAGATGATTTGGATTAGCGAATAAGACCAGATATTTCTGCAACAGTTGGGAGTTTAAAACTAAATAGTGAAAAAGAGAGGGGAACATAGGAGGCTAAATAAGATGCAGTATTGTTTGACAAGGTCAATTGCTGATGAATATTTTCAATTTTGGCATTAAAAAAAGTCATGAAAGTATTACATTGAGCAACTGAATACAGGTGAGGTGCGAGAGTGTCTGGTGGCCGTAAAATATTGTTTACCATGGAAAACAGGGTTCTAGTGTTCCCTTCACCTGATCTAATTAAATTTGCGTAATAAAATGATTTAGCTGTGGACAGAGCCTCCTTATAATGAAGTATTGTGGTCATTATACACTCACCGGCCACTTTATTAGGCACACCTGTCCAACTGCTCGTTAACGCAAATTTCTAATCAGCCAATCACATGGCAGCAACTCAATGCATTTAGGCATGTAGACATGGTCAAGACGATCTGCTGCAGTTCAAACCAAGCATCAGAATGGGGAAGAAAGGTGATTTAAGTGACTTTGAACGTGGCATGGTTGTTGGTCCCAGACGGGCTGGTCTGAGTATTTCAGAAACTGCTGATCTACTGGGATTTTCACGCACAACCATCTCTAGGGTTTACAGAGGATGGTCCGAAAAAGAGAAACTATCCAGTGAGCGGCAGTTCTGTGGGCGAAAATGCCTTGTTGATGCCAGAGGAGAATGGCCAGACTGGTTCGAGCTGATAGAAAGGCAACAGTAACTCAAATAACCACTCATTACAACTGAGGTATGCAGAAGAGCATCTCTGAACGCACAACACGTCGAACCTTGAGGCAGATGGACTACAGCAGCAGAAGACCACACCGGGTGCCACTCCTGTCAGCTAAGAACAGGAAACTGAGGCTACAATTCGCACAGGCTCACCAAAATTGGACAATAGAAGATTGGAAAAACGTTGCCTGGTCTGATGAGTCTCGATTTCTGCTGCGACATTTGGATGGTAGGGTCAGAATTTGGCGTCAACAACATGAAAGCATGGATCCATCCTGCCTTGTATCAACGGTTCAGGCTGGTGGTGGTGGGGTAATGGTGTGGGGGATATTTTCTTGGCACACTTTGGGCCCCTTAGTACCAATTGAGCATCGTGTCAACGCCACAGCCTACCTGAGTATTGTTGCTGACCATGTTCATCCCTTTATGACCACAGTGTTCCCATCTTCTGATGGCTACTTCCAGCAGGATAACGCGCCATGTCATAAAGCTCGAATCATCTCAGACTGGTTTCTTGAACATGACAATGAGTTCACTGTACTCAAATGGCCTCCACAGTCACCAGATCTCAATCCAATAGAGCACCTTTGGGATGTGGTGGACCGGGAGATTCGCATCATGGATGTGCAGCCGACAAATCTGCAGCAACTGCGTGATGCTATCATGTCAATATGGACCAAACTCTCTGAGGAATGTTTCCAGTACCTTGTTGAATCTATGCCACAAAGGATTAAGGCAGTTCTGAAGGCAAAAGGGGGTCCAACCCGGTACTAGCAAGGTGTACCTAATAAAGTGGCCAGTGAGTGTACATGTCTTTATGAACAACAGATGTGCTGATCAGATGCACTGATTTATTTCATTTCCATTACACACGGCGCACATACTGCAACCACAGCTTAGAGCAACAAATGACAAGAGATTTTCATCAACACTCCTCCAAGCTTTAACAATTGTTCTTTTTACTGTTGGGTTAGTTTCTTGATAGCCTAATAAGTCTATTAAATTAGCATACCTAATCTGTTCAATCTATAACACACGCAGTACGATGAGAGAGTTCTTCTGTTTTCAGCAAATTTCCTTAAAACTGACCTAATTAGAACTGGCCTAATAAGCCAAAGCCTTCTATTCCGTTGCCTACCAACACGGGGATCTCTGGTTTGAGTCCCCATGTTACCTCTGGCTTGGTTGGGCATCCCTACAGAAACAATTGGCCGTGTCTGCGGGTGAGAAACTAACTGGCTGTGGGTATGTGCCCTGGTCGCTGCACTAGCGCCTCCTCTGGTCAGTCGAGGCGCCTGCTTGGGGGGAGGGGGAACTGGGGGGAATCGCGTGATCCTCCCACGTGCTACGTCCCTCTGGTGAAACTCCTCACTTTCAGGTGAAAAGAAGCAACTGGCAACTCCACATGTATTGGAGGAGGCATGCGTTAGTCTGCAGCCCTCCTTGGATTGGCAGAGCGGGTGGAGCAGTGACCGGGACAGCTCGGAAGAGTGGGGTAATTGGCCAAGTACAAAAACAGGGAAAAATCCACAAAAAAAAAAAAAAAGAAGAAGCCGAAGCCCATGGTTTAGTCAACCGTTTATGTTAGAAAAAAAGAGAAAAAAGGCTAAATTTATGAACAGGAAAAAAAAAAAAATCAAAGCATTTTTAAAAAAGCAGGTTAGAAATAGCAGGTCACAAGTACACTGACGTCCATTTACCAACCACGGTCTGAGTTGCGGGAGGGTTAGTTAATACTGCTGGAAGGTTTTGGGTGACTGCAAAGTTGACCATGCATCACTAATGCACTCTAGCACACACAAATGCATGTACAAATGCACACACACGAAAACAAACAAACACATACCTGGTGGCATTAGATGTACACCCTGTGGTGGTGGCCCAGGCAGTAATGAACTCATCAGGGGGTTGTCATTGGTGGAGCCATCCATCTCAAGAGGCATGCCATAAGGCTCAGCAGGACTGGGCTGGTCCAGCTCAGAGCTGGGGGTGCTGCACTCATACTGTGCAGGTGTTGCTCTGTCTATATTGTAGGCTATTACACCCGTCTAACAGAAGAATGGAGATGAACAATTAATTAAATGGTAAAAGGCACACTATGCAAAACTGCCCTCTGCAGCAGGTGCAGGTGACTAAGTAATCTTAATCAACAAACTTAATTAAAGCCTACAAGTAAGCCTGTTGTCTGCTGTCTGATTAAGTGCTGAAATTTCCTTTGCACAATTGATTTTGCAAAAATGCAACTGACAAAACCTGTTCTTTTTCAGCTGTGTTTTTATTTTGAGGGTAGATGTCACATTCACAACAGCGGAAATGCCTTCAGTCTAAAAAGGCCGAATTTTTTACCCGTCGTTCACTTATCAAAGCTTTCATATCATAATTAAGTTGCAAGCACTTTAAGGTTTCGCTGACATGGGGTTCCTTACTCTGATCTGTCCATCAAGCTGCCTGAGGTGGATCAGCCACTCTGGTTCGTTGAATAACTCCTGTTCAGGCTTCTCCTTTAGCTGAGGGTCAAAGAACCGCAACTTCTCTGACATCTGTGTCATGTCACAAACAAGAGAAACAGGAAACAACATACATATATTTTGTCAGTAGAGGAAACAATGAAAAGAGTAAGACGCAGAGAGAGAGAATTAGAGCAATTCAAAACTCTTAGGAACAATAACCTGAATGTTCAATAATGAAAGTTTATCAGTGTTACTGGTGTACATGGCAATTGTTGTTTAACCTTGTTTCTTGCTTAAGAAGCACTGACCATCAATTGGATTATTTCAAAAGATGCAAAAAAATGAATGTCAAAAGCATCGAGGAGAAGGTGGGCTCAAACACAACTTCTTGGATTAACATCTATACTGTGAGTGGTAACATTAATAACATTAACTCTGACTCTGACAGTTTAACCCATCCAGTGATGTAAACTTGCTAAAGATATCAACCACAAGTAAAAAAGCAGTAAGTCAGATTTACTGGCTGAAGAGTGAATATTTAACATAAGTGTTGGTGATACAGTGTTTACACTTAAAGCAATCCAATGAACTGAGGATACATGTGTGTGTGTGTGTGTGTGTGTTTGCTTCTTTTCCGTGCACCTGTATAAGCTGACTAAGGAACACAGGAGAATGATAAGAAGGCTGCATGAGGACATTCCTTGAGATGACTTCACAGTAGTGGAAGGCCTGGGCACTCAGCCCTGCTTCAGCCAGGCGACATGCATAGATCAACTTGAACACCTAGTAAGAGATGACAATGGAGGGAATCATGTTATTCTTCACCACCACTGTCAACATCACCAAACAATTACAAAATGATGCTACTTCCTTGAGATCGGAAAAGGCAACATCAACACACTAACGACAAACAAAAATAGTGGGTGAAGTCATGCTGTGCCCAATGAAATCAAAAGATATTAACAAGGATCCTAGCCTGATCATTTTAAACTGTGCCTGGGCTCGTCACGGGTCAAAGGTTACGAGATGAAGCTACATGATAGAACTAGTTGAGTCCTTAAAATGATCTGTGTAATTTTCCAAAAAAAATAAATAGCATTTTTTGCAAAATACAGGCAATCAGTGCAAAGAGGCTAAAATTAGGGCATTCAGCATTTTTTAATACGCTAACAATTCAACATAATCTGGAGGTGTAGGCTCATATTTTTTCACAGCTTTGGAGCTGACAAAAAATTATTTTAGAGTATTTTGCTTGGGAAAATAAACTGACTTTTTGTGTAAATCCACAGTCAAAGCACACTCTAGAGGTTGAGGAGCCTCAGCTGACCTCTTGTTAAGTTTACACATTTTAAAATCTGGGAGTCTTGGTAAAAAAAAAAAAAGAAAGTGTCCAAGCTACGGTACACGCCTGATCATACCATACAGTTTTATAGGACTATAACAGATTTAGATAAAAAAAATAAATATCAATACTTTATTGCGGTGATTTAATGTGATACAGAGAGCAGACTTAGTCCTCAGATAGTACTAAACTACTTACCTGGAAGTTGGGCAGTGAGCAGGGCTGGGAACCCAGTGACTGGGCATACTCATAGGCTTCAGTCCTCTGAATTGCTTCATTTGTTGCAAATTGATAGAATGGCAAACTGAAGAAAAGAGAGATGAAGGTCATACCTGCTGAAAGCAAACTGTATCATGGTCTCACGTTGCTGTCCAGGCACTGTGTGTAAGCTAACATATACAATTAAGTGCCTCCATCTCTAACCTGTGGTTAGAGCCAACCAAAACCATCTTGGTGCTCTTCTTCGTAAACACTCCCAGTCCGACCTGGGCCATCAGGTAACAGAAGTGGGCGGCATCAGTCAGCCCCTTGGAAGCTGCCAGAACACAACATGATGTCTTCATACAGAATGCAAGGGACAAAGTCTGTTTGTGTCAGTCAGCCTTTCAAAGGAAGTAGTAAATCAGAATGAAAGACCATTTTGTTAATTCAAACCAGCATCTCTCTGATGTGATCCTACCCAGAGTGTCGCCCATGGTGGTAATGGTGCGTGTATCCAGGTCCACAGTGTGTGTGAGGTTAGACAGCACCATGGCCAAATGGGGGCGCCAGTCGCCCCACTTCTCCTCTCCACAGCACTGGAGACAGGAAAAGAAGAGATCACCAGTAAAGCATACAATTAACACTTACAGAACGACAATGTGGTACATTATGCATTTCTTCACAATATCTGTGCAAAAAGATAAAACCTGTAAACATAAACAATACATACGGTGGCAGAGGCAGGCATCCTCCCAGACATCAGCTGGTAGACTGTCTGAAGAGGATCATTAATGGGCAAACTATTGGCGAACCTAAGCAACAAATACAAAATGAAACACAACTGTTATTTTTTGTGGTGCTGGGGAAAAAAAACAACCACAAAATGAATGCAAATAAGAGCATGAGGTACCACGACCCCCCGGGGCTGCCACTACTGTCTACCTTGTCATGACACGCGCATGTGTCCTGCTGTCCATCTTACTGGCCAACAGAAGTGCATGGCCCCAGAGACCTCCCTTCATGGCTGCCTCTAGGGCATCCTGTTATACGAAAAATATGAATCGCATTTATTTTTTTTTATATCAAAGTGATCAATTGAATGACCAAATTCAACTACAGATAAAGAGGGGATTTCTTGCCTTCTTGCGACCAAACAGTAGCAGCTCCCTAAAGCGCTCCGTCTCCTTGCCAACATTCTCCGGGACAGTCATAAACGTGTCGGACAGGAGCGACAGTGGTCCTGCTCCTGGCTCCTCCTCAGCTCGTGCCAGTGGTTCGTTATTAAAGTCAATCAAATTGGCTTCATTAGGACTCTTGCCCGGTAACCAAACAGAACGATGCTCCTTCAGTAACAGGTCGGCAATGTCTGTACCAACCACCGTCTAGAGAAAGTGAGAGAGCAAGAAAGTCACAAGTCTGCATCAACAGAAATATTACTCAACATATGCACAAACTAGCCATGCCTGATTGACACTTTCATGCCTGCCAAAACCCCACTCCATCTAATCAGGCTTACCCCATTCTGTCTACAGAGTAGCATAATGAAGTCCCAAAGCAGACAGGCAGAGTCCCTGTCTAAGAGGTCATTGTTGCGGGAACACTCCAGGGCTTTGTTTTGGGAGAACTTGATCACATCCACCTTGTGGGTCTCCTCCCTGATAAACAAGATATTATATATGAGCCAGCAATATTTAGAAAAATGACCCTATGATATTCATTAACACTACAATAGACACTGGTTTGTACCTACAGCAAACAAAATTGTGTATTTTTCTCAAAACAACTGACTGCGGCATCATGAACCAAGTGAATGATTAGATGTCAGTAGCTACTTGAGTTGAGCAGATATAAATGTTGAAGAAAGGGTTGGGGGTTGGATGGGCTGATGAGATGAGAAGCGCTATACAAACTCATTTTATTATCATTATTATCATGAATGTCCTCACTTGACAAGAGGCCCAGGGAAGCCTCGCAGTTCTGCTTGATCAGGGGTATCCTGCAACATGATCTGCAAGCACAAAGACATGGTTAAGAATTATGCTTTATTGTGACCCAAAGGTGTAAATGCCAAGTTTAAGTTTGGTAACACAAAATATAAACAGGGATAACTATCCATATTCAAGTTTACTTTGAGCAGTACAGTCATTATATTATGATCAAATGTTTGCAAGACCTGATCCCTGGATTGCAAAGCTTTATTAACCAAAATGTGTTACAGAATTACTTTTACAAGCATCACATTTTTAAATGAGCATTTGTCTTTAATTCTCAAGAACTTTTTAAAATTTAATTCCCATAGGTATGACAGCCATTTGAGATTGATTTACTGCTGCAGTAGTACAAGTGACTTGAGACGATCCTCTTAATTTATTATCTCCGCCAGGCAGTAGCCTAGAGGGGATTATGTGTTTGGTCACGTGCGCGTCTATGTGTCTGTCCACGGTTAATCTTGAAAACTACTGGACATATCAGCCTAAATTTTTTTTGTGCAGTTACGAGTGCATGATGAAGAACCTCTCGTAGTTGAGGGAATTAAAAACCTTCAAAAAACATGTTATCGCCATCGCCGCTCCCTCTCTTCATTCACTCTCTAGCTCGCTCGACCAATGCTGCTCTCCGTCGCTGCCCGATCTAAGTCACCTTGCGCATGTACAACTCACATCTATGGTTGAGTCGGATCGGGCAACGACAGCGTCGAAACCACAACATTATGTATTCGGGTATGAGTTTTGAAAGTAAACAAAGAAATCGATTGTATTTCGCAAGCCAGCAAATCATTCACTGCTGATCTCAGCACAAGAGAACTGGAGGAACCAAAAATAATTCGTCTTATTCACTTCGCTGCCACGCGGAAGTGCCATAGTCGCCAATGTTAAAGTCCGCTATAAAATACAATTTCAAGAGTAGGATTAATCATAGTCATAGCTGGAAATCATCTCAGTAGCTAAAATAAAACATTCCCCATGGCTGAGCTATGTTTTCTTTCCATTGTTTTATGAATGAAAGTCAATCAGCAGAGCAGCCATTCACCTTCATTGATTTTATATGATGGAAAGCCCGACAGTTAAACACATTTGAGGTCTTTGAATAAGAGCTTGGAAATTATGACAGCTTAATCTCTATCATTTCATATCAGACTTGGTTGCATTTGTGCGAGGGCCCGCCTAGGAGGCTGCGCATCCACAGACTGACAAGCATAACATTTTTATAAGTTAGATTTTTTAGCTTGAGCGCTGCATATTAACTTTTTTTCCATATTTCCCATTCAATCAACTTGGGCGCTGCACCAAAGTCTTATAAAGGCAGGAAACACACTTTTTTTCCTTTGATCCGTGTATTTCCCTTCTCTCGGTCAGGGGAAAAAAGGGGTGGTTTGTCGCCAAATTCGAACACCAGAGAAGGGGTGCTGAGTGCACTCCTCTAGTTTAAGCTATTTAATTTTCATTAAGAATTGGATTAGATGTATTCACTGTTGTGCCTGTGTTTCAAGGAAAATTCTACATGGCAATCTATGACAAAAGTAGATCACAGCATTTATTTACAATGCTGGTTGTTTTGCTAGATTTTTTTCCGACACCACAAGGGAAATGCTGGAAATAAAAAAAATCCCTTTAATTACCACTCAGGAACATCTCAGGACATTCCTTTAATATGTATAATCCATACCCTATGCCCAATGCTGTCCAAGAGATGATTAATATAAAAGACATGTCTGAAATGCCACAAAATAATACAGTTGCCAAATTCCCCACTTCTGACTCAAAACCATCCCCAACTGGATTAGTTTTGGTGTTATACTACAAATCATGTTGGGACTACAGTAATAAAAATAACATACACCTTGTCACACCACTGTGGACACATTAACTTCTCATAACAACCTTCTAAAGTTTATCAGTTTAAAAATGTACCTCTATATTGTAGATATCAACCAAGGCAGGTTGTCCTGCTGAGGGCAGATTTGGCAGAACTTGAACCAGGTGACCGCCAGGTCCAAAGCGGGCACAGCGATGGGGTATGGTGAACTTCTCTGGGGTAGCTGGACGAGGAGGAGCTAGAGGATGTACAGAGGTAGGAAAAAAGATAGAGAAAGAGTGGAGAAGAAAACAAGAGTATAAGATAACAACTAAACATACTGGTGTAATTACTAGCTGATCACACTAAACCTTCAGTAGGGTTGCTGATGAATAAGTGAACATGACCTATTACTAAAAGCACTTTGCTCTGATTTCAAAGACTAGATCCTTACGTTGTTGAGGGGCAATCCAGGTACCATCTGCAGTGTACTCAGAAGGGTAGGTGTACTGGCTGTAGTTCTGTGTGGCATCAGTCTGGTCTCGGTATTGTCTATAGGAGTAGTCCATAGCCGGGGCAGATGATGTTGCATTATACACCCCTGACACCAAATCAGGTGGACGCCTGTAGACCTGGCTCTGCACAAATGACACAAAGAAAACGGAGAGTGGGAAAAAAAAAGAAGCACACAAATGAAAGATAAAATTGCATTCAAACTTTAATGTGTTCAATCATTAAAAAAATATTCAGTGAATTAAAAAACTTGGTTTCAATCTATCAGGCCCCAATTTCCCCTTAGCTTGTGGTGGTTGACACAATTTAATTTCTGAACTGATGAGCGGATCTTCTCAAACCAATATGGTCAGTTGCCCTTTACGCTTATTGAAATTTTATGGTGTGACGTTATTAAGTAAGGGGTTTTGAGCAAAATATAACATTAAGAGTAAGGTTAATATCGCTATAGCTGTTGATTGTAAATTGTAAATTGTATATTGCAAATTGGAATGTGTGTGTACCTGTTATACTTTGTTGTTTTGCACATTTCATTTCGGAGCTCGTACCTTTTTTTCTCTTCATTTCACTGCACTCGGGACTTCTACTTGTGTGTATGTGACAAATAAAACTTGAATCGCTTGAATCTACATATAGTGCATAAGTTAATAATTCTAATCAGTGTTGAGAGCAGGTCTGCTTCAATTCAGTGAAATATCTTTGATGAGGGATGCTCTTATACAAACTTAATGACATGCTGGCTCCCACCCATCCATGTTCCCGATGAGTAATATATAGATTCTCACTCTAAAATACCACAAGTGATGGTTATATCACCTATTATGTGTTGGTAAATGTCTCCTAACAATTTCTCTGATGTCTTTTGTGAATAGGACAGCCAACATCTAAGAGAAAGACCACATGAGAGTTTGAAAACTTTGCTTTTCACTCCTTTCCACTTCCACTGTGGGAAGATGGCAGCGCGAATTCACGTTTGGAGCGGCCTCACCCAGTACCGGTGCGGGACGATGGCGGCGCGAACTTGTGTTTGCAGCGGCCTCGCCCAGTGCTGTCCATACGGTGTCTTTGTCCACATTTGCGTCTAGGTTTGTTTTGTCTTCGTTTGATGGCTGGGAGGGCTGGCGCTGGATCGGCTGGGGGAATTTGGTCTGCTGTGTCCTATGGGCCCAGGGACCACAGCCCTGACTGGAGCTGCACCCGAGGAGGTAACAGCAGGGGCAGTCTGATGAGACGTGGAAGCGGGTCAGGCTAAGCTAACTGCTATCCCATGCAGACCGGCAGTTGCGATAACACTGAGGGCAGTCTGGTGGCGGCCTTGCCTAGCGTTGACTGTGTTTTGGTGTCGTCGTGTGGAGTGTGGGGAGGTGCATCGAAGGTGTCTGGCTGGGAGAGCTGGTGTTGGATTGGCTGGAGGAGCCTGGTCTGCTGTCTCTGAAGGGCCCAGGGACCACAGCCCTGCCGGAGCTGCGCTTGAGGAGGAAACACTGAAGGCGGCCTGACAGGAAGCGGGGTAGGCTAAACTAACTGCTAGCTCATGCAGACTGGCAGTTCCGACAGTCATCCTGGCTGACATTCGTTCTCTGGACAGTGGAATTTTTGGACTGTGTTGCACTGAGTGGACTGTGTTGTTAACTGTGGGTTGTTTTTTTTTTTTTTTGCTTTGTTCACTCTGTTTTTGTATGTTATTGGTGGTGTCATTTTTGGGAATTTTGGATGTGTGTTTTTGTCTTTTGTGTCGCACTGCTGTTGGCTGGGGGAAACGGAATTTCTTTCGTGTACTTGCCTACACAAAAGAAATGAAAATAAATTGTTCCTGATTTACCGATTGGTAAGCATGTTGGCTCTCTCTCTTAAGGACATAATGACCAACATGATTTTATTCATTATTAAGTTCTACTACCTAAAGGCTTTCAAAAAGTGATGGGGACGACATGGGCCATGACAAAAAGTGGTTGGGACATGTTCCCAGCATAAATGGCGCCTATGAACATGACTATGCGTAGAAAGACCACTACTATGGTGTTCCCAAAGAAACTCAACGTTTACCCTTGTCACTGTTGGAAAGTGAAAACTTTGAAAGGCCTTTAAATTCCGCCCTCAATATTCTTCATTTTTTGGCTGCTCCCGTTAGGGGTCGCCACAGCAGATCATCCATTTCCATCTCTTTCTGCCCTCTGCATCTTCCTCTGCCACACCAATCACCTGCATGTCCTCTCTCAACACATCCATAAACCTTCACTTCGGCCTTCCTCTTTTCCTCTTGCCTGGCAGCTCCATCTTCAGAATCCTTCTCCTAATATTAATATAACCAGCTCTCTCCTCCACACATGTCCAAACCATCTCAATCTCACCTCTCTTGCATTGTCTCCAAACCGTCCAACCTGAGCTGTCCCTCTAATATACTCATTCCTAATCCTGTCGTTCTTCATCACGCCCAGTGAAAATCTTAAGCATCTTCAACTCTCCCACCTCCAGTTTTGCCTCCTGTCTTTTGGTCAGTGCCACTGTCTCCAAACCATACAACATAGCTGGTCTCATTACCATCTTGTAAACCTTCCCTTTCACTCTTGCTGGTACCCTTCTGTTGCAAATCCCTCCGTACACTCTCCTCCACCCACTCCACCCTGTCTGCAATCTCTTTTTCACCTACGTTCAGCATTCCCCATTACTTTGAACAGTTGACCCCAAGTATTTAAACTCATACACCTCTACTCCTTGCATCCTCACCATTTTCGCTGTCCTCCCTCTCATTCACACATGTATTCCATCTTGCTCCTACTGACTTTAATTCCTCTTCTCTCCAGAGCATACCTCCACCTCTCCAGGCTCTCTTCAACCTGCTCCCTAATCTCACTACAGATCACAATGTCATCTATGAATCTCAGAGTATGAACATCATCTGCAAACATCATAGTCCATGGAGACTCCTGCCTGATCTCGTCTGTCAACCTGTTCATCACCATTCAAAACAAGAAAGGGCTCAGAGCCGATCCTTGATGTAATCCCACCTCCACCTTGAACCCATCTGTCATTGCAACCGCACACCTTACCATTCTCATACTTCCCTCAGACATATCCTGAACCACTCCTACATACTTCTCTGCAACTCCCGACTTCCTCATACTATACCACATCTCCTCTCTCAGCACCTACCTTGCCGTATGCTTTCTCTAAATCCACATAGACACAATCTAACTCCTTCTGGCCTTCTCTATACTTATCCATCAACATTCTCAAAGCAAATATCGCATCTGTAGTGCTCTTTCGTGGCATGAAACCATATTGCTGCTCACTAATCATTACCTCTCCTCTTAACCTAGCTTCTATTACTCTTTCCCATATCTTCATGCTGCAGTCGATCAATTTATACCTCTGTAGTTGCTACAGTTCTGCATATTGCCCTTATTCTTGAAAATCGGTACCAGTATGCTTCTTTTCCACTCCTCAGGCATCCTCTCACTTTCTAAGATTGTGTTAAACATTCTTGTTAAAAACCTCACTGCCATCTCTCCTAAACATCTCCATGCCTCCACAGGTATGTCATTAGGACCAACTGCCTTTCCACTCTTCATCCTCTTCATAGCCGCCCTCACTTCCTCCTTGCTAAGCCACCGCACTTCCTTATTCATCATCCCCACATCATCCAATCTTCTCTCGCTCTCATTTTCTTCATTCATCAGCCCCTCAAAGTACTCCTTCCACCTTCTCAGCACACTCTCGCTTGTCGGCACATTTCCATCTCTATCCTTGATCGCCTTAACTTGCTGCACATCCTTCCCAGCTCGGTCCCTCTGTCTAGCCAATGGGGTCCTTTGCTCTGGGTCTCAGAATCTGTAATGCCCCCATATTAACTAGGCAATTCAGTGCAGGTTGACTGTAATGTAAAGGAACCAGCTAACCGACACATCATTAAATAAATAATAATACCGGCCTGCTTAAACTGTTTAGAACACACAAGCATAAGACAAATAGTGGAATTTTTAATGCTGAACTGAAAAAATTCACTTTAATGCTACACAACCATCCGGAAGGAGCATTTTAGACAACCAAATGTTAAAGAGAAAAATGTTCAGACTGAAAAATATGCCCACACACTTGTCTAAATTGAATTAAGTTTAATCGCCACCTGTATTTCAGCTCAAGGCCTTCATCAATGTTGACGTGTGGAAAGGTAGTTTTGTCTTGATGCATGCTCAGTAATCCAGGTATGAATGAATGAATGAATAATTTAGTTTGGTCAAACATTTGTGTGCATACACGACAGACAGGGAAAAAAAACACCATCGTACATATTTACATCAGTCCATTTCACACCACAAAACTCAATCAATCAATGACCGAAAAAGGAATAAACTAAAACCCAAGGCTTATTGTTGTCTATCCTATACAGTCCTTAAGTTAAGAATTTATACTATGTTGTAATCCTTAATTATTTTACATTTGGAAGATTTTCTGAAACTCAACAGCGAGCTACACAATTTCAACTCATCATTAAGACCATTCCATACCTTGACTCCCAAAACTGAAACACATCTGTATAAGTAAGTAGGTAAGAAAATCAAAGAAGGTTGAATCAGTTAATCTGGATACATTTATTGACAGATACGTTTCATCACTCAACTAAGTGACATCTTCAGACTAAACTGACTGCAGGTGTCCCCACCCCTTATAAACAATACAGTACAATACAGTGCCTAATGACTGAAACCAACGACCAGTTTCATATGCAAACACAGGTGTGACCTTTAACTAGAGTTTCAAAGGCCATGTGTACTATTCAGTGAGGATTAGGGATTGTTGCAATCACAGCATGCTGTTTATAAGGGGTGGGGATACCTGCAGTCATTTTAGACTGAAGATGTCACTTAGCTGAGTAATTAAATGTATCTGTCAATAAACGTTGTACCAAGGCATGGGCAAGAAAAACTGGAGCTGGTCCCCGGGTGCTGCACTGCAGCTGGCCACTGCTCCTAGCTACACAGCTCGGATCATTTAAATGCAGAGCATGAATTTCCCCACGGGGATTAATAAAGTATATCTTATCTAATGCGATGAAATATCTGTAATAGGAAATGGACGCTATTATCTGCTGCCATCTCTTCTACCATCCACCTTAGGACTCTAAACAAGTCCCCACAATAAAATGGCACAAGGGAAAGTTTTATAAGCGCTTGTGAATTGGTAAAAATGTAAATACATAAACAATGATGACACACTTACCTGTTGTGACTGGGAGCTGAAGCTACTTCGTCTGCTGTGATGGCTGTGTTGACTGTGGTTGCTGTGCAGACTGTGGACCGACTGTTCACTGTTGACACTGCGGCGATCAAACTCATCACCATAGGGTTCACCATGCCCACGGTAATCATCATCAAAGCTAGCATCATAACCAGGGTAGTACCTCCACTGGTCATCATAACCATCTCTTCTGTATATAAAGTAGACAGAGGATTACTTCAGCAAGTAAGTAATTATGCTTTTAACCACTTTGTAATCACCTGATGATCTTGTTAATATCACAAGAAATATTTTGAAATAATTTAATACCTTCTTCTAGACATAAAAAAAGAATAAAATCTAAAGCAAAGCTGAGATAGAAATTATCATCCTTATTTACAACACATTGGATAGGCTAATGTTGAGCATGGGCACTTGCTTTCAAGCAGATATATGTGCAGCACATCTAAAGAGCCAGACAATTTAAAAAATTTTTTTTATGAAGTCCGGTCAACAAGTACACAATACTGAGTAGAATCATTCACTTCAGCATTAACATTCTTAATCAGCATTTTAAACTGGAATTTAGAATAAGGTTATGGTCACACATGCACAAAATTGAAATTGGCAAATATTTGCCTCCCGTTGACTTCCATTCTATGTGAGCGGAGGGGCAAATAAAACATTTGCTTCCGGTGGGGAAAGAAATTTGCAGCTTCGCTTCGCGTTGAGTTCAACTTTGGTGAACTCTGACCAGCGAATCCGTAGCCTCAACTAATAGTAAAGAAGTGTGTGTGGTTGACTCCACTTGGCTGCAGTTTTCTTAGTGACCCAGGATGGAGGAAACTTTGATTGTTGCTGTGTCTAACCAGCCAGTATTGTACAACACTGCTCATGAAAACTACAAACTGCCCCACAAGAGAGATGCTACCTGGCTGGCAGTGAGTCGGGAGACAGGCACTGAACGTAAATAAATTAAAAATTTATTAATAACATCAATTAATTTTTGTATTTGTTAGCTACCTTAACTTGGCTAAGCTAGCTAACAAAATAACTTGGTACACCAATGTTCTTCCTCCGTATTTGTCGATGAAACTATTAAAACATGTACAACTGAGACAAGTGAAAACATTTATTTTCAATACAGCATATGCACAATTATCATAAACATGACAAGCTATTTTGTTCATTTGTATGCACTCAAACACTGACAAAAAGACAATTTATTGTTGAGATCTAAGCTTTAAGTCCATATGACACAATATCTACCATACCTACCATTTAATACAGAATCATCTCAATACACACTAAATAGTAGTTTGAAAACCCTAAAGAACTATATTTGAGATTATCATGTGAAGATATGAAGCAGAAGATGCTTTTTGGTGTGGGGTATATGTATCACAAAACTGAGTAAATCCAAGGCTCTCCTGTAAGGAGTTTAAGGTATTGGCTTGTCCAACAAACAATTAGAATAGGAAAGAATACAAAACTTTTTTTGTTCATGAATGTGTGTGGGTGAGTGTGTGTGTATGTCGGCCCTGTGTGATGGTCTGGCGGCCTGTCCAGGGTGTCTCCCCGCCTGCCGCCCAATGACTGCTGGGATAGCAGCATCCCCGCGACCCTGAGAGCAGGATGAGCAGTTTGGATAATGGATGGATGGATGGACATTAAAAATTGTTGTTAATTGTTTTTAATTGTCCTGTATGATTATACAGTAGAGTTGTGTATAAAGAAGTGGAAGGGACTGAGGGACACTTATTTAAAAGAGAGGAAACTGGAGAAAGAATGTAAGCGTAGTGGAAGTTCTGGAGGGCCAAAACAAAAATGGAAGTTCTATGACATCATGAGCGCAAGCTCATGATGTCATAGAACTTCCATTTTAGAGACACATGTTGCTGCGAGGGCTACTTCAAGCAAACTTTCAAAGTCCACCACCATAGCAAACTGCAGGGTCCAGTCAGCAGCTGCAGTCAGTGGCAGATGTCAGTCAGGAACTCCCATCAGCTAAAGGGTCTCGTCAGCAGTTGCAGCCAACGGCAGGTATTGGTCTTCAACTTCCAGCAGTTACAGGATCCGGTCAGCAGCCTTTGAGACTATTTGTTGCTAAAAGTGGTAAGACATTTAAGTTCAAGTTTCTTTTCAGATTAGTCATTAACGTTGACAAATGCAATACAAAATCCAATAAAGGCCAAATACTAAATGTCTTAACCCTACCTAATAGGGACCAGTTACCAGCAGCCAGTGCCAGAGACCAGTCAGCAGCAGCCAGTATCAGGAGTCAGTCATCAGCAGCCAGCGCCATGGACCAGTCACCAGCAGCCAGTGTCAGGGACCAGTCAGCAGCAGCTAGGTTCCAGTCACCATCAGCAACAACCTAAAAGAGAGAGAGAGCTTCAGCTGCAAGCGCAATTGAGGGGCAAGATACGTTTGAGCAGGAAGTTTTAAATGTCCTCACAGCAAAATCTGACACAGTTGATCATCTTGCCCTGCACCATCTGCCATTAGAAAAAAAGAAGCGAGGCTATGCTCAAGCTTGTTCATGAGGCTCAACTTTAAGAAGGCTAAAAGGGTCCATCTAATTTCTTGTGTGTTGGTTGTCTTGTGTTTCTTGTTGCTAGGCTAAATAAAAGTGAACACTGTTTAACTAAGTAGTCCTGCATACTGTTAATATGATTATATTTATCAAGTGTGACAATATCATTATTACCGAGAGTGACATGGAACCTTGACAAGAAATAGTTATAAACAATTGTCACACAATTATCACGTACAAAGCAAATTTTGCACTTTTGGATGGCTCTCAAAATATCCTTTGTGTTGGTGAGTGAGAGTGACTTCATTACCAAGACATGGTCATTCTGCCAAGGTACAGCACCGGCTGGTGAGTTGAAGAACTCCACGAAGACCTCTCTTAGAGAGAGCCTCTTGACAGGCATAATTCTTTCCAAACCTTCCAACTGGGTGGAGCGCATCTGTAGTCATCACTGGAGTCATGTGGGATTCTGAATTTGCAGGTGCCTTAATGACAATGAGTTTACCATCTATTGTACCCACACAGTGTGGAAAGGCCCATCTCTGACCAAACCCATCCGCTACTGCTGTCCACTCATCCTTCTTTGGCACAGGGATGAACTCCTCAACCAAACTAACCCAGATGGCATCTGCAACAGAGGGCACAGTGCCAGCCATAGTGGATTTGCCAGCACGGACGCTTTAGATATTGTGTGATATGAATCACCAGTGGCAAGGTATCTGTCAGACAAGAAAATAAATACAATTGTATTATTAAAACACAAGCTGAATTGAAATGAAAGAAGTGTAGTTGGTAACTAGTTATTGCATATTAACTCCCACCACCATCATCACTATAACCCTATCACATTGAAAAACTCATATTTTGTATCTCATCACCTTACCATCCTAATTCATATTATTATATTAAGACTTAATTAATCCCTGGGGGGATTTGGGTGTTACAGTAGCTGCAGGGCCACATAGAGAGAAAAAAATAGACAAATATCAAACATACAACAGTATACCTATTAAACAAATGAACAAAATGGAGTGCAAGATTCACAGGAATCTAAAGTATTCCAAATGTTCTAAAAGTTTAAAGAGTAAAGTGTCTAAGAGATGAAGTTAAAGTGTTAAGTGCAATATGCAAAGTAATTCACTTTGCAAATAGGTTTCCACTTAAGATTGTTACTAGCTATGTCTTGCTACTAAGCGTCTTTGAGTACTTTGAAAAGTGCTCTACAAATAAAATTATTATTATTACTATTATTATGTGTCACACTACTAGGAACTTCAAATCCACATTTCATTGTGCAGGTACCACTGCTGGCGTTATATGATTAGAGCTTATAGATTTCATTTGACTTGGCATTTGCTAGAAAGTAGACAAGCTAGGCTAGCTTGTGATAGCTAGCTAGCGAGCTATCACAATACTTGCTAGGTAGCTAGCAACTTAAAAGACAGCAATATTTATAGTGGTTAGTTACCGTAAACAGATGGCAAGCCGTTCAGCTGGATCGATGACTTCATGCCAAAACGTGTCTTGCCTTTGAATCTGCGCCGAAACTTTCTCCAGCAACCGATCAAACTGCTGCATATTAACCCTGAAGCACTTCCTGACGTGTGCTTCATCCTGTTGCATCTCCAAAACCAGCTGGTGGTACTCGCCATAGTCTTTCCTTGCTTTAAGGATTGGATGGATCCACCTCCTCCTGCCCACTACAACCAGTCTCCTTGTCCTCCCCTCCTCACCAACAACACCCGAAATCTTTCTCTGTACTCCAGTGTACATTTTCCAGTCGCAAAACAAACAACCGCTCATGCATGACCGACAACCATAGCCACTCAAACGGACTACAAACCAGCAAACTGATTTCCATGTACGTCACATTCTGCACTGCCCACATTCAGCACAAGATAAAAATTTTGCTTTGGCAAGCAATAGTCATTCGCCTGCATTCGCGCATGTGTGACCATAGCTTAATGCTTATTCATTAGCATTCTAAATCCTCCTACCCACTTAGAGTAATATAGTATCTAATAGTGGGAGGGATGTTATTTGAGGATTCTGATGATTATGGGGACAAAGCTGCCCGTGCTTCTGATGATCAGAAATGTCGGTATGATGAACTCTTTTTCTGTCTTCAAGAGTGCAAATAGTTTTCTCTACATACCTAGCAGGATATGACTGCTGGCTGTAGCAGTTGTCTCTGCCTGTGTAAGCGCCGTCATAGTTATAGTTACACCAGGCCTGGTCATAGTACCCTCTGTAGCGAGGGTCAAATGGTCCAGCATTGTAGCCTTCCCAAAGAAGAAGAGAAGGAAATTTGTATTGAAAAAACAAACAATGAATGTATGTGGAATGAGAAATCAATTTCACATGAATATTTACCATTAAGTGCCATTAAATACAAGCAATAAAAACAGTTGGAATTCAAATAAAACTAACATCACTATGTTACAGTGTTTCAACAATCACAGTAATCACTGTTAAAAATATCTGTTGCTCTTACCTCTATAATCGTACTGTTTGTTGTAGTAATTTGTATAATATTCATCATAGGCACTTAGGTTTGCTCTTGGATAATCGTCGGGATAGCTTTGTCTAAGGGAGAACACAAATAAAGCTTTACAGATGAAATTAAAAACTAAATGCAAACCAAGGCTATCAATAAAACAAAAAAGTGAAGAACATCGGTAATTCATACTAAATTACTACTGAAATCTCTTCTTGTTTAAATGTTGGGAAAATACACTAATAAACAAATAACTAATGATTATATAAACCACACATGCAACTGTCACACAGCCAAAATATAGCGAATATTTGGTGATATTTCACAGACCTGGAGGAGGGACCATCCGAGTAGTGACTGGCCCTTGAGCTGGGTCGATCAGACTGAGGCTCTCTGTACTGGTAGTTTGGATCTCGATAAACTGGATTAGATCCTTCATGTCTGCCATACCAAGGATCTGTTCTCTTATATGGATCATCCTGAATGATTTAAAAAAAAAAATCAAAGTTTCGCCCACTGATGGCAACACATGTTGCACAGCAAATCTAACCATGACCATTTATTCCGTGGCAGCGAATGAGTTCACACTCAAGAGAACATAATTATGCACATACATGATAATACTGCAATGCTCTGGGATCTTCAGGTGGAGGTGGGTACTGGCCAGAAGAGTAAGGCGCTCTGGGTGGGAACCTCTCTGGGTATTCTCCATAGGTGCCGCCATAGTAGCCTCCATACATCTGTCCTGGTGCTTTCACAGTAGGGCCATACCCCTGCTGGCTGCCCAAAGAAGAGGGTGGTCGTGGGGGCTCTGAAGGGGCTGGCTGGGACCCTGCTGGAAGGACTGGTATCCGATGACCAGGAGGATAAGCAGCAGCAGAAGAGGAGAAAACATTCCCTCCACTTGGTGCCTGCACTGGATGTGGATACTGGTTAGGGGGAGGTGGCGGTCTACTAACTGGAACAGGCGGAGCATCATCTTGTCGTTGCAGTGTGGCATGAGAATCTGATGCCTTCTGAAGCTCAGGTGGTGGGTGCTGGGTGTTTGGTGCTGCTGGGGAGGTGGCAAATTTAGATACAGGTGGGGCAGAGGGAGAAGCTGGGGTCTGGGCAGGCATGTCCCCTTCCACTCTTGCTCCTTGTTGAGCATCTTTGGTGACCTGCAGGTAGAATCCAGGAGCATTACTAGCCATTGGAGACCCATGTAAAGAGGGAGGATGGCCAGGAGCTTGGTTTTGGTTCTGTGATTGGTGCATAGAGAAATCAAGCAGTTCGTAATTTGAAGGTTGATTATGATTAGATGAAAGAGGGGCCACAGGTGGAGCTTGTGAATTTACAGGGAGAGCAGAATGGCAATCTCCACCCAGTGACTGGCCCCTTGACAGAGGGGGGCGGGCTGGCTCAGACAGCGGCAGAGTTGCATTCTCCGGGTTTACTTCATCCGTGTTGTCTCGGGACAGATTGAGTGGGCACTGATTAGCAACAGGAGTGAGGATCATTGGTCCAGGGGTAAATAATGGGTTTTGATTAGATGTTATGGGAAGCGGCTGAGCTATACTAGTGCCCTGCCCCTGTGAAGGTGGTCTCACAGGAGGGGTAGTCTCCCTAAGGCTACTCTGACTAGTTGCTTGATTAAGATTGCAAGGGGGAATCACACTGTAATTAGACACAGGTGGAGCAATCAAAACAGGTTGGTGAGGTGAGTCAGACACCAGCAGAGATGCATAGCCCAGCTTGCCTTGAGAGTCTGAAATTTCCCCCTCACTCACCTTTGGTGGGTTTTCTAGGTTCTCTGTATGGTGCTGGGAGTTTGGTTGGACTTTCTGGGAGGGCTGGAGGTCCAGAGGGCTGTCTTCTGGGGGTTGGATGACATCAGCACTTGGCTCTCGTAAAGGAGCGAGAACTGGGGGAGCAGCAGGGGCTAGGAGGATGTTAGTTCCCAAGCTAGAGGGGTCATGTTGAGCCCAAAGAGTAGTGGCAGGACTCTCGCATGGTCGGTTGGCTCCATATGCACGAGACGAAGGCCGAGAGTGGGAATGAGCCACAGGGTGTGTTAGGTGAGGTACTCCACCTCCAGCAACAGGACTGGCAGATAGTGGTTGGCCTTGGCCATAAATATTTTCTAGATTATCTGGGGGCTGCTCCAGGTTGCCAGGTACAGAATCTGCAACGCCCTCTGCAACCATTTTAGCTCTGTCAACTTCAGCAGGACGCACCCCAACTGCATGAGAGCGTACAGGTTCAAAAGAGCTGTTAGCACTGGCCTGGAAGATACCAATTGGTTTGGGCAGGCTCGGTGTGGGGGGCTGACTGTGATACATCTGTTCCTGAGAGCTATAGTGGGCACCCATTTCCCCAGCTGGGGAGGTGTCAATCTGCTCAAAGTAGCCCCCAGCAGTAGTAGACACGTTAGGATCATCTAAGAGACGAGGGCTCTCCTGCTGGATGAAGGTGCCCATGACTCCCTGGTGACGGCGAGAGCCTGTTCCGCTACCATGGCTGACGTTACTATAGCTGGATGACACACTAGAAGATCTCATTGGTCTTGGAATAGAATCTGGGGTTTCCAAGTTAGGACCTGCCTCATATTGATCTCCTCCATGAGCAGCAGCTGCAACAGTGCTGCTATGGGGCTCACTGGGTAACACTTCCTGGTTGGGAACATACTCAAAGTTCTCCACATGGTCAAACTGGGAATCCAAAGGTTTCTGGTTGTTTCCTTTTGAAGCATCGTTCATGTAAGATATGTTTGGATTGCCATGTGGGGGAGCACCCTGGTATTCACAAGGGGCCTCTGTGTGGGCACCAAGAGCTTGTGGAGGTGTTTGTGGGTGGTTAAGAGGCTGGAAGGATTCCTGAATACCATTCACAGCCTTCATTCCCTCTCCAGCCAGTGTTTCCTCATTCTCTACATCATTGCCTTTGAAGAACATCGACAGAGTGCCGGACTCCTGTGAGGATGGGGCAGGGCCAGGCATAGGACCAGTGGTGCTTACATGGTGAGAGCCGGCTGAATCAGGCCGGGCTTGGGCTGGACTGGTGCTGAGGCCAGTTCCCATTTGGTGGTAGCCTGAGTCATGTGGGGGATGGCTGAACCAGGAGTCTTGGGGGCCTGAGCTTTGACTAAAGTAGGTATGAGCCTGGAAGTGGGAATTATGCTGTGATGCATTCTGATCAGGCCACTGAGCACCTTGGGCCTTCTCAGGATTCTGATCAGGAACAGGTCCTTGGGTGCTGAGATTGCCAGGATGGGTTGGAGGTGTTGGTGTGTGGTGATGGGGTGAGGGTGTGTGGGGAGGGTATGTCTGGGGCTGAGGAAGGATGTTAAAATGCTGTGGTGGAGGGTCACTAGTAGGCTGGAAATAATTCTGAACTGATGGGGGGCGACTGCCATGATCAGGAGGCCACTGGGAAGAGGAGGAGGTGGGAGGCACTGGCTGGAAGGCCATGGCCTGAGGAGGCTCTCCTTGTGGATTCTGACTGAAATGTATTGGACCAAGCATGGGGGCTGAGGCCATGGGAGGGGGCCCTAGGGTAATGGATGGTGCTGGTTCTCTTGAATTGAAATAGCCCTGTTCTGTATTAGAGGATGCATATCCTGGCAGCTGTCCTGGGAAAGGAGCAAGGGACGCTGCACTCTGAGGTGTGAAAAGGCTTACTCCAGGTGTAGAGGATGGTGGCAGACCTGGTGGAGCAGCTTGTGAACCCTCCAGTGGTTGTAGTTGTGGAGGCAGCCCTGGACCAGCCTGCGAGTACATGGTGTTTGCTGTAGTTTGCATGGAGGGAGGGTTGCTATTAGACGGTGCTGAGGGACCGCCCGCTGCCAAAGGTGGAGGGACTTGTCTTCCAAAAGCAAAAGGGTCTGTCATGGGTTGGGCAGGGGGTGGCCCCATCATGGCGGTAGCTGCTGTTGCCGTATGCTTGAGGGGCCTTGACCTGCGGAAAGCATTGGGCACTCCTCCCGAGGGAGGGGGGCCAGAGGCTCCTGGAGGTCCACTCCGAGGAGCAGGCTGCATGGCTGCAAGTCTGACAGGTCCAGGGACCAAGCCACTCTGGTGATGTCACTGAAGAGATTGAATTCAAATGTAGCTGAAGGGAGAGAGACAGAGGGGGACAGAAAGAGAGGGAAGCGAGGGAGAATGAGAGAAAGGAGACAGAGTAGGGAAAAAGAGAGAGAGAGAGAGAGAGAGAGAGAGAGAGAGAGAGAGAGAGAGAGAGAGAGAGAGAGAGAGAGAGAGAGAGAGAGAGAGAGCATGGAAGGGGTTGGTAAAAAAAATCTATCTGGCTTCGGTAGACTTAACACACCTTTATTTGTTATCCTGTTGAAGTGAGCAGTACAACGTGGCAACTGTAGCATGAACAGTGATAAAGGACACACAAGTTGAAAATTTTGAATTCTACAGCAAGTGATTTGACATACCGTACAGCGATTATGATCACTGAATGAGTCATCACTGAAAACAGATCAGAAATTTTAGTAAAACGTGCTAGCTTTGTGAGCTTGACAGCTCTCACTTTACTGTAAAAATTTCATATGATCAAGTTTGGGATTTAAGCTAATTAGCTGCCTCTGTGAATGTGGCCTGAGATGTAGCTGCTAACAGTTTAACCAATACGCTTTAATAGGCTTCAGCCATGGGCCACAAATAAAGATGAAATGGTTACCAGTTTCATGATAAACCATGACAAAATTCCCAACATAAGTATTACCGCTTCAAACTTTAATTATCACTAAAACCGTGTTTGATTGGAAAAATTAATGGTAAATACTGTAGGTCAGGTGAATTGGCTATACTAAATTGTCCCTACGTGTGAATGTGTGTGTGTGTGTGTGTGTGTGTGTGTGTGTGTGTGTGTGTGTGTGTGTGTGTGTGTGTGTGTGTGTTGGCCCTGTGATGGCCTGGCGGCCTGTCCAGGGTGTCTCCCCGCCTGCCGCCCAATGACTGCTGGGATAGGCTCTAGCATCCCCGCGACCCTAAGAGCAGGATAAGCGGTTTGGATAATGGATGGATGGAAATACTGTCCAGCATCAACCAAAGTTAGTTACAGTCTCCCAGATGCAGGGCTTCTTATTCTTTTTAAGTGTTTGTTGGTGGTTGGCAAATGAGCTTAGAAGTACATTACCACCACTAACTGGACTGGGGTGTGGAACCAGGCGGGCAGGCCACTTGGGTTTGTTTTGCGTCAATGAAAACATGGTGAAAGGCTGTGGCAGTGCTCTGGCAAAAATTTATTTACATGTGGTGGTATTGTTCTTAGATGCACATTGCTTTGTTCATAATGGTTGTGTTGCCTTTATATGCACATTTGCCTAGGGAAACTTCATTAAAAAAAAAAAATTCTTTAGCAAGCTTAATCAAAGAGTTGAGCTGAACAACAGAAAACCTCCCAACAGCAATGCACGAAACAATGAGATTGCCCTTATGAGCTCTTCTGGTCAGACATGACCAGTGCTGCGAAATCTGTGAAAGACTAGATGTCATTACTTGAGCATAGAATGTGAAGAAAGGTCTTTTTGGTTTTTTGCTGTTTTCTTATCTGCAATGTGCACAAAGTGCAATTACCTCTCATGGCCAGATGGTATCATCTTTAATGCACATTTGATATGGTTTTCATATTTTTACATAAGGTATTGGCTCTGTTATCATTTCAATGTTTATGCAAACAAAACGTGCATAGTGCTGCTAATTTTATTAGTGATTAGATCTAAAACTTGGTGAAATGATTTCAGTGTGTCTATCAGTACTTTTTGAACATTTTCAGCACATTTTAACAATAGCGAGATAATACTGATAATCTTGATAATTTTAGTCACTATAATCGTGATATGAAATTTTCATACCATTTCATCACTAGCCACAAATGATCAAGGCCTCATATTTACAAGCAAAGATTTGTTTTTTTGAGGTTTTTCTGTGGTGTTTATTTTTAATGTGCTTTGCAGTTTGCAAGCAAATTAATTTATTGCTTGATGTTTAAATGTGCTCTTATGGATTGGTGAGGTTTACACAATCTCTTTACATGGAAATACTGGCACTACTTGAAGATCTAAGCCACTGTTGAAAGAACTTTGCAATAGCTGCAAAGATATATCTTGAGATGTCAAACCGAGGTCCTGACTCACTGTGGTCATTAAAAATCCCATGGCATTTATCACAAAGAGTAGGGGGCAAAATCCATAACCTGGCAAAATCCCCTCTGGCCACCTAATCAACCCCCGATGTAATTTGTTCAATTATAACTCTCTCTCAAACCTCAAGCTGATGTAAGGTGAGTGTTCTGGTGCAAAATGGCTGCCATGCATCACCCAGGTGGATGCTACCCATTCGTGGTGGTTGAAGTGAGTTTACCCCCTTTCACTGTGAAGCGCTTTGGGTGTCAAAATAAAGCGCTATATAAATGTAATCCATCATCACCATCATTATCTTCTTCTACAGTCTGCCAGTTGAGAAGAAATAGGCTTGGTGGCAGCACCTTTAAAAATCTTATTCTTTATTTTTGTGCAAATTGGGGGGGGGGGGTCAGGCTCACCCAGTTTTCCTCAAATTGATACCCAGTCATGCTACTGTATACAGAGCAACTGCATGCCATGAGGATTAGGCAGTTGTGTGTGCATACTCTTGTGTTGTGGGGGGGGGGGCTACTTGGGCCTACTACAAGGACCCATCCACTGGGGGACTACCAAAAGGTTAAACTGCCCTGAATGCCGAAGAAATCAAGAGATTTGATATAGTGATTTTTCTGAGGCTAAATCATCACTCTAGCACAACAATCCAAGACCACATTCTCCACTTCAAATCGCAGAAACAAGTACAGATGCGGACCAGCCTAAGCAACAGAAATATTTTGAAAAATGATTCATACAGTCAATTTCTGCAAGAACACAATACTGACTTTAGTCTTCTAAAGACTGAAAAACGAAGCAACACACAAATCTAAGTGCAATAATTGCCCGAGCCTTTGGCACAGATTGCAGTTAGGCTATTAGACATGAAAGCGATACTAACATCTGAACTTTGAAGATAAGAATAATGATCAAATCAGGAAGAAATGGTAATACACCTAAAACAACTCAATAACTTCAAAGATGTTCTAATTACTTGGTAAATATACTGTTCCAAACAACTACCTAGCCCTCACTAAAACGTGTTCTTTGAGGATGCAGCAGATCCAAACCTGCGACAGAGTATAACCGAGTGCAGTGCAATGCTAAGGGTCCGTTTGATTGTCCACCAGACACCCGTAATTTGCCAGAGACGGCATGACATGGGACTAAGCAGATGAAATTTCAGTTATGAGAGAAAAAGCGTACGTATACGAGCCAAGCGGATTCATATCTGCCGGACGACCACAACAAATATGAACCTAACCTGTTTTTTGAGGCGCTCTGGGTTATAGATTCATCGACAACCAGCTATCGTTCTGCCAACAAGCTCGTTAGCAAATTAGCATCTACTAAAAAACATTATCTGGCTGCAGGAAAACGATAATATACTGATTATTTTTACATATAACATGAACGCTTAGTATGTCGCCGACCGATGTCGACCATTGCGATTACGCAGCAAGTTACACATTATGCACCCAAGTAGGAAATATAATAGTGTCTAACTTGTTAGCTAGCCATCCGTATCTTCAGCGCGTTGGCCAGGAAAAAAAAACATTTTCTTAAGTCACCGGTGCGGCCGTACAAAAACAGCACTTCTAAGGAGTGTCAGCATTTCTTAAGCACTCGACCACTTACATATTGTACCGTTTAAAGCCAAACCATACATATGTCGCGGACGCGGACCATACGTCGAACATATTTTAACAGGTCAAGTGGCTGATCAGTTAACGTTAACTCAGCGCTGCTGGCTAGCACATGCTAACTACATGGGCAATAGTTCATTTTCCGTAAACCTCGCAAAAACAAAGACCTTCACATTAAAACTGTATCATCTTTAAAATACACCAAGTCTTACCGTAAGAACGTAAAATTTTAAGTGAAGAGGATATAAATAGGAAATTCTTACAAATGTGCAGAACAGTGAGACTGACGTACGGCCGCCATCTTGAATGAACACATCCTACTAGGCGACGTGTACAACAAACGTCATGATGCCAAACAACTGTTGCGTCATCACGCGGCCGGGTTGGCTGAGCACGGGGAGAAAGATAAAAAACGCCAATTCATTAAATTCTTTAAAAAGTGTAACAGCGCTAAGACTTGTTGGCAAAATTAATGGCAGCTACTATTAATGAACCATCAGCCGGTGATGTTTTTATTGTGTTATCCTTGCTCAAAGTGCATATACAATGGAGAACGAAACGTGGAATTACCTACTCTTAAGGATAGTGCACATTTTGATGTTGTAAGTGAGAACTAAAGGTGCGAGGAGGCAGCTACTAATGCTCCTGATAATACTGTGAGTGCTGATAAGATAGTTGATGAATGAGTCGAGAGGCAGAGATCTCTTGTTAATCACATCTCCCGTGCCCCATACACCGCACGGCCCCCGGAAGTGTGCTTTAGATTTTCACAATGGTCAGAACCGACCAGAACTGACAACGCTGTAACAACCCCCCCCCCATGTCACAACTGGCGACATCAGTCTGAGTCACGGTCCTACAGTCAGTAAACGGTCTTATACTTAGTCCGAGTCGAAACCCCAAGACAACAACACAACTGTAACCACAATATGAACACCACATCATTAAAACACAATTTTAAATCTAACATTAGCAGTCCCATCAGCCATTGCGCTCCCCCGGCGCAGAACCGCTGACTTTCAGAGAGACTGCCTGGTTAAAAAAACAGAAACAAACTATAAATGTGGTCAGTAATTTTATTGGTAGATCACAGAGACAATTCACACGTCAGCCAAAACATTACCACCTGCCTAATATAGTGTAGGTCCTCCTTGTGCTGCCAAAACAGAAGCATGGACTCCACAAGACCTCTGAAGGTGTCCTCTGGTATCCGGCATCAAGAAGTTAGCAGCAGATCCTTTAAATTCTGTAATTTGCGAGGTAGGGCCTCCATGGATTGGACTTGTTTTTCCAGCACATCCCACAGATGCTCAATCGGACTGGGATCTGGGAGGTTTGGAGGTCAACAAAGGCAACATCTTGAACTCTGTCATGTTTCTCAAACCATTCCTGAACAATTTTTGCAGTGTGGCAGGGTGCATTATCCTACTGAAAGAGGCCACTGCCATCAGAGAATACCGTTGCCATGAAGGGGTGTACTTGGTGTGCAGCAAGGTTGATGTAGGTGGTACGCGTCAAAGTAACACCAAAAACATGAAGGCCAGGACACACGGTTTCCCAGCAGAACATTGCTCACAGCATCACACTGCCTTATTCTCATAGTGCATCCTGGTGCCTCTCTTGCCCAGGCAAACGACTCACACGCACCGGGGCGTCCACAAGATGTAAAAAGAAAGGGTGATTCATCAGACCAGGTCACCTTCTTCTATGGCTCCAAGGTCCAGTTCTTTTCTCTTTCTTTTTCTTTTTTTAAATTCCCCCACCCCTTTCCCCCCCCAATTGTATCCGGCCAATTACCCCACTCTTCCAAGCCATCCTGGTCGCTGCTCCACCTCCTCTGCCGATACGGGGAGGGCTGCATACTACCACATACCTCCTCCGATGAATGTGGAGTCGCCAGCAGCTTCTTTTCACCTGACAGTGAGGAGTTTCGCCAAGGGGACGTAGTGCATGCGGATCACACCATTACCACCCCCCCGAACAGGTATAACAGATATAGAAACACTGCAACAGCAGTTCAAGGAACACTTTCAAGATTTCCACGCCACGAAGCCATTAACTGCGTTGTTCACTGACCCCCCTCTCTACTGCTGTCAGTGAGCAAACCCCAGAGTTGCAGCTTGAACTTTGTGACCTACAGTCAGACCCCCTCTTTCAAGCAAAGTGCAATAAAAGAGGAATTTCATTTTGGAGACTACTACCCGAGTTCCGCTTTCCACTCTTCGGGGATTTTGCACTCTCAATGGCCAGCATATATGGTTACATCTGCGACAGCAGCTTCTCAACAATGAAGCACATCAAGCCAAAAGAGAGAAACAGGCTGACAGATGAAACTCTGTTCCAGTTCATGCAGATTTGAGGCACAAAGATTGACAGTGATATTTAGTATATTGTACACCAGAAGGAGGGGCCACAAGTATCTCACTAAGACAGAACTTTATACTGATCCACCTGTGGGTGAGTTTCAATGGTGTTCAATGGCTTCATCAGTGAATGAATACGCGTGTGAATGGGTGAATGTGAGGCATACATTGTAAAAAACTGCTTTGAGTGGTCAGTAGACTAGAAAAGCGCTATATAAAATGCAGTCCATTTACCATTTTACCATCCTGAGCTAAATGCATCTTTATTTGAAACATGTCATGGAATGAGAGGGCAGAGTAGAAATGCACTACAAACATGTTGTAAACATGTTGTACCGGACCGTTGTGGTGAAGAGGGAGCTGAGCCAGAAGGTAAAGCTCTCAATTTACCAGTCAATCTTCATTCCAACCCTCACCTATGGTCATGAGCTTTGGATAGTGACCAAAAGGGTGAGATCGCGGATACAAGCAGCTGAAATTAGTTTCCTCCATAGGGTGGTTGGGCTCAGCCTTGGAGATAGGGTGAGGAGCTCGGACATCTGGAGAGAGCTCGGAGTAGAGCCGCTGCTCCTCTGTGCCGGAAGGGGCCAAGTTGAGGTGGTTCGGGCATCTGATTAGAATTCCTCCTGGACGCCCTCCTTTGGAGGTTTTCCAGGTACTGTTAAAGTGTGTTGCTTCCTTCTACTAATGAGACTTTACAACTCGCTTCAACCCCACTGGGCTATAAACTTTAATAATAACTTCGGCACGTAAGGTTATGCATCATGCTTGGTCCGTTATTCCAGGTGCAACAACCTAAACGACCCCTGTGTAAACAAGGAACTAAACAGTGGTTCCTAACAATAGTACCTATTGTTACAGGTATGGCCAACCGGGAGGAGACCCCGGGGTAGGCCCAGAACTCGCTGGATGGACTGCATGTCCAATCTGGCCTGAGAATGCCTTGGGATCCCTCAGGAGGAATTGGAGGGCTTTGCTGGAGAGAGGGACGTCTGGGGTGTCCTACTTAGCTTGCTGCCACTGTGACCCGACCCCAGAGATGCAGCTGAGGATGAATGAATGAATGAATGAATGCTTTGTGACAGAGGTCACAAAGACAAAGAGGTGTGACAGGGGAAGATGCAGTGGACAGGAAGAGATGGAAACGGATGATCCGCTGTGGTGACCCCCAACGGGAGAAGTCGAAAGGAGTAGTAGTAGTAGTAGTAGTAGATTGTAGCTGCTTTGTGCTATGTCCCTGACATCGGCCAAGTCTTCAATTGCATCACCTTGATTGTCCTGCACCTCATAGTCCTGGCCCTTCAACTGGTCACTTACAGTCTCAAGAGGAAAACACAGACAACATATGCTTTACACATTAGTTTGCATGTCTGTGATGAAGTGGAAACAGTCTGTGGTAGCACTTGTGATTTGTACTGAGTGAGAGGTCAAATCAAGGCCATTTAGAAAACTCTGAGTGAAGAGATGGACACCAGTGTTTCACTATTTGAATTGCATTTGCCCAATCTGTCCCAGTTTCTCAATGATCGTCAGTTATTAGTATTGATAGATGTGCTATTTCGATTTTTTTCTTCTTCAGTACTTCAAAGTGAATGAGTTGTGTTCTGCCCTAAAATGATGGGGACGTAGACAGAAAAGGCCGCTTCCACAATGTAAAAAAAACACTTTCTGCACATTTCATGTTCAATATGTTATATCATATATGGGTATCTCAACAAGTACTAGGAAAATGAGCCAAATCAATGTTTGACAAACGTGGGTTCTTAACAATTCCTAAAACGAATAATTTACACCACGTAGGTAATTCAGTCATGTAAGGCTAACGTTGATACTCCTCTGAGTCTAGCAGCGATTATTGCCTAACTATCGAGACTCTAAATAACTGGAGATGAGACTTTTTTGGGTACTCTACGTAGATCATGATAAAAACGACCCATTGGAATTGGCTGAGAAATGTAAACGTTATAGCGCTTTCTATCCGTATCAGAATCACATTTATTGGCCATGTAAATTTGCATTAACGTGGAATTTGACTCCGGTTTTGTGGCTCTCACGGTGTACTTAACATGGACCCAACAACCCAACAACCTTCAGGAGGATTGACTATATACAGGCCTCTTTATGCGGGACTCTATCCAGAAAAATCGCAGCTCCCCCGTTTACTTGGATTTGTTTACAGGCCAGCCTTGCCCTGTCCATGTTGACGTATCTTAGCAACGGGCCAAGCGGCCAGTCTACAGACACTATGGCCGTGTCTGCGGGTGGGAAGCCGGATGTGGGTACGTATCCTTGCTGCTGCACTAGCGCCTCCTCTGGTAGGTCGGGGTGCCTGTTCGGGGGGGAGGGGGAACTGGGAGGAATAGCGTGATCCCCCCCACCGCGCTACATCCCCCTGGCGAAACTCCTCACTGTCAGGTGAAAAGAAGCGGCTGGCGACTCCACGTGTATCGGAGGAGACTACGTGTGGTAGTCTGCAGCCCTCCCCGGATCGGCAGAGAGGGTGGGGCAGCGACCGGGACGGCACGGAAATAGGGCAATTGACCAAAGTACAACTGGGGAGAAAAAAGGGGCAAAAAAGCGCAAAAAAAGCGGCCAGTCTATGTATATGGAAGTTTGCAAACTCGCCCCCCTCCCCCAAAACCCCACCCAACCTGGTGCACAAATCATAAGAAATCTAAGCAATAGTTTTACAGGCAGCCATCGGCTGGTTTGGTTTCTCCGAAGTTGCCTACCCCGGATTTAAGCTCTCGTTTAATAATGAAATTTCCTCTACACTAAGCAACTACAAGGCGGGATTTGAACTAATTTAGAAGTTGTCCCTCTTGTAGTAGTAGCAGTTTAGAAGTTGTCCCTCTGCTGGCCAACAAATGCAATAACAAGCTCTGAAGAACTTACTCCGCATTATTTGTGTTTTTCCTTGAGTATCCTACAGCAGTGGTTCTCAACCCAAAACTGCTGGTTTTCTATTCTACCGGGTAGTTAATTACATTCACGAGTTGTGTCAGGTATTCGAACCATCTAATCAGAAGTACCTGGTGGAGAAAAGCAGCAGTACATTGGGGTCCTTAAGCACTGGGTTGAGAACCGCTGTCCTACAGGATACCACTGAAATATTATAGACTGTCACTGACTTGTTTTAACTATAATTTTAGGGGCAATTTAAGTAAAGACATTTCTTTTGTAAGACCCATGATATTATTACCTATGTGAAAAATAATCCACAGAGTTATTAAGCATTTTATTGCTCTTTTTTGCCAAGTTTAATATAAAAGAATTGTGTAGTCAAAGTTGATCAGCTCAGGTTAAATCCTACAGCATAATTACTGATGATAAAAGTCATACATTGCTTTAACATTGCTGTAGTTTGCACAAGCATAACCTCATCTGAACCAGAGAGCACCCCCAATTATATATGTCTTTCCACATTTTATTCAATCTGGTCAATCTGAAAAAAAGTTTGTTTGTTTAAGTGATATTTTTCTCCAAATAAAACCTTTCTTTCATTTAAAAAGACGGATAACGGTCCACTAGTAGAAGTAGTAGAGCAGAACAGAGAAACACACATGCCCAGTTATGCCAGTTTTACACACACACACACACACACACACACACACACACACACACACACACACACACACACACACACACAGCGAGAGAGAGAGAGAGAGAGAGAGAGAGAGAGAGAGAGAGAGAGAGAGAGAGAGAGAGAGCGAGAGAGAGACACACACATGCACACACTACATAAAGAAAGATAGAGGTAACCCAAAAGACCACATAGAGACAGAGGGTCACAGACAGAAACAAACACTGAAACACATAAGTGTACACTACACACTCGCAGTTCAAACATGTAAACTCCACATGGGCCTATCTTCTGTTCACACATCTCCCTTTCCTTGACTCTTGCTCAGACTTGTCAGCCGAAACTTACCCTCCCATTAGACTGTGTCTTGAGACTACAGGCCACAGGGCAGGTTGGTACAAACCTCCCTTTACACCTTAAACCCCATGGCCTGCTAAGGAGCTCCATCCTCTTGGTGTGTGCACACTATTGAGTATCTTCACCTCCTTCATTTCATCTCATCCCATTTCTTATAAACACCCTAGTTTTGATTCTATGTTTTGGGGCACCCAAAATAAATGAAATAAAACTCAGTGTGAAGAATCTTTAAATGCTCCTTTAAGTTAAATGATTGATCATTGATTAGTGGAAGTTTTACCAAGGTGTGAGCAGATTGTCCAAGTACAACTAAGAACTTAGCTCATTTAAATCATTCTCAAGTAGAGCAACATTAACCTGACAGAGTAAATCCATTTAAATCCCTAAATGCCCTAAATAAGCAGCTTTCACTGTTTTTCATTTAGGATCCTCATTTATAAAAGTTTCTTGCAACCAAAAACATTCTTATTTGTTATTATTTGGGCTAAATAATTTACCCTGTGTTTTCAAATATTAATAGGCCAATTCGTAGTATTTTTACCTCACATTGTAGGGATGTGACTTGATGGCCATTTGTTATAAAACTGGTAGGTTCATCAAATAACTTAAGCTTTTGAAACACCCTATTTTCTATAGTTTGAAGATCCATGTCATTTCTTAAGTATCTAACTCTGATAAAAACTGTCTCAAATTGCAAAAGGATAGTACTGTAAGCAGTACCTTAAGTAGTTCATTTCAGAACATTTTGTTTTACACTTTAAAAAAAAAAACAACTGTTGTAAAACCCTTATTAAAGAAAACCAGATGGTAATGCACTGACCAGATTTAGGCTGATATCCAGCACTCCTATCATTAGTAAGATGCTTGAAAGGATAGTTTTGGTGCAAATAAACTCCTTAACTCATAAAGAAAACAATACCCAGGAGGAATTTCATCAGGCTTTAGATCACAGCACAGCACTGAAACTGCTCCAACTAAAATAATCAGCGACCTCAGACTAAACACTGATAAAAGTAAGGTCTCAATTCTTGTCCTCTTCCAGCTAAGCACAGCATTTTATATGATTGACCACAATATCCCAATCAGTCATCTTGAAAATATGGCTGGGCTTTCTGACTTTGTTGAACTGGTTCAAAACATACATCAAAAGGAGAAAGTTTTACCTCATTCTTGGATATCATGTGTCTGAGAAACATGACATCTGTTTTGGGGTACCCCAAGGGAGGTGCCTTGACCCATTATTATTCTCACTGTACATGATGCCACTTGGTGATATCATTAGAGAGCACAGTGTATGTTTCTGTAGTTATGCAGATGACATTCAACTGTACATCTCTGCTGAACCAAATGATGAACTCCATTACTACCAGTCTTTTGTCTATAAATAAATGAATGAGAAATAATCTCTTAAAGTTAAATGATGGCAAAACTGAAATCCTACTAATCGGCCCTAAAACCCGAAAGAGAAATGCTGTTTAATAATCTGGGGAACATTAACTCCCTGGATTAAATCTGAGGTTACAAGTCTTGGTGATGAAAACTTCATTTTTCTACTTTAGAAACATGGCTAAACCATGACCATTTATAAATAAAAAAGATGCTGAAAAACTCATTCGTGCCATTATTTCAAGCCAACTTGATTACTGTAATGCACTTTTTACTGGCCTTCTGGAACAAGAAAAAAAAACACTGGGAGACTTCAACTCATTCAAAGCTCTGCAGCTCATCTATTAACCAGAACCAAGAGGACAGAGCACATTAATTCAGTTTGAGCTGCTCTGCGCTGGCTTCTTGTAACATTTAGAATTGATTTTAAAGTCGTCTTCCATTTATACAAAGCCCATAATGGGCTAGGACCAAGCTACATTGCTAACTCCCTTGTTTACTATTTGCCTTCAAGAACACTGGGATCATTTGCTGCTGGTTTATTGAAGGTTCCCAGCAACAGCCGAAAGCCGTTAATTATGCCCCAAAGTTATGGAACACACTACATATAGATACCAAGGAAGCCAGCTCGCTAAATATTTTTAAAAGAAAGCGAAAAAGTTATCGCTTCACTGCAGCCTTTATCTAGCAACGACTTTCCTGATACAGGCCTGAAATTATTTTTTGCACTTTTCTTAACATTTACGCACTGCTGCACTTCTTTTAAAATGTTGTATTTTACTTTTATGCATTCTATGTATTTTCATAACCCTATTTTTACTGTATATTTTATTGTTATTCAGTGGGTTTTAGTTCCATCTTATGTTATGCAGGTTATGCTATGTTTATTTTCATGTGAAGCACTCAGTGCGTGTAATTTCTTACTGTATAGCACTTTGAGCTCAATTTCTTGTATGAAAGGTTTCTTGTTTGCAATGGTGATGGACAGGTTGACAGGCGAGATCAGGCAGGAGTCTTTATGGACTATGATGTTTGTGGATGACATTGTGATCTGTAGCGAGAGTAGGGTGCAGGTTGAGGAGAGCCTGGAGAGGTGGAGGAATGCACTGGAGAGAAGAGGAATGAAAGTCAGTGGGAGCAAGACATTACCTGTACATGAATGAGAGGGAGGACAGTGGAATGGTGAGGATACAAGGAGTAGAGGTGATGAAGGCGTATGAGTTTGAATACTTGGGGTCAACTGTCCAAAGCAACAGGAAGTGCAGAAGAGAGGTGAAGAAGAGAGTGCAGGCAGGGTGGAGTGGGTCGAGAAGAGTGTCAGGAGTGATTTGCGACAGAAGGGTGCCCAGCAAGAGTTAAAGGGAAGGTTTACAAGATGGTTGTGAGACCAACCATGTTGTATGGTTTGGATAAAGTGGCACTGACGAAAAGACAGGAGGCGGAGCTGGAGGTGGCAGAGTTGAAGATGCTAAGATTTTCATTGGGAGTGACAAAGAAGGACAGGATTAGGAACGAGTATATTAGAGGGACCGCTCAGGTTGGACAGTTTGGAGACAAAGCAAGAGTGGTAAGATTGAGATGGTTTGGACATGTGTGAAGGAGAGATGCTGGGTATATTGGGAGAAGGATTCTGAATATGGAGCTGCCAGGGATGAGGAAAAGAGGAAGGCCAAAGAGGAGGTTTATGGATGTGGTGAGGGAAGACATGCAGGTGGCTGGTGTGACAGAGGAAGATGCAGAAGACAGGAAGAAATGGAAACGGATGATCCGCTGTGGCGACCCCTAAAGGGAGTAGCCGAAAGTAATAGTAGTAGTAGTAGTAGGTTCTTGTATGAAAGGTACTACACAAATAAAGTTTATTATTGTTATTATTATTATCATTATTTCCTCAGAAAATTCTCCCTTGGCCAATCAGCCATAGTCCTGGCCTACATCGTTTACTGTTAGGTACTGAATCAGTCATAGCATCTATTGGTTGTAAAAGGCGATCTTTGTCTCTAACATCTCTAAGGTCGTGGCTGCAGGAAAGCCTGGATAGTGATAAATGTTTGGTTAACCACCGCCTAAACTCCTGATAAGCCCCCAAATGTTGACATGGGCCTGGCATTATGAACACGGCCTGGGTCTCTGGGAACAATAGCTGTGGGGCAAGTTCAAGTTTAGCTTTATCTTGCTGCGACACGCTTGTGCACAGCTGTCAAATTTGGCAGATGTTTGATGGTTCAGATAGCTGTTCAGCATAGAGATAACTCTTAGAAGATCTCAGGAAAGAGGTGTGCATGCAATCTCTCACTCTCCCTCCTCCTCTCTGTCACACATACCACAAGCATAAGCACACATGATCGTGGTAAGTAGAGAAATACAAGGATCCTACAGTCAGGTTTGAGCCAGATTATGGTGGTGATAGAGCCCCTTGAATCACTGCATAGGATAATACAATGGTTCTCAACCTTTTGTTTGGCTCCTCATGTCCAGGGAATATTCCAGGGCTCCACACAGGAGACATGATAACCTGTCTACATGTCAGCATCGCAACTCCATCTATACACACGCCTATGCACTTTGTCAAATTCATTCCATTTAACCCCATGAAATCATGCAAGTGACTTACATAACACACTTGCCGTTGTAGCAATCTTCAAATATTCATAAAGCAAAATTCCTTTATTAGTTCCTTTTTCATATTCATAGAAAACATATGAGAGTGTGATATCTACAGATCTATGGAAAATAAAAAGGCTGTTTTATTTTATATAATATTAACTGCTTGCCTTGTGTTATTTAGCTGAATAATTACTTGTGTCTTGATGTTTTGTGGTTGAAGCTTTCAATAATGTTCTATCATCTCAAGACCCCAGCTGGCAGCTCCCTGAGACCCTCTTTGGGGCCCTGGGCCCTGCTGAGAACCACTGGCCTAATAAACCACTACAACTTGAACCTATGACAGCATGTGGTGGTGACTCAGCCCACTGATAGTATTGTCTGAGGGGCTGTGTTGCACATATTTGAATGCACCCTATGTCTGCACTTGTCTGTGTTATGCACTATATGTCTGTCACTGCACTATAATGTATGTGTTCTTATGTGGCAACCCTTACATATGTCCAAGACAAAGTTCCCTTGGGAGAAATAAAGTCATCTTGAACCTTGTCTCATCCCTCAGAGCCTGCACCTGAAGTGGCAAGCTATATCTTCACCGTTCAGTGGCCTGAGTATAACCCATCTTGTATTTCACATGATGAAGCCTGAGACCACACTAAGGGAATTGTATGATCTGGGACTAAATAAAGATATTTATTTTTCAAACTATCTTCATGGTTTAGCACTCACTACCAGGTGGGGGCGATGTTGCCTGGATGATCAGTCATGAGGGGACAACAATGAATTTGCTGCGCTGGTCAGGGAACATGAATCAGTCACTTTCATTTCCCAAGTAGGTTTTCACATCCTAGACATTTGACATGGTGGGTTGCTAAATAAATAAATAAATACATAATCAATAGCATTGCACTGAAAAGCAAAAGAAAAAAAAAGGTACAAACCCTAGAATATTTAACGCTAAATTCTAACACTGAACATGAGCAAAAACATATAAGGATCTCAGTAATACTGGGAATATTGGAATATTACCCTGTGATTGTCTGGCGGTCTGTCCAGAGTGTGTCCCCGCCTGCCGTCCAATGACTGCTGGGATAGGCTCCAGCATCCCGGCGACCCTCAGAGCAGGATAAGCAGTTTGGATAATGGATGGATGGATGGAATATTGGGGATATCACCTTCTTATCTGTTAGGGGGAGGAATGTGATGATAAGCTTCATAGAGACTCATGATAATGTTTGCTTTTCAGCTGAAGTGGGTTATGGTGAGCTGCTTGTCATCTAGTTTTTGTTATTCAAACAGGGTTCAGGTTTGGTGATGAAAGGTCAAGGAAAAGTTAGAGTGATCTTGGAAACCAGAAACCTCCATCCTCCCACTGAAACATATTACATCTCACCAAGAAAATGTAATTAGAGCAATAAAGTTTGAAAAGTGTTCAAGTGTGTGTGTGTGTGGGGGGGGGGGGTTACTGAGACAGGGGCCTATTCCATTGTCTACCAACACGGGGATCGCCGGTTTGACTGCCCGTGTTACCTCTGGCTTGGTCGGACGTCCCTACAGAGACAACTGGCCATGTCTGCAGGAGGGAAGCCAGATGTGGGTATGTGTCCTGGTCGCTGCACTGGCGCCTCCTCTGGTCGGTTGGGGTGCCTGTTCTGGGGGAGGGGGAACAGGTGGGAACGTGATCCTCCCACGCGCTATGTCCCCCTGGCGAAACTCCTCACTGCCAGGTGAAAAGAAGCGGCTGGTGACTCCACATGTATCGGAGGAGGCATGTGGTAGTCTGCAGAGTGGCAGTAATTGGCCCAATACAATTGGGGGAGAAACAAGGGGTGGAAAAAGGTCATGGGTGTTATTATCTTATTTAAGAAAGAAAGGCAAATGTTTTCATTCAATCTTTAGGATAGTAAATGGGGGGAGAACGATGAAGTCAGGGGCAGACTGGTGGGGGGCATGAATGGGTAGAGAGGACACAAGTAGAACTTACTGTTTTTGCAAGTGGAAGATGGATTGTTTTACAAGTGTAAGTAGAAGGGCCGGTGGGAGGAAGGAGTGGCAGTGGGAGGGGTGTAGACGTCACATCTGTTGCTGCCAATCCCTTGGGGCCCTGGGAGCATGGGAACCTACACTGGTACCAGTGGATTGCATAAGGCTCCTCCCAGTGCTGTTAATCTATTAATCTGAGAGGAGCCATACAGTCACCTGCAAGTATTGCTTTGAGAGGGGTGTATATTGATTTAAAAAAAATTACTATGGTTTGAGGACTCAAACAACTAATAAATCTGAGAATGAGTCCAGGTCCAGAGTTCAGGTTATTCTCCACCCTTAATCCAATTACAAGATCACATAAGGATGCGCCATGTGGCCCGGCCCGGAATAAGGCTGGGAATATAAAAGTCCGTGTTTTCAGCATGTCAGTTATGCAGCGTATTCTGTCTAGGTTAATTAAAGTCCAGGAAATCACACAAACGAACCTGGAGCTGCTGGTCTGCTTGCGGTCTGTGCAGTACTAAGTTTGTCAAGGAGGGTTTTGAGTTTCCCCTACACGCTTGTCCTCCCTTGGCCCCCCAGAATGGTGACCACCACACTTTAATGGGCCATTTCACAGGGGTCGATTCTCCTTTCTCCACGGCGTCAGCTGGGTTGCCCCGCTCACCCTTCCTCACCCCCCCCCCACTGGCATGTGTTCAGCTCAGCGTTGTTTACTAGGATTGAGCATTTAGTGGGGTTAGCGTTTCACTACGGCAGCTGTTGGCACCATGTGCCTCCCACTCGGGCGGCTGGCCGACGGCACGCAGGCTACTGCTCCACACACCCGCCGCCATCCCCCCAAGGACCAGCTCTTCCTCCTCGCTCCTTGACTTGGTCCTGGTTAAAACCCACTTGGAGCCTCTGTCCGAGGATCAGATATCAGGCTAACGTGAAGACATATATCTCTGACTTTAAACAATGGCTCCTGTTTTCTCTCAGAGTCTGATATATAACAATGTAGGTCGCGCGTGAAGGTGAGTTGTGTCAGTAAAGAAGACCCGGTCTGTCTGTGTACTGTGGCTTTTTGACACTTATGGACTTAATTCATATATTGGGGGGGACAGCTGTGTCAGTAGTGCTGGCACAGTGTCACGTCTGTCATTAGGAGGATTAAGGACTCCCTCTCTGCCAGCTCCCAAGCCACCTCTGTCATTGATGGGCGTTTACAACTGAAACAACTAGCCGAGCTCAAGACATGAGCCCGGTATGAGACCTCATCTCAAGACGCTTAGTTGTTGCTTCAATATTTTTTTCCAGTAAGGAAAGTGATGGCATAAGATAAGATAAGATAAGATAAGATAAGATAAGATAAGATAAGATAAGATAAGATAAGATAAGATAAGATAAGATAAGATAAGATAAGATAAGATAAAATAGATAAGATAAGATAAGATAAGATAGATAAGATAAGATAAGATAAGACAAGATAAGATAAGATAAGATAAGATAAGTTAAGTTAAGATGAGGTACTATAAAGAAAAAATGCGGACGGATAGAGGGGGATAAGAAGGGGATGAAGATACGCAGGAGAGGAGTGGGGAGAGGGCCTACCCATGTCACTTGTCAGATGGAAAATATACAGCGGATGGAGGAAAGTATGTATGCTATCTACATGACATTTAGCCTCCCCAGCCCATCCTAGTGCTGAAACAGGCCGGGATTCAGACATGGCTTGCTAATCAGACACTTATTTCTGGCTGGCTGCTTGTCACCCTCCGTATTAATTCAAGGTGACAGACAGCAAATAAACAGGCGAGATAGGCACATACTCACACACAAACACATGCAATGCAGACTCACACAAATACCCGTCAATACACCCCCCCCCACACACACACACACATACACACACTCCCTTTAAATATAAACTGTCTCAGAGATCCTCTTGGACACATACCCCAAGATGTTAACATGCTTAGTGTCTTCATAAGCCGCCTGCCTCATCCCTGTCATAGCCGTCCCCAGCAACCCTCTGTGATTGAAAGGCAGCAGGAGGGGCCCCGTGTGTTGGGAGAGAGAGTCGACGGGGAACGTGGGTAATCTTCTCCCACCCCACCCCAGAGATTCTGGTGAGTCTTGGGAGTAAGGAGAGTGGTACTGGTGGTGTGGAGAAGCAAGGTCAGGGTGACAGTTGTCAAACCCCATACCATTTGGATGGAAAGTGATACGGCAGACAGCTGAGGCTGCCTCTGTCACTCTTGGGGTTAATTTGGACCGTCTTAACATTGACTTTTCTCTGGATGGATCCGTAATGAGCGTGGAACTCGGGGCTAAATGAAAATCTCAGCATTCGGCTCCCCCCCCCCCTTCTCTCTCTCTCCCTCTCTCTCTCTCTCACATGCACACACACACACACACACACACACACATCATAGCCTATCTGTTTCTGTCACCCCCCCCAACTTTTTCATTCACACAAACATACACACACACACTAGACAAAAAGGAGAGGACAAAATAAGCAGGGGTTTGAGAAAAAAAAAGAGGGTGAGTGGGGTGTTTAAAAAAAAGAGATGTTGGTCCTAAATGGCTCTCAGAAACAACATGTAGATAAAAGCCAAGAATATGACAGAAATTAGAAATCCATGTATGCAGAAACACACACAGACACACACATACACACAGCAGTCATCTACAACTTCCTCAGAAGTTAACATAAACAAATCTTACAATTTACAATTTTATTTAGCAGATGCTGTTATCCAAAGCAACGTACATCTGAGAGTTAATGCAACACATGCAGGGATGTAGCCGGGTGACAACAACACAAGTAAGTGCCAAAACACTAGGTTCAAGTCTGATAGGACATAGGTGCCAAGAGGCAGTGCACAAAGGCAATGCATATGGTGCATATAAGGTTGGTTTTTTTTGTATTATTAATACCATCAGGTGTGGAGGTGTTCATGAAAGAGCTGGGTCTTTAGCCTCTTAAAGATGGAGAGGGACTCCGCGCTCCGCGGGTCGAATGGAGATTGGTAACTCGTTCCACCACTGGGGAACTACAGATGAGAAGAGTCTGGCTGGTGACTTAGGGCTCTGTTGTGGCGGAAGTGCCAGACGCCTTTCATTGGCAGAGCGTAGTGAGCAGGCCTGAGTGTAGACCTGAATGAGGGAGTTCAGGTAGGCGGGAGCCGTTTTAGTTGCTGTTTTGTAAGCGAGTATCAAGGTTTTGAATTTAATGCGGGCAGCAACTGGGAGCCAGTGGAGGGATCTGAACAGCGGAGTGACATGTGCTGTTGTGGGTTGGTTGCAGACCAGACATACCGCTCTGGTTCATTTGCATAGGCTTGAAAGTGCATGCAGGGAGACCTGCCAGTAAGGAGTTGCAGTAGTCAATGTGTGATATTACAAGAGCCTGTACCAGAAGTTGTGCTGCATGCTCAGACAGGTAGGGTCTCATTTTCCTGATGTTGTACAGGGCAAATCAGCATAACCAAGCAATCAAGGCCACGTGAACCTTAAAGGTTAGTTGGTCATCAATCATGACACCTAGGTTTCGGGCAGTCTTTGTGGGCATGAGTTGGGTTGATCCGAGCTGGATATTGATCTGTTGTTGTAAGGATGGACTCTTATAAAGCCATACAATAATTAAAAAAAATTTTTTTTTTAAACATGATGATGCTGGTCGCGTGGCTTGGGTCCTGAGCTGTTCCGGTGGGGTCTGGACACAGCTTGGCATCCTGCGCATCACATTCTTTATAAATTTTATAAGTTCATTATAATTCTGTTTATCCTCTTTCAATTTTGTATTGTGTAAATTGTGTAAACACAACATCCATTGCATGTTGTCCATCTTGGGAGAGAGATCCCTCCTCTGTTGTTCTCCCTGAGCTTTCTTCCTACTTTTTCTCCCTGTTAAAGGTTTTTTTTTTATGGAGTTGTTCCTTATCCAATGAGAGGGTCTAAGGACTGGATGTTGTGTTGCTGTTCAGCCCACTGAGGCAAATTTGTAATTTGTGATATTGGGCTATACAAATAGAATTGACTTGACTGGGATGACAAGGATTTCAGTCTTAGATAGGTTAAGCTGAAGGTGGCGTTCTTTCATCCATGCAGAGATATCAGCAAGGCATGACGATATCTGTGCTGAAACTGTGAGGTCATCTGGCAGGATTGATAGGAAGAGCTGGGTATTGTCAGCATAGCAATGGTATGAGAAACCACAGGAGCGGATGATTGCACCAAGTGAAGTGGTGCATATTGAGAAGAGAAGGGTACCAAGCACTGATCCTTGAGGCACCCCTGTGGATAAGCCAGCGGTTTGGACACTTCTTCCCTCCAAGGCACTCTAAAAGATCTCCCTGAGAGGGAGGGCAGATCCTGAGATACCAAGCTCAGTGAGTGTGGTGAGGAGGATTTGGTGGTTAACCATGTCAACGGCAGCTGACAGATCTAGCAGCAATAAAGCTGAGGACTGACCAGCAGCTCTAGCCAAATGCAATGATTCCATTACTGAGAGGAGTGCAGTCTCGGTAGAGTGACCCCGCTTAAAGCCGGACTGATTCAGATCATACACACTGTCCTCAGAAAGCAATTCAGACACTTGTTTAAAGACCCTGCATTCAAGTATTTTTGATAGAAAGGGTAGGAGTGAAACTGGTCTGTAGTTTTCAACCTGGGCTGGGTTGAGTGTAGGTTTTTTGAGCAGCAGGGTGACCCAAGCGTGCCTAAAGCTTGCAATGGGGAACACACGCGTTGAAAATCTTGAAAGGTTTTAATTACCTTTACTGTATATGAATTTTTATTAGGACGTCTACTTACAGACAACAGTTATTGGCCAAAGAGGTGATTCGTGAGGTTGCCTCGTGACCACGGAATGGGAGTCATAAATGCAGTAGCAGTGGTCATAACTTTTATAACCATTCATATTTATTGTGGTATGCCACAACATCACACTGCCTTCATCTTGCCACACCCCGTGCACTCTGGGCCGCTGTATCCCGATGAGGGACCCATAGCGAATGCTTGCCTTCTTCATTACAGTTGGACTGCATATCAGACGGGCACTAAAATAAACAGTGGGGAAACAGAATAAGGCTGTGAAGACATCAGATATCCCTCCTCCAAATGGGACCTAGGAAGTTCCACACACACCAGACTGGCAAGAGCGTGGATACAGGGATGTATATATGGGTGCTAATGGGTCAAAGCTCTGTCTGTGTATAGCGCCGTGTATGGAGTATATGATTTCCTTTTAGTGGGCCTGACTCTGCTGCTCTTCTGAGAGGATGCTCTTGCAGTGATGAATGAAATTACATGATCCCTTTTCAGCAGCTCGGATGAATAACTGAATAGAGAAAACTGATTGTGCACTGCCACTTCTTGATTTTAATGATGACAATAGGTCATGATAGGAATGGGAAGATGTCAAGTCCTTGTGGAGCCAAACTGGAAACTGATGTGTGGTTTTCACACACTCACACATACACGTATACACACGCATGCAAACTTGCACACACTCCCCAGTTTTTGCTTTTCATTACATCGACTTTTCCTGTTTACCGAAATGTCTGACCTGCTTTCATAAATGATAAAACAGAGGGTCAGACACGGGGAGGACAGAAGGCGAGAGGAAGGGAGATAGCAAGAAGTAGAACATACATGCGTCCATTAGTGTCCATTAGTACCAACATAAGTGTGTGTGGGAAAAAAAAGTGGCTTTAGGAGAACATTATTCAATGTCAGCCATAACCTCCTCCCATATTGGAAGGAGACATTAGCTAAAGCTGCACTGAAAGCAGGCTCATACACTACCAGGCCGTGTCATTAGCTTAGTTCTTGGTATACAATTTCAATGCACCACAAACTCACTCTTTAATATATATATATATATATATATATATATATATATATATATATTTCCTTCTCCACCCTTTTCTCCCAAATTGTACCTGTCTAATTACCCCACCCTTCCGAGCCGTCCCAGTCACTGCTCCACCCCCGCTGCAGACTTCCACATGCCTCCTCCGATACATGTGGAATCGCCAGCCACTGCTTTTCACCTGACAGTGAGGAGTTTCGCCAGGGGGACGTAGCGCGTCGGAGGATCACGCTATTCCCCCCAGTTCTCCCTCCCCCATTAACAGGCGCCCCGACCGACCTGAGGTGGCGCTAGTGCAGAGACCAGGACACATACCCACATCTGGCAGACACGGCCAAATGTGTCTGTAGGGATACCCGGACAAGCCGGAGGGAACACGGGGATTCGAACCGGCGACCCCCATGTTGGTCTGCAACAGAATAGACCCCTACACTACCTGGACGCCCCATTCAATTTCAGTTTCAATGCTCCACAAACTCACTCATGGATGCACGCATCTCACAAATGCACTTACTGACATCAGCAATATGATGGTCAAGGAACCACACTTGCCTGCTTGGAGAAATGAAACGGGGTGGGGGGGGTGTAAATGAGGTGGGGTGAATCTTCTTCTTTATACTCCAGTTTTTTTTCCTCGTTCTCTCTCTCAGCTTGTTTCTTATTTACATTCCACACCCCCACACCCCCTCACCAAAGCTCCAGTGCTTAATCTCATCAGTAAATTCTCCCGGCTGAACAAATATCTCCTCTCACAGTGAACATTCTCACTCCTTGTGAGACTGGGAATGTCCACACACAAAACACACACACACACACACACACACACACACACACACACACACACACACACACACACACACACACACACACACACACACACACACACACACACACACACACACACACACACACACACAGAAGAAACACATAAACCCTCATGTTTTTGGGGGTTTTAGTCACTGCACACATCTCCTTAAAACAAATCGCTGCAAAGGGGACGTTCTCGCTCTCTTTCAGTTTCTCTTTTTCCCCGTCTTCATTGCACTTTCACGTCTTCTCTCGTCGCACAAGATTTCTCTCAGTCGCACTCTCCTCTCTCTTTTTCTGCGTGTCCTTCTTTCCCCCCAGTCTCTTTTCTCTCTAATTAAAGGATGCAAGTCAGAGCTTCTGTCACCGTTCAGACATTACAGGGTCCGGTGTAATGGCCGAGTGGCCAATGACGAGTGTGGAGGCCGCGAGGTGGCAAGAGGAGGGGGGAACCGGCAGGACAAAGGCTAGCTTTGTTCCCCGGCCTCCAGGAACCAGTGTTGTGGCATTTGGCTGGCAGAAGAGACGGACACCGACACACTACCCCGGCAGAGTCCAAAGGGAGGATATAAAGGGCTGGGTGGACGGACATACAGATGGGGGGGTGGGGGGTGGGGGGTGGACTGGGATGGATGTGCCTTGCTGATGAGCCAACAGAGGAAAGCACAGACTCCCAACTGTGTGACCCTGATCTGTCCGTGCAGCTATTACAGTTCGGCTCAGTGGGCCTGTAAAGGCCAACGACATGGCCGGGTGCATTGCTTGAGTCCCCAGTCAGAGACGGGCCATATTCCTGTCCGAAACTGGCTGGACGGCCGAAGTATCTGTTTAGCGGGGCGCTAGATCTAGTACTGGCTCTTTTGATTCAGACTAAAGCTCTGTGTGTGTGTGTGTGTGTGTGTGTGTGTGTGTGTGTGTGTGTGTGTGTGTGTGTGTGTGTGTGTGTGTGTGTGTGTGTGTGTGTGGCTGGTTTGTCGTGTATGTATGTAAGTGGGGGGGGTGATTGCCCTGTGTGTGCAGGAGGCCTTACAGATGTCCTTTTTGCCACCAGGTTGTAAATTAGAGCCCATTTCCTGGGGCATGTAAAGCTCAGGTGGCACTCTTCTCACTATGGTCTTTGGAGTAAAAGAAGGGAGACAGAACATGTGTGTGTGTGTGTGTGTGTGTGTGTGTGTGTGTGTGTGTGTGTGTGTGTGTGTGTGTGTGTGTGTGTGTGTAAGCAGCAGTGTGGATGGTTTGTAGTGTATGTATGTAAGTTGGGGTGATTGCCTTTGTCTCTCTTTCCCCGTAGTCAGAATGGAGCCAGGTCTTCCCTTTGCGCCATTGTCTTGGGTCAGCTGACACACACACGCACACACACACGCACACGCACACACACACACACACACACACACACACACACACGCACACAACATGCGCGGTAATCAAACACAGCTGAGTTTTACAATAACTTCACAATAAGGGCGGCGTAAATAGCTCGAGCAGATCCTGCTGTTACTTTTTGAGCCGATAAAGCTTCATGTACAACAGAAGGCAGATCTCTCATCCTTGCAGGCTTTTCCCGTCTCTGCACTTATTCCTATGCAGACATATTGCAGACAGCACATAGGATCCATCCCCCCTTTTTTCCCCAAAACGTGACCTAAAGAGAGAATCCAAAAGGTGCAAGAGAAACACAGACTCACAGTGGTGACCGAGAGCCCATGGATGCACACTATGTTGTGGCCACCTACACCAAGACCACAGTACAAAACCTTAAACAGTGAAACAAGGCAGCAACAAATTGGTCTCCAGCTCTCCAACCAGAACAGAAGCCGTGGCAAAGATGTGTCAAAGGGGCGTCTGGGTGGCGTGGTGGCCTATCCTGTTGCCTACCGACACGGGATCGCCGGTTCTAATCCCCGTGTTACCATCCCTACAGACGCAATTGGCCATGTCTGCGGGGGGGATGTGTCATGGTCGCTTCACTAGCGCCTCCTCTGGTCGGTCGGGGCGCCTGTTAAGGGGGGGAGGGTGAACTGGGGGGAACAGCGTGATCCTCCCACGCGCATTACGTTCCCCTGGCGAAACTCCTCACTGTCAGGTGAAAAGAAGTGGCTGGCGACTCCACATGTGGTAGTCTATATGATTTCTTTTCCAGTCCAACAATAAGGACACAAGCATACACACAGTCACACACTTCTGCAGACCTTTGCTTTTTCCCTCACACACAAACCATACAAGAACCTGGAGGTTAAGTAATAACAATTCCTCTAACTAGTTTCAGATAAAAATAAAAAATAAAAAAAGGGCTGTGAAAGTCTGTCTCCTTGGGTATTGAAAATCAATATCCATACTATTACTTTGAATGGTACGATGGCGTGCATCGTTTAACCTTCGCTCGCTCCGCCATCCTCATAGATATACAATCTTAAAGCCCACCCTTGTGTCTCCTTTCTCTTTAACAAGTGTTGACTACAACAGAGGCCCAGCAGGCACTTCCTTTCAACACACATGTTTCAGACACCCTAAATGCTTATCATGAGCTCAACAAATGGCTACTCGCAGTCTGCAGCCCCCAGGTCTCTGCCAAATCCCCTTTCTTCTCCCACTCATTCTAAGGCCGGTGCAATATGCAGCACAGGATTTTTGTTATGCGTTTGTGGGTAGGACACAGTGACTGTATGCTGATATATAGTAAAACATAAAGTGTACCATGCAGGACAATGTTAACCCTGGCTTTGGAGACACAGCTCCATGAAAAGCAGCGTAGATGAGTCGAGGATAAGCCGAGCTGGCGTCTTTTGTCTCTGCTGATCTGCACCCTTAACAATGAAGGGGCAACGAGGGGAGTCGGAGTGGCCTGTCTGAGTTTAATGGGGGTTGGGGCAGCAGAGGAATGAATTGGAGGAATACAGTCTTATCAGTTTGTAGAAGAAGAAGAAAAAAAGCTGGTAAAGAGAGTAAACTTCTACAGTTACATTTGTTAAGGGAGTAGGAACGGTGCTCACATGGTTTTGCTGTCAACACCGTCTCGATCTGTTTTGTGCAGATGTTTCCATACACATATGTGTGTGTTTTGTGGCATTTGGCCGGCAGGAGAGATGAACGATGACACACTACCCTAAGAAAGTCCAAGTGGAGGATATAAAGGGCTGTGTGGACAGACAGATAAGGGGAAAGGGGATTATACCCATTATAATTACATTACCTTTTTTGGGGGGGCGATCCCCCCCTTTTTCTCCCCAACTGTACTTGTCCAATTGCCCGATTTTCCAAGTCACTGCCCCACCCCGTCTGCCGAGCCGGGGGGGGGGGGCTGCAGACTACCACATGCCACCGCCAATACATGTGGAGTCGCCAGCCGGTTCTTTTCACCTGACAGTGAGGAGTTTCACCAGGGGGACAGGCGAACAGGCGCCCCGACCGACCAGAGGAGGCGCTAGTGCAGCAACTAGGACACATATCCGCATCCGGCTTCCCACCCGCAGACACGGCCAGTTGTGTCTGTAGGGACGCCTGACCAAGGTAACGCGGGGATTCGAACCGGCGATCCCCGTGTTGGTAGGCAACAAAATAGACCACGACGTTACCTGGACACTCCTATAATTACTTTTTAACTTAAATCTCAACTACTGTATGTTGAATTGCTGTTCCGATTTGAGCACTTTCGTGCTATGGTTTATCTTCCTTCACGCCTCCATTAGGGATTTAGTCCCGCTCTCCTCATGACAGAGCTGCCTGGACACGTGGGACATTAGCATAGCCGCTATACATATCGTCTGAACATCAAGGCTGTTGCGGGAAGGTGATAATTGGGGCACCTGAGGGCCTCTGATCTGCGATCCACGGTCGCATGGTCTGGATGTAATACATGGAGTCGCCACGCCACGGGGGGACTTCATTGTTTTGGGTGGATTTATTTATCTTCTACTTAACCATCAAAGGGTCTGTTGTTCTACAAACAACGGCCAATTCACTCCGAACTCGGCAGTAAACAACGAGCCATCAGATAGGCAGAGAGGAAGGTGTGAAGCGTCTGGAGAAGAATCAGAAGAGCCCTTCGGATGGGCTGTTACTGTACTGCTGTGACTGCAGCTTCTTTTTCCCACTTGTATATTTTGGAAGAAATGAATTCGGGTACGCGCTGCCTTTTGTATTTTCCTGCAAGAAGATGATTTTCAATTTTTTTCACGACATATACGTATAATCTTTTAGAAACAAGACAGAATATATATACACTACCGTTCAAAAGTTTGGGATCACCCAAACAATTTCGTGTTTTCCATGAAAAGTCACACTTATTCACCACCATATGTTGTGAAATGAATAGAAAATAGAGTCAAGACATTGACAAGGTTAGAAATAATGATTTGTATTTGAAATAAGATTTTTTTTACATCAAACTTTGCTTTCGTCAAAGAATCCTCCATTTGCAGCAATTACAGCATTGCAGACCTTTGGCATTCTAGCTGTTAATTTGTTGAGGTAATCTGGAGAAATTGCACCCCACGCCTCCAGAAGCAGCTCCCACAAGTTGGATTGGTTGGATGGGCACTTCTTTGAGCAGATTGAGTTTCTGGAGCATCACATTTGTGGGGTCAATTAAACGCTCAAAATGGCCAGAAAAAGAGAACTTTCATCTGAAACACGACAGTCTATTCTTGTTCTTAGAAATGAAGGCTATTCCATGCGAGAAATTGCTAAGAAATTGAAGATTTCCTACACCGGTGTGTACTACTCCCTTCAGAGGACAGCACAAACAGGCTCTAACAGGTACTATTTAATGAAGATGCCAGTTGGGGACCTGTGAGGCGTCTGTTTCTCAAACTAGAGACTCTAATGTACTTATCTTCTTGCTCAGTTGTGCAACGCGGCCTCCCACTTCTTTTTCTACTCTGGTTAGAGCCTGTTTGTGCTGTCCTCTGAAGGGAGTAGTACACACCGGTGTAGGAAATCTTCAATTTCTTAGCAATTTCTCGCATGGAATAGCCTTCATTTCTAAGAACAAGAATAGACTGTCGAGTTTCAGATGAAAGTTCTCTTTTTCTGGCCATTTTGAGCGTTTAATTGACCCCACAAATGTGATGCTCCAGAAACTCAATCTGCTCAAAGAAGTGCCCATCCAACCAATCCAACTTGTGGGAGCTGCTTCTGGAAGCGTGGGGTGCAATTTCTCCAGATTACCTCAACAAATTAACAGCTAGAATGCCAAAGGTCTGCAATGCTGTAATTGCTGCAAATGGAGGATTCTTTGACGAAAGCAAAGTTTGATGTAAAAAAAATCTTATTTCAAATACAAATCATTATTTCTAACCTTGTCAATGTCTTGACTCTATTTTCTATTCATTTCACAGCATATGGTGGTGAATAAGTGTGACTTTTCATGGAAAACACAAAATTGTTTGGGTGATCCCAAACTTTTGAACGGTAGTGTATATATATATATATAAATCAATATATAGTAATCATCAATCATCAACCAATCAATCATCAATATAAAGTTTTCCCCAGGCACACAAGTTTAATCTCTATACAGGTTGTTGACACAGGGACCGTGAGCCACTTCTTACCTGTGCCACACACACCTGTCTGACAGCATGACGAGAATATTTAGTCATATCGAGACTCATGACTGTCCTCAGCATTTCTCTTGTTTATTGTTTTTCAGTCTTCTTTTCAAAAGTAAATTCTGTTTATAATGAAATGATTTCCAAGTTATGGATGGTTACAATGGTTAAAGTCATGAAAGTTATGAATCCAAAGTTATGAAATGGTCACAAAGTTGTGTTTTCAAAATGCCTATTTCACTGAAGCTGATCAGTTACCTGATGGGTAAAAGCCTGCCTCACACTCCTTTGACTGTGTAGTTTGTTTACTTTTTAAGAGTTAAGCCAGTCAGCTAAGTACAACATACGTTACTTTCCCAGCACAATGAAAAAAGTACATTTATCCTATTACACACTGCAGTAGAACACTGTTTAAAAGCTCATGTGCTCATAAAAATGCTTATAAATGGGCTGTTCCAAGTCTCAGTATCCACCCGATAAATGTAATAATTTCATGCTGTGGCTCTTCAAGTTATAGATATTGTTGGTAATAACTTTACAGCTCCTTCACAATCCCATATCAATTAAAGTCAGCGTCAAGTCTTATTTATTAGTAAATCATTACCAACAGGTTCTTCACAAAGTCAGAGATGAAACAATAGCGATCATCTTTGTATTAATGTGTGTACTTGCATGTGTATATGTGCATGTCTGTGTGCATATTCATGTGGTGTGTGTGTGTGTGTGTGTGTGTGTGTGTGTGTGGGTGTGTGTGTGTGTGTGTGTGTGTGTGTGTGTGCATGTATACTAAGAACAGTGCAGCAACATCTGGTCCGAGTCCAGCAGTAAGAAATTTATTGTGGGAGTATTAAGAGAGAGTGAACCATGTGTTTTATGTATACTTAAATAGACATACATATTAAGAAATCGCTCTCTCTCTCTCTCTCTCTCTCTCTCTCTCTCTCTCTCTCTCTCACTCTCTCTCTCTCTCTCTCTCTCTCTCTCTCTCTCTCACACACACACACACACACACACACACACACACTCACTCTCTCTCTCTATATAATATATATTTAAATATATATATATATATATGTGTGTGTGTGTGTGTGTGTTCTATTTCTAGCCCAAAACTGAGATATATAGATAGATAGATAGATAGATAGATAGATAGATAGATAGATAGATAGATAGATAGATAGATAGATAGATAGATAGATAGATAGATAGATAGATAGATAGATAGATAGATAGATAGATAGATAGATAGATAGATAGATAGATAGATAGATAGATAGATAGATAGATAGATAGATAGATAGATAGATAGATAGATAGATAGATAGATAGATAGATAGATAGATAGATAGATAGATAGATAGATAGATAGATCGATCATCATCATTGCGGTCACTCGAAGCAGTATGACTGTCCTTTAAGTTGGGTTGTTCTACTTGTGGGTCTTCAGATGGCTGTAGAGGCCGATCTGCGATCCACGTACTTTGGTGCAGTGTGGACAGGGTAAAGTGGTGGTGGTTGGTGGTGGTGGTTGAGCCTTTTTCCTCTCTCTCCTCGCGGTGCTGCAGCTTTTTCTCTGCAGCACAGTGGAGTTACATTCATGATGTGCATCTCCTTCTGCACGGGTTTTTTCCAGGAGCGCCTATCAGTGCAATGTGTTACCAGCTGCTCGATGTGATGTTGAATTTCCTCAGACTGGTCTTGATATTGTCCTTGAAACGTTTCTTTTTCTCACCGTGAGCTCGCTAACCTTCCTTCAACTGGGATTACAGGGTCTGTTTGGGGAGACGTGTGGTGGACATGCGGATGACATGGCCTGTTCATTGAGTTAGTGCTGCATTATTGTAGTGGTGATGCTAGTCATGTTGGCTTCTTCCAGAACAATGATGTTGGTGCGTCTGTCTTCCAGCTGATCCTCAGGTTCTTTCGTAAGGATCTTTGGTGGCGTTGTTCCAGGGCTCTCGGGTGCCTGCTGTAGGTGGTCCATGATTCTGGGGTGGGGAGAACAACAGCTCTGTGGACCAGGAGTTTTGTTTGGGCCTTTCGGTCTTGGTTTTCAAAGACTCTTTTCCTGAGTCTGGCATAAGTGACACTGGCTCAACTCAGGCGATGATTGACCTCAGAGTCGATGTCAGCTTTTGAGGAGAGAAGGCTGCCGAGGTAGGGGAGGTGATCAACGTTTTAAAGAATTTTGTTGTCTACTTTTATGGTGGGCTGGGTAGATATGGTGGCAGAGTGGTTAGTGCGGTGCCTCACAGCAAAAAGGTCCTAGGTTCGAGCCTCAGGATAGTATCACCTTGGGGGTTGTCCCACATCATCCTTTGTGTGGCGTTTGCGTGTTCTGCCAGTGTCCGCGTGGGTTTCCTCCGGGTGCTCCGGTTTCCTCCCACAGTCCAAAGTCATGTAGGTCAGGTGAATCGGCCATACTAAATTGTCCCTAGGTGTGAATGTGTGTGTGTGTGTGTGTGTGTATGTGTGTGTATGTGTGTCGGCCCCGTGAGGGACTGGCGCCTGTACCGGGTGTCTCCCACCTGCCGCCAAATGACTGCTGGGATAGGCTCCAGCATCCCACGACCCCGGTTGGGATAAGCGGCTTGGATAATGAATGGATGATGAACGGGTAGATGGCTGGTTGGGTGGAGTTTGAGACAGGACCTGTGTCTTGTTGATGTTTAATGCTAAACCCAGGACTCTGTATGCCTTGGCAAAGGCAATCACAATGTTCTGGAGGTCTTCTGTGGAGTGTGCGGTGATGGTGTTGTCGTCTGCATACTGAGCTCCATGACGGTGGTGTTGCAGACTTTGCTCTTGGCCTTGAACCCTATTAAGGTTGAAGAGCCTGCTGTCAGTTTGTGTAGGATTGGGATCCCCTGTGCAGCTCTTTGCTAATCAGGTGGAGGGGATAGATAGACAGACAGATAGAGAGATGAACACATAGATAGATGGACAGATAGCTAGCTAGCTAGCTAGATAGAGACAGAGATTTGCATTATATTAAAGAAAAAAGTAGTATTATGCTTTTGTAAGCAGATGAAATTAGAATGCCATGATGAATTTGTCATATCATATATATAATATAAATAAATTCATTCAATGTGAAAAGAGTAAACTAAAAATATATTATATACTTTGTTGAGGTATTGCTTTTATCGCTCTCAGTCGTCTCAGTTTATCTCTGAAATCCATGTTTGTGTTTTGTTTGTCTAAATCAGATCTGCTCATTTCCACTAAATATGACACGGTGTTTACTGAGTGCAGTAAAAGAAAAATACTGTATTATGATTGTCCCTTTCAAGTTGATCTCTCCTTCAAGGAGACTGCACTGCCTTGTCCAAACATACGTCGTCACTGTGCTTTATTTAGGATGCATATGCCACTTTTCATGGTTTTGTCATGTCTGACGCGGTGGGAAGCAGGAAAAACACTCCCACAGCAGGATGACATCATCTGATTTTTGTTAAGCAGAGACAGTATTTTATCTCGACCCCGGGCCCAGCTCTATTCCTGCTCGCGGGAAGGGAGGAAAGGAGTCCGAAGAAATAGGAACTGCTAATAGGAACTACTGTTGGCCCTCAGTCACAACCTGCTACGGGTTTCGTAACGAAGAAGGAAGGTGCTAATACAGATGTTTTTCAAAGAGATGATTATTTGTTTGGACTCCGATTTGGCCTTTATGTGCTATATTGAGTAGTGATAAAATTTGTTTTCCTTGCCTTGGGTCATCCTTCTCTCATCCTGTGAATGTTTGCAGAGCATTTTCTCATGGCCTTAAACTTTCCCCAAACATACAAGCATCTCAAGTCAAAGACGGGGCTCGCCAGCACCAGAGAGCCTGCCGCAGCTCGGGTTTCACCACACAACCGATGATGATAAATAAGCACACGCATGCACACCGCCATCACTTCTCATCATTACTCATTTCAACATCAAATTACACATTACCACGGTTTGTTCACAGTCCCGGTCCTTGCCCACCCCCCCCCCCGCAGTGCTGCTTATCTTCTACCAGGTGTCCAGACATCCAAGCAGAGAGTATTTGGACGGACACAACAGGTGAACATAACTCACTACCTGACAGATGGGTAACCAGCAGAATTGCATGGGGGGGTAGGGTGGTGATTGTGGGGGGGGGTGGGGGTGGTGGTGAGATTGGGAACCACTGCATCACGATATTCAGTGAGGATATAAATCAACAAGGGCGTGTGCTAACATTATACCACGACTTTAAGTTAGTGTGTGCCTGAGAGATTTTAACGGTTCTCACGCTGGGTCAGGCAGGGCCCCAGTATCACGATACATGCCCGCACACATCTTCTTCTGTGAAAAGTGTCCTACACTCTCCCTCAAACACTTCCCACTTGCCATTCGTTTTCGTTTTGCAATAAAGTTGCGGTTAATTTACCCCACCCCCCCTCTCTCTCTCTCCCCACCCCTCTCTCTCTCTCTCTCTCTCTCTCTCTCTCTCTCTCTCTCTCTCTCTCTCTCTCTCTCTCTCTCTCTCTCTCTCTCTCTCTCTCTCTCTCTCTCTCTCCCTCTCTCTCTCTCTCTCTCTCTCTCTCTCTCTCTCTCTCTCTCTCTCTCTCTCTCTCTCTCTCTCTCTCTCTCTCTCTCCCCACCCTCTCTCCCTCTCGCTCCCTCCCTCTCTCTCTCTGATCTCCCAACGGTTCCCACACTTCGACACCTTAAGCAACAGACCTATCCCCATTTGGCAGCTGTCCATTTGGCAGCCACGGCAGCATAAGGAGCAGCATGTGCGTAGCTTCATAATAAAATAATCTTTGCCCTCGGGCGCTGAAACTGCACACTTTACTCTCTGACAGTTTCACTTGCCCTGGGAGAAAGGAAAA